>NC_089240.1:127922029-128616524 GCF_963924675.1 Phocoena phocoena | reverse complement strand
CGAGCCACAACTACTGAGTCCACGTGACACGACTACTGAAGCCCACATGCCTGGAGCCCGTGCTCTGCAACAAGAGAAGCCACCGTGATGAGAGGCCTGCGCACCGCAATGAAGAGTAGCCCCCGCTCGCTGCACCTAGAGAAAGCCCGCGCGCAGCAACAAAGACCCAACGCAGCCAAAAGTAAGAATAAAATTTAAAAATAATAACAAAAGAGCACTTGTTGCGGACGACTCAAGAAACAATAATAAAATAAAATAAAATAATTTAAAAAAAAAGACAGATAGAAGGCTCGTCACCTTTTCTACATTTCTGGCCTCAGTTTTAGGAAGCTGCCTTTTTCCCAAGGAATTTTTCAAGTCTTCCAATTTGTTAGCATAAACATTTCCATAATATCCCATAATGTTCCCCTATATCCCCTTTTTTAATGTACATCTGATCCGTAACGTTGGCCCTCTTTCATTCCTCATATTGGTGATCAGCGTTCTTTCTATTTTTCCGTGATTCATCGTTCTAGGACTTTCTCGGTCTCCTTGCTCTTTTGAAAGAAGCGCATGGCTTTGTTCATCGTGTCCATAATTTGCTTTCTATCACTGATTTCCTCTCTTAGCTCTCTTATTACTTCATTTTATGTTTCCTTTGCTCTTCTTCTTCTAGCATCTCTACATGGACTGTTAGCTCATTGATTTTATGTCCTGACTCTTTTCTAACAGAAGCATTTAGAGGAATACAGTTTCCTCCTGTCGCTTTTTGCTGCCTCCCACTAATTTTGGTAAGTTGTGCTTTCTTAGTATTCACGTTGAGATATTTTCTAAGTCCCTCTGTGATTTTTTTTCTTTGATCCATGGGTTTCCCAATATTTGAAGATATATTATCATTAGTACCATCAAATAAAATTCCCCCGTGACGAGAAAACTTATCATGTAAACTTGCAATACTGCTAAATTTATGGAGACTTTTACAACTCTGGTACGGCGTGTCCGGGTGAATGTGCAAAGCACCCTCGTAAGGAATCTGTGTACTCTGTGTGGAGGCCAGGGCCTTGCCCTGCCCACCCACCTCTGCAATTCCTGTGCCACCCGGACAGAGGCGACCTGAAGCTCTCGATGCCTCATGCAGCGGGCCAGAGCCCCTCCCTGGACCCCCACAAATCCATCTGCCATGGCCAACAGCCTCCACCAGATCACAGCAGCCCCAGCGCCTCCCCCTCTCAGCATCACTTACGCCCCCCGTGGCCAGGCGGCTCCTCCCGGGCCCCTCGCACTACATCCCCTCCATACACCCTCCCCCACCCACCAGCTGGGGGCGCTCCGCTCTGGGCCCTGGAAGCCGGGCGCCCCGCCATGCGTACGGGCCAGACTGCCTCTCTCACCTCCCCACACCGGGGAGTCCTCCCCCGAGCACACTCAGCGCCGGGGGCTCTCGCTTCTCGTACCCCAGACGCACAGCCCACCCGTCTTGCCCCCGCCCACCCGGGAGCCGGAGCCCCCTAACTGCCACGAGCGTCCGCCCCCCCCCCGCCCCACGCCCCGCCCCGGCGGGAGCTCCCCTAACGCCTACCGCACCCGCGCCCGGGAGTCCTCCCCATCGACCCCCGCCTCAGCCAGGAGTAGCTCCCCCTTCCTCCCGCCACACGCAGGAGCCGTTAGCCCTCCCTTCCGGTCTCGGCCCCGGGGGTGGGGGGTGAGGCCCGCCCGTCCCGTGCTCCCCACCCCCGCAGCCAGTCATCCTCTCCTCTGGCCCCAAAGCCGGCCCCACCCGACCGGCAGGAAGCCCTCCGCTCCGGCCCCCCACCCACGCTTAGCCATTAGCCCCACCCTCTGCACCCCGACTCCAGAACGCCCCCCACCAGCCACCCCGGAAGCCAGCGGTCCTCCCCTCTGACCCGCTCACTGGGGGACCCTTCCCTCAGCCCCCCTTCAGCCCGCTACCCTCCGCCGCCGCTCCCCCACTCCCAACCGAGCAGCCCGTAGCCCTCCCCCGACCTCCACTCCTTCCCAGGGCCCCCGGTACCTGCGGAGTCCAGCCCCCGGCAAAGCCCCCGCCTGTCTCCTGACTTGCTCTGACTCTGTGGATGGCTCCGGAGTCCCGCTCACGAGGGGCTGAAGAGCTCGTCTCAGCAGAGCAGCCAGGAACTGTGCTGCCGACTGTCCCAGGCACTCTGTGCGAACGCCACGTGCGTTTCCGGCTGCTCCCGGAAGCCCCAGGAAGATGAGGGAGAACGTTCTAGACGTCTCTTTACAGGGAAAGTGGTTGGATCAGAAGAGCACGTGAGGAGGGGCTTTGCTACGGAAGCACCAATAGCCACGCGCACTGAGGGCCTGAGGTCCCAAGGCTTGGCGCCTCCGGAAGCAAAAGACACGCCCATTGGCCTTCCACCAATAGGAAGGCCTCCCTGCAAGGCTGCGGAGTTGGGGGAGCAAACTTGGCGATGCAGAGCCCATTGTGGCAGGTACGTCCACTTGTCTTCACAGGTGGTTTTCTACTGTGATTGATAATGTCATAAACCTATTCTTATTTCTTTGGTTTGTTTTAATTTTTGAATTTTATTTTATGTATTTTTTTATACAGCAGGTTCTTATGAGTTACCCATTTTATACATATTAGTGTACATTTGCCAATCCCGATCTCCCAATTCATCACAACCCCGCCCGCCCCCACCATTTTCTCACCTTGGTGCCCATATGTTTGTGCTCTACGTCTGTGTCTCTATTTCTGCCCTGCAAACCGGTTCATCTGTACCATTTATCTAGGTTCCACATATGTGCATTAATACACGATATTTGTTTCTCTCTTTCTGACTTCCTTCACTCTGTATGACCGTCTCTAGATCCATCCACGCATCTACAAATGACCCAATTTCGTTCCTTTATACAGCTGAGTAATAAATAATAGTAATAAAGCTCTTCTTCATATGGACTGATTTCTTGTCTAGTTGTATCAACTAGCCATCCTCTCACAAGGCACAAGAGAATGAGGCAGCCGTCTGGGGCCTCTTTTATAAGGGAGGTAATCTCATTCATGAGGGCTCCCCCCTCATGGGCTAATCACTTCCCAGGGCCCCACCTCCAAATCCCATCCCTGTGGGGGTTAGAATTTAACAGGTGAATGAGGGGCAGAGGTTTACAAATATTCAGTCCATAGCAGTGTCTGTCCAACTATTGTTGCTCCTATGCCCCCTTTATCCTGCTGAGATACTCAAGGTTTTCATTTACATTTTAACTTCTCTACTGCCTTCTTAGGCAATTATCAGTTTTCACTAAAACTTTACAATTCACCTATGAAATGGAAAACAGCGCTCACCATCTCTGGGTCTGCAAAGTGCCTACCCTACCCTCTCACTGGAGAGGTGTCCCATGGGTGCTGAGCAGGACTCCGACTCTTGACCCCCGCCCTCACCTGCAGCATCCCTTTCCCTCCATTGCCCACAGCAGAGGCCAGACTCAGCTGAAACTTTCAGAGAAATTTACTAAGAGAAACTTTGACTGAAACCACTCGCAGAGGGCATGATAACACAGAGAGGAACTTGTAACAGCCACCAGAGTCCGGGGGTCTCTGGCCCCCCCACCAGGGTCCCCAACAATGTGCCTCCACTACACCCCACCTGGCGGCCCTCCATCCCCCCACTGCCTCCCTTCCTGAGGGCCCTGCGGGTGGTGTCTCGCCAGGAAGATGGGTGCCGGCAATGCCCGCTCCCCCAGGTCAGCCACTCCCCCTCTGGCCCACATGCCCGGGGCCTGGCCCTGCCCTATGGCTGGAACAGGAAAGTCCCACAGCAGGGCACCCACCACTGAGCGGACGACGGGGTGTCCCGAGGAACAACGTGGTGGCCTTCAGTTGTACTGCTAATTACTTTCACATTTCCAAGGAAATTCCTATTCCAATGCCATATTATCTTGTTCACCATCACAAAACAATATGGGAATCTTACAATTTGTTTTACACAATCGCAAAACTCTTGTCGTTGAACTGAATTAGTGCAAATACATGTGTGATTAATGTCATTTGCAAACTTAGATACTGAAGCTTATTAAGCCTTCTTTTAAATGGAACAATATTTGAAAAATTCCTAAAGAAAACACAGATGATATTCCATGTCATCTTACACAACAGGAACCCAAAGATGCTACACACCATGTTCCCCCCACTCGCAGGGGCCCTCACTACTTGGAAACTCGACCGCTCTCTCTTCAAACTCAGAGTGAAGGACCAGCCTCACTTGCTACCAGTGAACTTGGGCCTGGAAGGAGCCTGGCTGCTGCTCTGGCTCAGGCTCCCTCTTCCTCGTCGCTCACACCCTCTGCACACAGGGATGGGAAGGACCTGGGATCCAAGCTACTGACCCTGAGCAGATGCTCCAGGACCTGCCACTTGCTGGTCTCCGCGTAGGCCCGGGCACCCCACAGGAACTCGTGGCGGGCAGGGTCGCTGTGGGGCACCTGCCGGTCCTCCAGGTAGCCCTCCTGCACCCACACTTCGGTGAGCAGCTCCCCGGGCTCCCCATAGATGCAGGGCTCCCTCCCGGAACACACCCCCATGCTGCCGAGCACTCCCCACACCTCCTCCTCAGGGGCGCGGTCACCGAACAGGGTGATCACGCCCAGGACCAGCACCAGGAGGCCGGCCTCGGGCGTGCTCTGCCCATCGCTCAGCACTGCATCCCAGGTGAGGCCCAGGGTGGGGACCAGGACGTAGGTGCGCTCGCGGGGGTCCACCTCCTTCACATCCAAGCCAAACACCAGCTGCATTCACTCGCAAGCGTGGCTGAAGATCACGGGGAAGTGGTCCCGATGCTCCCGGAGGACCGTACTCAGCATCTCCGCCTTGGAGGTCGGCTCCCTGGGGCGATACTTGAGCAGGAACGCCACCAGGTCAGCCATCAGCACAACAAGTGCCTCCTGGGGCAAGGACTCGGCATAGGCGGAGAAGGAGGGGGCGCCAGGGGAGGCGGAGGACGAGGGGGATGCGGCCTCCTCCCCCGCAGCCCCCAGCAGCGGCGCCTCCACCGGACCCTGGGCCGGGACTGGGGCCTGAAGGTCGGCCTGAGGCTGGCGGAGCTCACTCATCTCGACCGGGGACCTGATCACTGGGGTCGGGCCGCCCACGGGAGTGTGAGCAGGGGACCTCGTACCTGGGGTAGAGAGGGGGTGTGAGCGGCCTCGGCGGAGAAAGGCACCCTGGGCAGCTCTGACAGAGGCCACTTACAGGTCTCATCTTAAAGGCTGCCCCCGGGCCTCACAGGGGCGCTCCTCCTGGGCGGCCTGTCCCCTGCCAACCTGAAGAAGGAAGTGAGGGGGCTCCTCAGGGTACAGCCAGCACGGCCCCAGGTTCTGGGGCTGATGGGGCATAGGGGTGACTTGGGTGTTGTGGGGTCCCCTCTGTTCTGGGAGGGGGAGCCCCTGGGTACACACTCAGGGCACGCACCTCCCCTTGACTCCTGGCACTGCCTGGGCCTCCTCTGCTCTGTACCCCGAGGACACGGTCCTCAGACCTGGGCCTTCGCCTCCCGGTTCCTGGAGCCCCTGTAAGAGGAATGGAGGGCGCACCTCTTGTGTAAACTGTGGCACAGCTCTGGGCCTCGGTGCTGGTAGGAGGATTGGGCCGGACACTGTGAGGTCCCCCCAGTTCTGAGTTCCGGGGTGGGTGGTCCCCTCGGGGCTCGCTCGTCGTGCTCACTGTTCCCCTTAAGGGCCTGGACCCTCCCCTTTGCAGGCCGGAGGAGAAACTCAGAACAGGACCCCGAATCTGAACAGAAAGCAGTGAGGGGGCCCCACAGGTGGCCGCACCTGCCCAGGGCCTCCCGAGGGTCCTAGGATGGAGAGATGCTGGGTCCTCACCTCCTCCTCACATCCTGCCTGGCCTCCCAGCGCTGACCACAGGGGCAGGTTTCTGTTGAGGCCCCTGTTCCAGGGCTGGGGGTCTGCTCAGTCCTCCCTCGGGGGCCTGGGAGTCCACCCTCTGCGGACCTGAAGGCTCACCCCTCACACCAAACACCTGACCTCCTGAGGACCCCGACCCAGAGGTCAGGAAACATCTCATCTGCTGACCGTGCTCTGGCGCCTCCAAGGCCCCCGCGGAAGGGCAAAGGATCCCTCCCTGTGTTGGGGTCTAACGTCCTCAGTCCTTCCTTCCTCGCGTGCAGGCTGGACTCTGGGCAGGACCTGGGATTGTCCCGTCTGCCAGTGTGAGTCCCTGCTCCTTATACCAGGTCTCCAGTCTCTCAGAGACCCTGACGTCAGGACAGGCCTACCGTGCTCATCCCGCCGCGGGGCCTCCCACGGCCACCTGCAAGGGCGGTGATCTGGTGGGTCCCTTTTGTCCTCCCTCAGGGTCCCCTCAGTCCTGCCTAAGGGCCCTAAGCTTAGTCCACCAGGGACCTGACATTTTACCCTCTGCGCTCATGAGACCCCGCCCCTTATCCCAGGTCCCCAGCTTCTCTGAGACCCGGAAGTCAGGAAGTGCTGATGTGTTCATCCCGCCCTATGACCTCACTGGGCCAACTCTGTTCTGGGGTCCACGTTTCCCTTAGTCCTCCCTCAAGGCCCTCACCTTGACTCCACGCAGGACCTGGCATTCTAGCCATAGCACACCTGAGAGCGGACGCTTATACCTGTTCCGAAGCCTCTCTGAGACCCGGATACGTAAGTGAGGACTCGCTGCCAAGTGCTCATTCCACCCCAGGGCCTCCCAGGGCTGAAGGCAGGGAAGGGTATAAGGGTCAGGGTCTCACAGAGACTGCGGAGCGGGTATAAGGGGTGGGGTCTCATAGAGGCTACAGAGGGGTATAAGGGGCGGGGTCTCAGGCAGGAACAGGAGAGAATACCAGGTCCTGCGTGGAGTCAAGGTGAGAGCACATAGGGAGGATTGAGGGGAGCCTGGATCCCAGAACAGAGCTGGTTGTTGGAAGCCATACGGCGGGATGAACACATGCAGCACTTCCTGACATCCGGGTCTCAGAGACGCTGCGGAGGGGGAGCACGGGGCCGGGCCTCACAGAGGCTGCGGAGGCGGTATAAGGGTCGGGGTGTCTGGTGAGCACGGGAGAGAATCCCAGGTCCTCCGTGGAGTCCAGGTGAGGGCCCTGAGGGAGGACTGAGGGGAGCCTGGACCCCAGAACACAGTTAGCCCTGGGAGGCCATAGGGCGGGATGAGCACGTGCAGCACTTCCTGACATCCGGGTCTCACAGACGCTGCGGAGGGGGAGCACGGGGCCGGGCCTCACAGAGGCTAGGGAGGGGGTATAAGGGTCGGGGTGTCTGGTGGGCACGGGAGAGAATCCCAGGTCCTCTGCGGAGTCAAGGTGAGCCCCCTGAGGGAGGACTGAGTGGAGCCTGGACCCCAGAACAGAGTTGGCCTTTCGAGTCCATAGGGCGGGATGAGTATGTGCAGTACTTCCTGACATCCGGGTCTCAGAGACGCTGCGGAGGGCGAGCACGGGGCGGGGGGTCTCAGAGAGGCTGGGGAGGCGGTATAAGGGTCGGGGTGTCTGGTGAGCACGGGAGAGAATCCCAGGTCCTCCGTGGAGTCTAGGTGAGGGCCCTGAGGGAGGACTGAGGGGAGCCTGGAGCCCAGAACAGAGTTAGTCCTGGGAGGCCATAGGGCGGGATGAGCACGTGCAGCACTTCCTGACATCCGGGTCTCAGAGACGCTGCGGAGGGGGAGCACAGGGCGGGGGTCTCAGAGAGGCTGGGGAGGCGGTATAAGGGTCGGGGTGTCTGGTGGGCACGGGAGAGAATCCCAGGTTCTGCGTGGAGTCAAGGTGTGGGCTCTGAGGGCGGACTGAGGGGAGCCTGGACCCTAGAACAGAGTTGCCCTTGCGAGGCCATAGGGCGGGATGAGTACGTGCAGCACTTCCTGACATCCGGGTCTCAGAGACGCTGCGGAGGGGGAGCACGGGGCGGGGCCTCACAGAGGCTATGGAGGGGGTATAAGGGTCGGGGAGGCTGGTGGGCACGGGAGAGAATCCCAGGTCCTCTGCGGAGTCAAGGTGAGCACCCTGAGGGAGGACTGAGTGGAGCCAGGACCCCAGAACAGACTTGGCCTTGCGAGGCCATAGGGCGGGATGAGCACGTGAAGCACTTCCTGACATCCGGGTCTCAGAGACGCTGCGGAGGTGGAGCACGGGGCGGGGTCTCAGAGAGGCTGCGGAGGCGGTATAAGGGTCGGGGTGTCTGGTGGGCACGGGAGAGAATCCCAGGTCCTCCGTGGAGTCCAGGTGAGGGCCCTGAGGGAGGACTGAGGGGAGCCTGGACCCCAGAACACAGTTGGCCCTGGGAGGCCATAGGGCGGGATGAGTACGTGCAGCACTTTCTGACATCCGGGTCTCAGAGACGCTAGGGAGGGAGTACGGGGCGGGATCTCAGCGAGGCTAGGGAGGGGGTATAAGCGTCGAGGTGTCTGGTGTGCATGGGAGAGAATCCCATGTCCTGCGTGGAGTGAAGGTGAGCTCCCTGAGCCCTGAGGGCAACCTGGATCCCAGAACAAAGTTGGCCCTGGGAGGCCGTAGGGCGGGATGAGCAAGTACAGCACTTCCTGACATCCGGGTCTCCGAGACCCTCGAGAGGGGGCGTCAGGGGCGGGGTCTCAGAGAGGCTGGAGAGGGGGTATAAGGGGCAGGGTGTCTGGTGGGCACTGGAGAGAATCCCAGGTCCTGTGTGGACTCAAGATGAGGGCCCTGAGGGAGCACTGAGGGCAACCTGGATCCCAGAACAGAGTTGGCCCTGGGAGGGCGGGGTGAGCAAGTGCAGCACTTCCTGACATCCGGGTCTCAGAGAAGCTGGGGACCTGGGTTAAGGGGCGGGGGTCTCATGAGCGCAGAGGGTAAAATGTCAGGTCCTTGGTAGACAAAGTCTAGGGCCCTTAGGCAGGACTGAGGAGACCCTGAGGGTGGACAAAAGGGACCCAGCAGATCACCACCCTTGCAGGTGGCTGTGGGAGGCCCCGTGGCGGGATGAGCACGGTAGGCCTGTCCTGACGTCAGGGTCTCTGAGAGACTGGAGACTTGGTATAAGGAGCAGGGACTCACACTGGCAGACGGGACAATCCCAGGTCCTGCCCAGAGTCCAGCCTGCACGCAAGGAAGGAAGGACTGAGGACGTTAGACCCCAACACAGGGAGGGATCCATTGCCCTTCCGGGGGGGCCTTGGAGGCGCCAGAGCACGGTCAGCAGATGAGATGTTTCCTGACCTCTGGGTCGGGGTCCTCAGGAGGTCAGGTGTTTGGTGTGAGGGGTGAGCCTTCAGGTCCGCAGAGGGTGGACTCCCAGGCCCCCGAGGGAGGACTGAGCAGACCCCCAGCCCTGGAACAGGGGCCTCAACAGAAACCTGCCCCTGTGGTCAGCGCTGGGAGGCCAGGCAGGATGTGAGGAGGAGGTGAGGACCCAGCGTCTCCCCATCCTAGGACCCGCGGGAGGCCTTGGGCAGGTGCGGCCACCTGTGGGGCCCCCTCACTGCTTTCTGTTCAGATTCGGGGTCCTGGTCTGAGTTTCTCCTCCGGCCTGCAAAGGGGAGGGTCCAGGCCCTTAAGGGGAACAGTGAGCACGACGAACGAGCCCCGAGGGGACCACCCACCCCGGAACTCAGAACTGGGGGGACCTCACAGAGTCCGGCCCAATTCTCCTGCCAGCACCGAGGCCCAGAGTTGTGCCACAGTTTACACAAGAGGTGCGCCCTCCATTCCTCTTACAGGGGCTCCAGGAACCGGGAGGCGAAGGCCCAGGTCTGAGGACCGTGTCCTCGGGGTACAGAGCAGAGGAGGCCCAGGCAGTGCCAGGAGTCAAGGGGAGGTGCGTGCCCTGAGTGTGTACCCAGGGGCTCCCCCTCCCAGAACAGAGGGCACCCCACAACACCCAAGTCACCCCCATTGCCCTGTCAGCCCCAGAACCTGGGGCTGTGCTGGCTGCACCCTGAGGAGCCCCCTCACTTCCTTCTTCAGGTTGGCAGGGGACAGGCCGCCCAGGAGGAGCGCCCCTGTGAGGCCCGGGGGCAGCCTTTAAGAGGAGACCTGTAAGTGGCCTTTGTCAGAGCTGCCCAGGGTGCCTTTCTCCGCCGAGGCCGCTCACACCCCCTCTCTTCCCCAGGTATGAGGTCCCCGCCTGTCATCTGTGCGCACACTCCCGTGGGCGGCCCGACCCCAGTGATCAGGTCCCCGGTCGAGATGAGTGAGCTCCGCCAGCCTCAGGCCGACCTTCAGGCCCCAGTCCCGGCCCAGGGTCCGGTGGAGGCGCCGCTGCTGGGGGCTGCGGGGGAGGAGGCCGCATTCCCCTCGTCCTCCGCCTCCCCTGGAGCCCCCTCCTTCTCCGCCTATGCCGATCCCTTGACCCGCGAGGCACTTGCTGTGCTGATGGCTGACCTGGTGGCTTTCCTGCTCTTCAAGTTTCGTACCGGGGAGCCGACCTCCGAGGTGGAGATGCTGAGTACGTTCCTCCGGGAGCATCAGGACCACTTCCCCGAGGTCTTCAGCCTCGTTTGCGAGTGCCTGCAGCTGGTGTTTGGCTTGGATGTGAAGGAGGTGGACCCCCGCGAGCGCACCTACGTCCTGGTCCCCACCCTGGGCCTCACCTGGGATGCAGTGCTGAGCGACTGGCAGTGCACGCCCGAGGCCAGCCTCCCTGTGCTGGTCCTGGCCATGGTCACCCTGTTCGGTGACCGCGTCCCTGAGGAGGAGGTGTGGGGACTGCTATGCACCCTTGGGTTTTGTGGCGGGAGGGAGCTGCTCACCGAAGTGTGGGTGCGGACGGGCTACCTGAAGTACCGGCAGGTGCCCCACAGCGACCCTGCCCGCTACGAGTTCCTGTGGGGTCCCCGGGCCTACGCGGAGGCCAGCAAGTGGCAGGTCCTGCAGCATCTGCTCAGGATCAATAGCATGGATCCCAGGTTCTTCCCATCCGTGTCTGCAGAGAGCGTGAGCGATGAGGAAGAGGGAGCCTCAGCCAGAGCAGCAGCCGGTCCCACGTCCAGCAGCTTCTCCCGTGGGGCAGGAAGGGGGGCTGATCCTTCACTCTGAGTTTGAAGAGGGAGCGGTCAGCCTTCTAAGCAGTGAGAGCCGGGCGAGTTGGGGGAAGCCGGTGTGCAGCATCTTTGGGTTCCTGTTGTGTATGTTGACATGGACTTCCATGTCTGTTTTCTTTAGGAATTTTTCAAATGTTGGTTCTTTGAATAGAAGACTAAACAAGCTTCAGTGTCTAACTTTGTGTATGACGTTAATCCCACAGGTATTTGCACTAATTCAGTTCAAGAACAAGAGTTTTGCTGTTTGTAAGAGAGGTTGGGAAATCTCCCAGTTCGTTTTGTGACCGTGTACAAGATAACAGGGAATTGGAATCAGAACTGCTCTGGAAACGTGGAAGTACTTAACAGTGATATAGATGGGGGAAGAAATAGAAAAATAAAAGCCATTGTTGTTCCAGTTCTTGCTTCCCTGTCTTGTCTGTCATTCTGTAAATAAAACGAACTATCTCTGTTGAGTTGGATTTGCACGGGTATTTTAAGAAAGTAGGAGAAGGTTCATCTCTGTCAATAAGCCCCCTGCCCACTGGCTTGTTTATTCCGCAGACCTCCACGGAGCCTCTGCTCTCCGGAAGGGCCTGTGTTAGTAGCGGGAACGCTAGGAAAAGCAGGACACACCCGCACCTAGAGTGATGGTCTAGGAGCCGCTGTCACATGAGGAAGGTGGTGAGACGTCCCCTAAGTCCCACAGAATAAGACAACATGGGACGAGGCGGTGGGGCTCCAGGAGCGAGCCCTGGAGTGTTAAGTGCCCCGAGCCAGGGCACTTTGGGCCTTTGGGAAGTGGGGGTTCCTTCTGTGGGAGGTGATGGTGATGAAGCTGGGCGGTGGCAGCAGCCAGACATGCAGAGGGTGTGTCTTGGGTTGGAGGGGAAAGTCTGAAATGGGACATTGCTGTGAGATGTCCTTCTGGGCCATGGATAAAGCCGGGAGAAATCTCGCCCTGGGGCAGGAAGGAAGGGGTGCTGGCTCTTGTTGCATTGCAGTGGGCCACAGTGAAGAGGTAGGTGTTTCATACCCGCCATCTGCAAGGATTTCCAGAGAAATGAGGGTCTTGCTCTTTGAAGCCCTGCTCGGTATTCCCGGGGCTGGCCCTCCTCTCCCTGCCCTGGGAGAGCCAATTACCAACCGTATGGAAACGACCATTTTAGTCACCTGGAGTTTACTTTGGCCACTTGTGAGCAAGGTCTAGATTTCAGTGGGATGAAATGGATGAAAATAGGGGGTTTGAAAGAGGAGAGGCTGCCGAAGTGGAAAGGAGTCGCCGTGTGACTGGAATCCTGGGAGCTTTGCGTGAGCTGCCCCCAGCTGGGGAAATCACCACCCTTCCCTCCATGCCGACAGACACACACACACACACACACACACACACACACATATATCCAAATTGAATAATATATCCTGCAGCAGTAAAACACACAGAACAGCAATTTTGACTGGTTTTCTATTCCGTTTCCTATGGAGCTGCAAATTCTCTGAGATGTCATGAAAAGAAAGCAACTTCCAGAGGGGAGAAGGACAGAGTCTGGGATCAGAATAATACTAGAAATAAGTCCTAGCCACTAAGGAGCAACGTCCGCCAGTGTCCCCGCGTTCAGGCAGGTGCAGAAATACGGTGGCATCAGAGACCCACAGGTTTGGGCTGTGACCTGGCATCGAAAGGAAGGAGCAACTTCTGGGCCTAATGGGATTGGGAGGTCACTGCAGTGGGAGGTGCAGACGGCGCCGGGGGCTAAAGAGGCGGCCCTCCCTGCTGAGCGCCGTACGACAACGTGAACCTTACGTGGGATCCTGGATTTGAAGCACCTGCCATATAGCAGGTGGGCACTTGGAAAAGGTGGAGAATTTCAGGGCCAATGTAACCTGCTCAGACACTCCTGCCGGAAAAGAAGGGGATTTTGTCATCACAAAAGGTAAGCCCTGCTTTTGTTGAGCCTCTACTAGGCAGTGTGGCATTGGAGAGCCGTCAGGTGCTCGTCCCCATCTTGTCTTCCTCTCCTCCCCGCACAAGTGAGGACACAGCACTGCCAGAGTCCTCTTCACTTAGGAGGGGTCATGGGATGACCCTTTGCCACTGAATTCTGAGCAGAAGCAGTTTTGTCACGGCCATCTGTATCGAAGGCACACCGGGGTCGGGGGTTAGTCCTCAAGCCATGACAACACAGACACAGACCACTGTGCTTCCTCCCCCAGGGTCTTACGTCCTGCGCCTCTGCCCCTTAGATGTGAGATGCCAGACTCTGTGCCTTTAAGGCCCTGGGCAGGGTTGGAGGTGCTCCAGAGAGAGGCTGCCCCACAGGGAGCTGGCGGAGGGCATTTCCCTCAAGCAACCCGCACCCTTAGGTCCTTGAGCTGCACCCATCCGTCCCCGCGGGGCTGTGCTGAGTCTGTCAGGAGGGCAGCCGCCAGCTGCCGAGCGGCCCCGTTGGGGTCGGGGGCGTCCTCGTGGGGCCCAGCCCCGAGTCCCCCTCAGGGTGACCCTGCTGCCCACAGCGCCCACTCTGTCCGGAACCTGTCCCCCGACTAAGAGCCGCTTAGGCCCCGGTCCTGATGACCTCGTGCATGTATGTTTATCTGAAAGTCCCAGAGAAGCATCCCCCCCCTCCCCCCCCACCAATATCATGGTTCGGGTGGAGCTGGCAGGACGTGATGCAGCCACTCGGCGAGCCTCCTCGTGGTTGGTAAGTGATGATCGTTGCCGCGGGGATGTGGGGCGAATCTCTGTGCTTCCGACTTATTTTGAAATCATTCCCTACGTAATGCCCAAATGTTTGAGTACACTGATGGCCTTCTGAATGTGACCGTGAGGTTTTGGTTTTTGAGCCTGAGTGCGAGAGGCACAGGCGTGTCCTGTCAGCCACCCGCAGAGCCGCCTAGGACTCTGGTGTCCCCGATCAGGGTGTTTGAGCAGAGGGACAGGCTGTAGCAGGTGGCAGGCGTGGTCCCCAGGACGCTCCCCCAGGCCCCAGCCACCCGCAGACCCGCATGAAGGTTTGGAAAGGAGCCAGGCAGGAGAGGGCTTTGGGGTCCCGGTGATGCAGGCTGTGAAGAGGGTCCGCCGCCCCAGAGAGGTGGAAGGAGCAGCACCCACCAGACCCCATCTGACCTGCCCTGGGCTGGCCGGGGGAGGCAGGCGGGAGCAGATGCCTCTGCCGGTGAGCTGCAGCCCTGGACCCCAGCAGGAAAGGGGTGCTCTTGGGACAACGGGTGCTCCAGGACCAGAGCCCCGTGGGGCACTGCCGGGGGAAAGCAGGGATTCCTAGTGCCCGTTCGTGCAGTGAACTGACTGATGGGGGACAGTGCTAGCCCAGGGACGGCCGTGGCAGGCAACGCAGCAGCGGCCGGGACACGCCAAGAGCGCCCCAGGGACATTCAGGGAGGCACTTTTCAGGGGGGCAGCAGCACCCTCCCCAGTAGACTCTGGACGAGCACACACCACCCCGGCACCCAGCCAGTCCTGACCAGGGCGGGGCAGGGCACACGGGAGCTGCTGCCCGTCAGCGGGAAGCTCTGACGTTCTCTACGTGCGCTGAGCCTGCCCCCTGAGGGGCTGGTGTGAGTTGTCTCAGCCGTGGCCCTGTTTCCCGAGAAGCCCCCATTCCCCAGCCCCAGCTAAAGTCTGCTCTGAGCTCCAGCCTCCTCGGCAAAGGGCTGACCTCCTGCCTGGCTCTCGCCTACCCTCCTGTGTGGCAAATATCGCCGGCTGCTGCTTTAGGGGCCTTTGTGAGCAAGTGCGGGGGCCCGGGCCTGTGCCTGTCCGTGGTCCCTGAGCTGGGGCTGGGCACAGGCATAGGGCTGGGTTGGTGGCGGGATGCAGGGTGTGAAGCCAAGTGACATTCAGAAGACAGCAGCAGGGTGTAAAGCCACGTGTGAGCAAGCATCCAGGAGGAGGTGCATCCGCAGGGCCCTGAAGGGCACAGACACTCACGCCCCGTGGGGATGCGGAGAGTCCGCCGGCCCGGCGGTCCCCGTGCTTTGAATGCAGGCTTGCCGCCTGCCTGACAGCCGGTGTGCCCGGGGAAGTGAGCCTGCAGGAGAACGTGGGGCCACCACGCCGGTGGGGCAGAAGGGAGCAGAGTGGGCAGTGGAAGGAGAGAGCAGGGCCCAAGCCTGAGCATAGGAGCCGCCTTCAGAGGGCCGTGCCTCGGACCCCCACGTCCAGGACCCTTCTCCATCCTCACGCCCTCAGTCCTAGACCCTCACCCTCCTCCCTGGCCCTCGTGTCCATTTCACGAGAGATGGTGACCTGATGGGCCTGGGGAGGCCACGTGGGCAGAATCCAGTGTCAGGCTCTCATGGGCACTAATGCCTGGCTTCCCTGTGTTTTCCCCATTATGTGGCCTGAGGCATCAGATAGCAGGACCCCGTGGAGGACAGCTGAATCCCCCTTGACTGTTGGGGAGACAGGTCAGGCCAGTGCGGGGATGGGGCTTTGCACGCATATGATGCGTAGCTTGAATAAGAGTCCTTCTAGTGACAAGCTGATCAAATCATGGAGACTCCCTATGCCTCGATTTCTCCATCTGTGAAATGGGCCTCCTAATAGTACAAGGCAAAAGCATTGGTGTGAATTTCCCCATGATGTGACCTGCTTGTAAAAAGCCTGGGCCAAATGAAGTGGTCGGTGGATGTAGCTCTTGTTACTGAGTGTGTAAGAAAGATGCGCCCTCCCCCATGTAGTGAAGGTTCCCAACCAGTACACGTCTTGTGATCCCCGCGTACGTAGATTAGCGCAGTTTTTCTTTTCTCGTGAAAATTTGTTGTCAGGATGCTTGGGCTCGCCTTCCTCTTCTTCTCGCTTGTCCTTGTTCAAGATGAGGCTGTTGATTTGAGGTGTCGCCTCCATTGGAACAGGGGTGTTTGCAGCTTTAGGTCCCAAGTGCCTCTTTGGCCGCGTGCCGTAAGTCCTGGGGGCTTTGCTATGTGTTGTCTTCATTTCAAAGTATTTTCTAATTTCCCTTGTGATGTCTTGTACGGTCCCTGGGCTATTGTTATGGACTGAACTGCATCCCCCCAAAATTTGCATGTTGAAGCCCTAATCCCCTAGAACCTCAGAATGTCACTGTGACTGGAGTTAGTGGTTCTTAGGTTGAAATGAGGCCATTAGGATGAGGTCTAATCCAAGATGGCTGGTGCCCTTGAGGGAAGAGCGGATCAGCACACGCAAGGAGAGGAGGCAGGGGCTGGGGGTGCGTGCACAGAGGGTGACCACGTGAGGGGCGGTAAGAGCACGGCCACCTGCAACCAAGGAGACCGGCCGCAGTACAAGCCACCCCTGCTGGACCCTCCCTCTCGGCCTCCTGGTCGGAACCACCGTGAGAATCTGTGTCTGCTGTTTCAGCCCCTCATCCTGTGCCGTGGGATTTGGCATCGTCCCAGACTAATGCGGTTATTTGGGGACGCACGGCTCAATTTCCCTCTCTTTGCAGATTTCCCACATTTCCTTCTGTCATTGAGGTCTAATTTCACTCTCTTTTGGCCAGAGAACATACTTTGTATGATTTCAGCCCTTTTGTTTGTATCCCCTTAAGTTCACTGGGGGATGCTGTGTGGCCTGACGCGTGGAGTACCCTGGAGAACGTTCTAGGTACGCTTGACGAGCACGTGTCTATTCTGTTCTTGGGGCTAATAGTCTACACATGTCATGAGACCTAGTCTTTGCACAGTGCTGTTCAAATCTGTGATTCCCTTACTGCGGTGCTGTCTGGTCGCTGGACCCATAATGAAAGCAGGCTGTGCTAGTCTGCTTAGAGCTGCCATAGCAAGGTCCCACAGAGGAGGTGGCCAAAACTACAGAAATGTACTGGGTCCCAGTCCTGGTGGCTAGAAGTCCAACCTCAACTTGCTGGAAAGTGCAGTTCCAGGTGAGGGAAGGCGTCTCGTCCTGGCTCGCACACAGCTGGTTTTCTCTTGGTCCCTCACTTGGCTGCTTCCCTGCACAGGTTGGGGGGAGGGAGGGAGGGAGGGAGGGAGGGAGAGAGAGAGAGAGAGAGAGAGAGAGAGAGAGAGAGAGACAGGATGGAGGGAGGAATCGAAAGCAAGAGAGAGAGGGACGGCGGGAAGGAGAGAGAGAAGGGGAATGAGAGAGGGAGAGAGGCGGTAGGGAGTGAAGGAGAGAGGAGAGAGAGAGAGAGAGAGAGAGAGATGGAGGGAGTGATAGAGGGGAAGGGAGGAAGGGAGAGAGAGAGGGGAAGGGGGAGGGAAGGAGGGCAAGAGGGAAGAGGGGAGGGAGGGAGAGACAGGGAAGGGAGAGAGAGATAAGGAGCAGGGAAGGAGGGAGAGAGGGGGAGGGAGGGAGAGAGATAAAGGGAGGGGGGCGAGGGAGGGAAAGAGAGAGGGGGAGGAAGGTAGGGGGAGAGAGAGAGAGGGAGGGAGCGGGGAGAGGGGGGCAGAGGGGGAGGGAGGGATGGAGAGAGAGAGGGACGGAGGGAGAGAGAGGGAGGGAGGTTGGGAGGGTGGAAGAGAGGCTGAGGGAGGGAGGGAGGCAGGGAGATCTTCGGTGTCTCTTCTCTTTTCCAAAGGACACCGCTCTTGTCGGACTAGGGTCCCACCCTTGTGACCTCATTTAACCTTACTGACTTCCCCAAGGGTGCTATCTCCAAATACATGCAGCTTGGGATTAGCACTGCAACAGGTGGACTTAATGGTTGGGGTGGGAGCTGGGGGATCCATTTGAATCCATCACAGGGGGGACCGAAGTCTCCCACTTCTATTGTAGACCGGTTTCTTCCGTCCCTTCTGTCCATTTTTGCATCGTTCATTTGGGGCACTGCTGTTGGGCTGCTCAAGAGACCCCCCTGATGTGCACTAGCTGTGGCATCATGACAGACGGGAGCGGCAGATGGGACCACCCCTCACCCGGGCAGACCCGGGGCTCCTCTGGCTGCTGGTGCTTGGATCATTCCTGGTACCTTGAGTCTACTTCCCCTCCTCCCCCAACCCACCTTTTTTTCCTCTTTTCTGTGTTTTTGGCCACCCCACAAGGCTTGGGGGATCTTAGATCCCCGACCAGGGATTGAACCCGGGCCACCGCAGTGAAAGCATAGAGTCCTAACCCCTGGAACTCCAGGCAATTCCCGCTCCCCGCCCCCTCCTTAGCAGTGTTTGGGAGGGGATGTCGCCCTATCGCTGTGACAGCCACAGAGTCCTGGCCAGGCCCCCCGGCCCATCCCCCACACGTGGAGGCAGCAGCTGTGAGCTGGGGGTGCGCCCTGGCCTTCAGTGCTCTGTACACACCACTGGGCGCTGACCACAAGGACTCGCGGTATAAGCTGGACACCCCAGCGCCCAGAGGGTGGTGGAGCATGGCGCCCTTGAAGTGTTTAGCTCGAAAGGCAAGGAAAAGAGAAGCAGGAAAATGTCTCCAGACGCAGGACCCGCAGTGAAAAGCAAACCTCAATCCTGCTCTGCAGACACCAGAGAGCACCCCCAAACTGAACACCCGCAGGCCCCTGCCAGGGACCGTCACCTCCACACCTGTGCGTCTCAGGACAGGAAGGGCTCTTTTCAGACCTCTGACCGGGGAGGCCTGAGCTCTTCTCATCTGTCAAATCGAGACCCTGCTGGACACGATGCCCCCGCAACTGTGAAGCCGCGGGTGCCAGGGCCTTCCTTGTGCTTGTCCAGCCCTTCAAGGGTCTTTCTAGTGAGTGGACACAGGGCGTCTGAGGGGCTTCTCCAGGTGTCTGCTAGGTGCCCGCACCGTGCCGGGGGTGGGCTGTCACCTGTCATCGTTTCCTGCTGAGGGGAATCAACTGCTCAGCCACGCCCAGGACGGAGGCGCCAAACACGTGTTGGGTGGAACATCGCTCTCAAGTCCCCGTGCTCTTTATTGCCCTGCAAGGTTCTGGCCGCGTCACCACCTCCGTGTGTCTGCAGGGTCTGCCTGGTCAGGGTCCTCTGTGGGCCTGCCTGGAGGGGCCGGCTATTCCAGGAAAGAGCGGGAGCCCACGCAGCGATGGCAGAAGTGGCTCAGCGGCCAACGGATCAAGGTCAGGGAGGCGGCAGGCCTGGCGGCCACCTCAGGCATCCAGGGTGCGCAAGAGGCAGCAGCGCGGCCCCCGGGAGCTGCGCGGGGTGGGGGGGAAGGCTGAGGACTTGGCGGGGTGCGGCGGCCAGGCCCGGCACGGGCCAGGGAGGACTCATCTGGGCGGGAGGCCAGGAGCAGCAGAGCCAGGGGACCTCGGCTGGCTGGGCCACCTCTGCCAGGACAGGGACTAGAGGGACCAGAACCTGCATGCTGGGATGCGGCGCGGGGGGCTCGGCTGCTGTCCGAGGAGGGGCTGGAGCGACAGAGCCAGTCCTGGCCAGGGCGGAGGCATGGTCGACTTGCGGGTGGCTCGGGGTCCCCTGGATGTGCTCAGGATACGGTGGGAGGCCGTCCTGCGGCTCCGCGGCGCTGGGCGCCGGGAGGTGCCCCGGGGCTGCCGGCTCGCCGTCCACCGGCCCGGATGCTGGTTTAGTGCGCACTCTCGGCTTCATCCTCACCAGGAGGTGCGGGCAGTCTCTCTGAAACAGGGGACTGTGGTAGAAGTGTAACTGAGGTCGCAGTTGAGAGAGAAAAGGAAACCCCGAGTCACAAAAGAGTTGCTCGCAAGCAGCAGCCGCCTGGCTGGGCCCCTGGGCGCCCTCCCCCAGCCGACCCAAGGCCTCTTTGGAGAAAGCGGGACCCGTTCCCAGCAGGACGCTGTGCCCCAGCTTTTACATTCCCGAGACTCGCTCACTCACCATCACCTTTTGCCCTTGGAAAATGACTGAACATGGCCCCTTAGTATGAGTACAAGGCCCACGAAAGGGGACTTGGCGTTTGCAGGTACGAGACTGCAACAAGGTTCGGTAGCTTTCTAAGGAAGTGTCCGAATCGCCCCCTGGCCAGCACCTCCAGGGGCCAGATCGGGGACACTGACTGCTTCCCAGGAAGGGACCTGCGCCCCCACTCAAGTGATGCTCTGGAGCTAAGGGAGTCGAGGGGGCACACAGACCTCCGCCCTCCCCCCGGCGGGCCACTGTCCCCGAGCAGGAGGACGGGAAGGGCCAGCGTTGCAGCAGTGTCCTCTTGTCCCCCCGGTGTGACTGCGTGTCAGGCGCGAGCGGCACTGCCCACGTGTCAGGAGTACACGATGACGCCTTGCCCGCGTGTGCTGTGAAACGATCACCACAGGGGGTCCAGTTCACACGCATCACCTCACACAGACACACCAAAGGGAAAAGGAGGAGGGAGAGAAGTGACGTCCCTGTGCTGAGAACACTTCGGGGCCCCCATAACAACGTCCCAACACAGCGCGCGGCACTGCCAGCTCCGGCCGACACGCCGGTCCCCAAGTACCACCTTTAAAGGAAGCTCTCCCGACACGCCTGCCGCCGTCCCAGGCAGCCCCGGGGTTGGCACCCGCCCCCCACCCGCGGGCCCAGCGGCTCAGCCCCTGGAGAGGGCTCCTCCCCCGCCGTCCCCCGCCCTCCTTACCTCGCTCAGGACGTGGGCAGGCCGCTCCTTCGTGGACAGGTTGGTCACGCAGAGGGACGTGTGCATGTCCTGGTGCACTTTGCTGAATCCGTAGCAGTTAAGCTGGCGGGTGAAGCTCTTCATACATTCTGTCTTGAACACCTTGTCTAGGCCGTCCCTGTCCAAAACCTCCTTTTGAAACAGCGGCCTGTTGATGCCTATGCAAGTCCCGTCTTCATTCCACCAAATGGACGCAAAGCGACTGCTGTGGACGATCGTCCACAGCTTCCTGGGAAAGGGGTGGAAGAGCAGGCTGCCTTCCCACACGGCCTCGCAGGCGGTGCGAGGCCCTTTCAACAAAGGCTCTTCCGTCAAATCCTGGAAAGCGGCTTCTCCAGGCAGCAGCCTGAGGTCGGGGTGTCCCGCGGGCACGGGCTGGTCCAGGGCGAGGGACTGGGGGGGTGCAGCTCCCTGAGCCGAGGGCCGGAACCGCTGTGTCGGGAGGAAGAGGCGCCTCGCCGAAGCCGGGCGCCCTGCCCGCGGCAGGGCCCTTCTCGTCCGCAGCCATGCGGAGCGCGGCGGGGCCCTTCTCGTCCGCAGCCATGCGGAGCGCGGCGTGTCCCTCCGCCACGTAAACGGGACAGTGCAGCGCGGCCGGCAGCACCCTGGGCTCACACTCCCGCTCAGCCCCTCACAGAAGTGCTCCGGTGGCTCGGGGGTGACATCACAGCCCAGCCAGCAAGTGACATCATAAAGGGCAGGCCCGTCAGCACGTCAGCCTCCTGCTTCACGCCCGTCATCGCAGGGGGCACGAAGACACTCGTGCACGGGTGCAGAGCCACGGGCCGAGCGCTCGTGCAAACCGGGCACGGCCTTCTGGTCCCGGAGCCCCCGGGCCAGGCAGACGTGCACGGACCCACGTGTGGCCCACGAGGTCAGAGGTCCTCCTGTGTGACCCCTGGCCTTCCGGGCCGTGCACAGCACCCACGATTTCAAGCACGAGCATCGTCCGAGACGCGGCCCACGGTCAAGGGCGCTAAAACTTGACAATTCACCTGTGAACTGGAAGAAAAACCCTCACGATGTCTGGGTCTGCAAAGTGCCTACCTTACCCTCTCCCTGGAGAGGTGTCCCATGGGTGCTGAGCAGGAATCGGACTCTGGACCCCCGCCCTCACCCGCAGCAGCCCTTTCCCTCCATTGCCCACAGCAGAGGCCAGACTCAGATGAAACGTTCAGGGAAATTTATTAAACAGAAACATTGACTGAAACCATTGAACAGAGGGCATAACAACACACAGAGGAACTTCTAACGGCCACCGGAGCCCACGGGTCCCGGCCCTCCCCCCAGGGTCCTCAAAACGGTGCCTCCGCTACACCCCACCCGGCGGCCCTCCGTCTCCCCACAGTCTCCCTTCCTGAGGGCCCCGCGGGTGGCCTCTCGCCAGGAAGATGGGCGCCGGCCATGCCCGCTCCCCCCAGGGCAGACCCTCCATTTCCGGCCCACATGCCCGGGGCCCGGCCCTGCCCTATGGCGGCCACAGGACAGTCCCACAGCAGGGCGCGCGCCACCGAGCCGGGGACGTGGAGTCCCGAGGAACAACGGGGTGGCCCAGCAGAACACAAGCCCTGGGGGGCCTCCCGCAGACCTCCTGCAGCCCCGGTCAAGGTCTTCCTTCCCAAGGTCCCAGGTGGGATCCCAGGTCCTGGGGTGGGTGCTGGCTGTGACCTCGTCCATCCCGTCCTTCCCGCCGGCTCCTGGGACTGGGCTCGGGGTCTCCACGCCGCGCAGGGCTTGGGGGAACTGCTCAGAGGAGAACACACGCACATTTCCACAACAACAGGCAGCGCTGGGCCTGAATCTATGCCCAGAAAGCACACGTCGAGCTCACGACACTGGCCCACAGAGACCAGAGCCTTGGCTGGCACGTGGCGCACCTCAGGGCTCTGCGGGGGGTCGATGGCTAGGGTGTGTGTGTTGGGGGGAGGGGAGCGGGGGCTGGGGGGTTCCTTGACACCTGGGTCCCTCTGGGGCCTACAGGGACACATTTGGGCTTGCCAGTACAGGGAGCCACCTGCCCCAGGGGATGATGAATAGGGGCCCCCTCTCAGGAGGGAGGCCCAGGCACCTTGAGTAGCCCCTAATATGGGGCCAGTAGGCTGCCGGGTCTGGCCTCCCCCTGCCTCCAAGCTTGGGGGCCCCGGGGCCTGCTGAGCCTACTGGCCTGAGGTGGATGCCGGGGGGCTCATCTCTGCAGCCCCGTCCTCATTTCCCGGCTCTTCTGGGATGGGCTTGAGCCCCTCCTCGGGGGTCTCCTCGGCCTCCTGGCCTCCTGCCTGGGCGAGGCCCTCTGGCTCCCAGCCAGGACCTCCTGGGGCCACCGGGGAAGCACTGCCCATCCGGCCAGGCATGGGGACTCCGGGGGCATCTGAGGGTCCTGCCTGACCTAGGTCCGCAGGGGCGGCAGCACTTGCATCTTCCTGAGTGGCCGCGGACGCCTTGCTGGTCTCCCCAGGGCCAGGGGCTGCCCTGGCGGCACCATGGTCTTCAGGGGCTGCCCTGGCGGCACCATGGTCTTCAGGGCCCGCCTCGCCAGCCTTGACAGTGCCGGCAACTGCCCCACTGGCCTCCTCACGTGCCGGGTGGTCCTCGGCGCTACCTTCCTTGGAACGGGCGGCCTGGGCGGTGGTATCTTCACCGGCCGGGGAGGCCTTGGTGCCATGTGCAGTGGTGCCTGCGGTGATGGCCTCATGGGCCGCGGCGGCCTGGGCGGCTGCTGCCAGGCCTCCAACGTCCACACGGGCCTCTTCCTGCCCTGGGAAGTGCTCCCTGCTAGCCGGGTCGGCCTCCCGGGCCTCGGTCTTCTGGATGAGCCGCAGCATCCCCGCAAAGCCGGGAGGCCTCCTCATCAGCCGCATCGTCCTCAGCGTGTCCCGGAGCGTGTCGTTCAGCCGGGCCCGCATCACCACCTGCCGGGCGCGCGCCTGGTCCGCCATGGCCGGGTGCACGGCCCCCTTCTCCAGGGCCGACTGCAGCAGGCCTTCCAGGCGCATCACGTACGCAGAGAGAGTCTCCTGGGGCCGCTGGGCACAGGTCACGAACTTCAGCCGAGCACTCTCCCGGGGGTCCTTGTTCCCAAACACCTGCACCAGCGCGGCCAGGCAGTCCTGGGCAGCCAGCTCGGGATCTTCCGCCAGGAGGCCGCGCACGAGATCCAGCGCGGGGCCGCGCAAGCTCTCCACCAGCCTCCTCCTCCTCTCCCTCTCAGACACGTGGCGCCACAGGTGCAGCATGTCGTTGGCCTGCTCCAGCCAGCTCTCAGAGGACTCTTCCCCGTGGCCCGGCTCTTCCATCCCAGAGAAGGTTCCCAGCTCCTGGTAGCCCATGCTGTGTAGCATGGGCTGCAAGGCCTGCCTCCACTGCTGGGTCCCGGGCCCTGCCTCACCCATGGCGCCTGCCGCTGTCACAACTGCTTCCTCAGGCGCAGTCATTGCCTCGCCCGTGGGTCCTGCCATACTCAGAAGTCCTGCCACGCCTGCAACATTTCTGTAACCTGCAGCTCCTTCCTCATCTGACTCAGCTCCTGCTTCCCCTTCAGCTCCTGCTTCACCTGCAGCTCCTTCCTCACCTGCAGCTCCTTCCTCACCTGCGGCTCCTGCCTCACCTGAGGCTCCCTCCTCACCTGCACCTCCCTCACCTGCAGCTCCTTCCTCATCTGAGGCTCCCTCCTCACCTGCACCTCCCTCACCTGCAGCTCCTTCCTCACCTGCGGCTCCTGCCTCACCTGAGGCTCCCTCCTCACCTGCAGCTCCCTCCTCACCTGAAGCTCCTGCCTCACCTTCAGCTCCTGCTTGACCCTCAGATCTTTCCCCACCTGTAGCTCCTGCCTCACCTGCATCTCCTGCCTCACCTGCAGCTCCCTCCTCACCTGCAGCTCCCTCCTCACCTGAAGCTCCTGCCTCACCTTCAGCTCCCTCCTCACCTGCACCTCCCTCCTCACCTGCATCTCCTGCCTCACCTTCAGCTCCCTCCTCACCTGCACCTCCCTCCTCACCTGCACCTCCCTCCTCACCTGCACCTCCCTCCTCACCTTCAGCTGCCTCCTCACCTAAGGCTTCCTCCTCACCTGTGTCTCCCTCCATACCTGCGACTCCCGCCTCCCCTGCAGCTTCCTCCTCCCCTGCAGTTCCTGAGTGACCTGCAGTTCCTGCCTCACCTGCCCTGCCAACCACTGCTTGTCTCTGGGGCTGCTCAGGGAAATTGGGTCTATCCTGTGAATCAGCATCAGGGGCCTGGGGCAGGCAGACCACAGTCCAGGGCCCTCCCTTGCCTGGTATTTGGCGGGGGAGCAAGCTTCGATTTAAACACTCAGCAAACTCGACCAGGGCAACACTCGACCCCAGCTCCTTTCTGTAGACCTTGCCCAGCACTCGGTACCTGCCCAGGGAACGCAGCGCAGCCTGCACAGCCTCCTGGAACTCCTGGTCTTTGCAGTCATCTGGGATTCCCAGGATGAGCAGAGATCGCTGAGCGTTCACGCCCATCGACCTGCACCAGTCCCGCAATACCGCCAGAGCCATCGCCATCTTCGAGGACCTGAGGGTGGGGGGAAGCGATCAAACAGGTGTGCACAGGCTGCTGAAGTGTGGGAATCGGCCTGTGGGTGCAAAGAGGAGAGGATCATGTTTGTGCCACACAGCCCACCCTAGTGCCCCTCACAGCAGCAGCCTGGAGCACCTCCCTGCCCTGTTTGGTTTGTCTGACTTTAGGAAACTTTTTAAATAAATTACATTTATTTACAGGATAGAAGGCTAGGGACTTCCCTGGCGGCGCAGTGGTTAAGAATCCACCTGCCAGTGCAGGGGACACAGGTTCGATCCCTGGTCCGGGAAGATCCCACAAGCCGCGGAGCAACTAACCCCACGCGCCGCCACCACTGACCCAGCGCTCTAGAGCCCACGAGCCACAACTACTGAGTCCACGTGACACGACTACTGAAGCCCACATGCCTGGAGCCCGTGCTCTGCAACAAGAGAAGCCACCGTAATGAGAGGCCTGTGCACCGCAACGAAGAGTAGCCCCCGCTCGCTGCACCTAGAGAAAGCCCGCGCGCAGCAACAAAGACCCAACGCAGCCAAAAGAAAGAATAAAATTTAAAAATAATAACAAAAGAGCACTTGTTGCGGACGACTCAAGAAACAATAATAAAATAAAATAAAATAATTAAAAAAAAAAAGACAGATAGAAGGCTCGTCACCTTTTCTACATTTCTGGCCTCAGTTTTAGGAAGCTGCCTTTTTCCCAAGGAATTTCTCAAGCCTTCCAATTTGTTAGCATAAACATTTCCATAATATTCCCCTATATCCTCTTTTTTAATGTACATCTGATCTGTAACGTTGGCCCTCTCTGATTCCTCATATTGGTGATCAGCGTTCTTTCTATTTTTCCGTGATTCATCGTTCTAGGACTTTCTCGGTCTCCTTGCTCTTTTGAAAGAAGCGCATGGCTTTGTTCGTCGTGTCCATAATTTGCTTTCTATCACTGATTTCCTCTCTTAGCTCTCTTATTACTTCATTTTATGTTTCCTTTGCTCTTCTTCTTCTAGCATCTCTAAATGGACTGTTAGCTCACTGATTTTATGTCCTGACTCTTTTCTAACAGAAGCATTTAGAGGAATACAGTTTCCTCCTGTCGCTTTTTGCTGCCTCCCACTAATTTTGGTAAGTTGTGCTTTCTTAGTATTCACGTTGAGATATTTTCTAAGTCCCTCTGTGATTTTTTTTCTTTGATCCATGGGTTTCCCAATATTTGAAGATATATTATCATTAGTACCATCAAATAAAATTCCCCCGTGACGAGAAAACTTATCATGTAAACTTGCAATACTGCTAAATTTATGGAGACTTTTACAACTCTGGTACGGCGTGTCCGGGTGAATGTGCAAAGCACCCTCGTAAGGAATCTGTGTACTCTGTGTGGAGGCCAGGGCCTTGCCCTGCCCACCCACCTCTGCAATTCCTGTGCCACCCGGACAGAGGCGACCTGAAGCTCTCGATGCCTCATGCAGCGGGCCAGAGCCCCTCCCTGGACCCCCACAAATCCATCTGCCATGGCCAACAGCCTCCACCAGATCACAGCAGCCCCAGCGCCTCCCCCTCTCAGCATCACTTACGCCCCCCGTGGCCAGGCGGCTCCTCCCGGGCCCCTCGCACTACATCCCCTCCATACACCCTCCCCCACCCACCAGCTGGGGGCGCTCCGCTCTGGGCCCTGGAAGCCGGGCGCCCCGCCATGCGTACGGGCCAGACTGCCTCTCTCACCTCCCCACACCGGGGAGTCCTCCCCCGAGCACACTCAGCGCCGGGGGCTCTCGCTTCTCGTACCCCAGACGCACAGCCCACCCGTCTTGCCCCCGCCCACCCGGGAGCCGGAGCCCCCTAACTGCCACGAGCGTCCGCCCCCCCCCCGCCCCACGCCCCGCCCCGGCGGGAGCTCCCCTAACGCCTACCGCACCCGCGCCCGGGAGTCCTCCCCATCGACCCCCGCCTCAGCCAGGAGTAGCTCCCCCTTCCTCCCGCCACACGCAGGAGCCGTTAGCCCTCCCTTCCGGTCTCGGCCCCGGGGGTGGGGGGTGAGGCCCGCCCGTCCCGTGCTCCCCACCCCCGCAGCCAGTCATCCTCTCCTCTGGCCCCAAAGCCGGCCCCACCCGACCGGCAGGAAGCCCTCCGCTCCGGCCCCCCACCCACGCTTAGCCATTAGCCCCACCCTCTGCACCCCGACTCCAGAACGCCCCCCACCAGCCACCCCGGAAGCCAGCGGTGCTCCCCTCTGACCCGCTCACTGGGGGACCCTTCCCTCAGCCCCCCTTCAGCCCGCTACCCTCCGCCGCCGCTCCCCCACTCCCAACCGAGCAGCCCGTAGCCCTCCCCCGACCTCCACTCCTTCCCAGGGCCCCCGGTACCTGCGGAGTCCAGCCCCCGGCAAAGCCCCCGCCTGTCTCCTGACTTGC
Source organism: Phocoena phocoena (assembly GCF_963924675.1). Classification (NCBI taxonomy): domain Eukaryota; kingdom Metazoa; phylum Chordata; class Mammalia; order Artiodactyla; family Phocoenidae; genus Phocoena; species Phocoena phocoena. Next base: position 128,589,068 of record NC_089240.1, on the reverse strand, counting down.
TCTGACTCTGTGGATGGCTCCGGAGTCCCGCTCACGAGGGGCTGAAGAGCTCGTCTCAGCAGAGCAGCCAGGAACTGTACAGCCGACTGTCCCAGGCAGTCTGTGCGAACGCCACGTGCGTTTCCGGCTGCTCCCGGAAGCCCCAGGAAGATGAGGGAGAACGTTCTAGACGTCTCTTTACAGGGAAAGTGGTTGGATCAGAAGAGCACGTGAGGAGGGGCTTTGCTACGGAAGCACCAATAGCCACGCGCACTGAGGGCCTGAGGTCCCAAGGCTTGGCGCCTCCGGAAGCAAAAGACACGCCCATTGGCCTTCCACCAATAGGAAGGCCTCCCTGCAAGGCTGCGGAGTTGGGGGAGCAAACTTGGCGATGCAGAGCCCATTGTGGCAGGTACGTCCACTTGTCTTCACAGGTGGTTTTCTACTGTGATTGATAGTGTCATAAACCTATTCTTATTTCTTTGGTTTGTTTTAATTTTTGAATTTTATTTTATGTATTTTTTTATACAGCAGGTTCTTATGAGTTACCCATTTTATACATATTAGTGTACATTTGCCAATCCCGATCTCCCAATTCATCACACCACCACACCCCTGCCCCCAACACTTTCCCACGTTTGTTTACATACGTTTGTGCTCTACGTCTGTGTCTCATTTCTGCCCTGCAAATCAGTTCATCTGTTCCATTTTTCTAAGTTCCACATATATGCATTAATATACGATATTTGTTTTTCTCTTTCTGACTTCCTTCACTCTGTGTGACGGTTTCTAGATCCATCCACGCATCTACAAATGACCCAATTTCATTCCTTTTTATGGCTGAGTTATATTTCATTGTATATATGTACATCTTCCTTATCCATTCGTCTTTCAATGGACACTTAGGTTTTTTCCATGTCCTGGCTCTTGTAAATAGTGCTGCAATGAACACTGGGGTATATGTGTCTTTTTGAATTATGGTCTTTTCAGGGTATATGCCCAGTAATGGGATTGCTGGGTTGTGTGCTAGCTCTATTTTTAGTTTTTTATGGAACCCTCATACTGTTCTCCATAGTGGTTTTATCAATTTACATTCCCACCAACAGTGCAAGAGGGTTCCCTTTTCTCCACACCCTCTCCAGCATTTATTGTTTCTAGATTTTTTGATGATGGCCATTCTGACTGGTGTGAGGTGATACCTCATTCCAGTTTTGTTTTGCAATTCTCTAATGATTAATGACGTTGAGCATTCTTTCAAGTGTTTGCTGGCAATCTGTATATCTTCTTTGGAGAAATGTCTATTTAGGTCTTCTGCCCATTTTTGGATTGGGGTGTTTGTTCTTTTTAATATTGAGCTGCATGGGCTGTTTATATATTTTGGAGATAAATCATATGTCCGTTGATTCATTTGCAAATATTTTCTCCCATTCTGAGTGTTGTCCTTTTGTCTTGTTTGTAGCTTCCTTTGCTTTGCAAATGCTTTTAAATTACCTTAGGTCCCATTTGTTTATTTTTGTTTTTATTTCCATTACTCTAAGAGGTGGATCAAAAAGATCTGCTGTGATTTATGTCAAAGTGTGTTCTTCCTATGTTTTCCTCTGAGAGTTTTTTTTTTTTTTTTTTTTTTTCCTCTGAGAGTTTTATAGTGTCTGGTCTTACTTTTAGGTTTTTAATCCATTTTGAGTTTACTTTTGTGTATGGTGTTAGGGACTGCTCTAATTTCATTCTTTTACATGTAGCTGTCCAGTTTTCCCAGCACCACTTATTGAAGAGACTGTCTTTTCTCCATTGTATATCCTTGCCTCCTTTGTCACAGATTAGTTGACCATAGGTCATGGGTTTAGCTCTGGGTTTTCTATCCTGTTCCATTGATCTATATTTCTGTTTTTTTCCCAGTACCATACTGTCTTGATTACTGTAGCTTTGCAGTATAGTGTGAAGTCAGGGAGTCTGATTCCTCCAGCTCCATTTTTTCCCCTCAAGACTGCTTTGGCTATTCAGTGTTTTCTGTTTCTCTGTACAAATTTTAAGATTTTTTGTTCTAGTTCTGTAAAAAATGCCATTGGTAATTTGATAGGGATTGCTTTGAATCTGTAGATTGCTTTGGGTAGTATAGTCATTTTCACAATATTGATTCTTCCAATCCAAGAACATGGTATATCTCTCCATCTGTTTGTATCATCTTTAATTTCTTTCATCAGTGTCTTATACTTTTCTGCATACAGGTCTTTTGTCTCCCTAGGTAGGTTTATTCCTAGACACTTTATTCTTTTTGTTGCAATGGTAAATGGGAGTGTTTCCTTCATTTCTCTTTCAGATTTTTCATCATTAGTGTATAGGAATGCCAGAGATTTCTGTGCATTAATTTTGTATCCTGCTACTTTACCAAGTTAATTGATTAGTTCTAGTAGTTTTCTGGTGGCATCTTTAGGATTCTCTATGTATAGTATCATGTCAGCTACAAACAATGACAGTTTTACTTCTTCTTTTCCAGTTTGGATTCCTTTTATTTCTTTTTCTTCTCTGATTGCCGTGGCTAGGACTTCCAAAACTATGTTTGGAAGTGGTGAGAGTGGACTTCCTTTTCTTGCTCCTGATCTTAGAGGAAATGCTTTCAGCTTTTCTCCATTTAGAATGATGTTTGCTGTGGGTTTGTCGTATATGGCCTTTATTATGTTGAGGTAGGTTCCCTCTATGCCCACTTTCTGGAGATTTTTTTATCATAAATGGGTGTTGAATTTTGTCAAAAGCTTTTCCCGCCTCTATTGAGATGGTCATATGTTGTTTTTCTTCAATTTGTTAATATGGTGTATCACATCGATTGTTTTGCATATATTGAAGAATCCTTGCATCCCTGGGATAAATCCCACTTGATCATGGTGTATGACGCTTTTAATATGTTGTTGGATTCTGTTTGCTAGTATTTTGTTGAGGATTTTTGCAACTATATTCATGAGTGATATTGGTCTGTAATTTTCTTTTTTTGTAGTATCTTTGTCGGGTTTTGGTATCAGGGTGATGGTGGCCTCATAGAATGAGTTTGGGAGTGTTCCTTCCTCTGCAATTTTTTGGAAGAGTTTGAGAAGGATGGGTGTTAGCTCTTCTCTAAATGTTTGATAGAATTCACCTGTGAAGCCATCTGGTCCTGGACTTTTGTTTGTTGGAAGATTTTTAATCACAGTTTCAATTTCTTTACTTGTGATTGGTCTGTTCATACTTTCTATTTCTTCCTGGTTCAGTCTTGGAAGGTTATACCTTTCTAAGAATTTGTCCATTTCTTCCAGGTTGTCCATTTTATTGGCATAGAGTTGCTTGTAGTAGTCTCTTAGGATGCTTTGTATTTCTGTGCTGTCTGTTGTAACTTCTCCTTTTTCATTTCTAATTTTATTGATTTGAGTCCTCTCCCTCTTTTTCTTGATGAGTCTGGCTAAAGGTTTATCAATTTTGTTTATCTTTTCAAAGAACCAGCTTTTAGTTTCATTGATCTTTTTATTTTATTTTAGTCTCTATTTCATTTATTTCTGCTCTGATCTTTCTGATTTCTTTCCTTCTACAAACTTTGGGTTTTTTTTTTTTCTCTAGTTGCTTTAGGTGTAAGGTTAGGTTGTTTATTTGAGATTTTACTTGTTTCCTGAGGTAAGATTGTATTGCTGTAAATATCCCTCTTAGAACTGCTTTTGCTGTGTCCCATAGGTTTTGGATTGTCATGTTTTTGTTGTCATTTTTCTCTAGGTATCTTTTGATTTCCTCTTTGACTTCTTTAGTGATCTCTTGGTTATTTAGTAACATACTGTTTAGCCTCCACGTGTTTGTGTTTTTTACGTTTCTTCCCCTGTAATTCATTTCTAATCTCATAGCATTGTGGTCAGAAAAGATGCTTGATACGATTTCAATTTTCTTAAATTTACTGAGGCTTGATTTGTGACCCAAGCTGTGATCTATCCTGGAGAATGTTCCGTGCGCACTTGAGAAGAAAGTGTAATCTGCGGTTTTTGGATTGAATGTCCTATAAGTATCAATTAAATCTATCTGGTCTATTGCGTCATTTAAAGCTTGTGTTTCCTTATTAATTTCCTGTTTAGATTATCTGTCCATTGGTGTAAGTGAGGTATTAAAGTCCCCCACTATTGCTACTCCAGCTTTCTTTTGATTTCCATTTGCATGGAATATCTTTTTCCATCCCCTCACTTTCAGTCTGTACGTGTACCTAGGTGTGAAGTGGGTCTCTTGTGGGCAGCATATATATGGGTCTTGTTTTTGTATCCATTCAGTGAGCCTGTGTCTTTTGGTTGGAGCATTCAATCCATTCACGTTTAAGGTAATTATCGATATGTACGTTCCTATTACCATTTTCTTAATTGTTTTGGGTTTGTTTTTGTAGGTCCTTTTCTTCTCTTGTGTTTCCCACTTAGAGAAGTTCCTTTAGCATTCGTTGTAGAGCTGGTTTGGTGGTGCTGAATTCTCTTAGCTTTTGCTTGTCTGAAAAGCTTTTGATTTCTCCTTCGAATCTGAATGAAATCCTTGCTGGGTAGAGTAATCTTGGTTCCCTTTCATCACTTTATGTATATCATGCCACTCCCTTCTGGCTTGTAGAGTTTCTGCTGAGAAATCAGCTGTTAACCATATGGGAGTTCCCTTGTATGTTATTTTTCGTTTTTCCCTTGCTGCTTTCAATAATAATTTTTCTTTGTCTTTAATTTTTGCCAATTTGATTACTGTGTGTCTCGGCGTGTTTCTCCTTGGGTTTATCCTGCATGGGACTCTCTGCACTTCCTGGACTTGCGTGGCTGTTTCCCTTCTCATGTTAGGGAAGTTTTCGACTATAATCTCTTCAAGTATTTTCTCGGGGCCTTTCTCTCTCTCTTCTCCTTCTGGGACCCCTATAATGCGAATGTTGTTGTGTTTAATGTTGTCCCAGAGGTCTCTTAGGCTGTCTTCATTTCTTTTCATTCTTTTTTCTTTATTCTGTTCCACAGCAGTGAATTCCACCGTTCTGTCTTCTAGGTCACTTATCCGTTCTTCTGCTTCGGTTATTCTGCTATTGAATCCTTCTAGTGTATTTTTCATTTCAGTTATTGTATTGTTCTTCTCTGTTGTTTGTTCTTTAATTCTTCTAGGTCTTTGTTTTTTTTTTTTTCTTGCGGTTCGTGGGCCTCTCACTTCTGTGGCCTCTCCCGTTGTGGAGCACAGGCTCCGGACACGCAGGCTCAGCGGCCATGGCTCATGGGCCCAGCGGCTCTGCGGCATGTGGGATCTTCCCGGACCGGGGCACGAACCCGTGTCCCCTGCATCGGCAGGAAGACTCGCAACCACTGCGCCACCAGGGAAGCCTCTAGGTCTTTGTTAAACATTTCTTGCATCTTCTCGATCTTTGCCTCCATTCTTTTCCCGAGGTCCTGGATCATCTTCACTATCATTATTCTGAATTCTTTTTCTGGAACGTTGCCTATCTCCATTTCATTTAGTTGTTTTTATGGGGTTTTATCTTGTTCCTTCATCTGGTACATAGCCCTCTGCCTTTTCATCTTGTCTGTCTGTCTGTGAATGTGGTTTTTGTTCCACAAGCTGCAGGACTGTAGTAGTTCTTGCTTCTGCTGTCTGTCCTCTGGTCAACATGTGAATTCATTCAGAGCCCTGAGCACTGGGAGTTGCAGCCCTGACTCCAGCAGAGGCCTGAGGCCCAGTTGGTCCTCAGCAGGGAGTGTCAGGATGGGCACTGGGGGCTCCTGAGCACCTTTTGTCAGCGTCTGTGGCCTCAGATTGAGGAGCAGTAACCTCGGGAGCTGGAGCAGTCCATTCACTGTGAAATTCCTCCTCATGTGTGGCCTCTTCTGCAGCCCCTGCCCTTCCTTTCCAATCTCTTCAGGATGTGTGGAGGTGATTTTCATAGGACACTACAACCAAATTGGAAATCTTGGGATTCCTAAAAGCCCCTTTGTCCAAATAAGATTTCCAAGGTCGGATTTATATAAAGCAAGACCAGAGCTCGATGGCTGTTACGAATATCCTCATACGTTTCTATACTGCCCAGGCCAATGGGACTGTTGTGCTCTAGTAAGTTTTTAACCCGTAGCAAATCAGAAGCTGCCAGCCATGCAGGGGAGCAGAGAGACCTCCCTCCCTGCAAGACTCTGCATGAATTCTGCAAGCGTGCACTTCTAAGCCACCACCCTCCTCACACATCACCACCACCAGCAGCATTGGACTGTGGTGGGAGTGTGAAATAAGCTTTCATCGTCTTTAGCCACAGACATTTTCTGGTCGTTGGCTACAGCAGTTAGCCTACCTTGATTAATATACACTAGAAACAAAAGAGCAGGTCTGTACGACTTGGATTTACCAGGAGAAATGGAGAATGGGCTGAAGAAGACTTAATGTAGTAACAGTGACAACAGGGAGCGTGTAGCATTGATCACCTGTAGCGTTCAACGCCCACTTTACAGACAGGGAAACAGAGTTTCAGCTCAATGAAGTGTCACCCAGTGTCCACAAATGTGTGGTCACTACCCAGGCCCCTGCAATTGCCATGTCTTCTCTGGTGCGTCACAAACTGAGGTTTCAAAATGAAAAGTTCTGTGACACTTCTTACATGTTATATCTGTTTGCTTTCAAGAGGGCTTTTGAATTTTTCAATTGAGACAAAATTCACAAAACATAAAACTATTCATTTTAAAGTCTACAGTGGCATTTAGTGCATTCACAGTGTTGTGCAACCACCACCCTATCTAGTTCCAGAACATTTTCATCACTCTAGAAGGAGACCCCGCCACTCCCCATTCGCCTTCCCTCAGCCCCTGGTAACCAGCAATCTGTTTTCTGTCTCTCTGGATTTGTCTATACTGGGACATTTCATGTGAATGGAAGCATATGTTATATAGGCCTTTGTGTCTTACTTCTTCAACCCAGTGTAATGATTTTGAGATTCATCCATGTTGCACACAGAAACAATTCATTCCTTCTTGCTCAGCAGTGCTCTGTGCTGTGAATGCAGTGCATTACCCATTCGTCTGCTGCCATTTGGGGCTGTTATGAATAGAGCTGCTATGAACATTGTTCTACACATCTTTTTGTGAACATATGCTTTCATATGTGGAATTGTTGGATAATAGGGTAGATGTATAGTCAACTTTTTTTTTAATTTTTAAAATTTTATTTATTTATTTTTGGCTGTGTTGGGTCTTCATTTGCTACACATGGGCTTTCTCTAGTTGTGGCAAGCAGGGGCTACTCTTCATTGTGGTGCATGGGCTTCTCACTGTGGTGGCTTCTCTTATTGCAGAGCACAGGATCTAGGCACACGGGTTTCAGTAGTTCCGGCACAAAGGCTCAGTAGTTGTGGCTCGCGGGCTCTAGAGTGCAGGCTCAGTAGTTGTGGTGCGTGGGCTTAGTTGCTCCTCAGCACGTGGGATCCTCCCGGACTGGGGCACGAACCCATGTGCCCTGCATCGGCAGGCAGACTTTCAACCACTGCGCCACCAGGGAAGCCCTGGTCAACTTTTAAAGAAGCTGTTTTCCAACATTGTTGTACCATTTTATGTTCCCACCAGGAGTGTGTGAGAGTTCTGGTTGCTCCACGCTCTTGCCAACACTTGGTATGGTCAGTCTTTGAAACTTTAGCCCCTTAAATTCAGGTGTCACTTGGTGACCCTAAGCTCCAGATTGTGTCAGCATAGCCCAGATTTTCTCAACCTGAACACCACTGACATTTTTGACCAGATGATTCTCTGTTGTAGGAGGCCGTCCTGTGCATTGCAGGATATTTAGCAGTGTCCCTGGTCTCTACACACTAGGTGCCAGTAGCACCCTGGAGGGATTTCGTCTGGCTGTCCTAACAAGGTATGCCAAACTTGGTGGCTGTAAACAACAGAAATTTATTCTCTCATGGTTCTGGAGTTGAGCAGTCTGAAATCAGTTTTCCTTGGGCAAAGTGTGTCAGCAGGGCTGTATCCCTGTGGAAGCTCTAGGGGACAATCTGTTCCTGGCCTCTTGCAGCTTCTAGGGGCTGCTGGCTTCCTTAGCCTGTGGCCTTGTCACTCCAGTCTTCAAGGGCAGCATCTTCTCCTCTCCCTCTGCTCGGTCTTCACGTGCCTGTTCCATCTTCTAAGGATGTGTGTGATAGCACACGTGCTCAGGAGGAACTGCTCTGTCCCTGCCATGTTACCCCATCTGACCCGTGCTGCCTCACCCCTCGTACCTCTTTCTCCACCTCAGACTTCTCCTCCAAGTTTCAGGCTGTTAGGTTCTAGCTCAGTTTGTCAAAGCCCATCCTCAGATGTGAACAAGAATATACTCTCCTGCAACAACAATGTTTGAGACCACTTGTATTGGAGAGGGTGGCCTTAACAGCTTTGGAAGATTTGGGGGGCATTTTGGTTGACTGACCATGATTTTTTCTTTGTAAGAGCATTTTCCACAGTGGTGCATTTGCCTCCACGGCTGTAGGAGATGGACAGAGAGGAGTCCTTGACCAAGGGAGGGACAAGAGAGGAGAGTCAGCCGTGTCACAAGCCAGGATGGTACTGCTGCCTTGCAGAGGGCGAGGAGGCTGGGCGCTGGAGAGAAGGGGAGATGGAGGGAATAGTCTTATAAATTAACATCTTCTTATTTAGGAATCCCTTCAAGAATGTGTTTAAGAGTATAGTCATGGGGGCTTCCCTGGTGGCGCAGTGGTTGAGAGTCCGCCTGCCAATGCAGGGGACAAGTGTTTGTGCCCCGGTCCGGGAAGATCCCACATGCCGTGGAGCGGGTGGGCCTGTGAGCCATGGCCGCTGAGCCTGCGCGTCCGGAGCCTGTGCTCCACAACGGGAGAGGCCACATCAGTGAGAGGCCTGCCTACCGCAAAAAAAAAAAAAGAGTATAGTCATGGGACTTCCCTGGTGGTCCAGTGGTTGAGAATCTGCCTTTCAATGCAGGGGACGCGGGTTCGAGCCCTGGTCGGGAAACTAAGATCCCACATGCCGCGTAGCAACTAAGCCCGTGGGCCGCAACTACTGAGCTCGTGCGCCTCAACTAGAGAGACTGTGTGCTGCAAACTACAGAGCCCACGTGCTCTGGAGCCCTGGAGCCCACGCGCCACAGCTAGAGAGAAGCCCGCATGCCGCAACAAAGATCCCGTGTGCCACAACTAAGCCCCGACACAGCGAAATAAATAAATTTTTAAAAAATCATAAAATTTTTAAAAAGAGTATAGTCATACATTCTTATAAATATATATTAATGAAGAATCTACGTGTTGACTTCGTACTTGTGAAGAATATATTCATGAATTTACACTTGGACGTGGTTAGTATCTTAAATGTCCTTGCAGCTCCATCCTTCATGTAAATGGAAGGACAGCCATGGGGAATCTGCTTTCGGGCTGGACACCCCACCATCTCCCTGTCTTTGTGGGTGGTAGCCTCAGCCACATTGTCAGACCAATCTCTTCTCAACAGGGAACAAAGCAGACACTGATGGAATAGTCCTTGAAATACCATCACGAACTGGCTCTTAATTAATTGGCTCCAGCAAATGCACGTTCAGATTCTCAGCTGCCTGGGGGCCATCTCCACGTGGCGCCATTCAAGTCCCTGAAGTAGGACCTAGTTGACCCGCTCACCTCCCGTTCCCTGTCGGTGCCTGTGCTTCTCTGCAGGGCCCCGGGCCCCAGCCATTCTCCAGCCTCACCACCCCTGGCTCAGGTCAGGCCTTCCTTGGCTCTTCCCTAAAGACCTAGGAGCTGCTGTTTGGAAATATTCCAAACCCAGGGAAAAACAGAGAAGAACATGATGAAGGTTATATGACTGCCCCCAGCTTTCTCAAGTCTTAATATATTTGCTTCAAAAATTTTTTTAAGAAATAAAAGTTTAAAAGGTGATTCGCCTGAAAATCTCACATTCCCCTTCCCCCTTTCTGCCCACCTCGCTATCCTCACTAGGCGCTTAGCTTTTCCAGGCATGTTTTTAGACTTTTGCTACTTACACATGTGGCCATAAACAACAGGTAGTGATGTTTTATCTGTGTTTTTTTTTTAACAGGTCTACTGAGATATAATTTACGTGCCATAAAATGCACCATTTTAACTGTTTCAATGATCTTTAGTAAATTTACTGAGTTGTACAGTCGTTACCACAGTCCGATTTTGGTTTTTGTTTTAAACAGCTTTATTGAGCTACAATTCACATCCCATACAATTCAGCCACTTAAAGTGTAAAGTTCAGGGTTTTTAGCAAAATATTCACAGAGCAGTCTCAGTCCAGAACATTGTCATCGCTTCCAAAAGAAATTCCATCCCCACTAGCAGTCAATCCCCACCTCCTACCCCGTCCAGCCCCCAGAAACCACAGATTTATTTCTGTCTTTGTGGATTGGCCTATTCTGGACATTTCTTATAAAAGGAATCATACAATATGTGGTCTTTTGTGACTGCTCCATCACTATGATCAACAGACTTTTATGGAAGAACTACTGCATACCGAACACTGGTGTGGGACTCTGTATGGAATTTAACAGCACTCACGGACAGTTTAGATCTTGATTTGTGCAACTTCTAGTTTATTGCTATTTTTGTAAATCCGTTACAAAAGAGTGACTATATATAAAAGATACATGAATATCGGTGTGGGTGTGTGGCTGACGTGCACCTGGGGTGTTCTGAGGCAGCCCTGGAGGAGGAGGAGGAAGGTGGATTCTGAACCCAAGTCTAGTCCTGAGGGAGGACCGCTCAGCCCCAGAACAAGCTTGGGGCCGGGCGCTCAGGGAGTGTTACTTTCTCTTTTGCTCCCAAGACAAGTGCAGCTGGAAGGACAGGTGAATGAGCACCTACAGGGGCACCTGGACAACATTTACCACCTCAACCAGAATCTGGCCTGCACCGAGGAGAGAATGGCCTATCTGTCCTACGAGAGAGCCAAGGAGATACGGGTGAGAACCTCACAGGGGGACCTTGTGAGAAGCGGCCAGTGAGAAAGCCGTGGGGACGAGAGAAGCAGAAGATGAGTGAATCCGCTCTGACACCCCTGAACCGAGGGAAGAGGCAGGTCCTCAAGCTGTGCCCCACAGCATCCCGTGTTCCCGTTCATGCCGCCCTTTCCCCGGCTCCGGCTCCGGCTTAGCCGATCTGGAAACTCGCACACTGAGGCTCCAGTACCCCCGGGGGACGGGAGGTTGGCGTGACAGCGTCACTCTCTTCCTCCTGCAGGAGGTTATGGACACGTTCAAGAGCCGTGTAGCCAAGTTGGAGGCTCTGCAGCAGGTGACCCAACTGGAGGTGACAGAGAGCGTGCGTATCCGGCCCCGGGGCTGCCTGTGCCGCTGGGCGCGCCCGCTGCTCACACTGGCCACCGTCCTCCGGGTCCTGGTCTCCAGCGCGTGCGCCTGCCCAGTGCCGCTGCTGAGCTCGCGCCTGCGCACGGGCACCGCACTCCTGCTCATCGGGCTGGGTGCCCTGGCCTGGCAGAAGCAGTGTGCCGTCCCCGCCGCAGACTGGCAGGCCCGGGTCCCCTCCAGATGAAGACTGTGTTCCGGGGATTCCAAGCCTCTACCAGAGGGGCCTTAAAGGGCCTGGCTTCGCTAGCTTCTCCCGCCTCCCCAGGCAGCTGCTTCTCGGCTCTCCCTTTCTTGTTCCATCACCAGCAGCCCAATGAGAGGTACATGGACGCCCGCCCGCCTCGCGCTCGCCTTTCTTGCGATCCTTTTATCCCGTCTGTAGACACGAGGCTTAGAAAAGATGAGCAACTCCAAAGTACGGTGCTGTGCCCCTCTCTCCCCTACGTGCTCTCTCACGACCCAGTGACCCAGCGCTCAGAGGCTCGAGTGCCCCAAAACTGCAGTGGCAGCCTCTATGACTCGGTTGCTTTTGGCAAAGAGAAACTACATTTATTTCACAGGGATGGAGAAAAGGGGCAGGGGCGGGGTGGCCAAAGCCCCGGAGGGTGGGACCGGTTACGTCTTCCAGTGGGAGACAGGCGACTCAGGCAGGTGACACCGAAGAGACAGATGAGGCCTCTGTTTTGGAAACGCTGGAGAGTTCAGAGCTATCATCCACCTTCTTCCCAAAAAGCTGCAAGATGCAGTTTCGAAACTGCAGGACAGAAAGTGTTACTGAGCAGAGCAGGCAGGGCCAACATGCTACGCTAAATGTAATGCTGGGGCACTCCGAGGAAAGCGTTTGTTCAGTGTCACCTTGATGGCTTACATGCTCACAATCTACAGGGGGAGTGGGGGAAGCCTCCAGGTACTCCTTGCACGTGGGAATGGTCTATTCCTGAGTATTCGATTATCTAAGTCATCTGATTTAGCAGTTGACGGTGACTGTTGTGGGCCCAATTGTGCTCCCCCAGAGATATGTTCAAGTCCTGACCCCTGGAGCCTGTGACTGTGACCTTATTTGGAAATAGTCTCTGCAGATGTGATTAAGATGTATATTATCATGAGGTCGTGCTGGAGTAGGGTGGGCACTAATCCAATGACTGGCGTCCTCATGAAAACAAGGGAATTTGGAATCAGACCCAGAGGGAAGGTAAAGGCAGAGATTGGGGAGACTCGTCTACAAGCCAAGGAACACCGGAGGTTACGGGTACCTGTCAGGACCTAGGAGAGGGGCCTGGAACAGACTCTTTCTAAGAAACAACCAACACTGCCCACACCTTGATCTCAGATCTCTTGCCACCAGAACGATCATCTCTTCAGCCAAGAGAGTCTTCTGGCATCGGGAGCGCCCTGCTCTTTACTGCTCCACCCCTAAAGGCATGTGGGCTGTATTCACTTCTCAGATTGTATCTCCTGTCGTCACTGAGTTAAGAACAATGCTTTGAGGATACAAAGCAGAGGCATCTGCTGTATATTTCGGGCCTCTTCTCGACTACGTCCAGCTACTCCAATGTCAAAACTCTTTTTAAAAAAACCCATAATTGCTGAAATCAATAACATTGGGCTGGACAGCAGAACTGACTCAGCTGAAGAGCTGGCAGGTGAGCCCCATTCTTGTTATTGATTTCAGCAATTATGGGTCTTTTTAAGAGTTTTGATGTTGGAGTAGCTGGACGTAGTCGAGAAGAGGCCCGAAATATACAGCAAACGCCTCTGCTTTGTATCCTCAAAGCATTGTTCTTAACTCAGTGACGATAGGAGATATAATCTACATACTGGGCACCCACTCTGTACTAGACTGTGTCCTCGGGGCATCAGCAGCAAACCAAAAAGAGCAAAATTCCACGTCTTTGTGGAGCTCAATTCCAGAACATTCTCTCTTGAATGCAACAGGAAGGGATAACAGTGTGGAAAGGGTGAAAGCAAAGTTCGAAAGTCTGGAGAGTCTGGAAGTTCAGATGATTGTAGAGGAGGGGGAGTTCCAGAAGGAGAGAATGGAAAGGCTCAAGTGAAGACAATACTTGGCAAGATGGCCTAGGATTCCACGACTAAAAGCCAGACCTAAAAAGAGACCCATGTGAAAGACAGGAAACAGTGGTCAGGCGTAGAGCTATGCTCTGGGTGTTGAGGTGCCAACAGTGGAGTCCCGGGGACTCCTTTGTGGTGCCGGTCCTACTTGATACTTAAACGTTACCATGGTGAGATGGGATGCCCCTGAGGGGGTGGTATTTCCGACCCACAGACCTTGCTAGTCATCCTCAAGTCACATCACAGCTGCACCTCAGTGAAGTGGATACGATGGATTCAAGGACGAATCAGGCAATTGCACTTGGAAGATGATAAGCCTGAATCCCCCGTAACCTACTAAGAGGCCTAGGACTCGTGGGCTGCCATCTAGCAGGACCACAGCGTGTCCTGCCTGAACTAACCCATGAAGTCACGGCAGCCAAAGATCAGTCCAGGCAAGAAGGGCCTCCTTGTGTCCTGGTCACTGTCAGCGTTTGAAGATGGAAAGAGTCAGTTCAAGAGAAGAGTTGTGTCTGTGAAATCAAGAAGGGCATGCCTAGGGGACACAGAGACACGATCTGGCAATCCTAGGCCAGCAGAGGGGAGGGGCACACAGCACTCAGTGCACTGGAGGAAATGCCCACCCTCAGGCCCAGATCATAAAGGGATCCAGAGGGAGGGCTGGCTGGGGCTGGGTCGCATGCTCAGCCTTCCCCGGTTATTGTCCTGGGGGTCATTGTCAGTCTTCCCACAGACACGCTTCCGGGTGGGGGCCATCCCCGGGCTCTTCCGGGGTCCATTTCCGGTTTGCTCTGTCCACTGCGTGCCTTACCTGCCGGTTCATAAAGACGTAGATAATGGGGTTGTAGATGGTGGCACTTTTGGCGAAGTAGGATGGCAGGGCGGCCACCAGAGGGTGGAAGGCGTAGCCAGGGTGGGCAGCGGCGAAGCATGCAAAGAATGTGTAGGGCCCCCAGCAGAGGCAGTACGCAAAGATCATCACCATCACCATGCGGGTTACCTCCTTCTCCGCCTTCCGGGTGGATTCGGATTCTTTCTGCTGCTTCGCCACCTGGGGGGGACAGAGAGTGGCCCCGGGGACATTGAGCGGGAGGACCCCTCAGGGCTCCGTACCCCAGGGGATTCCATGTTGCTGCTGCTTGGGTAGCTAGTCAGGGAGGGTAGCGGGGAGAAGCAGATGGGCCCAGCTGTGCAGTACCCGGGCCACCTGAGCGGGGCCAGCCTTGTGGGAGCTCTTCCAGGCTTGGAGGTGGCACAGCTTGCTTCCTGTTAGGAGTCTGTGAAGGAGGTAAGGAGGCTGTGCCTCACCTGGTCCCTTACCAGAGTGTCCCCTCCCATGGTCAGGTCTGAGGGGCCGGGCGGGAGAAGACACAGGGGCGGCCGCCACCTGCTGCGGGCAGGGACCGGCGGCAGACAGCTGAATGGGGACGTGGGGTGACTGAGGGAGTCGGCTAAGTAGCTTCCGATCCCTGACCGCCAACGCGGTGAGGGGAGCGAGGAGGGAACAGGTCACACACTGAAGGCAGTGAGGTCGGGGGAGCTTAGCTCCAGCCCGTGGCCTCCACTCCACAAAGAGCTCATAAGCACATGCTGATCCGATTGTGGGCACAAGCCGCTTCGTAGAGGAAAGGTGCCGCCCCAGAGGCCTCTTATTCCCTGTGCCAGGCAGGAGCCCAACAGGGACAGATGGCTGATTGTAGGTAAGCTGATTGACAAAGGGACAACGTACGCACGGTGCTCGGGACCCTGATCTCATTCTCCTGCTTCGCTCTGATTTCCCACGCCAGGGGATCACCTTCCCGGGGGGAGGGGGGAGTACAGGTCTGGGGGGCAGATGGCACGTGAACGGGACGCGAGCGCTCCGGTAGCCGCGTTTGCAAAACACCCCTTGACTGGCAAGTTTAGCCTCTGGATCTGGCCGGCTGTGCTCCACTCCGTGGCAGAGGCTGGCTTTCCACCCCCGGGATCAGGAGGAAATGCAGCTGTGGTCCCTTATTGGGTCCCTCCACGAGGAGGCGGGCAGTCCCTTCCCACGCTGTAGGGGCGAGGCCGAGGGAGCCGGGGCTGCGCCTGCCACCTCGAAGGCGTTGGCAGATTCTGGCAATTCCAGATATCTGGTTCCGGGGCTGGAGAGCGGACTGGGCGGTCCTCTGTGCCAGCCTAGACCTCCCTGGCGTTCATGAGCCTGCCTGCAGGGGTGAAGCTGGGGGGGTGTGGGGCTCACCGCTCGGACGGCCAGCCACACTTGCAGGTAGCAGAGCACGATAACGCTGAGCGGGATGAAGCAGCAGGTGATCATGAGCGCGATCATGTAAGACTGCACCCCAGGGTAAGAGCTGCCGCTGAACACGTCCGGGCCGCACGACGTCTTCAGGCCGTGGGGCCAGTACCTGGGGAGAAGGGCCGGCAGCCCGTCCTGAGGTGGGCAGGGACCCGAGCCCCTGCCCGCCCCAGCACACCACTGACTTGGGTAAGGTTGCTGGGCTTTTTCATTGAGGTGAAATTCACGTTACATGAAGTGAACAATTCGGAGGCATTTAGTGCGTTCGCAACGTTCTGCAACCGCCACCTCTGTCTGTAGCTCCAGAACGTTTTCATCACCCCCAAAGGAAGCCCTTCAGAAGGATCTTAGGAAAGCCTTGTCCGTCTCTGGTCTCACGTTCCCTTCTTTTTTTACTCAGGGGTTCACAGGTGTTAAGACAAGAGGGTGCCTGAGGATTCAACGAGCACGTGTTCAACAGTCGCAGCCACTGTGGGCACGGGAGCATGAGGAGGGGACAGACAGGGCCTGGTTCCTCGCACTGATGGCAGCTTCCCAAAGAAAGACCACACCCTCTCCAGGCACCACAGAACTTGTTCACCAGCCTGCAGTGCAAGATACAAATGCAACGGCCTTGTCCCGTCCAGCCCCCTCAAACACCTGAGCCGTTTCCTTGGAAATGCGGGACTTCCCCCAAAGGATCCACCTGGAGAGGACACTGTTACCGACAGCCCAGGTGTACCTACGACCCAAGGAGCCTCGGAAAGGGGGCCCCTCGGCAGGTGCAAGAATGAGGCCTGGGGCAGAGTAGGCAAGAGGGCTCTGGAATCCAAACGTGCCTGTGGCCTCAGCCGGCAGCGTTTCTCTATGTGTTCTCATGAGCTGCTCCTGTTTGGGAGAAACAGACTTTTCCAGAGGCTTGGGGACCACAGGGCCCATTTCCACGTTGCAGCCAGGCAGAGTCACGCGTTCACAGACAGTGCACGCTCCAAGGGGTCTCAGCGAGAGTCAGGTCCACCCTCGGTTTACTCGTGGAGCCACAAAGGCCCAGGGACTGGAAATGGTTTGCCCCAAGGTCACAAAGGGAATCACGAGTTTGACCCTCCCTGCTCTGCTCCAAACGAATCACCTTCCTGGCACCCTGGCACCCTTACCTGCTCCAACCAAAGATGGGTGGAGCTGTCCACACAGCAGCCCAGATCCAGGAGAAGGCAATGCCCGCAATGGCCAACTTGGCATCAAATCTCACGTTGCCAAAGGGCTTGCAGACCACCATCCACCTCTCCCAGGAAATGATGGCCAAGGACCAGAGACCGGTGATCCCTGCAGGGGGAGAAGCAGACAGAGGAGGGCTTTGAGTCAACGCTTTTCAAGATCAAGAGGACACCCCCCACCTACCTGCAAAAGCTAATTCTCCAAAAAGTGTTTTCCGGTCCGGGAAGCAGCGGGTCTCTTGGTCAGTTTCTTTCTCTAACCCCTGCTTTCCCGGCTCCTTCCCCACTGGGCCTGCGCCCGCCTCCCCTTGCCTGCTCTGATTTGGCCTCATGGCCCACCTCGCTTCCCATCTCTCTTTTACTCGGCCACCAGCCTTTCTTGTGATACGGTCAGCGCAACTCCTGACGGCCACGTACACACATGAGGCCACACTGAGGTACTGCAGTCCCAGCCCGGAGCAAGGAAACAGGACGTGTGCAGAAAGCTGTGCCCTCCTGCCGGTGGGCAGGCCTCCCCTCAGCCCGGGCCTCTCAGCACCGCCCACCATGCAGCGGTCTGTGGATGGAATCCGGGGCTCCATGAGCTGGGGTGGGGAAAATGATGTCTTTGTTTCCAGTACGCTCTACTGGACACTTGGCCTTCTTTACTTCCATTGCGAGTGTGGTAGCGTTAGCAGTGCCCGTGACTTGCTCACTTTACAGGGGTGGCAGACATTTCCCAGTATGACTATATTCATTACTACTTTGACATCTCAGTGACTGTCTGGCCAGATACAGTTATTTGATACCTTAATAAAGAATGGCGTCACGAATACTTCTAAAAATACCGTTAATACTAATACTTCTTTTGTGTGTGTGGTACGCGGGCCTCTCACCGCTGTGGCCTCTCCCGTTGCGGAGCACAGGCTCCGGACGCGCAGGCTCAGCGGCCATGGCTCACGGGCCCAGCCGCTCCGCAGCGTGTGGGATCCTCCCGGACCGGGGCACGAACCCACGTCCCCTGCATCTGCAGGCGGACTCTCAACCACTGCGCCACCAGGGAAGCCCAATACTAATACTTTTAATGAAGGAGTATGTCACTAGTGTTTAATACTTTGATAACTATATTTCAGTATCATTGGCTTCCTTTTTAATCCTATGGATCTCATTGTGCACATTTGCCAACGTTCTTCTAAGAAGGGGTCCACGGGCTTCCCCAGAGGGCTGAGGGTGTCTGTGTCCCCAAAACTGGTGACCCGAGAGCAGACCTCGAGCAGTTACAAAGGCAAGACAGGCGTAAGCGAGGAGCCACCCCGGGGCGCCAGGCACCAGCTACCGAGGTGCACGGAGTGTTGGAACTTGGGATGGACTTTCTCTGCCTAACCTTCCCTGGTAAAGTAACTTGGTGGAGCTGACACCACTAGTAATTCAAGTCATTGACCAGGTCCCCGCTCCCCTGTCCCTCTAGTCCTAGTGTCTTTCTGTCATTCGTCTCCTCAGAATCTGAATTGGAGATCACTTCAGGCGGTAACAAGACAAACCCAAGTTAGATGTGGAAGCTAAGGACCCAGGCATTGTGACCAGGTGGCCCTGGGAAACTTGAAAAATGGGAAGGCAGCTGCAAGCCTTCACTGCTTTGATGGCCGGGGGCCTGGAGACAGGCTGCACGTGGTGAGTGCTGTGGCCCTTGGGCTCCCTGTCATCTCGGGTGGACGCCAAGCTGCAACCCCACAGCCCTTGGTTCTGTCCTGGGGACGTGGTGCAAGGGCCTCTGAGGCGACCTTGGCCTTGTCAGGCCCGCCTGTGTTCCTCTTCTTCATGGGCCCTTGGCAAGGAAACCCCGCCACCCTGGCCTTGCCGGGCACCCGGTGCAGACCCACACCCTGCTCTCCCTGGCTCAGCCCTCGCTCCCTTGTTCAGCCCCCGCGCCGTCAGCCAGCCTCCTCCCGGTCTCCCCACGGGGCCTCCTCCTCCCCACTCCTCAGCGTGCCGTCCTGAGGCCTATCGCCGCCCGCTGTGTGCTCACCCGCGCTCTGGCCACCCAGCCAGCCCAGCTGTCTGTGCCCCTTCCTGTCCCGCTGAGTCGACATTCGGCTCCCTCGTCGCCGCCTCCTCCTCCAAGTCACGCTCCTCTGAGGCTACTGGTGATGCCATGTGCTCACTGTCTGGATGGGAGGCCCGCAGGCCTTGGACCCTGTGTGCAGCATCCTAGATGCCTTACAGCACGGAGCCGGGAGCGCAGGTGCTTATGGCCAAAGTTGACGTGAACAGGGTCACAACCCGCGGAGATATTAGCAATGGGGCTGGTAGGATCTAGTTTCAATATCTCGGAGGCCTCCCCTCCCACACTGTTCTGAGATTATGTGGATCTGTCTGTCCCCGTTCAGAGATGTGCCTCGAACACGCCCCAGAGGCACACCTGCGGATTTTGCCGCGTGAGTGTTTCCTTTACGCACGGGAGGCTGTGCCCAGGCCCTGGCTGGCTTACCACACAAGGAGACAGTGAAGCCCTCCACGATGCACAAGGGGTGGCCCAGCACAAAGTAGCCGTACATCTGGTTCACAACGCTGATGGTGCTGGCAATGACCGTCTCCGCCAGGTCAGCGACGGCCAAGTTCACCAGCATCCAGTTCAGAGGGTGGCGCAGCTTCTTGAACTTCACGGTGGCTGCCAGCACAGGCCCGTTCGTGAAGATGGAGGCGATGAGCACGAAGACCATCCAGACGCTGGTCAGGTGGTACACCCATCTGGGGGCGATGTGGTAATTGGGGCCGTCGAAGGGGTCTGGAGGCAGGAGACACAGAGGGCACAGCTGCATCTGTGCCGCCCCCCTCACCCCATCAGAATCTCCCCTCAGCCCTCCTGCCTTCCGCCCGCCGCACTCACCTTTGCGACTGGTCTTCCCCTCTAGCTTTGCCCGCCTGCAGACAACCTTCCCTCCATCCCGTCTCTCAAGCTCGAGGCCACGGCCTGCCAGATGCCTGCACGGGCATCCTTGAACTTAACAAGGCAGCACCCCTCATCATCGCTGCCGGGTGCCGCGCGCCCGTCTGATCTGCGCCCCGCCATGTGCCACGTCGGCCTCCTGGAGTGTGGTTGGCTGGCTTGGTCCTCTCCCCCGAACCCTTCTGTGCCTGGGCCTCATCCGCCCCTACCGCAGGGAGCTCCCAGAAACCTGCCGACAATATCTGCGACCACGCTAGACACCACAGGCTCCCAAGGAACAGGCCTTTGACTGCGCGACACCTGTGTAGTGCCCGTTTCTGTGCAAAAGGGAGCAGAGGGAAGGCACTGGGGCTGCTGCTGGGCCCGAGAACAGCAACCCCCCAAGTTGCCAGCACATCTGACCCAGAAAGTCCAATGGGTTAGCGTGAGCAGAGCATCTGGAACTAGGAGGTGTGTGGAGCGCTCCGGCGTGCAGGCAAGTGAGGGGCTGGGACGGTTTCGAAACAAGGCAGCCCAACCGTCCTTCCTGGACCACCCACAGAGTCTGGATCAGACAGGGACGAGGGCCGTGTGTGGCACAGAAGGGACAGGAGCGCTCCGAACATGGGAAGCAAAAGCAGGTGCACCGGCCTGCCCCCTTCTCCTGGAAGTTTCAGGTCTAGTTCTGTGAAGAAATGAGTGCAAAAAGGGTATCACAGTCAACTCCCAGGTAAGGGTCTCCTGAGAAATACAGGGCGGGAGGGAATTGGATATGGGGGCTGGCAGGAAGCAAGATTTCTTCCAGTATACCTTGCTTTCTAGATTTTAATTTGGAGCCTTGTAAATATTTTATTCCATAATTATAAAACAACATTAAAATTTAAAAAGCAATCCCTGAAAAATCAAAAATAAAACAAATGGACCTGACCGCATATGCACTCGGTGGCATGGTCACATAGAGAGGGGCTACTCGCAGGGACTCAAAAAGACGCTAGTTTGCCTATTCGAGCCTGGTGGCACGTCCCCAAAGGATGAAAAGACCTGTCCAAAGGTTAAGCTTTGGGTAATGATGTTGCTGGCGATAGCGTTGGCGTCATCATTCTGAGACCATTTTCAGCGTGTTTGAGATAAAGCAAATGAGTAACGAAATGATATTCTAATTCCAACTCTACCCACAGCCCTTAAGAACACGATTCTTAGTGGGAGAGAAAGGAGACGCAGAGGTCAAACCCAACGGGCTCCATTGGGGAACCAAGTCACTATTTGGAACTGGGCGAAATAGAAGGAGACTCAAGCATCTCTTCTGCCTTTCCCACGCACACCGTATCCCTGGGCAACCCGATGGCACGTGAGAGCGTGTTTCTCTTGATCAAAGTAGTGAAGCTAATAAATGAAGACAGGGTCAGAAGAATCCCAGTGTCACCATTTCGAAATCCCCAGTGGTTTAATGGGTCCTGGCATTGAGTGTCAGCAGCTCGCCCAAACACCGGACACATCCGCCTGGCTGCCCGGCAGACCTTCACGGTGCTTTATACCAGCCCAGCTCTCCTCACCTTAAAAGCTCCCAAACCTTTCGCCATCTGATCTCTTAACTGGGGACAACAGACTCGCTTTCTTCAACAAATAAATTGCAAGGAGGTTGAGGGGGAACCTCTAGAAGTATGACCTTGTGGTAGTGTTTTTAAAGAGTCCTTTCTTCTTACTGGTACCTACCGAAGATTTACAGAGGAAATGATGTGATGTCTTGGATCTGCTTCCAGAAATCGGCAGGAGTGGTTAGTGGAGGGGGTTAGAGATGAAATAAGACAAGTGATGGATACCCGGGGGCCATTATACTCTCCTCTCTACTTTGGTAGACACTTGAACTTTTGAAAAAATTTTACAATAAGGAATCTTGTGCATCGATGAAGCCCCGTGGGCCTCCAGGGAGAGCATTGCTGTGTCTACGTCGAGGACATTCTGGGGTGCAGTCAGGTCAAGGTGAACTTCACGGCTGTCAAGGAGCTGGTGTGGCTTCTGGAAACTGCAGCACGTGAGACATTCTTAAAGGAACGGAAGGTCTTTGGTTTGAAGAAGGGACCCGGGGAGGGGGGCCAGGGGCTGAGGGTCAGTACAGTCCTCAGGTCTCTGATGGGCTGGCATGCCCAGGGCAGAACTCGGGCTGCCTCGATGGAGTTTTCGGCTTTCTTTTGGGCCAAAGCCCTCTCTACTGGGACAGCTCGGAGCAGAACAGCTGCCCCAGGAGCCGAGCTAGCCTCTTCCCTAGCATGTACCACCAGAGTCCAAGGGCTCTGGGCGTGAACTGGGACAAGATGGCCACCACCACCACGGTCTCTTCTCCCCTTAGGCTCTCGAAGTCACTCACCCTCCTGCGGGCCAACCCCGCCTGTCACTCCTGCTGGTGGCCTCCATTTGGCTTTGGGAGATGCAAAGATGAGTCAGGCCCAGTTCCCTCCCCGGAAGCTCAGGGATGAGTGTATTGAGCGCTCACTAGCAGTCTGGGGCCACACGGGAAGAGTTCGTGAACTTTCCTGGGACAGGAATTCTCAGAGGGTCTGGGAAGCCCGTGTGGTTTGAAAGTGTGTAATCGATATTACGGTGTCCTTTTACGTTCAGAGAGGACCCCCCCCCATTCATGTTATCATAAAGGCTAAGAGAGAAGGCCACTCGGGCCTGTGTCCCAGGAGGGCCGTTCTAGCCAGCATGACCCAGCCTCGGCACCTATTTGCTCACCTCTGGTGGAGTTGCTGTTGGTGTAGGTGAAGACGCTCCCCTGGGTGCTGTCCTCAAAGCTGGTCTGTGGCTGCCCACCTGCAAACCTTTGAGGGCCCCACTGCTGGGCCATGGCTCTGGAAAACCCTGTCCCCGATGCCTGCGGACCTGGTGCTGCCCGGCGGTCACGGTGCTTTATACCAGCCCAGCTCTCCTCACCTTAAAAGCTCCCAAACCTTTCGCCATCTGATCTCTTAATTGGGCCTGGGACTTAGACCTCCTACTTCCCCACCCCTGGGCCTCCTGGCTCCTAAGGCGAGCCCACGAGGGCGGCTCAGAGGGATTTGCTGGGAGCCGGGCTCAGAGCCAGGGTGGCTGTGGAGGCTGCCGTGGGCCCTCGCTGCTGTTTCCCTGTCCTCTCTTCCCTTCTACCGTCCAGCGTCTGCTCCTAGGCCGGGCAGGCACAAGTGTCGGGCTTTTCAGCCCGAAGCCCAGACCCACCTTTCCCAGCGGCCGCTCCCCGAGTGACGTCGCGGGGCTGAGGCCTGGAGCTGGAACCTCCCTGTGGGTCAGACCATCTCGGGGGCCCAGATGGATGCAAGTCGTGCCAGTGGGGCTCCTTCCCCGGGAAGGGATGGACAGGCCTGGGGTGGGAGAGACTCCGCCGTGCATCTCGCTTCTCCCTCACCCCACCGCCTTGCTCCCCGTGGGCTGCAGCTCGTTCCGTCACCAGGGAGCTCAGCCAGGCCCTCCCAACAGCCCTCCCGAAGCAGCTGAGGGTGCCCAGAAGCCCTCAGACTCCACCTCAACTCTCCCTCCCCTGGGTTGACAAGCTTTCCTTGGCCTGCCCGTGACTACAGCCTCGCTCTAGACTTGCCTTCAAAAGCAAAGCTCCGCTAATTGCCCAACTCCGCAGCCTTGCGTGTTTCCACACAAGGTGAATAGGAATGCTCAGAGCAGCACTATTCACAAAAGGTCAAAAGTGAGTCGACAGCTGAACGGATAAGCAAAATGCCCTCCACCCGTGCAATGGAGTATTATTCAGCCATAA
Source organism: Phocoena phocoena (assembly GCF_963924675.1). Lineage (NCBI taxonomy): Eukaryota > Metazoa > Chordata > Mammalia > Artiodactyla > Phocoenidae > Phocoena > Phocoena phocoena. Next base: position 128,565,570 of record NC_089240.1, on the reverse strand, counting down.
CAAGGAATGGAATTCTGACACATGCTCCAACATGAGCGAATCTTGAAAACGTGATGCTAGGCGCAAGGAGCCAGACACAGAAGACCTCACGCTATGATTCTGTGTGTGTGAAATGTCCAGAATAGATAAACCCACAGAGACAGAAAGCAGACTGGTGGTGCCAGGGGCTGGGCTGGGGGTGATGGAAAGTGACTGCTAACGGGGATGGGGATGCCTTTGGTGGTGATGAAACTATTCTAAAATTAGATGGTGATGGTGCAGCCACTGTGGAAAACAGTTTGGCAGTTCCAAAGATTGAAAAATAGAATTACCACGTGCTTCAGCAATTCTCCTTCTGGGTACGTAACCAAAAGGACTGAAAGGGGTTTTGAGGGGCTCACAAAGCGAACATGGCATGTGTGATGGCACTCAATGTCACAAGGTCAGATGCCTAGAGCTCAACCCCAGGTTCTTCTGACTTCCAAGGCCATGCTTTTCCCTCTTCCTGGATCCCCGGGGGCTCTGCCTGTCCCCCCGCCACCAGAGTCAAAGAATCAGCACACCTGAGAATGTGAGAGACGGAGGTGGGCCCCCTCTGGGATCACCTGCTCAACCTGGTCCCTTCTGAGCACTGGCTTCCCAGCACTGCCATGGACTGGCCAGGTGGCCTTGAGTGGGGTGACCCCTCCCTCTCAGGCCAGGTTCACCTTCTGTCTAAAGGGAGAGGACCCATCCTGTCTGCCCCTGCCTACCCCCCTCCCTCACGGGGCTGCCGCGGGCCCTTTGGAAGCCCTTTGTGAACCCTCCAGCCAGAGCTGGCCCACCGCTTGCCCAGCCTGCCCCTGTCCAGCATGGCACCAATGACTGAGCTCAGCGGCAGGGCTGCCCCAAGACCCTGGGGAACGAGGGGACAGGGCAAAGGGAGGAGGTGGCGATGGCAGTGAGTCCTGGACCCTCCCCTGGACCGTCTGCAGAGTCGGGTGCTAATTGATGATTAGGGCTAACAGAAGATCAGGTCCAGTTTTAGCCAAAAGCAGATTACTGCCCTGGAAAGCCCCCTGGCACCTGGGCGCACACGTGTGCTTCCCGAGGCCCAGCGAAAGCTCACCGGGTCCTGCACTCTGGCGAAGCGTGGAGGAAAAGGGAGGGGCTCTCGAGAGGGAGACGAAGAAAAGTGAGTGGGGCCAAAATGTGAGTGAGGAGAGATAGGAGGGGGGTGGGGGAGAAAGGGCCCAGCCCGGAGGCTAGCGTGCTTCAGGCAGCGGCCCCCTGGGCAGAGGCCAGGCCCTCCACTCGGCCCTGGGTCACCCGCCCTCGCTCCAGCTGGGGCGCCCTGCCCAGGCTGGAAGATGAGATGTCAGCCTTGTCTCTAATCCAACTGCCCCGAAGTTACTCGACATGGGGGTGCTGATTAGGGGCCCTGGGAGCTGACCGTCACCTTCATTCAGCTCTTGGCTGTGGCCAGTAGACCAGGGGCTTTGTCTTTAATAGCCAGTGGCTGCTACAGCTACGGGGCAAGGAATCCTTTGGCCATTTGCCTTTGACCTTTTTTTTTTTTTTTTGATGCGGAGCTTGTGGCCTCTCCTGTTGCGGGGCACAGGCTCCGGACGCGCAGGCTCAGCGGTCACGGCTCACGGGCGCAGCCGCTCCGCGGCATGTGGGATCTTCCCGGACCGGGGCACGAACCCACGTCCCCTGCATCGGCAGGCGGACTCTCAACCACTGTGCCACCAGGGAAGCCCTGACCTTTTTTTTTTAATGTAACAAAATATACATAACATCAAGTTTACCACGTTAACCATTTTTTCAGCGCCCATCTGGGCGGCATTAAGTACATTCAGGTTGGTGTGCAGCCATCCCCACCATCCATCTCTAGAACTGTTCATCTTCCCCAGGGGAAACCCTGTCCCCATTAGACACTAGCCCCCCCTCCCCCTCCCCCAGCCGTGCCCTCCCCACCCCTCCCCCAGCCCGTGCCCCGCCCCCATCCTACTTTCTGTCCCTAGGAACCCGACGGGGCTCTAAGCAGCTCGTACAAGTGGAGTCGTACAGTATCCGTCCTTTGTGTCTGGCTTATCTCACTTAGCACAGTATTTTCAAGGATCATCCATTGCCTTTGACTTTGTGTTTGGAAAAGATTTATATACACTGAATTTTCATTTTTATGTGGTCAAATATGACTTCATTTCCCTTTTGGTTTCTGTTGGGAAAGTTCTCCCAGCTTAAGCTCCTCAGAGATCTGCAAACAGACACCACAGATATGAAGTCCAAAGACAAGGGGTGGGCTGTTTCCCCGTTTCTGTGGTGGTCCCACCAAGTCCCCGATCGCTCACCTCAGAACCGACAAGCATCAGATTTTCCTCACCCGTCCAGGTGGCTGATCCCCCAAACTGGCCGAGAGGTCCTCCTCAGTCTAGTCTGCAGACACTCACCTCAGGCCCACGCTTTCACCCCGTCCATCTGCTGCGGGCCTCCCGAAGTGCTGCCCCTGCCGCGCTCTGTGACCTTGAGCACATCAGTCACCATCTCTGGGGGGGGGTGTCCTTGTCGGGAAGATGGGGATAACATTTACTTGCTGGAAAGCTTGAATGAGGTCATCCTTGAAAAGTTCTAGCGATTCATTCCACAGCGACCCAGCAAGCACCTATGGTGGCCAGGCCGTGTTCTAGGCTCCAGGTGAACAAACAGATGGAGATCCCTGCCTTCTTGCAGCTGCCATTCTAGTTGGGGGCGGGGAGAATACAACATGAACACTAGACACAATAAATAAGCTGTGATAAGTAGGATGGAGAATGAGAGAAAGAGAACGGGTTGTGGAGGTCGGGGAGGGAATGGATGCCCGTTTTCATAGGGCAGCCTGTTGGGCCTCTCCGAGAAAGGGACATGTGAGCAAAGACTCGAAGGAGGGAGGGAGCCATGCGGAGAACTGAGGAGGGCATCCCAGGAGAGGGCCCAGAAAGTAGTGCAAAGGCCCTGGGGCAGGAGCGTGCCTGGCGTGTTAGGGGAACAGTAAGGAGACCAGGGGAGCTGAAGCAGAGTGAGCCAGTGGAGACTAAGAAAGGGAAGGTCAGAGAGGGGATGAGGGCCAGAGACTGTGTGTCCGGAGCCCGTTTTCAGCATTACCTTTCACCGTGAATGAAATGGAGAGTATTTTACGATTTTGAGTGCAAAGTGACACGGTGTGATTTAGATGCTAACAAACTCCCTCTGGTTGCTGTTCTGAGAGTGGTGGGGGCCAGGCAGGAAGCAGCGGTATCGTATCGGGTGGCAGGCCCTTTGGGCATCCAGGTGAAAGAGGGTAAAGTCTCCCAGCAGGGAGGGGCCCCAGGCCTGGCAACGGTGTGGATTGGGGGATAGCTTGGGAGCTGAGCAGCTAGAGGGATGGAGTTGTCTGCAGCCCAGAAGTCAGGGCGATGGGGGTGCGGCTGGTGGAGGGAAGGTGTGACTGTCAGGAATCCAAGCATAAATGTCCAATGTGAGGAATGAGAAGGGGCCGGCACCTCAACCCAAGTTATTCCAAAGAGGATGTGCTGATCACCTGATTCAAATCAATGTGAACATTTGGATGAAATGGACAAGCTCCTAGAGAAACACAAAGTAACCAAATGAGCCCGAGAAGAAATAGGAAATCTGAAGGGCTCTGTATCTATGAAGACATTGAAGCCCTAGCTTCAAAGCTGCCCACAAGGACTGCCTCTGTTCTGTTTCTCCTCCCCACAAGGCTTCAGATAATTTTGGGCCGGACTGTGACTTTTTTGTATCATCTTCATCAGTAATTCCCACGTCTTTGCAGCTCATCCCCAGAAGTCTTTATTCCTGCCCCAACATCAGAATTAACAAGTGATAGCTTAAAACGTTTGCTGCAAATATCCGAAATTTGAATGGACTAAAAGTTGTCATGCCTGCACCCCCCCATACGATCACCACTGAGAAGAAACACAGTTTCGTTCGTTTGCAATATTATGGAATTTTACTCTAGAAAAACCTGTTGGGTTTTGTTGCTTTTTCTTTCTTTGTTTCTTCTTCCTTGTGTTTTAAATGTTATTTTTCTTCTTTTTACTTGGAAAAATGTGTTTTATTTCCAATCTGATCCATAGTTATAATCCAGTTCAGAGCCAAGTCTTAAACTGTACAGAATTTCCACTGTAATTAAACTATCTATTTTGGAACAGAAAGAGCCTTCAAAGAGAGATATTCTCCAAAGCCAGTTACAGAAGGACAGAGAAAGTAGGGGGGTAGGGGCCAGGGGCTGGGGTAAGGGAGATGTAGAGTTAATGTTTCATGGAGACCGAGTTTCGGTTTTGCCTCATGAAAACTTTCTGGAGCCTGGCTGCACAAAGTGTAACCCTACTGAACTGTACATCTAGAAATGATTGAGTTTAAGTTCCCATGACACTGTCAGCGACATCACATCCACGGTGAATGTATGTTCCTGCAGGACAAAATTAAAATGGCAAAAGTCACCTTTGGCAACAGTGTACCCCATCGGCCCCTGCGACTAAAAATACACGAAGTTGTTAAAGGGTTGGCACTGAAGTCTCTGATAGGGGAACGTGTGGGTCTATGACAGCGGTGTTGTCCCTTCACAAGTATTGGTGTCCACTCCAAGCAGGCCAACCACGCATTTGGCTTTGAGCTTGAAGCTGCATTGGGCCAGGGCCAGTCACTTCTTAAGCGCCTGGGGTTTCTGGGAGCCGCCCCTGCACACCTGAGGCACCATCTGGTCTGTAGGAACCTCCCGTGAGAGGGGGATCCACACTGCAGCACGTGCGGCGATGGGGCGCTGAGCCGGGGTAGGCTCCGCTGGGAGGGGACCGGCTAGAGGACACGGGAGCCAGCTCGAGGGGCTGCCCCCGGCCACACTCGCGACACATTGAGCATCGAACAGAATTTCTGAGAGCAGTGGAGTGTGTGCACGCCTCTGAGTCCATGCTGGCGCGCAAAATGTTTCGCTGCGAGTGAAACGACTCGGGTTTTCCTAACCGCCAGCTCTCGGCGCGGGGACCCTGAGCGGGCGGGGGAGGGAAGGGACTCCGCTGGGCCCGCGCGCCGGCTCTCGGGCGCCCTCTCCTGGCTTCGTCGTGCCGCGCGCCCAGCTAGACCTCGCCGCGCGGCAGTGCCGCTCTCTGAGCCTCCTCCATCCCTCCACCCGCACCGCCTCGGTCCTGAGCCCCCTCAGATCTGCCCACCGCTGTCCCCGCGCGGCAGTGGGCCGTGTCCCGATGGGCTGGATCCCAGCCGGTGCGTCCTGGGGACGCCTGGGACCCTTCCTGCCGCCCTGCTGCCCCGCCACACCCTAGTGGCTTCTGGTCGTACAGATTCTTCTGGTTGCCAGTTGTCTGTGCTTTCTGGTTCCCCGAAACACGTGAATTGGGGGTGGAGGGAGTTTCATGCGTTTTTATGTTTCTGTGCTTTTAGAAGTGGGGGAGTTCGGATTTTTTGCTGCTCCCTACTCCTACCTGAACCCAGAAATCTCTTCATTATCCTTTTTAAAAAATTAGGTTTTAAATTGTGGTAAAACACCCATAACAAAATTAACCATCGTAACCGTTTCTAAGTGTACAATTCAGTGGCATCAGTACATTGGCACTGTCTTCATTGTCATTTTTGTATTAAGATCATTTAAAATTTTTTTAAATTTTATTTTTGGCTGCGTTGGGTCTTCGTCACTGCGTGTGGGCTTTCTCTAGTTGTGGAGAGCAGGAGCTTCTCATTGCGGTGGCTTCTCTTGTTGCAGAGCACCGGCTCTAGGCGCACGGGCTTCAGTAGCTGCAGCAGGCAGGCTCAGTAGTTGTGGCGCAAGGGCTCTTGCTCCGCGGCATGTGGGATCTTCCCGGACCAGGGCTCGAACCCGTGTGCCCTGCGTTGGCAGTCGGATTCTTAACCACTGTGCCACCGGGGAAAGTCTTGTATTAAGATCATTAATTCAGTTTGTGGTCCAGTTAATTATTATTTTTAAAATTTTCACTATCACAAACAGTGGAAATCAGACAAAAGCTTACCCAATATATATGCAATTAAATTATCAACAAGATACGCATATACAATATGACTCCCTCTAATTGTCCACCATGGTTAGGGAAGAAATTCCAAACAGAAGCCTAGGGAGAATCCGTTTTTTAACGGAGGAGGGGACTGGTATTAGGTAGCTGGTATTAGGTAGCTCAGGGCTCCGTGTTTTTATTGTGTGTATTCACATTATCTGTTACTGTGTGTGTTCCTTTTGTCTGTCCTGCCTTTCATACACAGTTCAACAAGAGATATGCTGCTTTGTTTCCATTGTTCGAGAAAGGTTTTTCTACTGTCTTGATTCAGGGAGCCAAGGACAGAGGCTCATCCACACCGGGTCCAATTGCAGGGCGCCCCTCTTTCTCTAGGGGAGTGACCTGCTTGCTTCTCTGTAAAGCTGTGACCTTCCACGTCGTTAGGGGACCCCCCAGGCCATTTTCTGCAAGGTCGACTCGTGCTTTCTTCTCTAAGGCTGGGTGTCTGAATCCGATAAGATGCGCTTTACCTTTATAAGTGACATTTCTGGTGAGGTTGTGATTAGAAATTCAATTTACCCGAGGTTACTTATCAACGTATTATGATCTTGCTATGACCTGAATGTCTGTGTCCTCCCCAAATTTATATATTGAAATCCAAATGGCCAATGTGCTGGTATTAGGAGGTGAGGCCTCTGAACAGTGATAAAATCATAAGGGTGGAACCCTTGTGAATGAGATCGTGCCCTCGTAAAAGAGGCCTGAGAGAGATTCCCTCCGCTTCTGCCGTGTGAAGATACAACGAGAAGTCTGAGACCCTGAAGGGGGCCCCCACCTGACCATACTCACACTCTCATCTCCAACTTCCAGCTCCCAGCCCTGTGCGAAATCCCTGTTTGTGGTTTACAAGCTACTCCAGTCTCTGGTATTTTGTTACAGTGGCCCGAACTGACCAAGACAGGAACTTGGTACCGAAGAGCGGGAGTGCTGCTGTAACGAGTACGGGAAAACGTGGAAGCAGCTTTGGAACCCCGTCATGAGGAGAGGCTGAAAGAGTTTCGAAGCGAGTTTGACGTGGACCCAGAAGGTAAAGAGGAGAGCCTCAGTCTTCTCAGAGAAAGCCTAAGTGGTCGCGAGCAGAACGTTGGTAGGTGTGTGGATGGTAAAGGCCATTCTGATGAGGTTGTAGGTGGAAATGAGGAAGAAAGGCCATCTTTGTTGTAAAATGGCAAAGAACTTGTCTATATTGTGTTCGTGTTCTTCTAGTGTTTTGTAGAAGGTAGAATTTGTGGGCAATGAAATTGGCTATTTGGTTGAGGAAATACCTAAGTAAAGTGGTCAGGGTGTGGCTTGGCTTCTCTTGAAGAACAGAGAAATTACTTAAGGATGGAACGATTAATCGGAAGGGAAGCAGAGCTTAAAAGTTTGGAAAATTCTCAGCCTGTCCGTCTTGCAAAAAATGAGAAAGCGTGTTCGGAAGAGAACACTAAGGGTGTGGCCGAGCGAGCCTCTGATGAGCAGACTAGCGTGGCTGTGAGCTGAGGATTTCATCAGCCACCTCAGCAGGAAAGCTGCCAACTGGAACCGAAGGGGACGGAGACGGGAAGGAGTGAAGGGAGGCTCTTCAGAGATCATCAGCGCTGCCTTCTCTTTTTCAAAAAGAGGTCTGGGTTTCATCCCTCCACCTGGGTTTTGAAGGATGGAGGGCACCTGGCGCTGCAGGCGTGAGACCCAGGCAGAGAGCCTCGGCTTGGACAACACCCAGTGGAGCCATGGGGCTGGCACTGCCCCCGGAGCCCAAGACTGGTCGAACCACGGGCATGTGACCGGAGCCCGGGTGGGCTGCGGGCGCCCAACTCCAGTCCGTGAGACCTGCTGCGTGGGCTGTGCCCAACAAAGCCCTGGGGACAGGGACGCCCCCGTTGTCTGGAAGGCAGGACTCCTGTTCCCCTGGGTCTGGTGGGCAGAGCATCGGGTTAAAGAAGCTGATACTCAAGCCTTTGTGTTTGATGTTTCGCACTTGCTTGGGACTTTCTTTCTGATTTCTCCCTTTTGAAATGGGAGCATTCACCCTCTGCCTGTCCCGCTGTTGTATATTGGAAGCACGGCACTTGTCTGATTTACAGGTTTACAGCTGGAGAGGACTTTGCTTCAGGATGGATTGGACGGCAAGTCTGACCCATATCTGATTTAGATGATATTTAGATGAGACTTTGGACTCTAGACTTTTGAGTCAATGCTGGGACTGCTTAAGACTTTGAGGGCTGTTGGGATGGAATGGATGTATTTTGCATGTGAGAAGGACATCACTTTGTGGGGGGGGGGTGTCCAGGGGCAGAAGGCTAAGACAAATGTGAATGAGTAAAAGTCAAGGTTCATGTCCTGTCAACCCAAATTCCTCCATCAAAAGACAGTTGTGGGCTTTCGAATCCATCTGTGATGCAGTGGATCTGCATCTCGCTCTGTACTCATCGTCTTCAGGTTTCCTGGAGCATTTTCTGCATTGCAGTGCTTCCCATTTGCATGGTGGCATCAGGAAAATCTAACGTGACCCTGGTGTCAGTGGGCTGTGTAGTACAGTCTGCACAGGTGTAACCTGTTAAATGGAGAGCTAGCGAAAGAGCAAGAAGAAAAGGTTTCTTTTTTTAAATTAATTTATTTACTTTTGGTTGCGTTGGGCCTTTGTTGCTGTGCGTGGGCTTTCTCTAGTTGCGACGAGCGAGGGCTACTCTTTGTTGCAGTGCGCGGGCTTCTCGTTTCAGTGGCTTCTCTTGTTGCGGAGCACGGGCTCTAGGCGCACAGGCTTCAGTAGTTGCGGCATGTGAGCTTCAGTAGTTGTGCTGCACGGGTCTAGCCACTCCGCGGCATGTGGGATCTTCCCGGACCAGGGATCGAACCCGTGTCCCCTGCATTGGCAGGTGGATTCTTAACCACTGCGCCACGAGGGAAGTCCCTGAAGAAAAGGTTTCACTGTGTGACTATTAGAAAATGGGACACTAAGGACAATGCCCGCAAAATGCCAGGACAGATCATGATAGCTGGCTCTCCCTCATCCATTTCACTTGTTCCCTGAACGTTTCTGGTAATTATGCCTTGCTCACTGGTCTTTGGCCAGCAGCCCACCCCAGGAAGTCACCTGCTTCTGGTCAGGGTTGATCCTAGGAATCTTGAGCCTTCGTCCTGTACAGGTTGGTGTGGGTTCTTCAGGTAGATCAGGCTGTTCTCAGGAGTTACATACATTCTGCGATTTGGTCTGGATCTCTGTATCTGCTATCCAGTGCTGCTTTCACCCAGCCACCCTAAAAGCACAGTGGTTTGTTACTTCTTATGAGTTGATGTGTTGGCTAAGCTCTGGGGGTGGGGGGGTCTTTGCTCCACCTGCTATTGGTTGCGGTCCCTCTTGTGACTTCATTCAACTGGGCGCATAGCTGAGGAGGCTGGAACATTCTAGACGGCCTCAATCCCGTGTCTGGCAGTCGGTGCTGGCTGTTGGCTAGGTCCTATTATTCTCTTCCATATGGCATCTCATCCTCCAGGGTCTTTCTCCCTGCAGGGCCTCTCAAGCAAAACAGCTCAAGCTTTTTTTCCATGGGACTGGATTCCAAGAGGGCAAGTACAGAAACTGCAAAGCCTCTTCTGCTTAGACCTGGAAGTCACCCAGTGTCACTTCTGCCACAGTTGATTAGTCAAAGCAAGTTGCAGGGCCAGACCTGGTCAAGAGAAGGGGAAATAGACTCCACCTCTTGTTGGGAGGAGGGGTGGCCCAGGCATATTGCAGAAGGACGTGCAGAATGGGAGCCACTGCAGTGGCCATCTGTGGAAACAGTCCGCCCATCGGTGAGAAGTGCTGCCAGCCCCCACATCTGAGAGAAAACCCAAGAGACAGGAAGACGTTGTTAAAAGTTGGCACTGAGGCTTCCCCGGTGGTGCAGTGGTTGAGAGTCCGCCTGCCGATGCAGGGGACACGGGTTCGTGCCCCGGTCCGGGAGGATCCCACATGCCGCGGAGCGGCTGGGCCCATGAGCCATGGCCGCTGGGCCTGCGTGTCCAGAGCCGGTGCTCCGCCGCTGGAGAGGCCACAACAGGGAGAGGCCCGCGTACCAAAAAAAAAAAAAAAGTTGGCACTGAGGTCGCTGATAGGGGAACATGTGGGTAGGCGACAGCAGCACTGCGGGGCCATGTGTTTCCAGCCACCTTGGGCCTGACAATCTGTCCATTTTGTGGATCCCTAAAGCTATTAATAAACAAGGGGATTTTAAACCTTGGAATATGATCTTGCAGTAGGTATAAAAGTCATTGTGCCAAAACATATTTTAACTGTTTTTATTGAAGTGAAATTCATATAACATAAATTAACCATCTTAAAATGTACAATTCAGTGGCATTTAGTACCTTCACAGTGTTGTACAGCTATCACTGCTGTCTAATTCCAGAACACTTTCCTCATCCCAGACAGAAACCCTGCGCCCGTTAGCAGTCACTCGCCATTCCCTGCTCCCCCCAGCCCTTGGCAACCTCCCAATCTGCTTTCTGTCTCTATGGATTTGCCTGTTCTGGACATTTCATATAACTGGAATAATGCAATATGTAGCCTTTTGTGTCTAGCTTCTTTCATGGAGCATTTTATCAAAACATATTTAAATTAATAACATCTAAATAAATGTACAGGGTAGCTTTTATAATCCCACTGAGCGATTTTTAATAACTATGTTGCATTCGTTTTTAAATTAACCCTTTTTTTAGATAAGTTTACTTATTTATTTATGGTTCCGTTGGGCCTTTGTCGCTGTGTGCGGGCTTCCTCTAGGTGCGGCGAGCAGGCTTCTCATTGCGGTGGCTTCTCTTGTTGCAGAGCACGGGCCCTAGGTGTGCGGGCTTCAGTAGTTGTGGCACACGGGCTTCAGTAGTTGTGGCTCGCAGACTCTAGAGCACAGGCTCAGTAGTTGTGGCACACAGGCTTAGTTGCTCTGAGGCATATGGGGTTTTCTTGGACCAGGGATCGAACTCATGTCCCCTGCATTGGCAGGCAGATTCTTAACCACTGTGCCACCAGGGAAGTCCAAACTAACCCAGGGAAGCCCGAAAATCCCCCACTATTATTGTGTTACTGATGATTTCTCCTTTTATGCCTGTTAACATTTGACATATATTGAGGTGCTCCTATGTTCAGTACATATATATTTACAGTTGTTATATCTTCTTCTTGGATTGATCCCTTAATCATTATGTAGTGTCCTTCTTTGTCTCTTGTGACCGTCTTTATTTTAAAGTCTATTTTGTCTGATATAAGTATTGCTACTCTGGCTTTCTTTTGATTTCCATTTGCATAGAATACCTTCTTCCATTCCCTCATTTTCAGTCTGTATGTGTTTCTAGATTTGAAGTGAGTCTCTTGTAGGCAGCATATATATGGGTCCTGTTTTTGTATCCATTCAGCCAGTCTATGTGTTTTGGTTGGAGCATTTAGTCCATTTACATTTAAGGTAATGTAGTGGAAATCACTGCCGCCAAACAGAAAAGAGAATGAAAAGAAATGAGGACAGTTTAAGAGACCTCTGGCAGAACATCAGGTACACTAATATTCACATTATGGGGTCCCAGAAGAAGAAGAGAGAGGAAAAGGGCCTGAGAAAATATTTGAATAGATTATAGTTGAAAAATTCCCTAAACTGGGAAAGGAAGTAGTCACCCAAGTCCAGGAAGCGCAGAGAGTCCTATACAGGATTAACCCAAAAAGGAACACACCAAAACACACTGTAATCAAAATGATGAAAATTAAAGATAAAGAGAGAATATTAAAAGCAGCAAGGGGGGGCTTTCCTGGTGGCGCAGTGGTTGAGAGTCCGCCTGCCGATGCAGGGAACACGGGTTCGTGCCCCGGTCCGGGAAGATTCCACATGCCGTGGAGCGGCTGGGCCCATGAGCCATGGCCGCTGAGCCTGCGCGTCCGGAGCCTGTGCTCCGCAATGGGAGGGGCCACAATGATGAGAGGCCGGCGTACAGCAAAAAAAAAAACAAAAACAAAAGCAGCAAGGGAGGGACTTCCCTGGTGGTGCAGTGGTTAAGACTCTGTGCTCCCAATGCAGAGGGCCTGAGTTCGATCCCTGATCAAGGAACTAGATCCCACATGCATGCCACAACTAAGAACTCACATGCCACAACTAAGGAGCCCATGTGCTGCAACTAAGGAGCCCACGTGCCACAACCAAGACCCGGTGCAACCAAATAAATAAATAAATAAATATTTTTTTAAAAAGCAGCAAGGGAAAAGAAACCAATAACGTACAAGGGAATTCCTAAAAGGCTATCAGCTGATTTTTCAGCAGAAACTCTGCAAGCCAGAAGGGAGTGAAATGATATAGTTAAAGTGAAGAATGGGAAAAACCTACAACCAAGAATACTGTACCCTGCCAGGCTCTTGTTCAGATTTGATGGAGAAATCAAAAGCTTTACAGACAAGCAAAAGCTAAAAGAATTCAGCACCACCAAACCAGCTTTATGGCAGATGTTAAAGGAACCTCTTGAGGTGAAAAAGAAAAGACCACAACCAGAAACAAGAAAATTATGAAATGGAAAAGCTCACTGGTAAAGTCAAACATACAGTAAAAGTAGGAAATCATCCACGCACAAAGCTAGTTGGGAGGTTAGAAGACAAAAGTAGTAAAATGATCTGTATCCACAATACACAGTTAAGGGATACACAAAACAACTAGATGTGCAATGTGATATCAAAAACAATCATCATGGGGGCTTCCCTGGTGGCGCAGTGGTTAAGAATCCTCCTGCCAATGCAGGGGACACGGGTTCGAGCCCTGGTCCGGGAAGATCCCACGTGCCGCGGAGCAACTAAGCCCGTGCGCCACACCTACTGAGCCTGCGCTCTAGAGCCCGAGAGCCACAACTACTGAGCCCGAGAGGCAAAACTACTGAAGCCTGTGTGCCTAGAGCCCATGCTCTGCAACGAGAGAAGCCACCGCAATGAGAAGCCCGCGCACCACAACCAAGAGTAACCCCTGCTCACGGCAACTAGAGAAAGCCTGCGTGCAGCAACAGAGACCCAATGCAGCTGAAAATAAATAAATAAATTAATTAATTAAAAAAAAAGTCATCATGAGAGGAGGAGAGTACAAATACATTTGAAATTAAGAGATCAGCAACTTAAAACAATCACATATATAGAGAGAGTGCTATACAAAAAGCTCACAGTAGCAGCAAAAAAAATCTATAATAGATATACACACAAAAAAGAAAAAGGAATCCAAACATAACACTAAAGATAGTCATCAAATCACAAGACAAGAGAACAAAAGAAGAGGGAAGAGAGACCTACAAAAACAAATCCGAAACAAGTAACAAAATGGCAATGGGAACATACATGTGGTGCGTTCTGATCATACCTCGTTATTCCCGACCCCCCCTTATTCACGTGTACTATACAGCGGGTCACCCAAGCCAGACAAAGGGGCAAACCTTGCTGTTATTAGGCAGCCATCTACCAAGGATGGTGGCATGGAGAAGACCCTCGTCAGCACTGTCATTAATTTGAGGACTGACCTTGGAGAAGACCAGTACCAAAGAGCATTGTGAAAGGAGAGTCGTCAACTGCTTGATAAGAGCAGAGATGCCCTAGAACAAGAAATGCCTGTGGCCTTGACAGTGTAACAGGAGTCACAATATTTGATAACAACCCACAGGAGAAAGTAACACAATAATCGGTAAGAATTTTAGCTCCTCCATTAAGGAAGGTCCTTTGCTACTTGTTTTGTTTGCTTGTTTATTTTCCTACAATTGGCCTCAGTTGTGAAATAACCATACCAAGGGGCAGCAGGGAAGCACCTGTGTTAGCGGAATTTTGAGCTGTCAGTTCCTACTAGGGTCAGAAAAAAACCTCTACCCTCTGGGTAGCGTACCTGTGCTGAAAAGGTACTGATTACTTAAAGACCCCTTTCTTCTGAGCGTCCGGGCCTCTCTACCGTATTATACATAAGTTTTTAAAACATTTATTGACTTAATACACCTTTACGTATATTATGCAAATTTACACTTACATACAGTGACGGTGAAAGATGTTCAGGTGGCAATGTTATTTAAAGCGTTAAGATTTTAAGTTTTCAAACACGACCAAAACCACCAGGCAGAGCACAAAGCAATGCTTATGCTACCATAATTTTCTGAATTTGAGTGTTATGAGAAGCAATTTTGTTTTTTCACAGACAAGAATGTATCAGCAAAAACTGATCATGTACTTCTGGGGACTTCCCTGGTGGTCCAGTGGTTAAGACTCTACACTCCCAATTCAGGGGGCCCAGGTTCGATCCTTAATCAGGGAACTAGATCCCACATGGCACAAAGAAAAGATCCCACACGTGGCAACGAAGATCCCGCATGCCTCAGCTAAGACCCTGCACAGCCAAAAAAAATGTGATCATGTACTTCTGTATTCTCTGTCTCTATGAATTTTAATTCTTTTGGAGATTGTCCAGGTAAAGATTATTTGCTAATTACCTCAATTTATTATTCACCCAAGGTCTCAAAGTCAATGGATTAGGGAATCTTAGAAATTATAGTGGGTCGAGATAGAAGAAAAGTACAATCACAGTTGATGAATGAGAATTACTCACTTTACAAAGTGGAGTAGCTTTGTAGAGCTACATAATTACTGCTATTGTTGGAAATTTAAAAGGATCAATTTTAAAAACAAAAACATTAATTATGGGACTTCCCTGGTGGTGCAGTGGTTAAGAACCCACCTGCCAATGCAGGGGACACGGGTTCGAACCCTGGTCAGGAAGATCCCACATGTCATGGAGCAACTAAGCCCGTGCACCGCAACTACTGAAGCCCGTGTGCTACAACTACTGAAGCCTGCGTGCCTAGGGCCCGTGCTCCACAACAAGAGAAGCCGCCGCAATGAGAAGCCCGCACACCGCAACGAAGAGTAGCCCCCGCTCGCCGCAACTAGAGAAAGCCCGCATGCAGCAACGAAGACCCAACGCAGCCAAAAAATAATTAATTAATTAATTTAAGAAAATGCATTATTTTAACTCAATTTAGTTCAACTCACGTGTTTACATTTACATAACCATAGATATTTAATGGAAGAAGTGATAACATATCTGATCTATAGCTACCATGAGTTTAGGAAGTTACATTCAATAAAGTTTCTTGTAGAAAGTTAATATTAAATACATCTCAAATCTTGCAAAAACCCGAATGTAGTGTTTGCATGATGTTTTATATCGTGATAAAACTGGGGAGAAGACAGAGCTATCTTTTAAATGAAAATTAACAAAATAATTTATTGAAGGGTTTACCTTGCATAGAAATATTGAAGGAACTTGGAGTTTTAGATTACTACCTTGGCTTTATTTCATCAAATGGAGTACAACTAAGGTCACGACTTGATAAGTGGGGTTCAAAAATTTTAATCACAAAAAATGAAGGGTTGTGTCATTTGGAGATGAATGCAGTGACCGGGGCCTTTGCAACCCAAGGCCACCCAGTTTCCAGCTTAAATGGCCCTAGAATCCGGTGACTGGTGGGGACTTGAGAAGCCTCCCAAGTGTTGGCACCCATGCCTCGGCCCTGGAGGTGTGTGGGGCAGACAAACTTCAAGGCTCAGGGCCTTCCTCTTGGCTTTCCCGTTCCTGTCGGGCTTGCAGGCCACTGCCCCATTTATCTCTCTTATGTTGTTAAGGCCCTTGACATATTGGTGAGAGTGTTTAATACGGAAGGGGTTCCTGAAGCTTCTTTATAACTGCTAACGTTTGGCCTGATAGCAATATATGTTTCCTTTCCCTTATTCTGTAACTTAGCAACCAGGATATTGCGACAATTACAGAAAAAAAAAATCCAGTTTTCCATTTTCTCTCCTCCAAAAACTTTTTTTAGAGAGCGAAAGAACGTATTGAGGAAAGAGGGCTACTGCTTAGACTTTTACTATAATAGCCTAGTTGGTTTTGTATGGTTATTTATACATTTTAAAAAACTTATTAGAGTATAATAACCTCAAGTTCTATGATTTTATAGATTAATTTTTATCTTTTCCTTTTCGAGCATTTAGAAATGACCTTTGTGTACAGAAAAAAACCCATGATGTGATATTGTCCCCACAAGATCAATTTCTTCAATTTATTTAAATATCTGAATAGGTATACTGACCGGAGGGCAGGTCCACATTGTGTGGGTTCTGAAGTTTAAACAATCTGGATCCTTCTTTAAGAAAAAGATACGCATTTAGTTCCAAAAGTATATATTTATTTAGGAAAAGAAAAGAAAAGCAAAATTCTACTATTGTATTATAATTTCAATTTCAGCTGACTGCGTTATCTCTTTCTCCCTTCGTTTCGGCTGCAGGCTCTGATCACATCCTTATAGGACAATGATTGTGAAACAGGATTTTCTTTTAAGGGAATAGCACAGTAAGTAAAGCTGTCTTCCTCCCAGCCTGCCTGATGGAAACGGCTTACTGTGGATGGTTTAGAAGAGTCTGTTTCCGTTTCGCTGGTCCTTGTCAGGAAAGCAACCTCAGGAGCTTCCTCTGAGGTTTTTTGCTCAGAGGCCCAGCCCTTGGGGCTGAGCTGTGGGTGTGAGCGTGGCCCAGACCCTGCCAGTGTTCCAAGCCAGCCTGTGGTGTCTTCTGTGTCCTGACCTTGAGGGACCAGGACTTTTACAGCATCAGAGGTGCGGGCTTAACACTTCCAAAGGTTTTCCTCCTGGGAGTCTTTGAGACCAATGAGAACAGGAGTTCTCTGGGCTTTGAGAACCTCAGTATCTTTGCTTGTTCATTCCTTCCGGAAGTGGGCAAATGTAGCTTTCCAAGGAAACTCCTCCCACTGATATGCATACGGAGGAAAGGCCTCGCTGTCACCCAGCAGAAGCACCTTCTTGAACTCACTGGTATGCTGGAGACTGTCAAGGAGTCCCCCCACTGCAGCTGTGCCCCAACTGGGGGTCCTCGCTGGGTGCAGGGTCGATAGGGTCAGGAGCTCCTGGGTGCGAATTGGCAGGTGGAGTGGAGCACCCACGTTTCCTGGAACCTTCCCACGACTTCTCCTGCCGTCCTGCCACGTGGGTCTATTCCTGGGATTCCTCTGCTTCTTCAGAGGGGAAGAAAGACAGAAAGCCGACAATAAAACGCCATGACACATGCACCAGATTGGCAAGAATTAACAGTCCCAACTCTGACAGCACCAAGTCGGCAAGGGACACGAAGTCTCAAGAGCCCTCGGGCATTGCACAGGCTCCAAGACGAACTTTCATAGCAGAATGTTTGACTCTGTCATGAGCAAAAACCGGTAACCACATAAATGCCCATCAGCAGCAGAACAGAGAAATAAACTGTGCTATAGTCACACATTGGAAGATCATACAGGAGTGACAGTTAAGTATAGCTGTATCGAATAACACACGTAAATCTCAATAGTGAGTGAAAGAAGAGAGACACCAACGAACCAATACTGCGTTACTCCATTCACATAAAGTCCCAAAATAGGCCAAAGGAAACTCCTGTTTGGGGAAGCTTCTTTAGGGGGCAACACTCTAAAGAAAAATGAGGACGTGATTATTGCGAAAGTGAAGACAGGAGTGCCAGCTGGCTGTGGGAAGAGGACTGCGGCTGAGAAGTGGTGACACAGGTGTTCGCTTCGGAATTGTTCTTTAAACTGTACGGTATATTTCATGCGCTTTATTTCAAACAGCTTTATTGAGGTATAACTTACATACGACAAAGCATATTGTTTAAAGTGTACAATGTGGCACGTTTTGACACATATATACACCTGAAAAACCACCACAATCAAAATGATGGGCATAGCCATCACTCCAGAAAGTTCCTTGCACCCCCTGTAAATCCTTTCCCCGCAGCACTCCTCATAGACCAACCCCTGGGCAACTCCGATCTACTTTCTGTCACTGTATGTTAGCTTGCATTTTCTAGAGTCTTCTATCAATGGACTCACAGTATATACGCTTTTTCTGCCGGCTTCTTTCTCTCGGCACGATTACTTCGAGGTTCATCCAGGTGGTTGCATGTTTCGATATTTCCTTCTTTTTTGTTGTTGAGCAGTATTCCCTTGCGTGGGTGGACCACAGACTGGTCCCCATTCATACTCTGAAGGGCATTTGAGTTGTTTCCAGTTGGAACTATTACAAATAAAGCCGCTCTGAACATAAAAATGCAGAGAGTTTAATTCCAGGTTGAGATAGCAGATTGAACATCTGTATCTAATTCTGCCCTTCAGTAAAGCTACAGTCCAGAGACTTTTGAGAGAAAAAAACAACATAAATCTCTGAAAGGGGAGGGCAGAGGCTGAGACCACAGCAACAGTGTTTTGGGAGCTGAGAAAACAGGTAGGTGTGTGGAAACTGACTTAGCCGACCAGAAAGTCAGAGGACAAAACAAGGAGTCAATGGGCCGTGAAATTCTACCTGGACAGGGCAGAGAGCCTTTCCCTCTGCACCCAGATGGGGGCCTCGAGGCAGGGTGTTACAAGTGTCTTCTCTGGGGAGTCCAGGTGGGACTGAGCTTCCAGTCACTCGCCCAGAATTGCAGGACAGGAGCTGCCAGATCGAGAGAAGGCCCAGTGCTTGGAGGAAAACAGAGCCTGATGCTTTCTTTAGAGCACTGAGGACGAAGGGAAGAGTCAACAAGTTTCCAGAGAGAGGGGCCAGAATTTAGGAGAAAGAGTCAGGATTCAGAAGGGCAACCCCTGAAACCAGAGCTAATGCGCCAATTTCTTCTAGACGCTGGAGGAGAATCATTTCCAACCCAGCATTCTGTAAGTAGCCAAATTATCACTGGGTTCTCACAAGTGTCTCTCCTGCTTACTTTTCTCAGGGAACTGAAGGTAAGCACAACAGAGGAAATCAAGAGCCACAGGGAAACAAGCTCCAGCAGAGGAGAGAGACGGGGAGGAGTTCCATCCAGGACGAGCCAGCCTGGATTGGAAAAAATGTTATGCAAAAGACAGACGCAGGTGGTCCCCGGTCTCCATCCCGGCCCTGCCACACGCCTGACCAGGGAGCCCTGTTTTCCAGTGGTCACCCATGACCTCGCCCGCTGGCATCTCCAGAAGGGAGCTCCCTGAGAAGCAGAGGCCAGACCACAACTCGGAAACTCTGTGCAGCCTCCCGTCTCTGGGGAGCCTGGACCCTGCAGTGATGATCTGACAAAGGTTCTAGTTCCTCTTGACACTGATAATAAAGGCGACAGAGATGCAGGTGTGTCTTGAGAATGTCTCTGTTAGGTCAACTGACATTTGAGTGCCAAGGACGGGTGGAGAACAAGGTGTGCAGCTGCGATTTCACGTGTTGTGGCTTCTCGGAGCCGGGACACTTGAGCAACTGCTTCCGATTTCCTTTGAAGCGTAGTCTGTGACCACTTTTTGTAAATTTCCCATTGGAACCAGAAAACATGTATTCCTGTAGTATACACAGCTTGATACATAGAAAACCAATGTCATGGATTATACTTTTGGCCAACTGTACCGTACTGTAAATATTTAAAATGTCTCTGTATATTATGACGTTTTGACATTCTGGCTCTGGAGAGACTGCCCTTCCCAGGGCTAGCCAATTCTTCGAGATAGCAAAGGGCCCAGCCGGGAGTATGTCTTGGATGTGAAGAGCAATCCAGTGCCAGGCCTCCTCCATCTGCCCTGACAGCCTGGGAGGCAATACTCCTCCACCTTCATCGTCCAAAGGCCAGGTGCCAGGCGACTAGAGACACCCGCATAGCCCAAAGCCCACGAGAGTGTTCACCCTGTCCCACCTAGTCTTTCCCTTGGAAACCCCAATAAAGGCCTTAGCCTAAAGCTTCCCCTCAGTCCTGTTCTCTGACTCCTGACCATCCCGGGGCTTCCCCATGTGGCTCTGCAGGGGAAGCATCCTGTCTCTAGGACCCGGGAAGGGAAGGCACTTTGTCTTCCTGAGACTCTCCTCTGTCTCCTCTTGCGGTCGCACCTGATGGATCACCCTTTAAAAGAATACGAAACACCACTCAGAGCCTTCTCTTTGTTTTGCCCCAAGTATAAGACTGTTATATTTCTGCCCATTTCTTCTTTGAGTATTTCCAGCAAATTGTGCTTTCTGTGCTTCAGTGAAATGCTGCTCACAGAGATTCATTACAGTGACTTCTTTATGGTAAAGTGCTCTCCTTGTTGACGTAAAATGATACTTTTGGGGTACCATTTAATATTCTTTGAATTCTCCTTTGTCAGACACTAATATTGCTTTTTCCGTTAATTTACGAAGGAGGCACATCTAAGGGACAAACCAGCGCGCCTTGGCTTTTGGAGTGCTGGGTCCACAGGGTATAGGGAGGCTGGGGGGCATCTTTGGTAACTGGTTCAGGGGTAATCATCCCATTTTGGAAATGAGTGATTGTCTGAAAGGAAACATTCTGAAGAATGACGGTGAGCATGAAATCCATGAAGATTGGGAACTGTGGAGCTGCTGTCCCCAAACACAACATACACGTCTGGAAGCGTGAGTTTACAGAAATAATAGTTCAGAGAATGCAATCAGGGCTGGAGGGAGAAGAGGTAGGACAAAGTTCCAGTGGGCTGACTTCCTTATTTTTTGATGATAACAGCTATTGCTCAGTGTTGTTCAATCAAGGAGTAAAGGTTTGACTATATTATTTAAAGGTATAAGTGAAACCACAAGAAAATCTAAAAGTAATCATATAAACGGAAAGTTTGGAGGAGCAGAGGGCAGGGAGGGAGGGAGGTGGCAAGGAAGATGCGCGTGTTAATTTCCTAGTCTTTTAAAGTAGCGAATTCACTGATGGACCTGCCCCAGGCCTTTTTGGCCTCACATCCATGCCTCTGCTGGGTACTACGGCAGAGGGGAATGACAGACAAACCAGTGACCAAATATTAAGCCAGAAAGGATCCTGAAGAAATTTCCAAGATAGAAAAGAAAGTAATCCAGAACACATTCTTGGCATAGAATGTTAACAACAAAAGCGGAAAAGAAAAGAAAACAAAAACCTACCTATAGAATTTAGAACACCCTTAAAAAACATCTTTGGTTAAAAAGAAAAAGCCAAAAAAAATTGCAGAATATCTAAAAAACAGGAATTATGAGAACAGAAAGTACTGAGTTGGAACACAGAGAAATCAGAGAACTAATAAATCAATCCCAAAACTGGTTTTTTGAGAACGCAAAAACAAGACAAAAAGATAAAACAATAGCCAACCTAAGCAAGGTCAAAAAACAAAGCAAAGTTTAAAAACCCAAACTAGGAAATAACAACACATACCGATGGAGTCTTTAATCTCCCAAAACCCCACAGAAGTGGCTATAATCCACCCTAGGGCCACAAGCACCTTGTGATCAAGGCAACAGAAAAAGTAGTTATGGCAGGGGAACCCTTAACTACAGAAAAAGTTCTCGTAGAGACCTCTGAGGCCTGACTGAGCTACCGCCACCATTTCAGTTGTCACCTTCAGGCTCAACCCAGTCCAAGCGGAGCAGAGGGGCTGAGGCCTCCCAGAAGCCCCTGAAGGGTTTGTCTGAACTTCTCATTGGCCGGAACTAGGTCACGGGCCACCACAGTTCCTTGCAGCAGGATTTCTTCCTGATTTACACAAGAAAAGAGTGGGATTCAGAATCTAAGCAGAGGGACTTCCCCAGGGGTCCAGTGGTTAAGACTCCGCGCTGCCAATGCAGAATCGAAGCAGAGCTCTACCGACGAGGCAGAAAGGGGATCTACCCTGACTAGGTCTGGGTCTCTTCGGGGCTCTGCCCAGTCCCGTTGATCATTTGTCTCTTTCAGCACGAAAGCTGCACTATTTCCCTCAATGTCATTTCCCCGTGTGTTTGGATAGCTGGTAAGGCAAGTCTTCCCCCGAGTCAACATTTTCTTTACCCATCTTGTGCATTTACTCCAATGAACCTTAGAATCATATTGTCACGTTCTACGACACTCAGGTAGGAAAAAATGGGTATCATTTCTTGGGCACCTTCAAACCCCAGTGTGCTTTTGTTTCCCGAACTTCCTCCAGTCTCCTACCTCCCCCTTAGTGATTATCTTTTCATCTTTATCAGGCTGGTATGTAAATGTTAACTCTGACAGTATACAAGTAAAGTGTAGCTGATACCAAGTGGTCAAAGATACATGGCTATTGAAAGTTAAGGGAACAAGAGATCTGAGTGTATTATTCAAGCTAACAAGGAACTAAAGGTAACAGTGTGAATATCAAAAATGGTGTGTCAGGAGTCCCCAAGACCACCCTCAGGAACACCCAGGCCTGCCGAGTTAACCCTTCACTACACCTGAGGGGAAGAGGGCTGTGTCCCACCCTGTAACAAAACCTATGCCTCCATGTTTTGTGCACAGGTTGACTCTAAAAGTTGAAAAGCCGAAGGCAAAAATTCACATTATGATGTTTCTGTAAATATTTTAAAATGCCAGATCAAGAAGACGCATAACTAGGATTACATCAAGTCTAATTTGATGACCCCCGTTTGAAAAGAGAAGTTTCTTAGCAACAAGGGCCAGTGGATTCTCTTTTCTTAAACATCATCAACTGGTAGATTTATATTTTACTTTCCTTCTTATTCTGATCATAACTTCCTGATACAGTTCTTTTTTCCCTGCTGTTTCTAATTGGTTTCCTTATTTTCTTGAACTAATTACCGTCATCATATTTAATTTTCTTCAAACTCCCAATCACACTATCTAATATGTTGAGTTCACATACATATACTTTAAAATAAAATAAA
The DNA here is from genome assembly GCF_963924675.1 of Phocoena phocoena. Classification (NCBI taxonomy): domain Eukaryota; kingdom Metazoa; phylum Chordata; class Mammalia; order Artiodactyla; family Phocoenidae; genus Phocoena; species Phocoena phocoena. The sequence goes on along the minus strand of NC_089240.1, from coordinate 128,542,876 downwards.
ATAACTTTTCCTCTCTCCCAGAGCCTGCCATTCTCATATTCCAATCTGGACAGGTTGCCAGTCAGGCCTTCTGCCCAGTTGGCATCCCTGGTATTTCCTGTCACTGCTCTCCTAGATTAGATCCACTGTCTTGTGGATCCCACATCTTCCTTTTTCTTGGCTTACACCCTTGTTTTGCTGGAGAACATCCTTAAGTAGCTTCCTAAGAAAATATATTTGAGAGGTAAATTTTCTTAGGTATTGCGTATTTTAAAATGTTTTTATTTCATTTCACACTTGATGGATATCTTGGCTGGTGTAGAATTCTAAACTGAAAATCATTTTCTCTTGGAAGTTTGAAAGCATTGCCCTATTATCACTTTTTAATTGTTGCCCTATTATCTTTTCTTTTTTTTCTTTTTTTTACATCTTTATTGGAGTATAATTGCTTTACAGTGGTGTGTTAGTTTCTGCTTCATAACAAAGTGAATCAGTTATACATATACATATGTTCCCATATCTCTTCCCTCTCGCGTCTCCTTCCCTCCCACCCTCCCTATCCCACCCCTCCAGGTGGTCACAGAGCACCGAGCTGATCTCCCTGTGCTATGCGGCTGCTTCCCACTAGCTATCTACCTTACGTTTGGTAGTGTATATGTGTCCATGTTGCCCTATTATCTTTTATCATCCAGTGTTATTATGAGGTCCGATTCCTATTCCTTTTTCTTGGTTTTATCTTGTGAAAACTATTGTTAATTGCTTGCTGAACTTCCTAGATCTCTTGCAAAGTCCTTATATTTTCTCTATTTTTTGTCTGTGTTGCTTTGTTCTATTCTCTAGGAGACTTCTTCAGTTTTATCTTTCAATATTTCTACTGGAGGGACTTCCCTGGTGGTCCAGTGGGTAAGACTCCGAGCTCCCAATGCAGGGGGCCCAGGTTCAATCCTTGGTCGGGGAACTAGATCCCACATGCATGCCGCAGCTAAGTCTGCATGCCACAACTAAGAAGTCCACATGCCGCAGTGAAGATCCTGAATGCCGCAACTAAGACCCAGAGCGGCCTAAATAAATAAATTAATTAATTAAATATTTTAAAAAATCTCTATTGGAATTTTAACTTCGATAATCACATTTAATTTCCAAGAATTATTTCTTGTCCTCTACTCCTTTTACATAATATTCTGTTCTTGTTCTGTGGATACAGTCTTTTCTTGGTTCTCTGAATATGCTAATTAAAATTTTAAAATTTCCTATATTTTCCTCTGCATTTTCTGGGATCCTTCCAAGTTCATTTTTCCCCTATAGTTTATACTTGACTATTTTTCATGTTGAAGTCTTTCTTCAAATTTCTGATGATGCTTTGTGGTTTAGTAAAGAAGGGCTGGATAGCTTTTGCAGATTTAATCGGCTTTAGGGCAATGGGTCAATTCTCCTGCTATGACTCCTCTGTGCAAAACAGGGAGCTGAGGAACAGAGTTGCCCACATCCATGCTGGAAGCCCTAGTTCTCTACAGACATTTCATTTAATTTCTTTAGAGAACTGTCAGGTATTTTCCCTGCAGGTCTGCAACCAGCTGCTAGCTCAGCTGTCTGGTGGAGGAGAGGAAGTCTCAAATGATGCAGTCATTCTGTATTGGGGCCTTCAATTAATCCCCATGTGTTCAGACCCATTTAATTCTGTTGCTTCCACCACGTGCCTGCTGATTCTGAGCCTACTCTCTGGTGTTATATCTGGCTCCACCTCCTCTGTAGTTCCTTTGTCAAATATTCTAGGCTGGATTTTTCCTTCTTACTTTATTATTCAACTAATTCCCATCTGCTTTCCAAAAAGTCGTTGAAATGTGTCAGCTGAGGATAACCCCCCATCCTCACCACATTCTCTTCGCTCTGATGAGTCTATTCCTTTCTGTTCCTAGATACTTTTCTTGTAGTGAGCATCTAAGGGTAAAGAAAGAAGATTCCCTGTGTGTGTATGTGTGGGTGTGCACGCATAAATGTGGGCATCATGTGCAAGAATCAATTCATTTCTTATCTATTTTCCTCTTTTTAGTCAAATATTTCTTTCTTTATTTACAATTATTTATTTATTAAATAAGTTATTTATTAAATTGAAGTATAGTTGATTTACAATGTTGTGTTAATTTCTGCTGTATGGCAAAGTGACTCAGTTATACACACATACATATATATATATATATATATATATATATATATACACATTCTTTTTCATAAACTTTTCTATGTTGGTTTATCACAGGATATTGAATATAGTTCCCTGTGCTATACAGTAGGACCTTGTTGTTTATCCATACTATACATATATACTAGTTTTCATCTGCTAACCCCAAACTCCCAATTGTTCCCTCTCCCATATTTTCTTCTTTTCTAATAAATGTAGTTATGGTTATTAATTTTTCTAGATGACCACTTGGGCCACACAGCATAGGTTTTAATATGTACGGCTCTCATTGTCGGTCATATCTGAAGAGTTTATAATTTCAGTTTATGTTTCCCCTTTAACCGAAGAATTATTTTGAAGCCTGTTTTAAAACTTTTTGTTTTGTTTTACTTTTGCCCATTCTTTTGTTCTTAAGTTTTAATTTTATTGTATTGTTGCCAGAGACTGAAATGCATGATTTCTACGTTTTGGAATTTACTGAGATTTTCTTTTGAGAGGTCTAATTCATAAGCAACTTGAGGAAATGTTCCACAGAGTTTGAAACATATTTGTGTGTTTTATGTTTTGTGGTATCATCTGGGATGTTAGTTCTAAAATTTTGAACTGTTTTACCCTTCTCATTTTCTGTTGTCATTTTGGATTTGCTCTAAATATATATATATATATATTTTTTTCTATCAGTTCAAGGGATTTAGACGGAGCGGAAGTTTGGGCTCTGTCTGCCATATAGATAAAATCCCTCAGGTTGTGGCTTTTCTGTCAATTGCTATCTATACTATATTTTTCTTCTTTTTATCTTCTATAGACCCATTTTCAAGGGGATGCATTTTAAAATTGTTATAGTAGTCCCATTTTTTAAAATGTCCCATTTTAAATTCTACTAGTAAATACTTTAAACTCTACTATATTTTTCTACTTTTCAATGGCAGAGTGAAATTTTATCACTTAAGTTCCGTTTATTCAAACTAAGGAATTTGGCAAGACCCTCGTCATTGGTTTTCTCTTTCAAAAATGTCTTGACATCTAGTCTTGTACACCTACTCTTCTCGCCTAGATTTTGACTCAGGCAAAGAATTTCCAGATTAATTTATGAAGAATTGACATCTTTATTATGTCAACTCTTCCTTTCCAGGATTGTGGTAGTTTCTATTTTTTTCAGGTCTTCTTTTATGTTTTTCAGTAAAGTTTTACAGTTTTTAAATATAGTATTTTGGCATTTTTTATTAAGTTTATTCCCAGCTGTTTTATAATTTTTGTAGAGTGAGTTGAATCTTTTTTTTTCCCGTTACTTTTCCAGCTTTTTGTTACTGGCTGGATCTGTATGCCTGCGTCCTAACAGCAAGGGAATCCATTTGGGATTAATGGGTCTTTCTCCTCACGATGAAACTCCAAGGATAAGGTTTAAAAGAGAATGGGAGGTGGAGGATGTGTGTTTTATTTTACATGAATGATGTTGCACCATAGATCTTGTTCTATTTCTTGCTTTGTTCCCCCTTAACACCATTAAATGTGACCTTTCCTTTAAGTTTTTTAAGAGGTACCTTTGATCAGATTAAGGAAATTCCCTTCTACTCATAGTTCTCTGAGTTGCTGCTGGTTTTTTTTTTTTTTTTTATCGTAAGCAGGTGTTGAATTTTATCAAAGGCTTTTCCTGCATCTATTGACATGATCACATAACTTGTTCCCCTTAAATCTGTTAAGTTTGATTTTCTAATTTTAAACCATCTTTGCATTCTTAGAATAAAACTCAGCTTGGGTAGGATATATCAATATATACTGCTGGGTTCAGTATATTTGTCTAGAATTTTTACATCTATTTCCATATCCTGTGTCTTCCTTTCATTGGTTTGTTATAGTAATTATATTAGTCTCACAAAGCAAGTTTGGGGAGATTTCTTTCTTTTTTATGATTGGAATTACCCAATCATTAAAAGTTTGGTAGATGTCATCTGTAAAGTTCTCTGAGCTTTTTCGGCGGGAGGGGTGGATTTTTAAAAAAACATAGTCAATTGCTTTGTGGTCATAGAGGGTCTATCTAGACTTTCTGTTTCTAGAATCAGTTCTGGTAAGCTGTGCTTTTCTAGTAACTTATTCATTTTGCTTATGTTTTCCGACTATGATATACAGTAGTTTATAATACCTTTTTAGAAAATTTATCTGTTTTATCTATTATCTATTGTATAATCTATTGTATCTATGGTTACGTTTCCTTTTCATTTATAATATAATTTACTTGTGTCTTCTCTTTCTCTATCTAAGAGGGCTGGCTTTTGTTTCCAGCTTTTCAAACCATCAGCTTTTGATGTTCTCAGTCTTCTCAATCGGTTGTTTCTGTTTAATCAAATTCTGCTCATCCTTATTTTTCTTCCTCCTGTTTCCTCCAGGTTTACTTTGCTGTTCCTTTTATAGCTTCTTGAGTTAGATGTTGAGCTTGTTGACTTGTTGACTCAACCACCTACTCAACATCTCGTCTCAACATTGCAGGTCTAGTAGGCACCCCAAGCTTAACATGGCCAAAACAGAATTCTTGATCCGTACCTCCCAAAATGTGCTTTTCCTACAGTTTTCCCCACCATGGTGAAATCACCCATTCACTCAGTTGCTCAGGCCAAAAACTCAGGACCCCTCTTTGTTTTTTCTCTTTCTCTGTATGCCACATCCAATCCTTTCTGCTCAATTTTGAAAATATAGCTTGAATTTCACTTCTCAGAACCTCCACTGCTACCACCCTAGTTAAAAACCACTCTCACCTCTGCTAGATTGTTGTCAGGGTCTCCTGACTGGGCTCTTGCTCCTTTTGTCTCACCACAGATCTGCACACTGCACCTGCAACATACATCTGATGATGTCAGCTCCCGTTCAAAATCTTCCAAAGGCTTCTCATCTCAGAATAAGCTCCCAGTTCTCCAACCGCATACCTTACCACCCTGTAGCCACATAAACTTCCTTGTTACTCCCCAATGTACCAGGCATAGTCTCTCCTCAGAGCCTTTGAACTTGTGTGGAATCTTCTTCTCTCCTCAGATAACCATATGGGGGAATAAAATGAGAGCAAAAGCCTGTGGATATCTAAATAGCACCCCCTTCACCCTTGCTTTATCTATCTCAAAGTTCTTATCGTTATGTGACATTATATTATATACTTATTTGTATGTTTACTATGAGTCTTCCCCCACGAGAACGTTAGATTGCTGTCTTGTTCAGTACTGTGCATCCAGAGCCTGGAACAGTGCCTGGCACATAACAGGGATCTAATAAATGAATGGGGGCTGGGGAGTGACATCAGCGTCAGAGGGTTCCTTGTCAAGCATGGAACTAGCACAAAGAGCATTGGATGAATTGGATGACAGCTGGAATCAGAGTAAGGTCGCCTTGACAAACAGTCCTATCCTGAACACTCCATTAGCTAAAACTTTTCTCATACTCTTAAATATTTTTCCATACCAGCGTTGCCGGATCTTAGGTCCCAAATCATGTCTTCCAGGCAGACCTAAGTGCTGCTTCCTTTGTGCTCCCACTACCCCTTCTGCCCACCCACACCAAACCGTCTCATCCAACAATGACAGGTCTCATGCAGCCTTGGCATGCACCCTCTCCCCACCACCAGAGTTTCAAGAAGGCCAAGGCCGTGATTTGTTGTTCAGTTTATTCCCTGCCCCTCTGAGAGTGTGGCACAAGGCAGGCTCAGATGGAAGAATGCATTGGGTAGGCCTCTTAAAGCGAGGTCCCTCGGCTGGAACAATGTCAGGCAACTTTGCTGCTTGTACTGAAGGTGGTGATGTTGAGAAAACGCGGGTGCTGTGAAAGGCTTATGGTAACGTACTTCGTGTGTTTGTGGACAGCGGGTCAAGGGCCCGGGATGGCCGCACAAACAGGCGTCCCGAGCCTAGGCCTTCACTTGCCCCAGCATCCCATTAATCCTTAATATTCAAATTCCGCCCACTAAACCAGCCCCTCGGCACCCAAGCCACCTCTTTTCCCCAAATGACGGCCGTCGGCAGCCAATCGGCAGCTAGAAGGGGCGTCCGCCCCTTTTTCCTTTGCCGGAACGGACACGAACTCCCGCCAATTGGAGGCGTCGCCGCCGAGGCTCCGCCCCGCCCCTGCCGCCGCACCCAATGGCGGGCCGGCTGGCAGCGGCGCCGGGGGCGGGGCGCGGGCGCGCAGGTGCAGCAGCGCACAGGCCGACCGGGAGGGCGGGGCGCGACGTCGGCCGTGCGGGGTCTCGGCGTCGGCGGCGCGCGCGCTCCCTCCTCTCGGAGAGAGGGCTGTGGTAAAAGCCGTCCGGAAAATGGCCGCCGCCGCCGCTGCCGCGCCGAGCGGAGGAGGAGGAGGAGGCGAGGAGGAGAGACTGTGAGTGGGACCGCCGCGGCCGCGGGTGGGGACCCTTGCTGGGGGGCGGGGGGTAGGGGCGGGACGTGGCGCGGGAGGGGCCCGCGGGGTCGGGCGACACGGCTGGCGGATGGCGTCCCTCCTCTCTACCCTCCCCCTCCCGCTGGTGACGGCGCCCCCCCCCCCCCTCGGCCCGTTACCCGCACTTGCGGGTGACCGTCCTCGGCGCGGCCTCCCAGGACTGCCTTCGCCTGGTTCCCCCCGCCCTCCCGCCTTCGGCGCGCATCTCGGCCCCCGGCCCCGCGGGCACCCCTGTCGCCGGGGTTTCGCCTGTCGGGGCTGCGCGCGCGCGTCGTGCCCTTCGCGGGGCTTCGGGCCCGAGGCGCCGTCGCGCGCCCGCGGCCCCGGCCTCTCCCTGGATCGCGCTTTCCCGTCTCCCTCCCTCGCGCGCCCCCTCTCCCGTTACTCGGCCCCCCCACGGGCGCGCGTGCGCAGTCCGCCTCCCGTCGGGAGAGTGCGCCACAAGGGCTCCTGCGCTTTCACCCCCATCTCCAGGCTTTGCCTCCCCCTCCTTCTCGCCCATTCCATGACTTTCTGCCCCCACTGCGAGCGAGTTTCTTTCGCATCTACCAGGAACAAGTAGGTGGGAATTATTGTCCACCCACAAAAGGCACTAGACATTGTGTTCCTGACCCCACAGCTCATCAGAAAGAGGCGGTTATAGTTGCCATCAGGAGCCGTGGGTAGGGGACTGTGTCCGGCAGCACCTGAGGCTCTTCGGTGGGAGCGCGCCCCCAGGGCCTTTGGGGGTGCCGTGGCCTCAGAATACGAGCGCCCTCCCATCCTCCCCCCCTTCGCCGGCGATCTTCAGTTACATAAGTGGAGTGGGACATAGTATGTGACGGGCTTCCATAGTCCTGGAGCGTGCCCTGCTCAAGATCACCAGTACCAGATGGGGCAAGTTCACCGCATCGCTGTGGCTCCTATCAGTTGGTCCCTGAAAGTTTATTTTCTTTTTAGTTTGGTTCTGAGTCACGCAGACTGAAACTCAGGTGACTTATCCGTGGCGTGGCAATGTTTTTGTGGTTTTGCACTGAAGACTTAAGGTCATTGTGAAGAGTCTAAAGATTGCTCTTACAGAGGAGACCGTTCATGGCATTGCTGAGTGTGGATCCAAGGGGGAAAAGCTGTCTCTGGAATACACCTCTGTGGCCGTCGCTTCTGTTGTGAGTGTGTTCGGTGTGGATCGGTCACAGCAGAAATGGGCTCCACCACAAAATTCATATTCCTGACTCATGGTCAGGCAGATGTGTGCTTCTGGTTTTTCCAGGAACAGGAACAGGCTCTGCAGAGCCATTCACACGTTGTGTCTCTGCTGTGCGGGATCAGTGCCCCAAATTGTAAGATGGTAGGATCACATTCAGGGGGTGGTTGGTGATTGTGGAACCGAACCTACTGGCCTGGGAGGCTGAGTGACTTACACTTTGTAGGACTCTGGCAAGTTTTAGGCATTTTGTTATATTACAAAAATGAAGCATATTCGGGCCTTGGTAGTAAAATTTATTGTTAATAGGCAGTTCCTGTACAGGAGTTCGGGTTTCATGGCCGGAATTTTCATCTGCATCTGAGTGATTTCAGCTAACAGTGAGATTAACCTCTCCTCTCGGGTCCTTTGAAATACGCTGGATCTTTATTTTTTTTAAAAAAAATCTGGATTTTTTTTGGTCTTTTGGGAATTTCCACGAGGGATTTACGGAAATAGGCTTATTTATGGGTTTTTTAGGACTTCTACTTAAAATCCTAGTCACGGAGCCTAGGAAACATTTGCTTTTATTTTGTTACCCAGACGTATCAGAACCTTAAAGGGCACCGTCAGTCTAGTAGAAGTACAGTTGATTGAATAAGTTGCCACAGAATACCCATTCGTGACATGTCAGCCAGGTGGCCGGCCGATCACTGAGGTGCATTCCTGTCTGCACACACAGATAACACAAGCTCACTTGACGAAGATGCCAAGGTTTGTACGTCTAAGCCTGAGACATGACAGGACAAGGGCTCTGCTTTGTTTTGCGTCATTGGCAGTGCATTGGCCTCCTTGGGTGCCCCTCCAGTTAGTTGTCCCATCATATCCCTGTCCCTTTAAAGTGCACAGACAGCTTCCAGAATATAGTTTCTCTGCAGAGTGATTGGTGGCATCTGAAGTCATCATGTCCTAACAGCTTGAAGAAACCTTCTGTGGCTTTCTTGCCAGTACTGGTCTATCACACCATGCTCTTTTTTTTGTTGTTACAGATTTGCCTGGAATGCTTTAAACGTAGAGTCCCGGGTCTTTGTTTCACTTGATAGAGCATGATGCAGTCCAACCGTACTCCAACTTTTGCGCTGCGCTGCTTATGTTTCAGGAGGGTTAGAATACAATTTTGCGTTCTGTTTGCAATTTCCAGCCACAGCCATTGTTTCCCTGCCTGCCCTGCCTCTGTGTGGCTGAATTTAGTGGGGGGGGGGGGGGCAAGCTGTGGAATTTGACAGAAGAAGTGGCTAGATGAGTCCAATATGATTTTACCCCACCCGAATACCCCTTCCCCCATGTGGAGATGGCATGAGAAGCTCGCTTCTTGAACCTAGAATAAAGAAGAGCAGACGGAAAAGTGTCAGTTCCTTACTCGAGGGCGGTTTCCACCACTAATACACCTGCCCAGACTATTTACATTATAAATGATGTCTCCTGGAACCTGTAATCTTTTCTTTATTTTTTTAAAACATCTATTTAATTGATTAATTTATTTTTGACTGTGTTGGGTCTTCGTTGCTGCGCGCGGGCTTTCTCTAGGTGCGGCGAGCGGGGGCTACTCTTGGTTGCAGTGCAAGGGTTTCTCATTGCAGTGGCTTCTCTTGTTGCGGAGCACAGGCTCTAGGCGCGCGGGCTCAGTACTTGTGGCTCGTGGGCTCTAGAGCACAGGCTCAGTAGCTGTGGCGCACGGGCCCAGTTGCACCGCGGCATGTGGGATCTTCCCGGACCAGGGCTCAAACCCGTGTCCCCTGCATTGGCAGGCGGATTCTTAACCACTGTACCACCAGGGAAGCCCTGTAATCTTTTATAAAGGGGAATACCAGTGAAAAGCTTTTAGTTGGCTAAGAGCAGTTTGTGGCCAGCCTGCCCAAGTTATGTATGAGAAGAAGAGGAGCACAGAAAATGTTTGGCATTTGTAGTAACTAGTGTTTTAAGTGCAGAAGTAGTAGCGCATTGGTCCTAGACTGGTGGTTCCAGGGAGTGTGGCAGGACACCTGCTTGTTCTCACCACCCTCTGCTCTGGTGACATGCATGCAGACCAGCCTCGTGTGGCCGGCAGACGCAACCTTTTTTCTTGGGTAGAGCATTACTGCCGCTCCAATGGAAGGACCTTGTCCTCAGTGCTTCTGTACCAGCTCTCTCCAGTCAAACTGCCATTGTCACCGCTGTGCCTTTACCTCATTTCGGGTAGGACGGATGTAAATGAGTTCCTCTTCCTGGGACTCACTGACACAAAAGTTGTGCTCTTCTGCCTTTACCTGGTCTCTTCTGCCTTTTTCTGGCAAGGAAGCTCTTCTTGCTGAAAGCTTGATTTGCATGCCATTGCTTAAATACCTGGTTCCACCCCTTTGATGGTAGGTATGGTATGTGGGGGAACTGAGTGGGAATGGGAATTGGGGGGCTGGCAGGGCATGCCCACTCCCATGTTTAAGGGGGGTTGTGACCGTTCCATTACAGAATAAAGCCTTGGCCTTTTTCACTTCTTCAAGGCACACTTGCGTTGGTTCTGCTGGTGTATGAATGTGTCTTTAGCATAGCTGTTTTACAGTACTGCAGAGGTCTGGACTCTTGGGAGCAATCCTTAGGAAGGGTTCAGTTGGCTTCTGTGCCTAAGAGCTGGGGGCACTATGTATATGGACCTGCAAATCATTGCTTTATTGGGTCTTCACCTAAGTGCTCTCATTTGCTGGCTCTTTTTTTTCCTCCATGGAATCTTGAGTTATCAGAGATCTTAAAATTTCAGAGCTAGAAGGAACCTTAGTCTAGCTCCCTCAGTTTACAAATAAAAATGCAATTTACCAAAAAAAAAAAAATGCAGCTGTGAGAAGTTGTGGCTTTTCCAGGGCCTCCCAGCCAGGGTGCCAGTTTGATTTTTATTATATGGCTAACTGAGTAATACTGTAACCTTGACTTCTGGGATTTCAAAGTGTTCTATGGCTCGAACGTTTAAGGGAATTATAAGGCCTCACTGCACCTCAACAGATAATTCCAGGTACCATCCTGGTAGTTACAGACCAGCAGTAAAAGACCTGGTTGGTGTTGCCCTTCCTCTGGGTTTGATTACATGAGTAATTGTTTGTGTGAAGAGTCTCTAAGTTATACCCTCTAGGCTTTTTTTAGTCTAAAGATAAAAGTGCCACTCTTGGGCCAGCAAGGTATCAGAGATTAGCTAATATGGGGCAGTTTAGGTTTAACAAGGAAATGACGGTTATCTTGATAAAAAAATAGAGTGACAAAAGACCTTTTTTGAACATGTGTTCAAAAGCAAAATAGAAACTATCAAGCTATTAACCCAGTTTGTTGAACATTTCGATTTCCTGATCTGAGAGGCTTAAAAGTGATTGCTCTAAAACAGACTTGTGTATTTTTGAGGATAGCTTTGGATCTCCCAGGGCACTTGGTTTCTGTTGGTGCTGCCTTTTTTCTCTCACGGTTAAAGCCCCTTTATGTAATGTTACAGCAGCTTGTTGCACCTTCAGCTGCTTTAAAATGAAGGGAGACTTTGCCTCTGGATTTCATGTGTTCTTCTTGGGATGACATTTTGATGTTGCATGTTCTCTTGAACATGTCTTCTCTCCCTGAGTATTTCTGTATGACATGTTGCAAGAAGTACTAACCAGAGATCGCTACTAACGGTATGTTTTATAGTGTCAAAATTTCCCTCAGAGGTGACAAGACCTGTGATAGTGTCGGTTCTAACACGCATGAGTCTTTCTTTTGTTTTAGTACCGTGTGTTATATGTCAGTAAATTGTAGTTTATTCTTTGTTTCTAGCTAGGTAAGCCGGGAGATAGCATAGTACTTTGTCTGTATGTTTATCTTCAAAATGTCCCAAATAGCCCTGGGAAAAAGGTCGTGGAGCACAATGGGGGCTTTCAACTTACGATTTTCTTTGTTTTAGGCTCCATAAAAATACAGACTCACCAGTTCCTGCTTTGATGTGACATGTGACTCCCCAGAATACATCTTGCTTCTGTAGACCAGCTCCAACAAGATTCCATGGTAGCTGGAATGTTAGGGCTCAGGTAAGTAACCTTCCTTTTTTTTTTTTTAGTATATGTCCTGGTTTGGCCATCTGTTTTTAAAAAAAAAAAAAAGGAATAAAACAAGTTATACTACTCTTGGACAGTATAAAAGTACCCCAAAGACTAAAGACATAACTGTGCCAAACTGTGCCATATAATAAAAAAAAGTCACTTCCCTGAGCCCTGAAAGGTCAGTTTGGGTAGGGCTACTTGGTAGCCACAGTGTGATCTGGGGGCGGGTGTCAGATTAGAGCCGGAACTGGTGACCTGCACCTTCAGTTCACCTTCAAGCAGGTCAGCTGAGCTGAGAGCGCTTTGACTGAGCTCTTCACTTGCCGCTACTGCTGTCGCCTAGCGGCCTTCAGCACTGTGCTTTGTTTGCTTTGGTATTGGGTAAATGACTTCCTGGTCAACATTAGTGAGTGGCGGTAATGCATTTTCAGACGTGGGAACTGGTGTGTGGTCCCCTAGAAGGATGACATCCTGAAAGCTGTTGCCAGACGGCGGAGCCCATGGCTAATGGTGTGTGCTTGCCGCACTCCTCCCACGGGGACTGCAGAGAACACCCAGATACACTTCTGGCTCTTGAGACTCTAGAGCAGAATGAATGCCTTTTGAAAAGCTGGGAAGCTAAGTCATTTGAGTCTGACACTCAGAGGCTCTATCAGCTGCGCTTTGGGCTACTTTGGCGCCACTGCGTGGACTTTAATTTCGTAAAAATGAGTGGTTCCCTAATTTCTCAACTGTCTGGCTCAATATCTTAAGCTTTTTTAGAGTAGGGGTCACTCCACATTTGATGTTTTGACATCCGGATTTCAAACATTCCATGTGGTAAGACAGAACGTTCTAATTTGATTTTTCCTAAGAAAAAATGTGAGTTTACACATATGCTGCCATTGTGATTCCAGCTGAGACCCTCAAGTAGCACTTTGCTGTATCTCTCTAGTGGTTTCTGACGCCTCAGTGTAAAGCCGTGTGGACATCCGTAACAGATCGCCCATTTCGGGGCTGTGCGAGGGGCAGAGTTTGGGTGGCAGAGAATAAAAGGTGTAGAAGGAAGTGAAGAGCATCACACTGCCTCCAAGTCCCAAGTTGGGTTTCACTCCCGATCCTGTGACTCAAATTGTCATTCCCGTTTACCGCTGCGGGCTGTGCTCTGGGCCCTGCCGACAGGGCGTTCTTTGTACGCCACGTATTTATGCTGGTGGGAGTTCTGTGGCTGGCGCTTTGTGCATTGTCTCAGAAATTGTGTGGACTAAATGTAACATAGGCAGTGAATGGGTTTCTTCTGATAGATATTAGGCCTAAGGGGGTGATTTATGTTTTAATAGTCTTTTTCTCAGATTACGAATGGATTTTTTTAGAAGACAGTGGTGACTCTGTACAGTTTCTTCTAAGAAATGTAGAAAGGAAGAGATGTTTTTAAAAATATCTCTTATTACTTATGAATGGGAAAGACACGGCCATTTGAGCTTCAAGGAACTTAGAAGGTAATTCTCAAAGGACAGAACCTGTTTTTAATAGTTAAGTGCTTGATATCTTGCTATTTTTCTCTTCCTTTTTAAGAAATTATAAAAATAATACATGCTTTTTATAGAAAGTTCAAACCATTTTAAAGTATATCAAGTAAAAAAGTGAAAGCTCCCCATTACTCTCTGTACCCACTACCCAGAGTAACTGCTGTTACTAGCTTAACGTAGATCCTTCTGAATCATCTTCTCAGGCTACACCAATATGCACCTTTTGTATTTTTGACAAAACAAGAATGGTATTGTACGTATTCTGCATCTATCCATGTGATGCGTTTCTCTGCCTCATTTCTGTTTAATAGCAGCGTGGTTTGGTGCCAGTTTACTGTCGTGCGTTGTCCCCCTATTGGTTTTCCCAGTGGTTCACTTTTTAAGATGCTGTTGGATTGAACTTCCTCATGTGCCAGTCTTTTTGAAGAATGGCTACCTAGACTTGGAGTTACTGGTGGGTACTACCACGTCCCTTCCAAAATGTCTATCCCATTTCCCACGACAGTCTTAGAAAGTGCCAGTTCCCATACCCTCCCAGAATTGGATATCCATCTTTTAAATTTGTGCTCCTTGGGTTATTACTGGCGTTGAACGTTCAGTAGTCATTGGCCATTTGTATTTGGTCTTTGTGAATTGCCTGTTCATATTCTGCATTTATCCTTCCCTCGGGATATTTCTTTTTAAGTCAATTTATAAGGACTCAATGTATTAAGGAAATTAATTCTTTGTCATCATGCAGATATTTTTCCTACTTTGTTGCTGTGCGTGGGCTTTCCTCTAGTTGTGGCGAGCGGGGGCTGCTCTTTGTTGCGGTGCGCGGGTTTCTCATTGCGGTGGCTTCTCTTGTTGCGCAGCACCGGCTCTAGGTGCACAGGCTTCAGTAGTTGTGGCTCGTGGGCTCTAGAGCGCAGGCTCAGTAGTTGTGGTGCACGGGCTTAGCTGCTCTGCGGCATGTGGGATCTTCCCGGACCAGGGCTCGAACCTGTATCCCCTGCATTAGCAGGCAGATTCTTAACCACTGCGCCACCAGGGAAGCCCATGTCATGTATCTTTTGATCCTGCTTGTCTTTTTGATATATAAAATTTCTGTTATGGTTTCTTCTTTTGCTTTTATACTTAGAAAGTCCTTTCCTACTCTAAAAACATGACAATGTGCATCTGTATTTCCTTTCTTCCTAAAAAACTTGATGATGTGCTATATTCATATATACATATTTGATACATGCAAAAGAATCTTATAGGTAAGTTGTCCTGTGTTTTTGGTATGGTATTTAAAATACTTGTTTTTGTATTTAACTTTGCGGTGGGATGAGGTCTAGAGCCCACCTAGCCAGTTGTATCATAGCCATTTGGTGAACCAGTCATCTGGTCTTCATATGCTTCATCTGGTGTATCATATGCTGAGTTCAGGTGAACAAAGCATCTCTTACTTTTTTCTGTCTGAATTTTTTCTTTGTGAGGCTTGATGGCAAGGCTGTCAGCAGATAATCATTTATTCATTCACCCAACAAATATTTTAGCCCCTGCTTTGAGCCAGGGACGGTGCTGGGCCCTGCAAGTACTACCTTCTTGACCAGGCAAGGGGTGGCGGGGTAGGCTACAGAAGTCATCATGCCAACTGCATGGCTACAGTGCTCATTCCGGAAGACTCAAGAAAATAGTGGATCTTCACAAAAGTAGGTTTTAGATAAACTAGGAGGAATCCAGAGGGTGTGTGTGTGCATGTGTGTGTTTTAAATTCTGACATAGAAGTTAAAGCTTTAGGGTAGACTGCAACATAAGCATAGTTTGTTTTCTAACTCATGTAATTGAAGACTGATTTGTGTCTTGATTTATGATGAGGGCTTTTTGCTGTTAAAATAGTTCTATATTCAGCTGGCTTGGTTGTGATGGAATAAAAGTTGCGTACTGATAAAAATGGTAATTTTCTTCTATGATGATTTTGAAGCTTTCTGTAATAGCTGATAAAAATAAAGACAGGATTTTGGTGAATATAATCTTAGGGGAACAAGTGTAATGTTTTGCAACTTGTATCATTTAAACCTAATAAATACCCTCAAGACTGAAGTGGAATCCTGATTTTTTTTTTTTTACTTAAAGAAATGATATAAATGATTTGTGATTAAGGAAAAGGCTTCTTGTATAAGGCTGAGGGTTTTTTTAATGATGTTTTAGAATAGTTAGGTATATAGTACGGAATGAAAAAGGTGGTACAAAAGGTTACATGGTGTAAGATCTCCTTGCCACTCTGTCCCCAGACATCCATTTCTCTCCCTGAAGGCAGTCATCATTACCAGTTTCTTATTAATCTGTGTGTGTGTGTGTGTAATTTTTAAATTGTGCTAAAATAGTCATAACGTAAAATTTACTGTTTTAGCCATTATTAAGTGTACAGTTGAGTGACATTAAGTGCATTCTCATTGTTGTGCAACCATCACCACTGTGTATCTCCAGAACCCTTTTTATCTTGCAAAACTGAAATGGTCCCCTTTAAACCATAACTCCCCATTCTTCCTTCCTCCCCCAGCCCCTGGCAATCACTCTTCTACTTCCTGTCTCCTGTGAAATTGACTCTTCTAGATACCTCATATTATTATATGTTTTTATATATGTGTTTACGTATATATTTTATGTATGTGTCTACACACACAAAGGTGTGTGTTTTTTTTACCAAACAGTAACATACTGTGCGTATTTGCAAAGTTTGCTCTCTTTAGTTAATATATCTTGGTGATAGTTCGGTATCAGTTTCTATAGAGCCACGTCACTCTTTTTAAGGGTTGGGGTAGTAGTCCATTATGGATGCACCGTCACTTCTTTAAGTGGTTTTCTCTTGCTGGATATTTATGTTTCCAGTGTTTTTTATTTCATTAACGCAGTACTGAATAGTTTTTTACATAATACCATTTTGCTCACAGCCAAGTTTATCTGTAGGAGAAATTCCTAAGGATGGAACTTGCTGGGTCAAAGGATGTATGCATTTTAAACTTTGATAGATATTGCTAAATCAAGGATGGCCTTTTAATTGCAGTTTTAGAGAAAAAACTACGTATGAGTAGATAAGCACAAAAATGTATGACTGCACTGCAATTTGTAGAGATTAGAGAGCTGTTTATTAGGCTAGGAAGAAATTGCTTTCAGCAGTTAGCACGAGAAAGCAAAATTTCAGAAGCTTCCATTTCATGACCTCATGTGAGCAGAGGCTGAGACAGGACCCTTTACTTGGCAAGGGGAACTTCAGCCTGTTCTTGTTTGTGAAATCTTGAAGAAAATGGAGCATTTTTATCTCGGTACTGTTCTAAGTTGCAGTGGCTCCTTGGGACTCAGGGTTGAAGGGTGCCGCAGCTGCTGGACGTTCTGTCTTTTTCGCATTGTAACGTGTAATATGCAGTTGCTCACTTGCCTTTGACCATGGTACTCTTACATTGCGATACTTTATTCATTTACCCTGTACCAATTGAGCATCTGTTATTTGTCAGTTCCTGTCCTAGATGCTAGGGACTGTTCCTAGCCTCAGTGGTCTTGTGGTCTAAAGGAAGACAGACAGGCAAATAGGCCATTACTTTACAAGGGGCTAAATGCTACAGTGGCCACTGAGGGTGCATATAAATATTAGGGGGATCCCACCTAGACTTTAGGGTAGGGTCAGGGAAGAGACTTCTTTGAAAAGTGACCCCCCCGCAAGACCTGAACGATAAGGCAACATTAGCTAGTCCAGGAGAAAGTACGTGTGGAGGAGAGAGCAGCCCGTCTGCAGGCTCGGATAAGAGAGAACTGTCAGGCTGGCCGCGAGGGCTCAGGGTGCGGGGATGAGACAGGCAGGGGTCTCGGAGCAGCTGCGCTGGCAGAGTGTGCTGGTGGGAGATCAGACACAGCTGCGCCGGCTGTGCCAAATAGGCTCAGCTTCCCTTCCGAGCCGCCGCACTCTGAGAGCCACCGGAGCCCCCGGAGGCCGTGCCAGGCGCTCTGGCCACCCGGCCTGTTCCCCCCACCCCGCCCCTGCTCTCCAGGCCATCTGCCCTGAGTCGGCTGGTCGCCTACCCATCAGGCCCCTGGGGCTCCTGCTCCAGACCTCTTCCTGGAACCTTCCTTCCCTCCACTTCTGCCCCAGGGCTTCACTCTAACACTCGATACTGCGAGGAGGGAGACAGCTTGCCTGGCGTGTGAGTCAACTATGGGACCAAACGCACTGCTTAGTTCTGACTTTTATTTATTATTTTTTTGCCAAGACTTTCGTGGTGAAGGAAGCAGTGCATGAACAAGCTCGCTCCTGTCTTGTCAAGGACCAGGTCCACCCTGATGAGCCCCTGTGGACGGCGCCGCCGTCATCCCCGCGAGCCCGGGCTCGGGCGGTGGGCTCCTTGGCACCTGCTGCTCCGCGCTCACGCTCCTGCAGGCCATCCCAACCCTGCTGCTTCTCAGGTCCTGCCTTCCCACAGGCCTCCTGACCCTCTTACTCCCTGTCCTCTGCACTCTACTCGGGGGTAGACTCGGGTACTTTCTCTTCATACTCCGGAAATGTTAGCAGTTTGCCCAGTTCACGTCAGCCTCCTCTTACGGAACTCGAGTGGGACAGCTCCAGTGACACCCCAGCCTATGGTTGCACTTGCCGCTCTGTCCCCCGAAGGTGATGGGCATACTCCCCACGCGTGCTCTATGCTGTGTTCCACGTGCCAGTATATAACATTCAAAAGTGTTTTGCAAATTTACAGGATGGTATCCTACTGTATGTGACATTCTGCAGCTCGCTCTTTTCACGCTATACTTGGCCTTTTGAGCCTGGTCCATGTTGCTCTGTGCAGACCTTCATTCATTTAACATGTCTCCTTGTGCTGTGGAAACATCTTTACAACCAAAGTCCCACCAGAGCCCTGAGGGAGAATGGAATTGTGGAGAAACAAGGATTGACATCTGGTTTATGTTTACATCCTTTGGGTCTATTAACCGAGAAGAAGATATTTTTATTTCTGTGTTTGTGAGAGCTTTCCACAAAAAAAGGCATCCATTTTCCAGACTTATTAATAGAGCAGTCCGAAGGTTTTATTTTTAGATTTGAAAGAAATCAAAGAAGGCTTCTGAGATATGCACATTTCCCTTCATTGCCATCTCCTTTGCAACATTTCACGTTGCTGCTAAGACACCAACTTGAGCACTTTTCAGCATGTAAATTATTTTTGAAAAAACTAAAGCATTTTCATTTTTCTGGGGTTTCTAGTGGTACTTAAGTTTTGACATTTCCTTGAAAAGTTGTATTTTAAATTTGTATATACATTTTTAAAATACAAATTTCTGTGTGTTTGTGGGGTTTGTGTTTTTGTAAACACAGACGCTATTAGTCCATATTAAGTACTAAGTCGCTCTAATATTTTCAGCTGTTTTTGGAATTACACTTGGCAAAAAAATAGACAAATGTCTGCAGTTGTGACAGTTTGTCTTTTTGTTCCTTTTAACTCCAGAATAAATAATTCTAGTGAATTTTTTTCTAGGTTTGTAAGAACACGGGAATGATTCAATTCATCATAATAAGTAGTTAGGGAAGGTTGAAAGTCTTTTTTAAGTGGTATCACTGTAAGAAACTGTTAATACAGCTTGTAAGCAACTGTATAAAATTTCTTAACCACTCTTCCAGGTTGTTTAAGACAGAGCAAAATGAACAACCAAACGAAAACTATTCATTACGCTCTTTATTTTTTAATTACATAAGTAAAGCATCCTTGTAGAAAATTTAGAAAATGCGTATGGAAATCACTCTGGAAATTCCACCATGCAGAGGAAACCGCTGTTACTGTTCGGTGTATATCTTTCCAGACTGAGGGTTCTGACTCAGGGTTGAGAAGTCAGGGGTTCTGTAACCTTGGATGGGAAAAACACTCCATCTTTATTTTCACTAACCTCTCACTGAAAATTTAATGACAAATATAGGCAGCAGACCATGGTAGTATTAGGAGTACCTGTGATTTTGTCACCAGTAGAGATCAAAGATGCTTTCATATCATATTACAATTACAGAGATTTTGAAATATCACTTGTGTTCATCACAATTCAGACTTAGTTATCAGACCCACCTGTAGATTTGGCTGTTTAGTGGCTTACTAAAGAAGCACATTACTCTAGCACCAATTCTCGAAGTAAGTTGTTAATTTCTATGCATTTTATTTTATGCACTTCAAAACATTCATCTGAAGAGTGGTTCAGAGGGCCAAAAGGGCCCATGGCATAAAAAGGTTAAGAATGCCGGTTGTGTCCATTATACTGTGCAACTACAAATACAAGAACAGCCAGCACTTGAGTGGTCACTGTGTTGGGGAAAGAGATCAAGGAAAGCCCTAAAGCGCAGGTGCAATAGAGACAGAATGACATTAAAACGTAGTTCAAATTATTATAGCAAATATTTTTTATGAACACATTCAGTGTTTTCCAGATACTGTGCAAAGTGTAATGCAACTACAACTGGCAAATAATAGCCTAAAAGTTACCTTTGCTATTTTAAACATTCTTCTAGAGTCTTCCTTATGCACCTGTGTGCATGCATATATGTTGTTTTAGATAAATGGGATCATATAGTATGTGCTGTTGTAACTTGCCTTCCTTCCTCAATGATAATGTTGTAGATATCTTTCCATGTCACTAAAAACATAATATCATCACTTTTCCCTAAAATGAAAGTAACTTAATTGTATTTTCTAATTATAAAAGTAATATCTGTTTCATGAAAAAAAATGTTTTTTAGAAAATATAGAGAGAGGAAAAGTAAGAATTGCCCATAAATCTGCCGTCTACAGATAGGTAACATCTGGATAATATTTGTTTGTTTTTTACAGAAGGACTCTTTTTTTAAAAATAATATTTATTTATTTGGCTGCACCGGGTCTTAGTTGTGACATGTGGGATCTTTAGTTGTGGCACATGGGATCTTTAGTTGAGGCGTGCAGGATCTAGTTCCCTGACCAGGGACTGAACCTGGGCCCCCTGCATTGGGAGCACGGAGTCTTAACCACTGGACCACCAGGGAAGTCCCTGAATAATGTTTTTACATCATTTTTAATGACCATCTGACATTTTATTGATGGCTATACCTTGATTTAATTAGGGTTGTTTCCATTGTTTCTGTGCTGTCATTGCTCCAGATGATGGGTATGGCTGTGTGCTGACCATTCTACTCTGTGCCTGTGTCTCCAGCTTGCGTCTCTAACCTCTCACTTGAGCCCCACATTGGATGGCCTCTTCAGTATTTCCCCTGGAGTTGCTCATAGACATCTCAAATGTAACAAGTCCCAAACAGAACTCTTGCTTTTTTTTTTCCCCCTTCAAATATGCTTCTCTTCCTAGTTTCTATCTCATTAAATAACATCAGCATCCACCCAGTTACCAATCTAAAATCCCAGGAGTTGTCCTTGATTCCCTTCTTTTCCTCACCTTCCTCTAATTCACCAGCAAGTCCTGTGGGCCTCTACATTCAAAATGTACCCCAGAACCAACAACTTCCCACCATCTCCACTAAGACCTCAGTCCTTGCCACAGGTCACTTCACTGATGGATGCAGTGGGACTTTGGGTGACGTATTAAACAGCTTTCTCACCAACATTAAGAAACACTACATGTTTCATAGGCCTGTTTGTTACAGTGACACTTAATTCTAAATGATGGAATTGTTCCACATTTCATAACTTTTTCATCTGACCAATACAGTTCAGTTTAAGTACTGAGTTCCTTGCTGCTCTGTGCTGAAGGATATGCAGTTCATCAGGCTGTCATCCAGCCATTCATCCCACGATGGAGTCAGGTGTCTACGGTACCTGGGGCACTGTGGTAGGCAGGCTGTAGGGTGACTGAGACAGATTGGTATCTCTCCTCATGGAGCTTAAGTTTGGCTGGAGAGACAGACTTTGAATAATGCACAAGTAATTATGTAATTACAATGGGTTAAGTGCTCTAAAGGACAAGTTGGGGGGAGTGTTCACTGTGATCATATGTAATGGAGGAACAGCTGAGCCTTGGGAGGGATAAGGAGGCCTGCCCTAAGGAGGCAGTGCTGAAACGGGGAACCAAGGGGTGAACAGACGTGGTCAAAGCACAGAGTGGAGGAAGGCTTTCCCGACGGAGAAGAGCATGTGCGAAAGCCCTGAGGCTGGCAGGAGCTTAACCATCAGAGAGAGATACTTAAGCAGCCCTGTGTGGCTGGAGCAGAGCAGGGGTGGGGGGATGACAGAGATGCAGGGTGAGAGGTTGACGAGCTGAGCGCAGGATTTTTAAATTTATTTATTTATTTATTTTTGGCTGCATTGGGTCTTTGTTGCTGCACGCGGGCTCTTCTCTGGTTGCAGCAAGTGGGGGCTACCCTTCCTTGTGGTGTGCGGGCTTACTGCTGTGGCTTCTCTTGTTGCGGAGCATGGGCTCTAGGCACGCGGGCTCAGTAGGTGTGGCTTGTAGGCTCTAGAGCACAGGCTCAGTAGTTGTGGCGCACAGGCTTAGTTGCTCCATGGCATGTGGGATCTTCCCAGACCAGGGCTTAAACCCGTGTCTCCTGCATTGGCAGGCGGATTCTTAACCACTGCGCCACCAGGGAAGCCTTGGGTGCAGGATTTTTGATGTTAATGTCAGAGCAGTAGGAAACTATTGAAGGGTTAGGTTGCTTGGATTTTGATTTTTTTTAATCAAAATATTACAGCCACTTGATAACAACATAACCTCTCTCAAAGGAGGTTATGGTGAAAACAGCAGTCTACCCCTCCTCCTTCCTGTTCCGTGACCTAGAGATGCCAGCTTTTAACAGTTTCTACTTTTAGTTTCTTTGATGGTTACCGTCAAAACTAAATTGTATGCTTATACATCTTTTTTGATTTGACAACGTTGGGGAGTTATGTTAACTCCCTGAAATGAAAGAAGACAGCTTAGCTTATATCACCTCCCTTGTTGAGATTCATATTCACGTTTTCTCTGTAACTGTAAACAGTGGTTCCTGTTCTGTCACCTTTAGTCCGTACGGCACTTCCCCACTGTATAAGGGGATATAATGACCCTGCATCAGTATAAATGCTGAATCTTTGCCTTTGATTACTAAATTCCAGAGTAAGGAGTTGGTGTAGTAATCATCTCAAATGGTGGCAAAATATTTGCTGTTGTATTTTCTGTTGTCTCATGTCAGTATGGACTCATGGCGTTTTATTTATTAAATGTTTTACAGTTCAGCCAAAGTCACTATTCGTTTTTGATCAAATTATTCCAAATTTGGTCAGTGAGATTCCCTTTATGCTGGCGCCTGTGTCATCTTGGCATATCCTTATTAATTAGTCTTTGAGTGATGTTTTGCTTTCTGGCACAAGACATTCCATCCCAATGTGTGCTTTTCCTACCCTGGAACTGGTTCCAAGAGCTCTGGATCCTTTTAGTGGGAAATGGTATTTAGAATCCAAGATTTGGGTGTTAGATATGCACACTCTTACTGGGGTGATATTGTATCTAGGCTCTTGCAGTGGGCAAAGCTAGAAAACTTTGAAAAAATTTCTTAACTCATAAGTACATAATGATATCTACAATGGAAATTTAACATTGCAGCGTTTGTCTTTAACTTTTATTTTATCCTTGTGTATCTTTCTTACACAAAAAGTGTTCATTCCTAATTAACAGTTACTTATTTGCTTTATCTTGTAATATACATAAAATAATTATAAAATTGTAATACCAGTATTGCTACTAACAATAAAAATCCTGAACGAGGTTTGTTTCTTTTTGTCATTAGGATGTATCTCGCCAAGGATGTAAAATCAAGACTATTGTGCTCAAAAGTCACTTGGGGAATTTGCTTCTAGTAGTAGTGAGGTAGCTCATCTTGGAGTATCCCCCACTCCCTTGCAGATAACAGCTAAAAACGCAAAGACAAAAATAAAAAACAACTATTTAAAGGCACTAGAGAGTGATTAAAGCAGGCAGAAACTGGAGGGAAGTTGATACTTGGAAGAAAGGAACTGCATTAGATGAATTTCCTGTTTATAACGGCTTTTTACCCAAGGGCAGTCCTAGTCAGTGCTGCTGCAGGGAGACTGAGACTTGGATAGAGACCTATAATCTCAAGGGTTAAGGACTCAGAGGACTGAAGGCACAAATCCTGGAAAGCAGATAGCCACGGGCAGTTGGGGTGGGGGGCGGGGGGCAGCAAATTCTCCATATAAACTCTAGCTAAGGCCAAAGGAATAAACTGATTTCAACTGCTGCCCACCATAGGGAAGACAGTTTGGAGTCTGAGTCCTATCAAATTAACTGCCTGCTAAAATAAAACATCGGTACTCTTCATTGGAACATAATAGAATCCAAAGTCTGACAGTGTATCACTCAAAATATCTAGACGTTTGAAGAAATCGGAAAAATGTGACCCTTACTCAAGAGCAGGGATAAGCAAATTTTTTTCTGTACATAGTAACTATTTTAAGCTGTTATAACTGTGCTCAAGAACATAAAAGAAAATATGCTCATAATGAAAGAACAAATTAGTGGTCCTAAAAGCCAATCTTATCAATAACACATTAAATGTAAATGGACTAAATGTTTCAGTGAAATGGCAGAGATTGTAAGCTGAATTAAAAGGCAAGACCCAGCATATGTTGTCTTTAGGATAAACAGTTTTAATATAAAGACTCAGCTAGCTTAAAAGCAGAAGGATGGAAAAAGATATACCATGCAACCAGTAAGCGTAGGAAAGCTGGAGTAGCAATACTAATATCAAAAAAAGCAGACTTCAAAACAAAGGATATTACCAGAGATTAAAAGACACATTTCATAATGATAAAAGGGTCAGTTCATCAGGAAGAAATTAACTGTCATAAATGTGTATGTGCCTAATTACAGAGCTGCAAAATACATGAAGAAAAATTAGCAGAATTACAGAGAGAAATAGACAAATCCATAATTGTCCTTGACAATTTTAGTACCCCTCTCTCAATAATTGGTAGAACTAGACCAAAAAATCAGTAAGGATGTAGAAGATCTGAGTATTACCAGCCACATTTATGCAATAACACGCTCAACAACTGCAGAACACACATTCTTTTCAAGTGTACATGATACAGTTCAACAATGTATTATTTGCTGGACCATAAAACAAGTCTCCATAAACTTCAGAAGCTTAAGATCCTACAGATTATGTTCTTTGATCAGAATGGGATTAAATAAGAAATCATAACAAAAGATTAGGGGAAAAAACCCAAGTATTTGAAAATTAAACCACACATTTTTGAATAACCCATGGGTCAAAGAAGAAATCACAAGAAAAACTAGAGAAGATTTCAAGTAATAATGAATTATAATGAAAATACAACATATTTAGTGTTATAGGGCGCAGCTAAAGGAATACTTAGAGGGAAATTTATAGCTTTAAATGCATTTATTAGAAAAGAAAAGTATAAAATCAGTGATCTAAGATTCCATCTTAAGCTAGGCAAAGTAGAGCAAAGTAAACCCAAAGTAAGTAGTGGGAGGGAAGGAAGTGACAAAGGTAAGAGCAGAAATTTATGAGATAGAAGACAAAGAGTAGAAAAAATTAACAAAACCAAAATATATCAACAAAGTTGATAATCCCCTGGCCAGACTAATGAAGATAAAAAGAAAAGCACGTAAATTGCCAGTATCAGGCATAAAAGGGGATATTACTAAAGCCTCTTCAGACATTAAAAGGATTATAAGGGAATGTTATGAACAAGTTAAATTGACAACTTGGGTGAAATGGACAAATTCCTTGAAAAAAAGGACATACAAAAATCGACATAATATGAAATAGAAAAAAGCCCTGCATTTAGTAAAAAGATTCAATTCATTATCAAAAAAATTTTCCACAAAGAAAGCTCTAGGCCCATCTGGTTTCACAGCTGAATTTCATCAACCATTTAAGAAATAACACCAATCTTACATAAACATAAGCTTTTAGAAAATAGAGGAGGAAGAAGAAATACTTTGTAGTTTGTTTTATGAGTCTAACATAACCCTGATACTAAATCTTACAAAGACATTGCATAAAAAGAAAATTACAGATCATTATCCCTCATGAGCATAAATGTCGAAGTCTTAATAAAATACTAGCAAACGAAATCTAACAGTATATTAAAAAGATAATATATCAACCAACTCAGGCTTATCACAGGAATGCAAATGTGGGGTAACATTTAAAAACCAGTCTGTAATTCACCACATTAAGAGGATAAAGGAGAAAAACCATATAATAAACTCAATAAATATAGAAAAAGTATTTGACAAAATTCAGTGCTCATTTATAATAGAAACTCAGCAGATTAAGAATAAGAGGGAACTTCCTCATCTGATAAAGTACCTTAAGAAAGAGATACATATAAATTGTATTTAATGATGAAATATTGAACATGTTACCCTTAAATCAGGGAAAAGTTCTAACCAGTGTAAGGCAAGAAGAAAGGTAAAAAGCATTAATATTAAAGGAAGTGAAACTGTTTTGGGAGGTAATGTAGAAATTTGAAAGAATCCATAAGAGAGAAAGATGTACTAGAACTAAAAAGTGAATTCAGCAAGGTCTCAGGATACAAGGTCAATTTTACAAAAATTAACTGGAAATGAAATTTACAATGCAGTCCCATTAGGAATAATTTAATGAAAAACGTACAAGGTCTGTACACTGAAACTGGAAACATTGCTGAAAGAAATTAAAGACCTAAATAAATAGAAAGATATACCATGTCCATGGATCGAAAGACTAAATAATCTTTACAACAATTCTAAAATGTATATGGAAATGCGAAGTACCTAGAATATCCAAAGCAATCTTGAAAAAGAGCAAAATTGGAACACTTATACTACCTGACTTTGACTTACTGTAAAGCTACAATAATCAAGACTGCCTGGTACTTGTATAAGGATAAACACATAGTTCAGTGGAAGAGACTAGAAAGCCCAGAAATTGACCAAACTTCTATGATTGATTTTTAACAGAGGCACCAGAGCAATTCAGCGTGAGAAAGGAAAGCCTCTTCAGCAAATGGTTCTGTTCATACCAGACAAAAAGGAACCTTGACCCTACCCATATTAGTTGCCTAAGGCTGCTATAACAAAATACCACAAACTGGATGGCTTAAAACTCAAGGTGTCCTCAGGCCCACGCTCCCTCTGAAACCTGTAGGGAAATCCTTCCTTGCCTCTTCCTAGCTTCTGGTGATTTGCTGGCAATCTTTGGTGTTCCTTGACTTACAGCTGCGTAACTCCAGCATCTGCCTTCTCATCATGTGGTGTTCTCTGTGTTGTGTCTGTATCTTCACATGGTTATCTTCTTATAAGGACACCAGTCATATTGGATTAGGTACCCACCCTACTCCAGGATGACCTCATCTTAACTAATTACATCTGCAATGACCCTATTTCCAAATAAGATCACATGCTTAGGTGCTGATCACATTCTTAGGTACTGGGGGTTAACACTTCAACATATCTTTTTTGAGGAGGGCACAATTTAACCTGTAACACTACCTCACACCATACATGAAAATAAATTCCAGATGGATTATGGACCTAAATATAAAGCTATTAGGAAAAAACAGAATATCTTCACAATCTGAAGATAAAGGTTTCTTAGGATACAGAAAGCGATAATTACTAAAGGAAAAAATGGGTACATTGGACTTCATTAAAGTTGAAAATTTTTGCTCTTCAAAAGATACTATTAAGAAAATGAAAAGACAAGTCACTGAGAAAATAGTTGAGACAAGTCGCAAATAGAAAGTCATATATCTGACAAAGGACATATCCAGAATATATAAAGAACTCTTACAACTCAATAATAAAAAGAATCTATTTTTAAAACAGGAAAAGATTTTAGAAGTACTTCATAAAGGAAGGCATCTGAATGATGACCAGTATTCCCACGAAAAAGTGCTAACATTAGTCATCAAAGAAATGCAAATTAAAGCCACAGTGAAGTACCACTACACACCCACTGGAATGGCCAAAACTGAAAACTGACAACACCAAATGTTGCTGAGGATGTGGGATGGGGCTGCCTGGAAAGTGGTGCCAGGGAACTTTTGTGGCCATGGTAACATCGTCTGTCTTGATAGGGGTTTGGCTTATACAGGTGCGTGCACTTGACAGAACTCATCACATGATACCTTTAAGATTTGTCATTTCACTGGATGTAAATTTTACTTAAAAAAATGAAAATGAATTTTCATCTCTTGTTAATGATATGCATGCTGAAGTGTTTGGGGATGAAGTGTACTGGTGAACTTTGAAATGCATCACAAATAAGGTGGATTGATGGGTGGATGAATCATGTCAACAATGGTAGAATCTGGGTGATGAGTATGTGGGTGTTCTTTGTACAGTTTGTTCAATTTTTCTGTATGTTTCAAATTTTTCTTTATAATGTGTTGGAAAAAATGTCACTTGGAATAATTCTTTTCTGTGTGGTTATGTTACTGATTTGATATAGTTAGGTTTATTTGTGTTCAGTTTTGTGGTTTGCTTTTTTCTCTTTATTTTTGGAATACATAAAGTATTTGATGGTTCAAAAGTCAAGCCTAATCTGATTGGGGAATTGCTACTTTACCAAACTTTCTTTAGTTACGATTGTGGAATCACAAAAAGTTATAATTGTCTTAATGATTCTTTATATTAATAGCCTATATGCACACTTTATGTACACGTAAACAACATGTATGGGTTTTGTAATTCTCTTTTGTTATATTTATTCTGATTACATTTATTGAAATGAAATTTGGTATCTGTTGAATCTAGTATAACAGGCTTGAATTTAAAAGAAAAAAAAAAAAACAGCCAAGGGCTTCCCTGGTGGCGCAGTGGTTGAGAGTCCGCCTGCCGATGCAGGGGACGCGGGTTCGTGCCCCGGTCCGGGAAGATCCCACGTGCCGCGGAGCGGTTGGGCCCGTGAGCCGTGGCCGCTGAGCCTGCGCGTCCGGAGCCTGTGCTCCGCAACCGGAGAGGCCATAACGGTGAGAGGCCCACGTACCGCAAAAAAACAAAAACAAAAAAGCCAAGCCTCAGATGGTAACTAGACTTGTGGTGGTGATCACTTTGTAATATATACAGAAGTCAAATGCTGTACACCTGAAACTTATATAATTTTAAAGAAGGCCAAAATTTTTTTCTTATTTTTAAGAAGCTAAGCCTATAGAATACTCAGAAGTTATTAGTTTCTTGCTTATCCTTCTAGTGTTTCCTCTTGCAAAAAGATAAACCAGTAAATATATGTATTCTTATTTATCCTTCTTACACAGAAAGCATGCTTGACATGCTGTTCTGCATCTCGTTTTTAGTTTGTTTTCACTTCCTCTATCCTGGAGATTGCTCCCTATCAGCGTCGATACCCTCCTTGTTTATGGCGGCGTAGAGCTCTCCCTTCCTCATTCTTTTTGTTCCTGCTGCACAGACTCCGTTGTATAGATGAAGCATGCTTCAGTCAAGCAGCTCCCTGTGGATGGACATTTGGGTACTTTTCAGTCTTTTCCTGTTGTAAACAATGACACAGTGTTGTTTCGTATTTGTAACTAACCCATTTTTAATCTTTGAACTCCTGTCCTCTGTTTCTTTTTTGTTTGTGGATGTTTCTGTTCTGGTTTTATGGCTGAATTATCTTCTAAAATATGAGAATATTATCTGTTTTCTCTAGGGACAAAATTGATCTCTCTTCCATATTGCTGGGTCTCTTCCCCTGACCCTGGAGAGCTGTTCGGGTTGGTGACAAGAGGCCTTGGTAGCTGGCACCCTACCCCTGCTCTGGTGGAGTCACCCATTTCCTGTGGGGTCCCTCCCCCTAGGGAGGGTTGGAGTAGGAGTTCTACGGGGGCTAGGGCAGAGCAGGACAGGCTGACCTGCAGACTTGGCTTTGGTGGGAAGCAGACGGGGGTCCTCCCTCACACCATGGACCCTTGGAGGCCAGACGGAGGTGGGCTTCACCTGGGCTGCTGCCGGCCACACCAGGAACCTTGTGGGAAGGAAAGGAAGGTTCCAGCCTCTGATTTAGAAAAGACCCTTTGGTTTCTTGCCTGTGGAAGGAAGTGACACCTTGCCACTCCACATGTGCTCCACTAACCAACCCCGGTACTGTCAGCCCTCCTTGGGAGCTTGCTGCAAGTGTCCTGCCCCCAAACCTTCTGGATCAGAATCTGATAGTCAGCAGCCCCCCAGGTGACTTGTGTGTCCGTGAGAGTTTGAGGGGCACTGCTTGCCCCTGGTCTGGTCTGCTCTGATCTGAGAGCCTTTCTGGGGGTTCTGTCAGGCACAGGGGCTCCCATCTCCTTTGTAGCTCCCTTGTAGTGCATTCACTCTGTTCCATTAGTCAACACACTCCTCTTTCCAGCATTTAGAAATTTGTGAAACGTATCTCATCTGTTCAGAAGTCCCCTCCTGTTATCGTTTCTGTCGTCTCTGTTGGAGGTTTCTTCCTCTTTATGCACCTGTACTTCGTTTCTTTGAGGCTTGAAGGGCCAGGTAGCAAATGCGTGTATACAGCTGGTCATCCTCTAGTGAAGGATTTCAATCAAGGGACTAGCTGTAACGTGACCTTCATCAGAGGTGGTGAGGAACAGAGGTCAGATGGACTGGAGACTGGGTGTAGACAGTCCTTTTTGAGAAGTTTTGTTGTGATGAGGACCAGAGAAATGGGCTGGGTGGAGTCAGGGGTGGTGGGGGGGTTGCAGAGAGTCTGCTTCAGGGGAGCTCTTGAGAGCACGTTTGCACAAGGAGCCGGAGGACCTGGGGTCCTGGATGAGCAGTCTGCTTGGAGAGAGGCCACGGGAGGGCAGGCCCTGGGTGGTAGGCACTTCCTCCTTGAAAAATGCGGGGAGTGTAGAAGGCGCATGGGTCCTGTGTAAAAGCCCAGGAGTCTAGTGAGAATTAGAGCTCAAGCAGAAGCTGGTGAATTTATGGGACAGCTGCAATGAAGGACCCCAGAGCAGGCGGCTTCCACCCATAGCAACGCATTCTCGCACAGTGCTGGAGGCCAGAGGTCCGAAATCAAGGTGCCACATGGTCCCACTCTCTCCAGAGACTCTAGCAGAGGATTCTCTCTTGCCTCTTCTAGCGGCTAGTGGCTGCCTGGAAATCCTAGACGTTCCTTGGCTTCTGGTCACATCACTGCAATCTCTGCTCGCATCTTCACTTGGCCTTCCCTTGTGTGTGTGTCTTGTCACCCTAAATGCAGAATGATCTCACCTTGAGATCCTTCACTTGGTTATATCTGCAAAGACCCGTTTTCTAAATAAGGTCACGTTTGCAGGGTCCAGGGGTTAAGACGTGCAATACCTTTTGGGGGTTACCATTGAACCCGCTATAGAAACCTGTCCATCTCCAGGATAGAAGGGCCCAGGGAAGGCCAGGAGTCCCCACAGAACAGTTGTTTTTGGTGGAATCCAGGCTGTAAGAAGATGGGCAGAGGCAATTTGGACCTATTCCGTGTAGGGTAACCACAGTAGTTTTAACTAAAGGGGTTCATGGTAGATTTAATACGATGGTCATTTTGTCCTAAGTAGCGTTCACATAGCACCCATATGACTCCTGGCTGTCTGGTTGCCACAGTTTGGCAGCTCAAACAGGACAACCCTCTTTATTCACTGGCAAGTTTGTGTAGTTGAAATCAAGTGTTCCCTTAAGTCCGTGCTCGTACTTCTGTACCTTGTTCTATGACAAGACATAGAAATGAAACATTAAAAAGTGGAAGTACTTAAAATTGTGTTCTTGGAGACACCTTTTTAAAGATGCACATACTCTGAAGGATAGCCACATCTCTTTATTCTTTCTCAAAGTCAGACTTTTACACTGGCTGGTGCTGGTGCCAATTTGACCCTAATCTTTTCCCTCATACCTTCAGCTCGCTGCCCCTGTAACCAACTCCAATACTGCGTTCCCCTCACGGGCACTCAGGCACCTTTGATGTTCCCATCTTTTCTCCGGCCCTTGCCTCCCCTGTGTCTTCTCTCATCTCCTTCCCAGTGACGCACGAACCCCGCAGCTTCACCACTTTGTTGCCTTGTCGTACTCAGTTGATAGGGCCCCAACCCTGGTAAAATGCAGCCATCCGCCGGCTTCCCACCTGCTCTGCCGCCCTACCCCACGGCTGAATGTGGCCCCCCGGTTGCTCCCATTTTGAGTTCACGTCCACTCACTTCAGGAGCACTTCATGCTGCCTGTCATACTGCAATTCCCTGGTCTCTCCTGGCTTCTGCCACCCTCCTCACCAGCTGTGACACCATCTCGAAGCTGATACCTCATTTCCTGGTTCCTGGAGAGCAGGGAAGCAATCCGAGGAGGACGTCCCCAGGCCCAGCATCCCCTCGGCAGCCTGTGCCCTTGCTCCCCGCTCCCCGCTCCTCTCCTGGGCCCCTCTCCCCATCCCCTCAGCCAGCCGCCGCCTCTCCTACCTGGAAGGGAGCTGCCTCCATCCCGGCACCCTTCCAGCTGCTCTGCTTCTCGTTATTGGCAGGACTCTTCTTCTGTGTCTCCATGTGCTCTCTTGGGCCCTTTCCAACTGGTCCTTTGCTGACACGGATGATGACCTTTATGTTTTAAAATCTGGGGGCCACTTGTCACTTTTCCTCTTCCCCTGCCTTGAGGCCGCGCACCTGCTCAGCTGGGCCTACCCTGACTGCCCTGTTTTTTCCAAACCATAGCTTTGGTCCCTTTGTAATAGAAAAGGTGATTGACTGTGTTTATCTTAACTGTCTGTCGTCCCTGCTGGGGCAGAACTCTATGGGGTGGGGTTGTTCGCCGTGTTCACGGAGGTGGCTTGGACACCTGGGATGGTGTCTTGGTGTCCCTGAGTCCTGAGAGGTCCTGGCTGAGCGTGTGCCAGGTCTGCCTCTGCGCCCCATGCGCTGTTGGAGGGCCTTGGGCTCAGACTTCTCTCTACCCTCGCTACCGAGGGGATCTTTCTCGGCATCAAGGCTCTCTCTTCCACCTGTGAGCCGCTGGCTACCAGCTTCATGTCTTCAGGGTGACTGGGCCCCCTGAAGCCCAGACCCGCGCACCCAGCACCGACTTGACCTCTCTGCTCAGCTTCCAACAGGCTTCTCCAACTGTACCTGTTCAAGCCTGAGCTCCCAATCCCTCATGCCTGGCCTTTCCCTGGCCTTCCCTTCCCAGTAAACAGCAGCTCCATCTTCCTGCGCCTCGGCTCAGAAAGCCGGTGCTAGTGCCCCGTGCTGCTCTCTCTCATACCACCTCCCGCTCCACGAGCGCCACTTGTTCCCGCTGGCAGGTCTCCCCAGCTCCGTTCTTCCATCCTGCTCTGACCTCCCGCCTCCCTCTGCCCTTGACCTCGGCCTTGTCTCTGTTCAGTCCTGCAACATGTGGACTCTCCTCTCACTCAGAGTCAAAGCCAAAGTCCTTACAGTGGCCTGCAAGGCCCAATCTGGGATCCCCTCTCCTGCCCCTCTCCTGCCCCTCATCCACTGTAGCCCCCCTGGGCCCTCCAGGTACACCCCTGCCTCAGGCCTCGACCCCCGCTCTTCCCTCTGTTGGGAACATTCTTCCCCCAGGAATCGCCCGGCTCCCTTTTTGATCTCCTTCAAGTCAGCTCAAGTGTCACCTTCCCAGTGTCGCCTTCCCTGAAGATTGATGCCACCCTCCCACTTTCCCCTGCCTCGCCTAGCCCTTGTCATCACCTGCTATATGCTGTTTCGCTTGGTGGTTTTACTTGTGCTCGCACGTGCTCTCTACCACCCCCTCCGCTCTCCCTCTTCCTCCCACCAGAATCTAAGCCCCTGGAGGGCAGAGGGGTTGTTTTTGCCTCTCCCCTGCTGTATCTCCAGTGCCTGGAATCATGCATACTTATTGGGTGGACAGATGGATGAATTCTGCAGTGGGACCTTGCCCTAAGATTTTGTCTTATACTAAGAGGGGCAGAATAGAATGCAGCCTGCTCTGCTGTTGACTCGTTAGCTTCTCTGTGGCCAAGAGGAGCGATATTCTTTATGGTTTAATCAAATCTGCAGTCTGGAGCAGAAGGTACCCGCAAAGGGCGGATGTGTGGACTTCGAGTTTGAGGTACTTTGGGGGGATTTGCAGTTATCCAAAAACATGGCATAAATTGATGAAAGCCTAAATAGCACCTACCCTAGTCCCCCCCCGCCACCTTTTTCTTTTTTGGTCACGCCTTGTGGCTTGCGGGATCTTAGTTCCCCAACCAGAGATTGAACCCAGGCCCATGGCAGTGAAAGCGCCAAGTCCTAACCACTGGACTGCCAGGGAATTCCCAGCACCTCCCCCCCCCCCTTTTTTTTTATTTTGCGGTACGCGGGCCTCTCACTGTTGTGGCCTCTCCCGCTGCGGAGCACAGGCTCCGGACGCGCAGGCTCAGCGGCCATGGCTCACGGGCCCAGCCGCTCCGCGGCATGTGGGATCTTCCCGGACCGGGGCATGAACCCGCGTCCCCTGCATCGGCAGGCGGACTCTCAACCACTGCGCCACCAGGGAAGCCCCCCTTTTTAAATATAAAGGCATAACTTGTTTTATTGTGCTTCACAGATAGTGCATTTTTTACAAATTGAAGGTTTGCGCAACCATGCGTTGTGCAAGCCTGTTGGTGCTGTTTTTCCAACAGCGTTTGCTCACTTTGTGTCTCTCTTACATTTTGGTAATTCTCGCAATATTTCATGCTTTTTCATTATTATTATATCTGTTGTGGCGATCTGTGATCAGTGATCTTTGATGTTACTATTGCAAAAAGGTTACAACTCACTGAAGGCTCAGATGATGGTTAGCATTTTTTAGCAATAAAGTATTTTTAATTAAGGTCTGTACACTTCTTTAGACATAGTGCTGTTGTACACTTAATAGACTACAGTCTAGTGTAAACATAACTTTTATATGCACTGGGAAACCAGAAAAACTTGTGTGACTCACTTTATTGTGATATTTGCTTTTTTGTGGTGGTCTAGAACTGAACTCACAGTATCTATGAGATATGTCTGTACATCCTTGATGAGTGTATAATTTAACAGCACGATTTCCCAATGCAGCTTTGCAGAACAGGAGAAATGAATTTCAAAGGCTGTCAGGTGCCTTTGCCATCTGTGGCTTCGTATCTGTGTAACAGTATTTGTGTTTTGCCAACAGACGTGCAACTTAAAGTACTCGTGAGAATGGCCTTTGAAGAGGTGTTTACTGCCCACCCCAGCTCCTGGGCCTGGGGGCCTGACCACTGCTCCCTTGGGCCCTTAGCGACCCCTACAGACATCTGGTGCAGGCCCTGTAGCCAGGAGGGACAACCATTTCTGGCATGTTGCTTTTCCCCAGTGGGTCATGAGCTTCTGGAGCAGAGACCCCACATGAGTCCTTGGGGCCTTCCCCTGCATAGTACAGCGCCTGGCATGAGCAACCGATGGTGTCCCTCCGGGTCTCCTGGAAGCCATAAGGGGCAGCGTTTCTGGCTCACCATGCAGCCTCTAGGCACACGTGTGTGCCTGTGCCCGCTACCTGGACCTGGTTTCCCGGCGCACTCCGCGGGCTTGGGCCACTCCTTTCCCTGCCTGGTGGCTCTGGCTAATTGAACTTTCTCAGTCTCAGCAATTCAATCAAACACTGTTTTGTTTTTGTTCTGGTTGGGTTATGACACCCACTACTGTGAAGGAAAGAAAAGGAATCTGGTGTTGTAGGAGGGTGGTATGTTGTGTCATTAATTGTTTTATCTGTAAGCTTTTTATATTTTTGCAATGAGTTTTCTTTGAATAAATAATTCTGAGAGTTTATCACATAGAAGGCATATGTGTGGTCCTCAGTACATTCTGAATTATCTGGATTTACTTTTGTCTCTTGAATTCACTTATACACAATTCAAAGGCTGCATTTTTAGCCAACAGAAATAGAAAGAAGCTCAGAATTTATGTCGTTTTTCAGTAGCTTCAGTTATAGTGATTGTGATAACTTGGTGAAAAAAGCTGTGTATCAAGTAAACTTCACATATGGTTTATCATGAATATTTTTTTTGACTTCTAAGTACCTTGATACCTTTTTGTGTTAAAAGAATCCCCTACTCTGTGGATCTTGGGTTTGAAGCAGGTGGATCTTAGCTTCTACTTAAGAAAGCCTAAAGATGGGGTTGGAGGCTTGTGGTGTCCTCTTGTGTGCCCTGACGTCTGGGGGCAGGCTGTCCATGGCTGTAAGTATCTGGGATCCAGGGCCCCTCAGTCTTTTTCCCCCATCACCCTGAGCAGGTGACTTCCATCCTCAAGGCTGCGTGTGGTCCCAAGATGGCAGTTGCAGCTCTAGCTGTTGCATCTTGCTCTCCAGGGAGAGAGAAGGAGGGCATGGGGGAAGGGGAAAAGGGCTCTTGCTGGCACACCCTCCAGTCCCATTCAGTAATTTCCATTTCCGTCTCCGTGTCCATCATTTTTTTTTTTTCTGAGGAACAAACAGCAGCTACAATAGCGATCATTTATTTCTTACTCATGGGTCTGAGTCAGCTGCAAGGTGGGGTTCAGATCTGTTCTCAAGCCTGTCGTTCCAGGACCCAGGAGGGAGAAGCAACTGTCAGAGATGGTCTCTTCTTAGGCAGATGTCAGGAGCCCAAGAGGAGTGAGCAGACCCACAGAGGCCTTTTAAAGTCTCTTCCTCCTCGGTCCCATCAGTGAAGTCAGATGTGTGAGCACGTGCAGAGCCAGTGGGCGGGAGGTGTGCTGAGCGCAAGGTTCTGTTAGGAAGGCAGACAGAGGACCTGGGTGTTGGGGGGCAGCTGGTAGTGCCTGCCATGGGGGACCAATGTTCCTGCCCCTTGGTCTCCAGAAGCTAGGGGGCGGCCATGAGACCCAGGCTTGGCCAAACCCATTCTCCCTTCCGGGACTTTGACTCCTTTTTTTTTTTTTTTTTTTTTTTTTGGATCTTAGTTCCATGACCGGGAATTGAACTCGGGCCCTCAGCAATGAAAGCCTGTAGTCCTAACTACTGGACCGCCAGGGAATTCCCCAACTTTGGCTCTTGAAAGACAGTGAGCGATAAGTCATGGTAGTGGCACGTGCAGCAGGAAGCCAGTGTCAGTGGCTCATGTCTGAAGTTGCTGGTGGTGCTGCCCAGGGTGGGTGTCCTAAGCACACGGCCCCTTCAGTGCAACCTTGGCTGCGTTTTCAGTCATGCAGCTGCTTTTCTGGGCTTAGTTTTCTAGTCTTCTCTTCATTTCCACATGCTGCTGTGGAACTCCTTTGTGACTGGGGTCAGCTAGAGTTGTTTTCTGTTGCTTGCAGCCAGGACCTTGCTTTCGCAGTTTTATCTTGAGTAGAGTGGATGAACATAGGCTTTTTGAGCCAGGTTCCTTTAGGATTAAATCCCGGCTTGTTCACCTACTAGCTTTCAGGTCACTTTTTCCTCCTTGAGCCTCAGTGTGTGTTGCTGAGCGTTCAGTGAGATCGTATGTAAAGCGATGATAGTGAAAGTATTGGGAACATATCCTAGCCTGAGGTTTTTGGTGGACGGTATATCACCTGGGCAGTGGGTTAGCAACCTAGGAGTGCTGTTAGCAGCTCAGGGGGCCCCGCTGGGCGGGGGATGAGAAGGGACAGGGAGCGCTCCTGGGGCCCACTCTGAGCAGCACTCTCGGCAGGCCCTGGCCTCCAGCAGAGCGCAGTGGTGCTTGACAACCAGAGGTTGTTTGCTGAAAGGAGGAATGCTGCGGTGCGATTTCTTGGGATCTGGGCGAGTCTGAAGTGTTTGGAGAAAATAGTTAAGCTGCAGATCACCACCCAGCGAATCATCCTAGGGCTGATGCGTGCCACTGGGCAGTGGGAACAGTGACTGTTGTGAGTGCACTGGGGCAGATTTTTAAATTTCCTTTTTATTCTAGACTTGAATGCAGCAGTTCTTACTGCTAACTTACTACCAGTCACCACTAATGAACAAAGAATATGAACAGGAAATTCATAAAGAAGAGATACAGGTGGCCAATGAAGATAAGGAAAGAGTTCTGCCTCAGTGATAACCAAAGAGACACACATGGAAACAAAGAATATGGCATTTTGACCTACCAAATTTGTAAAGATTAAAAGGACAAATAGAAAGAAAAGACCTAGTGCCAGCGAATGTTGGGATTGGCTCCTGCTGCGTAGTTCAAGCCCCATGTTCTGGGCTGGCCTATGCGCACCGTCGGGTGAGGCCTTTCCTCGTCTCTGGGTGCATTTGGATCCGCTATTGAGCAGGTGGCCCATGCACATGGTTCACAACTCAGGAAGTGTGAGCTCTAGAGTGATGCTTGGTCTCTCAGCGTCCCTGCTGCCACCCGGGCCCCTCTGCAGGGAACAGCTGCCTCCAGGGGCTTGTATGTGTCTTTGAGGTGTTCTGTGCACATACACGCACTTCGAAACCTATTTTTATTTCCCTGCACCTGCTCAGGTCAGTGCGGCTAAGGTATATTTTTGTCCGTGTCATCTGTGTTACTAAGTTTACTGGCAAGAAGCCATGCTTACCTTTTTTTTTTTTTTTTTTTTTTTTTCCATGCTTACCTTTTTATAAACCTTTGCAACATCCGTATTTATCTCCTTTTTCATTCTAGTGCCGTTACTTTTTCCTTCTCCCTTTTTTCCCTGTCTTGGTAAAAATTGTTTGGGTTTTATTAGTCTTTCAAAGAGTGAACTTGTGGGCATTATTGTCCTGTATTACTGTATGTCTGCTTTCCAGTTCATTAAGTTATGTAAAATTTTATCTTTATTATTATATCTTCTACTTTCTTGGAGTACATTCTCTGGTTTTCTTTTTCTCACTTCTTACATTCTAAACTTAGCTCATTGGTTTTCAACCCTCTTTTCAAACATAAGCATTTAAAGCTGATCCTCAAACGATTTCTGCTACATCGAGCAAGTTTCAGTGTGTCGCATCTCCACTTAAAGTCAGCTCAAAGGGTTTTTTTTTAATTTCCTCTGTGATTCCTCTTTGACCCACAAATTATTTAGAAATGTGTTTTTTAAATTTCCAAGTACATGGCTTTGTGGGGGTTTTTTTTCCTAGTTACTATTTTTAAAAATAAGGTCCTAGCCAGGGTTTCCCTGGTGGCGCAGTGGTTGAGAGTCCGCCTGCCGATGCAGGGGACGCGGGTTCGTGCCCCGGTCCGGGAGGATCCCACATGCCACGGAGCGGCTGGTCCCGTGAGCCGTGGCCACTGAGCCTACGCGTCCGGAGCCTGTGCTCCGAACGGGAGAGGCCACAACAGTGAGAGGCCCGCGTACCGCAAAAAATAATAATAATAAATAAATAAAAAATACGGTCCTAGCTGAATGGCACCATGCTCCAAGACTGTGATCTGTGGGGCATCCGCTTCACAGCCTGTGGAGCAGTGCGGGACCACCCGGACGAGCATGGGCTGTCGGTGGGGCGCAGGAGCCAGAAGAAGCTCGTCTCCTTCATCTCATCCCTGGGATTATGAAAGTGTCCTCTCTTCCTACTGTTGTTGTTCTCTCTACTTGAGTTCCTCGCTACTGGGGAGCATGTGTCACAAACTCCAGTTTCTCCAGGGGCTTTGTTAATTTTGGCTTTATTATTTACTTTGAGGCCAGGTTTTCAGTTTTAGAAACCGTTTTGTCTTCCTGGTGGATCGAACCCTTTAGCATTATGAAGTGATCCTCTTTGTAATTAGTCGTGCTTTTGCCTTGAATGTTGCTTCATCTGATAGTAATGGTGCTGCACCACCTGTGTTTTTGGTCAGCGCTGCCGCTTTGAGTTTTCCTCCGTTCTGTGTCTTTATGGGTTAGATGTAGCTCTTGAAAATGGCAAATAGCTGGATTTAAAAAAATCCATTCTGTCATATCTGTTAACATCTATTTAATTACTGGTGCATTTAGATTTGTCTGTACCATTTTATTTTGTGCATTCTATTTTTTCCACATTTTCTGTTCTTTATTTTTTTCTCCTTTCTTGCCTTCTCCTGGATTGAGTTGTTTTTCTAATCATGGTAAGATACACATAACATAAAATTTACCATCTTAACCATTTTTAAGTGTACACTTCAGTGGCCCTAAATACATTCAAACTGTTGTACTACCATCTCTTGGAATGAGTTTTAATTGTTGTCATGCAGTATATGTAGTACCATACCCTGCTTTTTCATTTACCATTTCACAGTAGAACATAAGCATCCCCGTTGTTACGGACTAAAGTGTTTGTCTCCCCACCCGCCCCCCGCAAATTCATATGTTGATGCCCTAACCCCAAATGTGAGGATGTTTGGAGATGGGGCCTTTGGGAGGTAATTAGGATTAGATGAGGTCTTGAGGCTGGAGCCCAATGGGATCAGTGTCTTTATAAGAAGAGACACCAAAGATCTCACTCCCTGCCATGTGCCATATGAGGACACAGTGAGAAAGCAGCCGTCTGCAAGCCAGGAAGAGGGCCCTCACCAAGGAATCTGCCGGCACCTTGACCTTGGACTTACTGCGTCCAGAACTGTGAGCAATAAATTTCTGTTGTTTAAGCTACTCAGTCTGTTCTATTTCGTTATGGCAGCCCGAGCTAAGACACCCATGTTAAGAAAAACAGTGAACATCCTTTTAAAGCTAACTTAGATTCCATCACAAATTTAGTGTATCTTCTGTCTTGGCCTTCTGTTGGCTCCCTACCCCTTACCTCTGGATGCTTCGTATCTTCTCTGTGCCAAGCTCTCCAAAAGAGGAGTTTATGTTTGTGATCTCACATCACCGTTGATCAGCTCCTGGGATCACCTCTCCACTCAGTCCTTCCGCTCCCCCCACCGCCCCCCACGCACTCACTCACTCACTCACTCACTCATGCGGTGCTTCCGGACCAGCTGCTGTCTGCCTGCCTGATCAGGATCCACTCATGGAATCCGCAGCAGCCCACACAAGGCAGGCTGGTCCTTACCCGTGCTCTGCAGGTGAGAACTTACCAGACTCAGCATTTATCTTAGTAGCCTCTCCGTGGCATCTGAAAATACTGATTTCCTTCTTGCAGCTCTTCACTGACAGAAAGGGCAGTTAAACCAGGTCATGTCCTTTGGCCCTCGTCTCTTCATCCCCTCCCGCTACACTGGGCTTTGCGGCCTTCTCTCCCGGTATTCCCACGTGACGATGAAGTTGTCTGTTGCCGCATGTGCCCCCTGCTAGGGTGAAGCCACTGAGGGCGGTGACTGCCTCTGCTTGCCCACCACAGCCTTCCCTTGGCATCTCTGGTGTGGCACTCGTTACTCTTCTTGTTCGGTGAGTGACGTTTGTAGGTCTGTCAGAGGTCTGGGAGGAAGGCAGTTAGCAGCGAGGGGTGTGGCTCTTTGTAAATTACCCCCCAAGCTAAGACATTTCAGTAGAAGACTTTTATGCATTCTCAGATTTACAGAGTAAGTCCGCCTCAACCTACAGGTGGCACGTGAAACACTAGAACCAGAAACAGCTCAGCTAGGTTCAAGTGCCCTGGAATTTTTGTCCCATCAAGGGACCGTTTGTTTCAGGGCTGTGGTTCTCTCAGCCACCTCGACTTGATCGTGCATCCTGGGAGTGCACAGAAGCCAAGTCAAAGCTCGTCTGTGGAAAATGATCTGAAGTTGAATTAGGTGTTACCAACACACACCTGTCTCTGTTAGCTCCAGGAAGCTCTAATTTTCCAGAAGGGGGTCTCGTGGACCCTAGAGGTGTTTTCAGAGATCTAAAGTTAGCCAAGTAGGTTCTTCTCCACCCGGGTGCTGTCCCGTCCCCCACAGGTGAATCTTGGGGTTTCAGCTGACATCCCATTAGGTGGCGACAGAGAGCACTGAAAAGGAGTGTGAAGGAACTAGAACTTGTTTTCACTTCTGTGAGAGAAAGGCTCGCACTAGTCAGGTTTTACCATGCAAGGCACTTACAAGGCTTTGCCCTTTTTCTTCCTCCCATTCTCCTCAACCCACTGCCTGCCCTACCACCCTCCAGACCCCACCCCCCCCCAAAGAAGGTGGATAGGTCAGAAGGCTAAACAGCCAAAGCCCGTGTC
This sequence comes from Phocoena phocoena, assembly GCF_963924675.1. Lineage (NCBI taxonomy): Eukaryota > Metazoa > Chordata > Mammalia > Artiodactyla > Phocoenidae > Phocoena > Phocoena phocoena. Next base: position 128,501,635 of record NC_089240.1, on the reverse strand, counting down.
CTCTAGTCTCTGTCATGGTAGATAGCAGCACCGGTCCCGCAGGCTGGGAACCCGAGTGTCACCAGCCCTGCTGGTCTCCTGCCCTCCTCCCGCCACCGGCCTGATTCAAGCCTTCCAGCTCTCCTCCACGTTTCTCCCTGCCACGCAGTCCCTAGCGTCAGATCTCACTCTCCTGCTTTAAACGTGAGAGTGGGGCCCCTGTCCTCCAGTGGCGTCAAGGCCCCTCACACGACTCTCGACTCTTCCGCTACCACTCCTTTTCTCATCCTTGTGCCCCTCAGCCACGTAGGACTGAGCTCATACTCCTGGCCTTTGTCCGGGTCCCCATGCTGCATTTCCCCCTCCTCCTGGTTCTTGAAGACTTGCCTCGGGTATCCCTTCCTGCAGAGAGTCCTTCCTAGGCCCCCAGGCCCCATCTGGGTCAGACCTCTCCTCTTGAGCTCTGGCTCCCTGCGGGTACCTCACAACCAGAGGGCGGCCAGTTGACTGTCCCAGCCCACACACCCCGAGCAGGAGCGCGTCCTCCGTGTTCATGATCCACGCCCTGATTAAAAGCACGCTGTGACGCGCAGGCCCCTCAACTCCCCGTCATGAGCTTGCTTGCCACCCTGGACAGCCCCCCTCCACTGGGGACTTGGTGCCAGGCCCACAGTCTTTGTCTCTCTGTTCCTGACCATTCCATCCCACAGGTGGCTTAAGCATGCACATAGAGGGCCCTCCTAGTGCTTGGCCCCCAACTTTTGATCACCTCTGTTCCAGTGACCTCGGCCACCTACTGCCAAGGTCACAGCCTGGACTTTGTCGTCACTGGAAACTGCTCCACCCCTGGAGCTCTTAACAGACAGCTCCACTGGTGACAGAGACTTCCTGTTTTCCTAGCTCCCCAGGAATCTGTCAATTTTCCCTCCTCTCGTGAATCACACCCATCACTATCCAAACGTGTTTTCGAATTTCCCATCTTTACCAAGCGCTCCCTCCTCAGCTCCTGCCCAGTTCTCTGTGCCCTCTTTGGCCAAGCTTTTCAAGACTTGGCTACTCAGTATTCCCCCTCCTCACCTCCCACTTCTGCTTCGGCCCTAATGGATGTTTGCGTTACCCAGGCCAGTGGTGATTCCTCCTCTTGACAGGCTTGTTCCCTCCTGGAATCCCCTTCCTGTGTCTCTTCGGGGACCCTCACCAGCACCCTCTCCTGGCGCAGCATCACTGGCTTAGTCGGTTTTATTTTCTTTGGCCACTTTCACATCTGAGCCCCCTTCTTTGTTTGAGGGAACTCTTACCCCATCCTATGAGTTTGCTGAGAGACCAGGTGACCTCTGACTGTAGTCGCTGAAAATGCCATACGCTTCTTTTCATAATTTCCCTTTCAGCTGGTACAGTGGATGGTAAACTACATGCCAAGGCCAAGTCTGGCCCACTGCCTGTTTTTGTAAATAAAGTTTTATTGCAGTCCAACCCCACTCCTTCCTTTATGCATTGCCTGAAGCTACCTTCCCGCTTCACTGGCAAGTTGAGTGAGTGTGACAGAGACGGTGAGGCCTACAAAGCAGGAAAAAACGCTTACTATCTGGCCCTTTACGGAAGAAAATGGCCTAAGCCCTCCAAGGGGGTATGGCCCTACGCCTCGGGCTCTCACGTCAGACCCACCCTCTCCAAGGGAGCAGGGCCAGCTCCCGCAGTGGCTGCTGTGTTGGCGGCCACTGCTGCCCCCTGCAGGGTGGCAGAGGCAGTGCTGGCAGCAGGGTTTGGAATATTGTTCTTGGCTAACGAGATTCAAACCTGTTTCTCCAACCCTCTGGCCACCTAATAGCCTTTTATTCCCCCCAATTTTTGTTATTGGGGTAAAATACACATGAAAAAATTTACCATTTCAACCGTTTTTAAGTGTACAGTTCCATGGTATGAAGTACATTTATACTGTGCAGACATCACCACCACCTTCCATCTTCCAGTCGCTGTTTAATCAAGTCCTTGTCTGTGTAAGTCAGCTAGAGTTGGTCTCTGTTGCTTGCCACCAATAATCTGGACAGATACACCTGATCGTCTTTCTAATACCTCACTGCTCTTTGTCTGTCTCCTTTGCTGACTCTTTATCCTTGTCACAACTCCAGATAACGGGAGGAAAGTTGTCCACACACAAACATCTGAGGTGCCCTCACCTGTTCACCTGGCTCTTCAGACCTCTGCACCAGTGACTACCAGATCTCTGTCTCCAGCCTAGACCTGTAGAAGGCGAAATGCCTCAACATCGAAAACATAAAATACGGAAGTCAGAATCCTTGATCTCCTGCGCTCCCCCTGCCCCCAGCACACACATGCCCTCCACTGATGGCACCTAGAGCAGCCACCGCGTCGTCTGCTTAGACTCTGCAGTAGCCCCACACAGCAGGCAAGGAGGCCACTGTGTGGATCCCCAGCCAGAAGTGCAGTCCGCAGGCAGCCTCCAGCTGCTGGCTCCTTTGGGCTTGGCATTGGCCTTGGCCTCAGCTGTGAGCACTTCCTCACTCGGTCACACCAATTCCAGGGCAGTGCCCAGGTGGCTGGATGAGGCAGGGGGTATCAAACCACTGCCCTGCCATCACTGCCCAAGGTGGCCTGGAGCTTTCTTGAGCCTGCGTTGCAATTCAGCTTCATCCCCTGCCCAGATCTGCTTCCTCTCCCTTCCGTTCACGAGTGTCAATCCCTAATAAACGTTCAGTACCCCAAACCGTGAGCCCACCCCGCAGCACCTTGCGTCTGCCTGCCCCCTCGTCCCCCCATTCACACTGTATTTTCCATTAAGAGTGAACTTTTTCAGACTCTTCATCTGATCATGTCACTCCCCTGAGAAAAACCCTCTTGAGGGCCTCTCATCCCTCACAAAATAAAATCTGAAGTCTATTTCCTGGAAGCAGGGCCGGCTTCCTGGACATGCAGCCTGTATAATGCCCAGGGCTTAGAAGAGCCACACTTGGTTTACTGCTCTACTGCGGCCATGTCACAATTCTTCATTTTTGAGTAAGAGGCCCTGCAATTTCATTTTATACTAGGCCCGGCATATTATGTAGCCAGGCCTGCCTCATTTTCTGCGCCTTGCTCACCTGGCTCCAGCCCGCCATTCCTGCTTTTCCTGGAACGTGCCAGACTGTTCCTGGGGTCGGGTCCTTGGCTCTTGCTGGTCCTTAGTCCTTAACGCCTGGGCCCCTCTTTACCTGATCCCTTGGGGCGCTTGAAGAATTCTTTATCCTTGAAATTGAGGAGGTTAACCACAGTCCCTCTCACTGGTGAGTGGTGTTTGTTTGTTTGTTTATCACATTTTCCTGGGAACGTGGTGTGTTCTTTCAGGCTGCAGATGCAGCTCACTTCGCTTCAGGTTAGTCCTCTTATAATATATCTTTGATGGCATCTATGTGCCATTTTGGGTTCCCTACTACAGGGACACGAATTATCCTTATGTTGGATTGTCTTTGTCTCTCTTCCAGTGCTATTAGCTTCACTCTAATTGCTTTAGCTTTTATCTTTTTCATCTGCATACACTGTTTGTCTAGTTTGATTTTCAGCTACGTATCTGCTGTTTCTGGCTGTTTTTAAATGTATTTATTAGTTCCGTAATGATGTGTTTTGGTCTGCAGTTTATTTCCCTAGGTTGGGAATTTGCCCTTTCATCTTACTGTGTTTTATCTTCTCATCTTTGAACTGTTATTGAGAACATGTTCTTATAAAGTTGTGAGGAATTTCCTTCTCTTCCTTTTGTGTATTCTCTTCTGGGTGGGATTTTGCCTTTCCTGAGCCATCCCCCTCCCTTTTATTTTGTCGCTTTTGGCCATGTTTCTAGAGTTACCATGTTGTTTCTTGTCAACTTGGCTCGGGCTTAGACGGCTCCATCCAGTCGTTCTGTTTGCTTTGGTGCAGCAGGGGAGTTCTGGCTCTCTCTTCCCCGTCTTCTGGCATCCTCTCTCACTGCTTTCCCCTCTGGACTGTCATGAGCTCGTTCTCTTGTGGGCAGAGACGAGCTGTACACGTGGGGGAGCTGCAGTCAGGGGGACTCTTCGGCAGCATCTGGAGTCTTCTCTCTAGCCTAGGAATTGTGTTAATTGTCTTACGCCAGGGTTCAGTCTAGCCACTTGAAGGACATGTATGCCATTCCTATAAGGGATATGGGAAGGGGCCACCCCAGGTTCCCAGTGGTCCCCTGGCCTGGCTCGCTGGGTGCTTTACCTGTTTCTCCTGCACCTCCCGGTTGCAGCTTCTGTAGTTCCTGGGCCTAAAAGGAAAAAGTTACAGACTCCTACCCAGTTGCTTCTTTCCAGCTCAGTGAGGAGAGGTTTTGGGGTGTTGTGGGCTCCCCAGCACGGCCTCCAGGGGTGGGGCAGGAGCTCAGTCTTGCTGCTGCTTTGTTCTCTGGAATCCTTTCTTCGGCTGCCAGGTTTTGAAATGTACTGCGTTCGATTTTATGTCCCTTTCCTTCGTTTGCTGAATTCTGTCCTTCACACTCCTCCTCCCCACGTCTGTGTGTTTCTCATTTTATTAGGCACTGGGAGAGAGCAGTTCTGTGGGACGTTGTAACCCGCCGTTTGAACCTAACCGTCTAATCCGTGTGGAATTGATTCTGTTGTGTGGCGGGAGGATGCAGTGGTCACAAGAAGCACGTCACGGCCCTGCCACCCCTCCGTGTTTTTCTCTGGCTGTTCACAGGCACTGATTCTAGGTCAGTCTCCACTGGAGAGCTGGTAGTCATGTTCCCATTGTATTTTCTACCCAGTTAGTATTTGTACACAAGGAAGCCGCTGACTGGTTGATATTTGTCTTGTCACCAGGCATGTTAGTTACTTTTTTTTTTTTTTTTTTGCGGTACGCGGGCCTCTCACTGTCGTGGCCTCTCCCGTTGCGGAGCACAGGCCCCGGAAGCGCAGGCTTAGCGGCCACGGCTCACGGGCCCAGCCACTCCGAGGCATGTGGGACCCTCCCAGACCGGGGCACGAACCCGTGTCCCCTGCATCGGCAGGCAGACTCTCAATCACTGTGCCACCAGGGAAGCCCCATGTTAGTTACTTTTTAGCCGGTCCCCAGAGTTGTTTACGGGATAGAGATTAGTCCCTACTGCTTGCCCACTGCTGCCCACTGCCCTTCTCTGGCCCTGCCTGCTCCCAGCAGTGCCCAGGGAAACCCCTCAGCCTGTTGCTGGCCTTGCCGTGTCGGCCTCTAGGCCCTTCCGTCTGCCACCGGCAAACCGCACTTCAGCCAGCCTGGCTTCTGGGTCCCACCGTTGTGACCTTGAAGATTTCCTCGGCCTCTGTTGGTGGGGGGGCATCCTGTCACCACCGACCCCCCTGGCAGGTCCCTCCTTGGCATCGCTCACGGTGCCTCAGCCATTGGTGGCACCCTCTTGTTTGCCAGCTCTGACAGACACATTTCCCCTTTTTTCTATTGTTGGTCATTTCAGTGGCTCCTATGTCATCATCGGGAAGCAAATCTGTCAGGCATGCAGCTGCGGGGTGACGTACACTAGTGAGAGGCACAGCAATGAAAACAAGGGCATCACCTCAAGTGAGAGGAAAACAGTAATGACAGAAAACTGCAGCAGGAAGGAGCTGTGGGAATCTATTGCTGGGGACCAAAGAGGCAGGCGTGACCTGAGCGCCCGTGCGGACTGGCTGTGGGGACCTGAAAGCTGGATATTTGTCGTGAGGGCACTGGAGGCCAGCTTTGCCCCGTTTGTGAGGAGGGTTGCCGTGAGCACCCTGCGGCGTGGAGGAGACACGATGGAAGAGACGTAGCTAGATGTGGAGGCCGGGGAGCAAATGCTGACGACACAGGCTGTCCAGGGGAAGAGATGAAATCACAAAAATGTCAATCATAATGACTGGCTTCTTGGTTTTCTCCCATTCTTAACTCATTTGGCCAGCCCCCTCTGCAGTGGCCTGCATGGGGACAGTTGGTGGTGAAGCCACCCAGCTTGGCTTTAGTCATGCTCCACGACTGTACCAGCCTCTCACGCCGGGCCTGATCCTTCCCCCACCCACAGCGGCCCCGCATCGCCTTCCGGAGCACTCCCCCGGCTCCCGCTCTCTCCCCTTTGTACCAGGAGAAAGAGGAGAAACGGATGCAGGTAGAAAGTGTGCCTTGTTACCGGAGCAGCCTTGGCCCCAGCACAGCTCGGGCCTACTACCTAGATTGTCAGCTACCGAATGACTGAGTAGGTGACATGAAACACCTCCACCCCGCTCCCAGTGTCCTTGTCGTGATGACTTCTGTTCAAAGCTTGCCCCTCCCTGCTAGGCATTCCAGAGTGGAAGCAGTTTCTGCCACCCTACTTTACTCCTGTCTAGTTCCAGAACATTTTCATCACCCCCAAAGGAAGCCACGTGGAAAACAGTCTGGAGCTTCCTCAAAAAGTCAAGCATGGAGTACCCGTGTGACCCAGTGATTCCACTCTAGGTATAGACCCAAGAGAATTGAAAACATACACCCGTGCAAAAAACTTGTACTCAGATATTCACAGCAGCTAAAAAGTAGAAGCATCCCAGATGTCCATCAACAGATGAATGGATAAACAAAGTGTGGTGTGTCTATACAGTGGAATGTTATTCAGCCATAGAAAGGGAAGAAGTTCTGATACATGCTACAATGTGGAAGAACCTTGAAAACATGCTGAGTGAAAGGAGCCTATCACGAAAAGCCATATGTTATATGATTCCATTTATATGAAAGGTCCAAACGGGCAGATCCATAGAGACAGAAGAGAGATTAGTGGTTGCCAGGGGCTTGGGAGTAAGGGGGGCTGGGGAAGTACCTGTTTAGTGGGTATAAGATTTCCTCCGGGGGGGTGACAGAATGTTCTGGAACTAGATAGTGGTGATGGTTGTACAACATTGTGAATGTACTAAGTACTGCTAATGGTAAACTTTATGTCATGCATTTTACCACATAAAAAAAAAGATCAAACACCCTCAGAATATTTAGCCAACAACCTTCAACTTGGCTAAATGCCTAGTCATTAAACTTCTTGGACTAGATTCCTTTCTGACTGTCGTGGTTACCGTGTCCTGGGTTTCAGAGATGGCATTCAGGTCAGCGTGGTCCAGTCTAGCATGTGTCACCGTAGGTCCCCACATTCGCCAATTTCTCTCACATGGACAGCAGAGCTACTTGCCTGAGCGTTGTAAAACCTGCCTTTATGATTTAGGGTAATGGGTGGAGTCAGCTGTCATTTTAGTGGGTTCTTATAAAAATTGAGATATAACTCATATACTGTGAAATTCACCCATTAAAGTGTACACTGGCATTTATACACTCATAGTGTTGTGCAACCATCACCTCTATCTAGTTCCAGAACATTTTCATTACACCCCCCGCCCCCCCAAAAAAATCCCTGTACCCATTAGGAGTCATTCCCTATTACCCACTACCCCCGGACCCTGGCAGTGAATAATCTACTTTCGATCTCTGGATTTGCCTATTCTGGACATTTCATATAAATGGAGTCATACAGTGTTTGTCTTTCTGTGTGTGGCTTACTTCACTTAGCATAACATCTTCAATTCAAGGTCCATCCATGCTATAGCAGGTGTCAGAGTTTCCTTCTCTTTTTTTTGGCCCCACCACGGGACTTGTGGGCTCTTAAGTTCCCCGAGGGCCCAGGGATCGAACCTGGGCCCTCGGCAGTGAGAGCATGAAGTCCTAACCACTGGACCACCAGGGAATTCCCGAGTTTCCTTCTTTTTTAAAGCTGAATAACATTCCATTATATTTTTATTCCACATTTTAAAAATAAATTTATTTTTATTTATTTTTGGCTGCGTTGGATCTTTGTTGCTGAGTGCAGGCTTTCTCTAGCTGTGGCGAGCGGGGGCTGCCCTTTGTTGTGGTGCGTGGGCTTCTCATTGCAGTGGCTTCTCTTGTTGCGGAACACAGGCTCTAGGCGCGCGGGCTCAGTAGTTGCGGCTCACAGGCTGTAGAGCACAGGCTCAGTAGTTGTGGTGCACGGGCTTAGTTGCTCCGCGGCATGTGGGGTCATCCCGGACCAGGGCTTGAACCTGTGTCCCCTGCATTTGCAGGCGGATTCTTAACCACTGCTCCACCAGGGAAGCCCCAGACCACATTTTGTTTCTGCATTTATGTGTACCTGGACACTTGGGTTGGTTGGTTCTAACTTTTGGCTACTGTGAACTGTGCTGTTATGAACATCAGCATCCAAGTATCTGTTCGAGTCCCTGTTTTCAACTCTCTGGGGTCCATACCTAGGAGGGGAATCGCTGGGTCACATGGGAACTCCACGTTTAACTTTTTGAGGAACTGCCTGACTGTTCTCCACGGTGGCAGTGTTTTTTCAAACTTACTTCTCTCCTGTGTGTGGTAGACTCACGCTGTCAAGGTGAGACTTACCGTGTGGTGCTCACTGCCTTCATTCGGGGAGGGCTCTACCTTTGGGTGGCAAGAACTGTGTTTCATTTAGCTTTTCAAAACATAGACAGTTTCTTGCATCTTCTAAAAAGTGAGGTGTTAAAAAATACACTGAATTCAGAGCGGGTCCGCTAAACTTCAGGTTCCACCATTGAAGCCTTTGAGCTGAACCCCATCCCCTTTTTTGCTCCCCAGAGACCACTGAGACCCTCTTCCAGTGCCAGTTTGATTTCTCTCAGATCTTTAAAGGGGCCAAAGCTGGCGTCTCAAAGCGCTGCTACGTTTATTGATTCGTGCAGAGAAGCCCCCTTGATTCTGAGATTCTGCAGCTCATACTGGAGCATGGAAGCAGCCACTGCCAGGAGGCCATTTCTCTCCTCTGGTTCCTGACCATTGACCTGGGGAAGTGGCCGCCACCCTGTCCTTCCGGTTCGTGGCTTTGTTGTGGTACTTGGGCTCCTTATGTAGCTCCATGGGGTGGATGACTGGGAATGAAAGGTGCTGAGACACTCCATCTCCTGAGATTGGCCTGATGCAAACATGCCTGAAATTGGGAAAGGTCAGGATATTGCTGGCGCTCTGGAGGTTTCCTAGAGCTCGCTCTGGAGGGGGCAGGATTCAGATTCAAGTGAAGAACACCTTTTAGCTGTGGCTTTCACCTGGCTTCGTGGCCTTTCTTTCCTTTGTTAATGCGGAAGCCCTGGAGATTGAGTAGTCACACCTCAGCTGCAGTTGTCTGGTCAGCTGTACATGTCAGCTGTTGGCTGATTGCACCCCTGGAAGGCACAGGACCCCTCGGGGTACAGTGACGTGGCCTGAAATCGAGATTCCGGCAGCTCTCATCTTCCTTTGCTAGATCAAAGGAAGGATTTGATCTCATGTTTTCGTTTTAGCAACAAAATTACCAAATGATGTTTTTTTCACACAAGAGCCTTCTCTCAGTCTTCGTAGATATTTAAGATTTGTGAAGGCCTTCTGCTTCAATGTGATACCTGCATTTCCCCCGCACAGTGCACAGATTAGTTGTTCCATCGATATTAGAAGTCAGGTCCTAGGCAAGGCTGCCTTTGGCAGTGATTTTTTTTTTTTAACACGAGGAAGTACCTCGACACCTTCATTCACACTCACGGCTTCACCATACAGAGCAAGCATAACGCTGTCGAAAGCATTGCAGTTCTTTGAGCCACTGCAAGAAGGCGCTTCTGCGAGGTTTTCAGCCTTTTGACTTAATGTATTCATGTAACGTGAAGGCGTTCTCTTTAATTGTTAGGAAGCTTGACCGAAACGGCTCTAAAGTATTCCTGTCCAGCAGCAGTTTCCGGTTATGTTGCTGTCGTCTGCCCCTTTGTGGACACGCTGCCCGTTGCCCCTGCCGCCGCTGACAGTCGCTCCATCGCGCTCCTGAGCCCTGAAGGATGGCTCTCCTCAGAGCATTCATCCGGGGCAGTTCGTGCACTCGGGGGCTTCAGCATCAAGCTCACGTGCAACCATATTCACATTCCCCAAACCCCCCACTGCTGCCGTTGTAGCGCCTTCGGACCAGGGAGCCAGTCGCTCCCCGTTGTCCCGTCTCTTCGGTCTCCTTTTGCTCCTCACGCCGCAGCCCATTTTGAAGAGTCCAGGCCCGCCAACGTGTAGGATGCCCCGCTCTTTGGACTCTCCCAGGCGTTTCCTCGTGGCCTCTTCCTTCTCCCTGGCTCTTCTGCCGGCCTCCTCCGCCAACAGGACCCCTCCCTTCCTTCCCTGCCTCTTTAGCCTGCATATTCCTTACTTTCTGGCCAGCTTGTGAGTACAGGTAAGACGTTTTAAACACTGTCCTCTGTAATATCTTCTAGAAGATGTTCGGTCCGGCATTTTTAGTAGTTTCAGCAAGAGGAGTCTCTGCAGACCCGTCCGCCTCGTTGGCTGGGAGCTGATCTGTGGAAGCCTGGGACCTGTCGTCCCAGCATGACCGTCCTCCGTGACCCCTCCCTCTCCGTCACTGTAGACGTCACCGTCTGCCTTTCTGGGCCCTCGGTGACCACTCCAGCGTCATCTCCTGCCAACCCCGACCCCCCAGGGCCCAGGCGTCCAAAGTCATCATGTACTCACTGACACAAGCCTACTGCTTTGCGTGCTAAACCAGCCCGTGCTACTTGAAGCTGATGGGCAGGGGAACGGGGCCGTCAGAGGAAGCGGAGGCAGCATGACATGTGCGTTGTGACCATCCCTTGGCGGAGTTATTAAGCGCTGCCCCTGTGCACCGAGCAGGGGGACGACAGGAAGGAGGACGCACGCTGTCTGGGGGGTTGAGCGGCGGGGTGGCACATTCCAAATGCACTGTGCGCGGAGCAGGGGAGGCCTATCGGAAGACGAGAGCGAGGGCTGGCCCAGAGCCACTGTTACACAGAATGCTTATCCCGACTCGCTTCTCCCTCCAGGGAGGGGCGTCACAGTGGTGACAGGGTAGGGCTGTTGATAGTGCCGCCCGGGCCCACCTGGTCTGGCTTGCCCCGAGCACTCCTTGTTGGCCTGGGACTGGGATAAGCACTCCTCCTCAGCCCTAAACACCCAGCTGTGTCTGGGCTTCCTCCGTGCCTGGAACAGAGGAGAGGATCGCTCCTTCTTTGTTGCCTCCCCTCACCCCCGCCCCCGAAATTGGGAGCTCTAGAAGACCAGAGAATGATGCTGGTTCTACCCTGGCCTCCCAGCCCCTAGCAGAGGCTGGCTCAGGGCAAGGGCAGTCGATGAACACGTGTCAACTCAGGCATGACCTCAGGCAGGTTCCCGTGTCTGGTTGTACTTGCTTTTCTTTTCACCTATGACACTGAAGAGTTGAACAGGTGAATACCCCCAACTCTAAAATGTGTGAACTTAAGAACTAGGTGCTCAGTTCTCACGGTCCTCTCAGCAGGTGTGTGTGTGCGCGCACATGCATGCAGAGATACGCGGTCTGGAGGGCTGTTTGGTTTCTTCTTTGTTTTTTAATATTTATTTATTTATTTGGCTGAGCCAGGTCTTAGTTGCAGCACGTGGGATCTTCATTGCGTCACGCAGGCTTTTTAGTTGTGGTGTGTGGGATCTTTTTAGTTGCGGCATTGGGGATCTTTAGTTGCGGCATGCGGGATCTTTTAGTTGCGGCTTGCATATGGGATCTTAGTTCCCTGACCAGGGATCGAACCCTGGTCCCATGCATTGGGAGCACAGAGTCTTAGCCACTGGACCACCAGGGAAGTCCCTGTTTGGTTTCTTTGAAAAAGTGTGTTTCAGCAAACCCTATAATCCTCCTGGTGGGGGGCCTCGAGTACTCGCCTAGTACCCCAGCCTGGCCCCCTTCCTCAGGTCACCCTGGCACTGAGCAGGTGGCTGGGCCGAGGGTAAACTCATTTGGATTACCTGTTTCCATCATTTTTGCCTCCACTCCACACCCAGCAGAATGGCTTCCCCTGTGCGCTGCCCTGCCTTTCCACCCCACAGGCCACCCCAGAACTGGAGCCCCCACTTTTCCCCAGGCTAGCCTGGTTCCCCTCCGTGGATGCTAGGCATGTTCCCTTCTGTTCCCTTTTGTTTTCATTTTGGTTTTGGTTATGTAAACTTTTACATGATTCAGAAATTGAAATTCTGGTTTGACACACCCGGCGAGGTCTCGCCTCGCTCCTGTCCTCGCCTTGGTCCTGCCTACCCCGTGCCAGGACTGATTCCCTTCGTTTTTGCCATCTGCTTCCTAAAGTCCCCTTCTTTTCTCCCCCAGAGGGCTGCCTACAGTGTACGGTGTTCCCCTCACAGGAGGTCCTGGGGGTCCCTCACTCACGGTTCGGGCCGCCCGGCTCTCCGTGGTGCGCACGTCGGCGTCTGCCCAGCGGGTCTCTGGCGGCGGCTGTCTGGCTTGGCCACAGTCTTGAGCCGGTGAAAAGAATGTTGTCGCCAGTAACATCGGGCATCTGTTGTTTTGCATTTCTGTGGGTGTCTCTTCAGGGTAGGTTTCTAGAAGGGCTGGCCCTAGATGGCATCGGCACCCTTGCTTGTACCTAAGAGGCATTCCTGGGGCGTGTGGTTTGTGCTCAACTTCACCATAGTTAAATTATCGGGGGAGTGCAGATGAGGGCTCTCAAGAAGCCAGCCTTTGCCATCAGTGCAGTGTTTTCCTCTGGCTCGCGACTGCCCAGGTTCCCGTGGTGACAGTGGGCTGTGGGCTGCATGGAGCTGCCCATGGCTCTTCCTCATCTCCCATCAAGGAGCTAAGCCTGGAGAATTAGAAAGTCAGCTGTGTGCTAGAGCTCACACTCGGGGCCCCAAACTTCTGGAGGCGGAGCCAGGATAGGGAGGAGGTCGGGGCGCGCCCTCCCCACACCCTGTCTCCCCATATGCCTGACCCGAGTGTTCCTGGTGCGAACTCGCCATTGGTGACTTAGCCACGTCATTGGAGTCTGGTTGCCAGGGCACGCCATGGTGCCTTTGTTGCGGTCTCCGCGGTTTGGCCAAGAAGGGAAGTCACTTGGGGTGGGCCGACGTGAGCCGCGTGGGCCCAGGCAGCTCTGGGACTGAGATCTGAAGGACAGAGGAGTCTGGCTCTTTTCCCGGATGAGATGAGCTGCTAACTGCGGGCTTCTCAGGTGCCTGATTCCGAGCCCACGATTCTTCTTTCCAAGCCTCCCTGGCCCGGGTAGTGTTCTTGCCCTCTTGGCCTGGCCATGAGGGCATCATGGCCAGACCCTGATCCCGGGGCCTCACAGTGACCATTGCCGAAGTACACAAGGAGGGGACCCTGCCGGGTGGGACGGAAGCATAGGGAAGGAGCTGTTCTGTTGGCACGAAGGAATGAGGAGGTGCCCGCCCTGGAATGAGGAGCGTGTTCTTCTGCACCTTTCCGTTCTCTCTGCTCTTCCATCCCCTCGGCCAAGGCCAAGGCCCTGTGTCGTCAGGAGCGTCTGGTGATAAAGGCTCCCCGACCTGGGATTGCTCCTCTTCTCACGCCAGAACCCTGGGCATCAGTGTCTGGTTACCCACATCCGCCAGTGTTTATACAATGCCTTTGTGACTCTTCTTCCTCTGGGGTGTTGACCCATTGTTGAGATGAGGAGACCGGGCCACGGGATGCTGAGCTCACTTGCTCAGGTCGCGTTTGGAAATGGCAAAGTCAGCATTTGAGCTCAGGTTGGCTGGCTCCGAATCTGCGTGTTTTTCCGCAGCACTGTGCTCTGCGCCACCGCCCAAGGGGTGCTGTTGGACTGTTCCCGTCAGCAAGTTGTACTGTGCTGTTTTTACTGAGCACGCGTTTGAGAAAACCCAAACCACAGAAGCTGTAGTAACAGCCAAGCCAGGCCTTCGTGACGGGGAGCCTCCCTCCATTTTGGTGGGTAGGTCCCTCTCCGGCAGTCGAGGAGGGCCTCCTGTCATCTGTCATACACGGAGGCCCTCGGGCACAGCTCGTAACACTGAGAAGCCACCTTCTCAGTGCAGGCATGCTAGGAGTGGGACTCAGGGCGACCACGGCGCAGGTAGGGTGCGGTGGGCCATCGCCGTCAGCAGCCCAAGGGCTCTAAAGCGATGTGCGCAGGGGAAGGGCATCTGGATCTGGGCGAGCACTGGCAGGGCAGCCCCTCTCTCGGGGCCCTGCCCGCGCTGGGGCGCCCGGGGCCTGCTGTTGCTCACTGTTCTGCAAACCAGTGTGTTCTCCGTGATACTTACATACTCGTTTAATACTTCAGGGAAGAAAAGTCAGAAGAACAGGATCTCCAGGGCCTGAAGGATAAACCTTTGAAGTTTAAAAAGGTGAAGAAGGATAAGAAAGAAGACAAAGAGGGCAAGCATGAGCCCCTGCAGCCAGCGGCCCACCGCTCTGCTGAGCCGGCAGAGGCAGGTAAAGCAGAGACCTCGGAAGGGTCGGGCTCGGCCCCAGCCGTGCCGGAAGCTTCGGCCTCCCCCAAACAGCGGCGCTCCATCATTCGCGACCGGGGACCCATGTACGACGACCCCACTCTGCCTGAAGGTTGGACCCGAAAGCTTAAGCAAAGGAAATCTGGCCGCTCCGCTGGGAAGTATGATGTGTATTTGATCAAGTAAGTGAGGGTGACTCCTGTTTCTACAGAGCCGGGAGGGCCGGGTGGGCGGGGGGTCAGGGACCGGTGCTAAAAAACTGATGGGGACCCCTTGGAGTGGTAGCTCTTTGCTGCTCCTTGATCAGGAAAACGTGTGTGCATAACCCCACCTCGGGTCAGGGGCTTCAGTAGTGACCGCTGCTTGCGGGCGCGACCAGGTGTGCTTGGAATGACCGCGTACGTAGGTCACTGCCCTGAATGAGATGTGCCCGGGGTAGCAGAGTGTGGCTTTCCTGCACCTGCCGTCAAGGCCTCATCTGGAGCTGGAATAGCAGTCGGGCCTACCCAGGGCCTCAGTGAGGGCACCAGGAGAGGCCGCCTGGGAAGCAGTGAGGACGCAAGGTCCTGCCGTGCACACTGGCCTGGGCTGGGGATGCAAGGGAGCTCCCTGGGCTCGCTGCCATCTCCCAGCTGAGGGGCCCTCCTCAGAACCTGTTAACCTCTTCTTTCTGGGACAGTACTTCTCTGAAACAGGAGTTCACAGGGCTCAGCCTGCTCTGTGAATCGTGTTGGGACAGATGGGCTCTCTGATGGGGCCTCTGGGGAGAGACCCAGATGGGCTCCGTGTGCCTCTCCCACTGTCCCTTGGGCCTTTGTCCAGCTGTGGGCTGTCGTCGGGTGTTACCTGTTGAAACAGAGTAACTTCGAAGCCAGAGCTTCAGAGGACGAGTGTGAATGTGTGCATTTCAGTTCTTCCCCTTAGACGGTTCCAGAAAGGTTAGCAGTTTTCAAAGGCTGCTTTCAGACAGCCTCATTTAATTCCAGCAACTCAGAAAAGGGTGAGCAAAGCGTTATCCTACTGACGGATGAGGAAACTGATTCCAAAGGAGGCTAAGCAGTGTACCCGAGGGCAGCCTGACAGCTAGACAGGGTCCCCAGGCCAGACCCCTTTGGGGGCCAGGGGAGCTTGGTGGCAGGCAGCTGCTCGTGGGCATCCAGTCAGCACCAAGCCGTTCTGGCACCAGAGCAGGCCTCGCGGGCGCCCACGGCCCTTGGGCAACCCGATTGCTTCCTGTGTAACCGAGGCCGCGGCTCCCTAGTTTTAGGTCATCTCAGCTTTTCTTAAATGTGACTCTGGTTCAGCTGTATCGTCGGGCATGCCAGTTGCAGAATGTCTCCTGTCAGAGGGTTCGCCACCACCTTCTCCTCTGCCCCATCTCTGACATGGCTGTGGAAGCTTCTGATTATTCTTTGTGTCTCTCCGTTTGTTCCCACAGTCCCCAGGGAAAAGCCTTTCGCTCTAAAGTGGAGCTGATTGCATACTTCGAAAAGGTAGGCGACACCTCCCTGGACCCTAATGATTTTGACTTCACGGTAACTGGGAGAGGGAGCCCCTCCCGGCGAGAGCAGAAACCACCTAAGAAGCCCAAATCTCCCAAAGCTCCAGGAACTGGCAGAGGCCGGGGACGCCCCAAAGGGAGCGGCACCACGAGACCCAAGGCAGCAGCATCAGAGGGCGTGCAGGTGAAAAGGGTCCTGGAGAAAAGTCCTGGGAAGCTGCTCGTCAAGATGCCTTTCCAAGCTTCGCCGGGCAGCAAGGCCGAAGGGGGTGGGGCCACCACATCGGCCCAAGTCATGGTTATCAAACGCCCCGGCCGGAAGCGAAAAGCTGAGGCTGACCCCCAGGCCATTCCCAAGAAACGGGGCCGAAAGCCGGGCAGTGTGGTGGCGGCTGCCGCCGCCGAGGCCAAGAAGAAAGCCGTGAAGGAGTCTTCCATCCGGTCTGTGCAGGAGACCGTGCTGCCCATCAAGAAGCGCAAGACCCGGGAGGCGGTGAGCATCGAGGTGAAGGAGGTGGTGAAGCCCCTGCTGGTGTCCACCCTTGGCGAGAAGAGCGGGAAGGGACTGAAGACCTGCAAGAGCCCCGGGCGGAAAAGCAAGGAGAGCAGCCCCAAGGGGCGCAGCGGCAGCGCCTCCTCACCCCCCAAGAAGGAGCACCACCACCACCACCACCACGTGGAGCCCCCGAAGGCACCCGCGCCGCTGCTCCCGCCCCCGCCCCCGCCCCCGCCGGAGCCCCAGAGCTCCGAGGCCCCCGCCAGCCCCCCCGAGCCCCAGGACTTGAGCAGCAGCGTCTGCAAAGAGGAGAAGATGCCGAGAGCAGGCTCGCTGGAGAGCGACGGCTGCCCCAAGGAGCCAGCTAAGACTCAGCCCGCGCTCACGACCGCCGCCGCGGCCACAGAAAAGTACAAACACCGAGGGGAGGGAGAGCGCAAAGACATTGTCTCATCCTCCATGCCAAGGCCAAACAGAGAGGAGCCTGTGGACAGCCGGACGCCCGTGACCGAGAGAGTTAGCTGACTTTACACAGAGCGGATTGCAAAGCAAACCAACAAGAATAAAGGCAGCTGTTGTCTCTTCTCCTTATGGGTAGGGCTCTGACAAAGCTTCCCGATTAACTGAAATAAAAAATATTTTTTTTTCTTTCAGTAAACTTAGAGTTTCGTGGCTTCAGGGTGGGAGTAGTTGGAGCATTGGGGATGTTTTTCTTACCGACAAGCACAGTCAGGTTGAAGACCTAACCAGGGCCAGAAGTAGCTTTGCACTTTTCTAAACTAGGCTCCTTCAACAAGGCTTGCTGCAGATACTACTGACCAGACAAGCTGTTGCCCAGGCTTCCTAGGGTGCGCCTGCACCTCCCTCCCACCCAGCCCCCCCACGTGGTCGTTAGGGGCAGAGAGCACTTGAGAGGACACTCCTGGTTTTGGTGCCGTTGGCGCCCCAGTCTCAGCTCTCCTCCCCCCACCCTGCCCGGCCTCCAGCTCCCCCGCCTCGCCCACTCCCACCCACGTCGGGACAAGGAGGTGTGAGGCAAGAGAGGCAGGTGGATCCTTTAGAGAAGATGCGGATGGCCAGTGGCTATAGCCCGTGTGATCCCACCTGTGGTGGCACAAACCTGGCCCCACGCTGGCCCCAATCCAAAATCGACAAGGACATTTCACAGGACGGGGAAGTAGCACCTGTTCGCCCCAGTTCTGGCCTGGCTAGGAAGGAGTCATCCTTTGAGCCGCTGGGTGTAGACTGGCCTTAGCCAGAGGAGACGATGGCCCAGGGCTGGCCTCCCGCGGGTGGCGCTAGAGAGAGGCCGCCAAGGCCGCAGGACAAGGCCCAGGCAGGCCGGCCCAGGCTCCAGACCGCCGAGCGCAGCAGGCCAGGCGGAAGGGATTCCTAGTCGCTCAGAGCAGTTGTGACTGGTAGTTAGAGCCTTAGTAGATGGGGCAGGGGCCAGGGGGAAGGAGGGGGAAATGTTCTTCCAAAACTTTCCAATTCTAACTCCTCTAGGGACAGCTTAGAACTATTTGCACTATTGAGTCTTCATGTTCCCACTTCAAAACAAACGCTCTGAGAGCAAACTGGCTTGGACTGGTGACACTTTGTCCCTCAGGCCACCAGACGTGACGGTGTTGACAACTACCTGCGCTTGTTTTAAAGTGGGCTCAGCACATAGGGTTCCCACGAAGCTCCGAAACTCTAAGTGTTTGCTGCAATTTGTAAGGACTTCCTGATTGGCTTCTCTTCTCTCCTTCAATTTCTGCCTTCTTTCATTTCATCCTTTCATTTCTTCCCCTCCCCCCACCCTCATCCCTTCTGTTCTAGGCAGCCGCAGTGCCCAGCTGTACCCTGAGCCGACGCTGTCAGCTCAGGGCCCCAGAACTCACCCCCCTTGGCCTTCCTGCCGTCAGCCCCAGCCCCGCTCCCACCCATTCTGAGCCCTGAGGAAGCCCCAGGCTCTGCTAAATCCGCCTGGCCCTAGTGTGCCTCGGCCTCCGAGGGGCGAGGGAGTGGCAAGGTCTTGCTCTCCTAGGAGTCCCCTTCCCTGGCCAGACCCCGGATCCCAGGCCTTCTCGACCTTCCCACTCAGCAGAAGTGGGGGAGGGCGAAGTTGGGCCGGATATGGATTTCGAAGCCAAGGGCAGCACAGAGACCCACTGTGGCCTGCCAGTGTCATTGAGTGGCCCAACCCTGACCTTGGCCTCTGCCAGACCGGCTAGGGGCGGGGTGGTTGGGCGGGGCGGCAGGCAGAGCAAGTGCAGACGCCCCACTGCTGCTCCTCAGAGCACAGGTTTTTTTCTGCGGGCCCCGTGTGGCCTCTGCTTGTGGGAGACGGGGTGCGCTCGTACCTCACGCATCTCCACGTGTGCACCAGGGCTGTGGCGTGGGCGCGTAGAGGCTTGGGCTTGTTTTGGGGTGTTCATTGACCAGTTTGAATTCAGGATCCCGTGCTTTCACCCTCTGTTCAGGAAGTCCTTATCTAACTGCATATCTTCATCATATTGGTATATCCTTTTCTGTGTTTACAGAGATGTCTCTTATCTAAATCTGTCCAACTGAGAAGTACCTTATCAAAGTAGCAAACGAGACAGCAGTCTTATGCTTCCAGAAACACCCACAAGCACGTCCCATGTGAGCTGCTGCCATGAACTGTCAAGTGCGTGTTGTCTCGTGTATTTCAGTTACTGTCCCCTGGCTTCCTCACTGCGGTGTAACCATGAAGGAGTGAAACATCTTAGAAACCGTCTAGCACTTCCTTGCCAGTCCTTAGTGATCAGGACCCATAGTTGACAGTTCCAATCAGTAGCTTAAGAAAAAAACATGTCTGTCTCTCCCAGAATGGTTAGAAGCAAGGGAGTTTGCCCCGTTCTGTTTGTGGAGTCGTAGCTGGCCTTTCTAGCGTTTTTGTATCCATTTCTTGATGCTGCAGAAGCAAGTCCCACAACCAAACCTGCTCTGCTGTCGACCCTCCGGGCTTCACTTATGACTCCTCCCCAGGAAGGGCTGGGCGTCGGAGTAGGGGGAGAGTCCTTCGGGATCCCTCTTCCTCCAAGGACAAAAGGCTCCTGACCCTGCAGTGGCCTCGCACTCCTGGTAACCCCCAGAGGACTCTTATTCACGTGAGCACGGTGTCCAGCCCGTTTGTTGTGGGGGCACCATCTCTTTTGCTCGGTCAGGTTTTTAGGCATTAATTACACTTTTCGTCCAGTAAAATGTGGCTCCTGGGACCAGTATCAAGAGCCGGCCTCCCCATCAGCTTGGTACCATCTGGTCCTGGGCAGAAGAGAGCTGGGCCTGCCATTGCCCCCCTTTCACCCATAACAGTTCATTCTGGGGCTGACTGGCATTGGCGGTCGAGAACACAAAGTTTCAAGTGTCATTTTCTTTGGGCCTGGCCCGACCTGCAGCCTCCCTCACTCCCCAGCTTCTTCCCTTAGAGTTTCAAGGCTGCAGGTGGCGCCTGAGGCACCTTAGGGTTTTCTCTCCCCGCCCCCCTTTCTTCCACGTTCCCTCTTCCCCCAATAAAGGCATTACGAGTGAGTCACCTTTGGGCAGGGGCCCCGAAGCTCCCATACCACCTCTGTCCTGGAGTCAGGTTGACGGGAGGTTGGAGGGAAGGCCTAAGCCACGGAATTCTCACCAGCTGTGTCTGGCCCAATTTGGGGGTGTGACCTCGATTTTGTGTGTACTTGAAGACCATGAAGATCGGGGGCCATCTCTTAGGGACTGTGTAAAGAAGGCAGGAATTGACCGACAGCTTTCAGACACCCGTGGGCTAGGTCAGAGTCACATTCGGTCTCCCCGGCCCTCATTCTGGTTATTAGTGACTACCTCCTCTCCTGATGGAATTCTGTGTGTCCTCAAGCTCCTCCCACCGTGCCCGGCCCAGCCCAGCCCAGCCCTGCCCTGCCCTGCCCGTTGGTGGGCTTGTCCTAACCAGTGTAGTTGCTGCCCTTGACACTGCAGTGAGCTGGGGACACTGGGCCACAGCCAGGCTCCATCCAGTTCAGCTCCCTTCCGCTGCTGCTGTACTCCCGTATCGAAAGGCACAGGAGACACTCAGAAATGCCACGGCCCCTAGTCCGTCAGTGCCAAACTAGCCAAGGACCCCATCCCCTCAGCTCCCCGGAAAGTGGAAGCCGTGGTGGTGGCCCGGGGACGCCGGAACGGCCACAGCCAGCACCTGACTTCTACCCCTGAGACCCCACGCCGGTGCCGGCACCAGTCTTGTTCAGCAGTGGCATTCCAGGCTAGAGGCCACAAATGGTGGCGGTGGGACCTGGAACAGCCCCACGTGGTCGCTTGCCCCTCTGCCTAGCTTGTCATCGTCGTGATGGCCATCGTGAAGGAGGGTACTAGCCAGAAACAAACCACCACGTTTAGTGGGAAAGGAGTTTCCTTAGCTGACGGGACCTCTGGATTTTTAGTAACTTTTAATAAGCAGCTCAAGCCCAGGAGGGAACAGAGGGTGTGAAGTGAATCCACCAGGTGTGGCCACCTGGATCTCCTGGAACCCAAGTGGAGCCTGGCAGCTGAGCTCTGTGCCCCCTTTCCGGAGCGTTCCTGCCAGGCTCTCTGGGGTGACGGGGCCAGGGGAGATCACAGATACCAGCTCTAGCTTTGTCCAGCCATCCCTAGCAGGGTCGTGGCCCCAAATTGTTTCCTGATGCGAGTTTCCCACACGGGTGGCCCAGGCCATCCAGACCTCGGGAAGTAAGCTCTCTCTAGAGCCCTGTGTGCATTGGCCTAGCCAGTCCCCTGAGTCCCGGCCAGTGGCCCCGGGTTGGGGGGGGAGCGCGGCCACGTTACCAGGCCTAGTAGTAGAGCCCCTGCTCTCTTGCCCGATGGCCCCGCCACGTCGTGTTCTGGCTCTTAGCTGCTCTCTGCAAGGGCCCCATCTCACTTCTCTTCATCCGTGAACCCGTCCACTCGAGGGGTTTGTTGAGTCTCGGTTTTTGCTTCTTTCTCTTTTAGAAACTATCAATCTTCAGAAAACATAGTGTAATTGTTAACAATTCTCTAGGATACTGCCTCCCCCAGGGTCTAAAGTTCCATGTTAAAGGGGAAAAAAGTGAACACTGAAACCCCTTGTCGACAATTCACAAGGAAGACCTAAAAAACATTTAGCAGGAAACTACATTTCGATGTCTGAATGAATAAGAGCAAGCTTTTGCAAAAACGCTGATCTAACAGTACTTGGAGCCTGGCCTGATGTGTGGCAAGTGCTGCGGGTGAAGGGGAATCCGGCCTGAAACTGCTGGATCTGAGCCTTAGGGCCCTCGTGTCACTGGAGAGCCCGTCTCTCGTCTCTCCGTGGGTAGCAGTCCCTGAGGGCTCAGCCGCCACCCGGTCCTGGGAGAAGGCCTGCCTGTTGCAAAGCTGCAGGAGCCCAGCTCTGGGTGTGGGAAGGAAGGAGAGCGCTCACCAGTGAATCCGAAGGCCCGTGACCTTCTCGCTACCTGGCACCACCTGTTCCTTGCTCCTTTCTGATTTCCGCAGAGCCTACCCCAAGTGCTGATTTGTCAGGAAAAAGAAGTTCTAACTAGGGTGATGTCTCTTCCCCAGCCTCTGCCCGCGGTGCGGCCTGCCCCCAAGGACAGCCCCCGGCTCTGCTCTTCTTGGGGCCTGGGTGAAGGGGTGTGCCCCCTCGCCCCTCACCCGCAAGCGCCCCCGGGGCAGAGGGAGGGCGGGGGCGAGGACCCTCACGGAGGGAATTCCAGCTTTGAGTTTCAGAACGTTTGGGAAACTTGCAAGTTACCTTGCTGTGCTGGGTCCCCCTCTATCTTCCCTCTCCTCAGGTCCTGCTCAGCAGTGAGAGAAAATGAAATCAAAAGGCCACAAGCTTTGGCCCCTGCCCACTGGTAGTTCCTCTCCCCACAGTGTTTGTGTGTCAAGTGACAAAGCTGTTCTTCCTGGTGACCCTGATTATATCCAGTATCTTATAGACTATACGCATAGACCTGCTTGGTCTCTTCTATCCTGGGCTTTCGTTTCGCCTTTTAGTTTTGCTTTAAGTTCTTCTGTCCCTTTTATTTAAGGCACCGACTAGACACACAGAGCAGTTGAATTTTTATATATATATATCTGTATATCGCACAGTTATAAACTCATTTTGCTTGTGGCTCCACACACAAAAAAGGACCTGTTAAAATTATACCTGTTGCTTAATTACAATATTTCTGATAACCATAGCATAGGACAAGGGAAAATTTTAAAAACAAAAACAAAAAAAACACAAAAAACAAAAACAAACAAAAAAAAAAACAAAAAACAAAAAAAAACCGACAAATCTGTCTGCTGGTCACTTCGGTCCAAGCAGATCTGTGGTCTTTCCTCGCTTCTTTCAAGGGCTTCCCAGTGCCGAGTGAAGGAGGCTCCGGGCAGCACCGGGTTTTGCACTGTTTCTCCCGAGCTTGTGAGAGAGGCCCCGGGGTGCCACTGCGGGACGGCTCATTTCAGTGGGTGGGTGCAAGAGTGCTCCCTGGCTCTGGCAAAGCCCGGAATGGCACTGCCTGGTCCCCTTCGATCTCTGGGTGGGGCAGCTGGAGTCCACGGGGGTGGCCTGGTCCCCCCACGCCTTCCAGCGACCCAGTCCGAGTGATGGTATGTGGAGAGCCGGCTCAGCAGGCCTCCCCACCGGCAGGGCCCCCGCTCTGCCGAGTCTGGGGGCTGGAGGGGAGGCAGAAGGCCGTGTCTTGTCTCTGAAAGTGTGAGCCGTACCAGGTAGAACACCAGGGACCCCAGAACCACACGTGAGGTTCAGTGGGTCCCCTCCAGGAGGTAGCGAAGACTCCAGAAATGTCCCTTCCTCTTCTCCTCCAACCTATGAGTAATTGCATTTGCTTTTGTAATTCTTAATGAGCAATATCTGCTAGAGAGTTTAGCCGTAACAGTTCTTTTTGATCATTTTTTAAGTAATTAAAAACACCAAAAAAAAATAAATCCAGAAACTTGTTCTTCCAAAGCAGAGAGCATTATAATCACCAGGGCCAAAAGCTTCCCTCCCCGCATCATTACTTACTTCTGAGGCCTGAATCCAAAAGAGAAACACTCATAGGCCCTTTGGGTGGCCAGGCTCCCCTCGGGCCCCTCGGAGGACCTGGGCGGGGGCAGCTTCCGGGCCCGGCCTGGGGGCTCGCCCCCGCCCTCGTTCAGTATTAGCGGTGGGTCCCTGCCTGCTCTCCCACCCAGCCCGGGGCCGGGGGCGGAGGAGGCCGCCGCCGCCGCTGTCCGGCCTCGCAGGTGGGTGTCCACGTTATCTGCGCGCATATGCTTTCTGCCCGAGATCTGAAATCAGCGCCGAGTTAGCCTCACCCGGTGACCTCTAGCCCTGCCCGCCCGAAGTAGCAGGGCCCACCCAGTTCAGTGTTTCTGGGGAGCTGGACGGTGGAGTGCAAAAGGCTTGCAGAACTCGAAGCCTGCTCCTTCCCTTGCTACCAAGGCCTCCTTTTCCGTTTGAGTTGTCACTGCTTCAATCAATAACAGCCGCTCCAGAGTCAGTAGTTGATGAATACATGACCAAATATCACCAGGACTGTTACTCAGTGTGTGCCGAGCCCTCTCCTCGCGCTGGGCTCCGTGTACCCGGACACTGTAACGTGTGCTGTGTTTGCGCTCCTCCCCCTCCTCCTCCACGCTCCCCTCGTCTCTCTGGGGTTTTTCTGTTTGGGTTTGGTTTGGTTTTTATTTCTCCTTTTGTGTTCCAAACATGAGGTTCTCTCTACTGGTCCTCTTAACTGTGGTGTTGAGGCTTATATTTGTGTAATTTTTGGTGGGTGAAAGGAACTTTGCGAAGTAAATCTCTTCTGTGTTTGAACTGAAGTCTGTATCGTAACCATGTTTAAAGTAATTGTTCCAGAGACAAATGCTTCTAGACACCTTTTCTTTACAAACAAAAGAATTCGGAGGGAGGGGATGGTAACTGAGAGGAGAGGGTCTGTCCTTTCTCTCCGGGAGGGGAGATCCAAAGACAGAACCCCTGCCCAGATCAGCCAGAAGCCACCCAAAGAAGTTAAGCCTAAAGCCAACGGACCGAATAGCTGACGTGCTGCCATTTGCAAAGTCAGAGCAAAACCAGGTTTTGTTCCACTCAGTGAATTCTTTTGCGCACCCCCCCCCCCACGCCAGGTTATTAGCATCATTATTATTTTTTAAGGACAGACAAGGTTGATGTTCTTGCAAGGGGAGCCAGGAGGGGTGTGAGCAGAGCCAACCTTGCCTCAGTGGGAGAAGGCTGGGGTGGGCCTGAGGGGCGGGGCTCAGCTAGAGGATGGCCATCTCCCTGGAGACCTCCACCGTGGCCACAGGTCAGGTGTATGTTGACAGGGCATTACTGTTCAGGGTGGGCATTACTATTCAGGGCACCATCATCACATCCCACCCCATCCCGCAGTGCACGACACTAACGTGACCTCTCGATTCCCCTGCTTTCCCGGACGAGAAGATGATGGTGGAGGGGGGCGCACTCCCTTTACTGTCATCCGATCCCCAGCAAAATTTGGACATGAGAAACCCCCTTCTTGTTTCATGGCAAAACCCGATCCTCCTCAAAGAAGCCGTTTACCTCCCATTGTTTAGGGCTGATGGAACAGGGACAGACGCGTGCTCCCTTAGCGCCCGGGGGGGGCCCCTCCTCTGAAAGGCAAGGACAGTGCTGACCCTAGTGACCATTTGTGCATGGGGCTTAGGAGCGGGAAGAACCAGGCAGGGTTGCTGCCTCCTCCTGAGTCACAGGGACACAGGTCGCCCTGTGCAGAGGGAGCTGGCTCCAGCCCCGAAGCCCAGAAGCCTGACCAAGGGCGGGAGAGGTGTGCGTGGGGCGTGGGGAGCCGCCCAGGACAGACTTGGCTGGAGATGTCTCCAGAAGCCCTCTATCGCATTCACCTTCAGTTTTTGTGTTTTGGGACAATTACTTTAGAAAAATAAGTAGGTCGTTTTAAAAACAAAAAATATTGATTGCTTTTTTGTAGTGTTCAAAAAAAGGTTCTTTGTGTATAGCCAAATGACTGAAAGCACTGATATATTTAAAAACAAAAGGCAATTTATTAAGGAAATTTGTACCATTTCAGTAAACCTGTCTGAATGTACCTGTATACGTTTCAAAAACACCCCCCCACTGAATCCCTGTAACCTATTTATTATATAAAGAGTTTGCCTTATAAATTTACATAAAAATGTCCGTTTGTGTCTTTTGTTGTAAAATCAAGTGATTTTTTCATAAGGTTCTTTTACTATTTGAAAAGATGGGCAGCACGCAGTTTTATTTTATTTTTGTAAGTTTTTTAATACGTGTGAAAGCCAAGAATACTCAGCATGCCTTTCTAAGTGACGCGTCCGCGCCTTTTGTTGGGGAGTACTGTATCCTGTGCTGTTAGCATTCTCGATAAATCTCTCTGTGAAAGTGACTCCAGGTCTGGGCTTTCATTATCAGACAGCTCCTAGGACAGCACGGTGGCGCATTTCCTGACCCACTCTGGCTGTCCCCGAACACGCAGAAGCCAGCCGCTTTCGGCCCCTCTCGGGGCTCCCCGAGGGCCAGGGCAGGGCCATCCCCTCGTCCTGGATGTGCCAAGGTGCTTTTGGAAACCCCCCACCCCCTCACCCCCCAGCTCCGACTCCTCTGGCGCCTCCTGCCTGAGACCCTCCCATGGCCTCTGCTGACCTGGCTCCGGCTGCCCGTGTTCCCTGGCTTCCCGTGAGGCTGTGGGCGCTCAGGAGCTGGCGGCATCCCCACAGCTGTCCTCCATCAGGCTGTCGATGGCCTGGAGCGGACGACAGGTGCTCAGAGTCCAGAATCACAGGCACATGTGGACACACCTACTAGGAGGAGCACTAGACAGTCCTGGCCTGGAACATTAAAACGAAGGGTTGAAATTCGCCCTGTGTGCGTACTGAGCATCCCTCGGGTGCCAGGGCTGTCCCAGGAGCTGCAGTCCAGCAGTGAGCAAGTAGGACCGAGCAAGTCCCTGTTCCCTCAGTGTGTGCGTGCCCAATAATTTCCCATCCTCGGCTTGGTACTCTCGGTAAGGGCTGTCCCCGTGGGAAGCCACTGGGGCTCAGGGTGTGGCTGGCCTCCTCTTTGGGAGTGGCCGGCGTTGGCTGCAGCTTCTAGGAGGAGGCTGCAACGGTAGGCCCATCTTGGGCGGACCTGTTTTCTGGAAGGAGCCTTAAATAAGTCTGTGGATGGACAGCCTGGGGGCGGGGAGGGGGGTAGTAGCCCTCTGGGGTCAGGATCCAGAGGGCAAGGGGGGTGGCCGGGGAAGACCTGCTGCCTTTCAAGCGTGCATCCGGTTGGAGAGACAAAAGAGGAAGCCACCCTTACTGCTTTGGGGGGGTCTTCCCCCATCTGGTGGGGGAGGCAGATGAGTGCCGAGGCCGAAGAAGGACGCACCAGGGATACCAGGCATAGCAGGGGCTGAGGGCAGCTCCGCCCGAGGGGCCCGGGGGCTCTCAACCCAGCTTCTACCTGAGGAGCTGCCTGAGCTCCACCTTCGCGTGAGGGCCACGGAGCTATAGGTGCAAACTCGTGGGTGCGGGAGCCCCGGCGCATTCTTGGAACCCCAAGGAGTTCTGGATGGCTTAAGGCTGCTGATGTGTGCAAAGAGCCAGACAGAGGTGGGCAAGAAGGGGCCACATCGTGACAACGGTGGAGGCCGTGCGGAAAAGCCGGGATCCCATCGGAGGGCTTCGGGAACCGAGGGACGGTCTTAAGCAGGAAGTCGGTGTGGAGTGATTTGTCCCTAAGGAAGGCCCCTCAGGCAGAGATGAGGCAGGGAAGCCATTTGATCTAGGTTCATCTAGGCAGGAGGTAGTAGGGGGCAGTGGGCCTGTGGGGAAGAGACGGACTCCAGAGAAGTTCAGGGGGGTGACAGGAAAATGGTGGCTGCTGCAGCAGGGTAGGGAACAGAGAGTCCGGAGACGTCAGCGGCTGCAGAGCCTGGTGGGACGAAGGTGGGGAGACGTCAGGCCGGGAACGGAGCTTGGTGCCTGCTTCAGAAAAGAGAGTGGGAGCAGCCGGAGCCTGCCGTCCTCACGTGTGACAGGAGAGGAGGGACGGCCAGAGCTGAAAACCTGTTTCTAAGACATGTAAACACGTTTTATGTGCTAGTCGGAAGGAGCCAGCGAAGAAGGAAAGATGGCAGGTACTGCAGAGACCTAACAATCGCTGGAGCAGGTTCCTGAAGGAGCGGAAAAGATGGGATCCAGGGCCCAGGAGGTGGGTGGAGATGCTCTGAGCTTCCAGACCGTTCTTCCTGCACCCAGCCTCACGGCCAGCTGAGGGGAGTCAGCCGGGGAGACTTCGTGTGACACCATCTGACCCTGTCCCACCTGGACCTCTTGACCACTCTCCACAGCCTCCCGCATGAAACCGAAACTTCTGAAGAGGACCTCCCAGCGTCTCTCACAAGGCCCGCTTCTAGCCTTTCTGGAACGCCTGCGCCGCGCCCGTCGTCCCCCGGGCCGAGAACCGCTGTCCTCCAGCCCTCTGGGCCCTGCTCGGACGGCTCCTCCTCCCGGCAGCCCGCCCCGCCCCGCCCCGCCCTCCTCGCCGGGCCCAGGGGCGCTGCCTCCGCTGGGAGTGACCGCGCGCGGCGCCCCCGTGTGGCCGGGGCTCGTGACGGCGGCGGCGGCGGCGGCGGGCGACCTGGCGGAGGGCCCGGGCACCGCCCCTTCCGCCCCGCCGGGCGACGCACGAGGCCGGCTTAAAGGGGAAGTGAGTCAGTGTCCGCGGACTCGGCCGGCCGAGGCTCGCGCCCGCCGCGGCCCCAAGAGGCCCCGGCCCGGCGGCGGCGGCGGCGGCGGCGGCGGCTGCGGCCATGGCCGGGGGGCCGGGCCCGGGAGACCCCGCGGTCCCCGGCGCCCAGCACTTCCTGTACGAGGTGCCGCCCTGGGTCATGTGCCGCTTCTACAAAGTGATGGACGCCCTGGAGCCCGCCGACTGGTGCCAGTTCGGTGGGTGGTGGCGGGCCGGCGGGGGCGGGGCGGGGGGCGCGCGGGGGCCGGACGCCCCGGCCTGACGCACCCCCGCCCCGCAGCCGCCCTGATCGTACGCGACCAGACCGAGCTGCGGCTATGCGAGCGCTCCGGGCAGCGCACGGCCAGCGTCCTGTGGCCCTGGATCAACCGCAACGCCCGCGTGGCCGACCTCGTGCGCATCCTCACGCACCTGCAGCTGCTCCGTGCGCGGGACATCATCACGGCATGTGAGCGCGCGGCCCCGGAGCCCCCGGGACCTCCAGAACCCCCAGGACCTCGGGAGAGGGGCCGCCCAGGGCCTCCCCTGGAGCTCCTCCCCCCCCCCCTTCGCCTGGGCCTAACAGCCCTTTCCTTCCTCTGCTTCCCAGGGCACCCTCCCGCCCCGCTTCTGCCCCCCAGCGCCACCGCCCCGAGGCCTAACAGCATCTCTGCACCTTCTGAGGCCGCGGCCCCCAGCCCCCAGAAGTTGCACTCGTCGGCCTCCACCCTCCTCTCCCCAGGTAAGGCGGCTCCCGGGGGTTGGCCTGATGAACCGGAGGAAAGGAGCCCCTTGACACTGGCCACAGCTGTAGATCCGGCCACTGGTCTTTGCCTGCCTCTCACTGGTGTCTTTATGAAGCTCTTCCAGGCTCCCAGACTCGTTCTGACCCTGAGCTCGGCCCTGTCCCAAGCCCTGCTGCCCTCCAGCCACCACTGCCATCGCCAGCCCCTTCCTGTATCAAGGTAGGTGGGTCCTGCCTCCACCCAGAGGTTTGAGACAAGCGATGAGAAGGCAGCCCTTGGTACCCTGGGGAGCCCCAGCCAGCCCAGCAGGGGTGGGCTAGGCAGAGGGGAGGAGGCGGGACCTCGCCTGATCTGGGGTCTCTTCCCACAGCGGAGCCCTGAGAGCCCAGCGTCCATCCTGCAGGGGGCCCACTCCTCTTTCTGCTGGCCCCTCCGAGAGATTTGCCAGGGCACCCACGACTTCTCAGAGGAGCTGAAGATCGGGGAGGGCGGCTTTGGGTGTGTGTACCGGGCTGTGATGAGGAACACGGTATATGCTGTGAAGAGGCTAAAGGAGGTGTGTGTAGCGTCCAGGCAAAGGCTCTGGAAGGCTGTTAGCCGACCCTCACTTTTCTGGTCCTCCCCCCACTACCCCACACGGCTCCTTCAGCCCTCTGATTTCCCAGTCCAAGGCCCCCGCCCCTTGCTTGTTCTGGGCCCAAAACAGGAGGCAGACCTGGAGTGGACCACGGTGAAGCAGAGCTTTCGGACCGAAGTGGAGCAGCTGTCACGGTGAGCCGCCTGTGGTGTCCCTCCTGGTGCGGGCAGCGGGAGAGGCCCGCCAGGACCGTGTGTCACGCACCTGGCTCCCTTGGTCTCCCAAAGCCTGCCAGGCTCAGGCTAGCTGAGGAAACGGCAGGGACTGTCCCCACGATGGTCAGATGGAAGGCGTGGTGGATGCTGGGGGCCAAAGTGCTCAGACCCCACTTTTCCAAGCAGATTTCGTCACCCAAACATCGTGGACTTTGCTGGCTACTGTGCTCAGAGTGGCTTCTACTGCCTTGTCTATGGCTTCCTGCCCAACGGCTCCCTGGAAGACCACCTCCATGTCCAGGTAGCCTTACCTAGGCTGGCACCCGGGCAGAGCGGGACACGGGGCCTGGGCTCTCGGCCTCTGCGAGCGGGGCCCCTCCCTGCTGCTCCCGCATGCCCAGAAGCCTGACTCGTGGTGCCTCTGAAAGGGGGTTCTGGACTCGGAGTAGCTTGACTCGGGCTTCTCCCCTTTGCAAGCAGGGTAGCGGAAGGGTCATGTCAGCATTGCCCTGAGGGAAGGAGGCGATAGACAGCACCGGGACCCCATCTAGGGAGGCACCCACAAGACGCAAGGGCTAACCGAACGCAGGGCAGGGGCACCTCTAACCTCACGCTGAAGGGCTCAGGATAAGCGTGCTGTGTGCGGGGAGGCGGGGAAAGAGCCTCCGACGACATCCTGATCACCCCAGAGCCAGGACTGCCAGAGCCTGGGGGGGGGGTCCCCAGGGCATGATCCCAGCCCCGTGCGCTGTGCAGAGAGAGCACCGCAGGAGCTTAGTCGCCACCCTCCTCTGAAGTAGTTCATGGAGACTTTGCTCCTCGTTTTCCAGAAGGGGAAACTGAGGCCCAGAGAGTCAACTGCTCGTCCAGGCCCCTTGGTGACAGGTGGAGGGAAGGACGGGGGTCAAAGAACAGTGGCCCGCAGCCTCCCCTCTGCCCCTTTGCTCCTTCTGCCCTTCCAGACCCAGACCTGGCCCCCTCTCTCCTGGCCTCAGCGACTGGACATCCTTCTGGGCACGGCCCGGGCAATTCAGTTTTTACATCAAGACAGCCCCAGCCTCATCCACGGAGATGTCAAGAGGTGAGGAGGGGACACAGCCAGGCCCCCCGGGGCCTCTCAGAGTGGCAGGAACATAGTCTACGGCAAGGGGTCACGCTCTCAAACCTTCCGCTGGCAGGGAGCCGTGGTGCCTGCTCGCCACGGCCCACTGTCTGGGCCCAAGAAGCCTTGCCCTGAGCGCCCCCCATGAGAGTGGGCCTACCCTCTCCCGCTCGAGACACAGGTCGGGGATGTCAGGGCTGGGGGCTCTGGGTCACTGAGTACCCGCTGTGGGACAGGTGTGGAAGCAGAGGCCAGCGACGGGCCCCACCGATGAACAGGGGCTGAACCGTGTGAGGGTGCTCTGGGGGCCACGCGCTCGGAGCCCCAGGTGGCTGGAACGCTCAGGCGCACCAGCCACTGTCTGCAGTCTGATTTTGTCAGGACCAGGCAGGTGGGGGGTGGGTCACGGAGTGGGCCAGGGCCAAGGCCGGGCCCACACCACTCTCTTCCCTCCCGAAGTTCCAACGTCCTTCTGGATGAGAGACTGATGCCCAAACTGGGAGACTTTGGCCTGGCCCGTCTCAGCCGGTTTGCAGGCGCCAACCCCAGCCGGAGCAGCACTGTGGCCCAGACTCGGACTGTGCGTGGCACCCTGGCGTACCTGCCCGAGGAGTACATCAAGACGGGGAGGCTGGCTGTGGAGACCGACACCTTCAGTTTCGGCGTGGTGAGCCGCTGGGCCCTCTGATGAAGCTTCGGCTCCAGGGCCCTGCCCTCCCCGGCGCGGGCCACTTCCTCGGTCCCGCACCTCGTTTCACGTTTGTAGTTTTGAATTCTTTTGTTTCAAGTGGGCCCTCCAAACCGCCAGAGCTTTAGTCCCACGGCTGCGGCTCTGTCCCTGCTGAGAGTCGGTCCTCGTGTGCCTGTCTGAGGGATGTGCCCCTGTCAGCCCCGGTCCACGCCCAGCAGCTCCTCTTTGGACAGGGCCTCCCCATCCACTGTGCACCCCTCCCCCCCCCCCCCCGGTGGGCCTGCCTGCCTCGCCCTCCAGCCTGTCCTCTCTCCAGGTGGTGCTGGAGACCCTGGCCGGCCAGAGGGCTGTGAGGATGCACGGTGCCCAGACCAAGTATCTGGTGAGCCTCCCGAGGCAGGGCAGGGAGGAAGGTGGGCCGGGAGGGAGACAGTGAGGCCGGGAGGTGCTGCTGTGGGCGACAGACAGGCATAGACCTGGAGGGCGGAATGATCTGGAACGCAGTGCCCCACGGGAGCCAGCCTCTGCCGCTGCTGACTCATCCTTGAAAATAGGCAGGGCCCCAGACGGCTTCATTTACCTTGCCGAGCGAGGAGAAACCTGTCTGTCCTCTTGGATGCTGTGGGCCTTTCCAGACCCCGCCTGGGCTGGGGGCGGGCGAGGAGGGTGCCAGCCACAGTGGAGAACAGAACAGGGTGGGCGCGTGGGGACGGGAGAGGCTGTGGCAGAGAATGCGGCCGCCTCTGAGAAGCCCTCCCGGGTGCTGTGGAGCAGGTCCAAGCTGCCCGGGGCCTGACCTGGAGCCAGGAGCCCAGCTCCTCGCCAGGCCCGTCTGCGTTCGGTCCGCGCTCGGTTGGCGCGTGTGCTTCACGCTTTACAAGCTGCTGTGTTTCCTGGCCTTCCGCCCCGGGCTTGGGGCTATTTCTGTCCGTTGCCGGGTCTTGGTGGGTCTGTGCCAGAGCCAGGCAGCCAAACAGGAGACCTCCTCCACGTGGGCCGCTCCGCCCGCCCGGTGTCAGCACCGCCTGGGAGCAGCGCACCACACCCCTCAGGCCTGACCCCTGGTTCTCTGTGCCACAGCCAAAGCGAGTTTTCGTAACCGTGAGGAGGCTGTGGAAGCCCCCTCACCTGCCCGCCAGCAGCCCTCTCTCTGTCCCCCCAGACTCGGGCCGGCTCCCCGATGCCTGCCCCAGGGCCTTTGTAAGAGCCTTTCCCTCTGCCTGAAAGGCCAACCCCCCCACCGCCCCAAGCCCAGTCTTTCCTGCCAGTCCCTCCCCTCTCAGAACTCAAGGTGGCCTCTGGTCCTGTTCCCAGCCCTCTCGGCTCCGCCCTCTCCGGCTAGTTCATCCCTTTAGATCCCTGCTGAAGTGTCATTTGCTTGGGCCTCCCTGCCGCAGTTTCCATTGGTTAAGTGGCATGTCGGCGCCTCTCCCCTCCCAGGAAGTCAGCTCTGTGAAAGCGGGCCCGGGTGCTGTGTGTGTAGCTGGATCCCTGGGGCCTGGGGCACCAGCGACGAGGGTCTGGGGGTCGCAGCAGAAGGCATGGCCCCCGGTGACCACACTCACGTTACGTGTCCCGCAGAAAGACCTGGTTGAAGAGGAAGCCGAGGAGGCTGGTTTGGCCCTGAAAAGCACCCAGGCCACACTCCAAGCAGGTCTGGCTGCAGACGCCTGGGCCGCCCCGATCGCCACCCAGATCTACAAGAAGCACGTGGACCCCAGGCCTGGGCCGTGCCCGCCAGAGCTGGGCCTGGCCCTGGGCCAGCTGGCTTGCTGCTGCCTGCACCGCCGGGCCAAGAGGAGACCCCCCATGACCCAGGTAGGCCTGTGAGGCAGGGGGAAGGGAAGCAGCTGAGATGCCAGCCACCCGTGGGAGACCGTGGCCTGCTGGAAATGCCACATTCCTGGCACTGCCGTGTAGGGAGCCAGACACAGCCCCTCGCAGCCCTCTTTCTGGGGGAAGTCTCCAAATGTGCCTTGCCTGCCTGTGCTTCTGCTAGGAGTGGCCGGAGCTCCACTGAACCCCGCCTGGTACACAGAGGGAGGCAAGAGGCTTTTACTGCGCCCCCTTCTGGCTGTGCTGCGCCACTGCACCTACCTTTTTGAGTCCCCTCCCCATCACCCACCTGTCTCTGAGAAAAGGAAGAAGCCCCATTCGAGGGCACCAGGGCAGCGAGGTTCGCTTCCTAGAAGACAGAGAGAAGCCATTCTAAGTCCTTAGCTTTGGTGGCTACAACTCTCTTCTTCATCCCTGACCCGGAGCCGCTGTGCAGTTTGACCACCTTCTGTGAGGACCACTCGCCCTGAGAGCCCCTCTCCCTCCTCGCAGGCGTACCAGAAGCTGGAGACGCTGCAGGCGGCAGTGGCAGGGCCGTCTCTGGAGCCAGAGGCCGCCAGCCGCAGCCCCCCTTCCCCTCAGGAGAACTCCTACGTGTCCACCGCTGGCAGTACCCTGAGCGGTGCCAGCCCATGGCAGCCCCTGGCGGCGCCCTCGGGAGCCCTGGCCCAGGCTACAGAGCGGCTGCCGAAAGGCGCCAACCAGCCCGTGGAGAGCGACGAGAGCATGTCCGGCCTATCTGCTGCCCTGCATTCCTGGCACCTGACCCCGAGCTGCCCCCCGGGCCCAGCCCGGCCAGGCAGCCCTGGCCCAGGGGCCGCCGTGCGGGCGCCAGCACCCCTCGGACAGGCTGACTGTACTCAAGGGGATGCCACCAGACAGTCGAGCTGGGGGAGCAGCCCGGGGCTCCAGCCCACAGCTGTGGAAGGTACCTGGGGACACGTGCCCAGAAGAGGGACCAGCGGCCTCCTTTGGTGGCAGTCCCCATCTTCCCCACCCCCGGCCTTCTGGGAGGAGAGAACTGGGTGGGGCCTGCCGTTAATCTCCCTGTGTCCTTAGCAAGTTCCAGGCCACTGTCTCGGGGAGGCCCCCCACCCGGCCTTGGAAAGGCCCACAGAGGACGGCCCCGTGCCGTCTCGTCTCCCCAGACCGCGGCCTCAGCCGGCTGAGGAGAGGCCAGGACCTTGCTCCCCGAAAGCTGGGGGCAAGGAAGGCCCAGTCCGGGACCCGGCTCCAGGCCCAGCAGCTAGCCAGGGCCCTAGCACGGCCCCTTCCAGGCCCCCGCTCTCAGAGCGCCGAGGGCCTCTGTCCTTCCGAAGGGCAGGGAGCTGGGCTGGGGACCGGGAAGGCTCATGGGGCCAGAAGTGTCAGCAGGGAGTTCCAGGGCCATCGGCCCCTGTGGCTCAGTGGGCCCTCTCTCCACGCCAGGACCGCTCCTGGGCGGCTCCATGTCGTCACTACCCCCCCAGATTGTCATCAACCCGGCGCGACGGAAGATGCTGCAGAAGCTGGCCTTGTACGAGGATGGGGTCCTAGACAGCCTGCAGCTGCTGTCATCTAGCTCCCTCCCAGGTACCCCAGGACTGTGCTCTGCGGCCGGGCGGCTGGCCTCTGGGCCACTCGGAGCCTTCGTTCTGCTGGGGCCCAGATGGGGCCCCCGCTCCCCGAGCCCGTCACCCCCTCGAACGGCGGCCAGGAGGCCGGCCGGCCCCCACGCCTCCTTTGGGACATCGTGTATTCTGGGTACAGCCCTGTCCCGGCTCGCTCTCCTCCTCCTGACGACACGCACCTTCCCTTAGCCTGGGGGTGCCAGCAGCCCCCGTGCTCCCAGAACACAGGCAGCCCCCACAGCTACGTTCCGTTCCAGAGCGCGCCCCGGGAGCAAGGGGGAAGCGCAGCCCAGCCCTCGAGTGCCTCCCCCTGTTTGCTAACCGACTGGCGTTTCTTCCCCCCTCTGCAGACTTGGGCCTGGAGCACCGGGACAGGCAGGGGCCCGAAGAGAGTGATGAGTTTCAGAGCTGAACTGCCGCCTGTTCAGATCCCTAA
The DNA here is from genome assembly GCF_963924675.1 of Phocoena phocoena. Taxonomy (NCBI): domain Eukaryota; kingdom Metazoa; phylum Chordata; class Mammalia; order Artiodactyla; family Phocoenidae; genus Phocoena; species Phocoena phocoena. The sequence continues at coordinate 128,466,459 of NC_089240.1, read as the reverse complement.
ACCCAGAAGTCAAAGTTCTCACGGTTGGAAGTTCTCACAGCTCGCGAACCCTCGGCAGCCTTGGGGGCTCCGTCCTCACGGAGGAGGGCAGGTGGTGGCCCTGCTGCTCTTGGGGCGTGGGCACAGGCAGGGCTCAGGGCCCCCCAGGCCGGCTGCGGCCGGCTGTCAGTAGGGCGGGACATCTCAACAGCCTGCCTTGAGGCCAGCGTTCGCGGGAGAGGAAAGCCGATGTCGTTGGAGGGGCCGGTGGCGGGGAGGAGGGCAGGTCTGAAGGCTGCTGGCCACACAGGCCAAGGAGGAGAGGTGAGTGGTCCAGTGGAACCAGCGGGGCGCCAGCTCCCCTGAGAGTTGGGCGGGGCCTCTGCAGCCCAGGCCTACAGCAGCAGCCTTTAGCCCTTCTTTTCCGACCTTGCTGAAGCCCTGGGGAAAAGCAGCCACTCTGATGATGGGAACCGATGAGGCCGGGGCCCTCCCAGCTGCTTGTAGCTGGGAAGGGGAAAGTGAGCTGTGGCTGTCCCGTGGTTCAGTCCACTAGCTAGAAGCGGGAGTTCTGAGAGGCCCCAGCGAGTACAGCAGCGCCTCCCGTCAGGCCAGCGTCCGCAGGCTTCCCCAGGGAGCCGGGAGCCAGCCTAACAGGCCACCGAGCCAGGTCGGGCTCCAGAGGCCACAGGCTCAGCCTCAGGCCCGGGCACTGCTTGTGACAGAGGGGCCACTACCCCAGGTTTGGCTAGGCCCAAGCCTTGTGTTACCCAGACAGTGAGAAGCCCCAAGACAGCAGGAGGTTGGCAGCAAGACGGAGAGGAAGGAAAATGAAAATGGGACTCACGTTTGTAGAAGCGAGTCAGCGTTGGTGTAGCTGAGCGTCTCTGAAAGTCGCCCAGGGCTGTGGCACAGGCTTCCAATGATTTTGTGTCTGCGACCGTGAGTCACACTACATGCCCCACGAAGCTGGGCACTGGTGAAGTCCAAGTTGTCCTGGAGTAATAAATACATACACTTTGATCGCTGGCCGTACTTGTAGGCTTTGTGGCCCTGAAAGCCTTGAGCTCTTCCAGTGCTTCTCATCTCGGTGTTCTTGACTGTCCAAACCCAGACCCTAGCCTCCCACCCCCAGGTCCTCTGGAGGTTCTTGTTCCCATTCCCGTTAAGCCACCATGCTGGCGGCAGCTCCCCAACACTACGACCCAGCAGTACTTTCACAGGTTGTTAAGTCTTCCCTATTTTATGGATTTTGACGCTATTGTAAATGGTATTTTTATTTCGTTTTCTAGTTGATCATTGACAGCGTATAGAAACACAACTGAGTTTTGTATATTGGCTTTGCATTCTGTGGCCTTGGCTCTAACTCACACCTTAGCTCTAGTTTTTTGGTGAATACCTTGGGATAGTTTATGCACGCAATCGTTTCATCTGCAAATAAAGACAGTCTCACCTCTTCCTTTCCGTCTGTATGCCTTTCAGTTCTTTTTCTTTTCTAATTAATTAGTTAATTAATTAATTTGGCTGTACCGCGCAGCTTGCGGGATCGTGGTTCCCTGACCGGGGATCGAACCTGGGCCCATGGCAGTGCAAGCGCGGAGTCCTAACCACTGGACTGCCAGGGAATTCCCTCATTTATTTTTCTTGCCTTGTTAACACTTGGCTAGGGCCTCTGGTTAAACGTTGAATAGAAGCGGTGAAAGTGGGCATCCTTGCCTTGTTGTCAATGTTAGGGGGCAAAGTGTCGGCTTTTCACCATTAAGTATGATGCTACCTATAGGATTGTCAGAGATGTACTTTGTCAATGTGGTAAACCCCATAAACTGATTTTCCAATATTAAACCAACTTTGTATTCCTTAGATAAAAACAGCACTCGGTCATGATGTGTTATCCTTTTATATATTGCTGAATTCCATTTGCTAATATCTCTTGAGAATTTTTGCATCTGTGTTCATGAGGGGTATTGATCTGTAGTTGTCTGGTAATATCTTTATCTGGTTTTGGTGTCAGGGACTCATAAAATAAGTTGGAAAGTGTCTCCTTCTCCTCCCGTGTTCTTAAAGGGCTTGTGTATCCTTCGTGTTACTTCTTTTTTTTTTTTTTTTCTTCAATATTTATTTATTTGGTTGCTCCGAGTCTTAGTTGCAGCAGGCAGGCTCCTTAGTTGTGGAATGCATGTGGGATCTAGTTCCCTGACCAGAGATCGAATCCGGGCCCCCTGCATTGGGAGTTCAGAGTCTTAGCCACCGCGCCACCAGGGAAGTCCCCAGTGTTACTTCTTTAAATGTTTGATGGATTCACCAGTGAAGTCATCTGCACCTGGAGTTTTCTTTGTGGGAAGGTTTTTCATTATAAGTTCAATTTCTTTAATTAGATATGAGGCCCTTCAGATTTTGTTTCTTCGTGGGTCAGTTTTCATAACTTGTGTCTTTCAAGGAATTTGCCCATTTCGTCTCAGTTGGTATAAACTTAATAATCCCCCCTTACCCTTTTATGTCTGTAGGATCTATAGCAATAGCCCCTCTTTCATCCCCAGTATTGGTAATTTTTGTCTTTCCTTCTTTTTGATCAGCTTGAATAGAGGCTTATCAATTTTATCGATCATTTCAAAGAAGCAAGTTTGGTTTCACTGATTTTTCTCCATTGTTTGCCCGTTTTCTGTTTTCTTGATTTTCCACTCTTTATCATTTCCTTTCTTTTACTTGTTTTGGAGTAATAAATCTTATTTTGCTCATCTTTTTTCAGCTTCTTAAAGCATAACCTTAAATCACTGATTTTAAACCTTGCTTTTTCTGACATAAGCATTTAAAGCTATAAATTCCCTTTGAGGACACCTTTAGCTGCGTTCTACTCATTTGGATAAGTTCTCTTTTCATTATCGTTCAGTTTATAATGTTTTCTCATTTTCCTTGTGATTATTTCTTTAACCGATATCTTACTTAGAAGTGTATTTAGTTTCCAGATATTTGAGAATCTTGCAGACATCTTTTCGTTATGTGTTTTTAATTCTGTCGTGCTCAGAAAATTTACTCCATAGAGCTGCATTTCTTCTACGATTGTCGAGACTTGTCTTATGGCTTAACCTATGGTTTAGCTTGGTGAATGTTCCATGTGTATTTGGAAAGGGTATATATTCCGCAGTTGGGTGGAGTGTTCTGTAAACGTCAGTTAGGTCAAGGCGGTAGACAGTGTTCGAGTGTCTGGCGGACTGAGAGAAAAGGCCTGCAGTCTCCAGCTGTAATTGTGAATTTGCCTTTCTCCTTTCAGTTCTGTCAGATTTTGCTGCATGTATTTTGAAGCTATCATTGGGTGCATACACATTTAGGATTGTTGTGTTCTTGATAAATTGGCCCTTTTATCATCATTTAATGCCCCTGTTTATCTCCGATAATGTTCTTTCTTTTGACGCCTGCTTTATCTGGTATGAATATGAGTGGCTACTCCCAACTTCCTTATGCCTAATTTGTTCCGTGGTATAACTTTTTCGGTTCTGTTCTTTTAACCTCCCTGTGTCTTTGTATTTAAAGTGCAGTTATAGACGCATATGGTTTGGTGTGACTTTTTGTTTTGTTTTGTTTTTTGTCTGTTTGTTTCTTTTTCAGTCTTACTTTTTTTTTTTTTTAGAATCAATTTTATTTATTTGTTTGTTTTGGGTTGTGTTGGGTCTTCGTTGCTGCACGCAGGCTTTCTCTAGTTGTGGCGAGCGGGGGCCACTCTACTTTGCGGTGCGTGGGCTTCTCCTTGCGGTGGCTTCTCTTGTTGCAGAGCACCGACTCTAGGCGCACGGGCTTCAGTAGTTGTAGCACGCGGGCTCAGTAGTTGTGGCTCGCGGGCTCCAGAGCACAGGCTCAGTAGTTGTGGCACACGGGCCTAGTTGCTCCGCAGCATGTGGGATCTTCCCACACCAGGGCTTGAACCCGTGTCCCCTGCATAGGCAAGCAGATTCTTAACCACTGCGCCACCAGGGAAGTCCCTCAGTCTTACTTTTTTAACCCCTCTCATAATCTCTGCCTTTTAATTGGTCTGTTTAAGCCATTCACACGTGATGGTTAGGTTTAAGTCTATCATCTTGCTATTTATTTTCTATTTGTCCCATCTGTTCTTTGTTCCTTTTCTCCTCTATCCCTGGTTTCTTTGGATTAATCAAATATTTCTGGCGTTCTGTTTTTCCTCTGCTGTTGGTTGGTTTGTTAGCTCTGATAACTGAGGCCACTGGTTCTGCTCGGGAGCCCCCTCTTCCCGCACCATATTCTGGAAAGTACCTCCAGGCAGAGATGCAGGCTGCTCGGAGCCGTCTCCACATTTGTCTTCCTCCTGATCACAGTCGCGCGCTGCCTGTTGGCCGATATCTGAAAATAGTTGTTTCAAATACTTTGACTGGTTTCCTAGTTGTTCACGCCGAGAGGGCTATTCTGGCCAGAAGCAGAACTTTCCCCTCTTTTCTGAGGAATTCTTCAATCCTGAGATCGCCCCAGCTTTCTCCTGCAGGATCCCTCTCCTCCTCCCTCCTGGATCTGCTTTCATCAGCTCACTGACTTTGTACAGCTGTAAACAGCCAGGTGCCAGCCACTGCTGAGATCTAAGTCGGTACCAGTTATCTGTTGTTCCAAACCACCTCGAAGCTGAGGGGCTAAAACGATGACATGAACTTTGCCTGTGAACTTGCAACCTGGGCGGGGCTCCGATGGGACAACTCAGTGTCAGCCGGAGTGACCAGAAGGCTGGTTGCTGGGACCATCCGGAGGCTCCCACGCGTGTCTGGTGGTTAGCCAGGGACCCTGCTGGGACTAGGACACCTACACATACCTCTTCCTTGTGGCCATGTGGCTTCTTTCCAGCGCAGGGCTGGCTTCTAAGACCGACCCTCTTGAGACAGCCTGCTGGAGGCTGTGTCACCTTCCATGGGCTGCACCCTTGAGGGGAAAGGAGTCACAGTCCACCTTTTGATGGGAGGAGCGTCAAGATTCATGGACGGGTTGAAAAGCAGCCCAAGGGCATTTCCGTCACCCTGCAAAGGTCCCTCGTGCGAGAGGAGCGCTAGGCTGGCTTCAAACACGTAGACGAGTCTGCTGTGTTCTTGAACCTCGCGTAAACGGAACCGTGTAGCACGGGCCCTTTCGTGCCCAGCTCCTTTCACTCGGCCCGTAGTTTTGAGATGCAGCCGTGCTATTGCGAGCAGCAGTAGCTGACGGGCTTTCACGCCCGAGGGGTGTTCTGTTGTAGAAACAGACCGCGTTTCGTCCCTTCTCCCCTTCACGGACGTCTGGGTTGTTTTCAGTTTGGTGCTGGTATAAATAAAGCTTCCCTGGACATTTTCCTGCATGTCTTGGTTACGGATGCCCCCCTTCCTCTTGGATGTTACATCCGTTAGGGTTTAGGCCGAGAGGCAGAGCGACTATTGGTAAGAGAAGAATCGTTACAGACACGGTTAGACCCTGCAAATCTCCATGAGGCTGTGGCTTCTGCCTCTGGCGCTGGGCCTCAGGTCAGCAGCCCTGGCCTCTGGAAGGGAGAGACAGCCGTTCGTGGGAGAGCAAACCCAAATGGAGCCTGCGTCTTTCTCGCTGTATCCAAGTGCTGGCGATGCAGGTGGCCTACAGACAAGCGGGCACCCCACAGCACAAAGTCACGCGCGCAGCTGGCCTGGAATTTGGACCCGTGGGAGGTGCTGCTGGGGCTTGCTGCCCCCCAGCTGCCAGATCCCATGCAGATTTCTCCTGCGGCCAACGCTGACCTGGGACCACACGGCGAGCGGGACTCTGGGAAACGTTGTTTCGGTTCAGCTAGAGTGACGCGGGAGCAGAGTAGCCCAAGCATAGTACTCGGGGCAGGACTTCTGGGTCACGCGGGATGCGCGCGGTCGGTTTTAGCAGGTTCCTAACAGACGTTTTCCCGAGTGGCTGTGCCAGTTTGCCCCCTTCCCCAGCACTTGGTGTTCTCAGCACGTTTTCACTGGAATCGTTCTGACAGGGGTTAGACTCGTGGTTTGAGTTCGCATTTCCCCGACGACTCACGATGAACGTGAGTTCGTTGGCTTACTGGCCATCTGGAGGTCGTCTCCTGGGAAAGGCACATTGGGGGATGAGGCCCTTGTCCTCGCTGATGTGCGGTGCTTCGGTGTCCGTTCAGAGGATTGGTCTTGGCCACTCTGGAGTTCACCTGTTCGCTCTCTTAATGACGTCTTTGATTAACAGTTCTTAATTTTAGTGAAGTTCAACATGTTGGTCTTTTCTGTTTGGGTTACTGCTTTCTGTGCTCTGTTCAGGGCCATGAGGATATTCTCCTTAGACTTCTAGACACTTCATTGCTTTACGTCTCCTATTTAGGTCCACGCTATATCTCAAATTGATTTTTGTCTCTGCCTCAGGCTGTCCTTTTTTCCCACATGGACATCCAGTCTGTCCCACACCAGTTAGTAAAAAGACCATCCTTCCCCACTGAATCAAAGTGGGGACTCTGCCACCAATCTGCTAGCCAGATGTGACCTCTGTTCCATGACACCAGGCTCTCTGGTGTCCCTCTACCAGCACCACCCCAGCTCCATCGCTGCAGCCTTAGAGGAAGTGTCAATTGCTGTGGGTGGTGAGCCCTCGGGTTTGTTCTTCCAGATTGTCGTAGTTTTTCTGGGCCCTTTGCACTTCCATACAAATTGTAGAGCAGTTGGAACTCTCCTCCACTGCCGGTGGGAATGTAAAATGGGTCAGCCACTTTGGAAAATGGTGTGGCAGTGTCTTAAAACGTTATCATCCACGTATACCATGATACAGCTCTTCCCCCGCCAACATCGATCTGAGAGAAACGAATTCTATGTCCACACGAAAACCTGTTCACGAGTGCTCACAGCTGCTCTAGTCACAACAGCCAGACAGTGGAAGCAATCCAAACGGCCATCAGGTGACGGGATAAACAAATTGTGTGTTCACACAACAGAAGAAAACTTAGCAATGAAAAGGAACAAACTGTTGGACTCAGAATAACTACAGAGTGAAAGGATCACGCACACTGGATGAACCCATTTATATACAATTCTAGGAAATGCAAACTTCTCTCTCCTGACAGAGGCTGATAGGCGGCTGCCTAGGGCTGGGCGGGAGGGAAGGGTCACCAGGAGCGAGAGGAAACTTTCGGAGGTCATGGATGTGGCCATTCTCTCAATTGTGGTGACGGTTTCACAGATAGAACTTTCAAGGACTAGGCTTTAAACTACGTGCAGTTGATTTTATGTCAGTTTTACCTCGGTATAGCTGTTTCTTCAAAATACAACGTGACTCTTTTAAGCAACATATTGTCGGGGGGGGGGTGGTTTTCCATTTAATCCAGCCTGGCAATCATTGTTTATTCATTGGCATTTTAACGTAATTGCCCATATGGTTGTGTGTGTATTTGTTGTGGTAAAATACACACGACATAGTATTTATCGTGTGAACCATTTGGATCCGATTCAGTTGCGCTGGATACATTCACAGTGTTGCGTAACCATCACCACTAGCGAAACCCCCAAACTTTTTCATCATCTCCAGCATAAACCCTGTGCCCACTAACCAGTGACGCCCCATTCTCCCTCCTGAGATGGCCGTGTTGTCCCATCTGCTCTTTGTTCCTTCCTTTTTCCTTTCTCACCTTCTTTCAGTGTCACTTGTGTCATCCTTCTTGGGTCCCCCTTGCCCTGGTGCTGCTGTCTTCACGTCGGCGTGGTTCGACTAATGCTGTGTTTACCTCGTAGAGTCCCCTTCTAACACTCTGCATGCCTTCCCGCAGCTCTGGTCTTCCACCCTGGATCCCTCCTTCCCTCCCTTGCTTTCTTTCTCAGATGATTTCATCTCTTGACCGAAAATAAGGTCAAGAAAATAATCGGAGGATAACATCACCATAGGAGGCATTAACGAGCATGACCCATCCTCAGATGTTTTATGACCTTGACTACTGCAAACCACCAAAACCCCTCTATGGATCCCATGGCCTAGACCTCAGTACCTTTGGAATAACACTTCATTTTTAAAAATCTTTTTATAAATTTATTTCTTTTATTTATTTTTGGCCGCATTGGGTCACTGTTGCAGCGCGCGGGCGTTCTCTAGTTGCGGCGAGCGGGGGCTACTCTTCGTTGCGGTGCGCGGGCTTCTCGTTGCGGTGGCTTCTCTTGTTGCGGAGCACGGGCTCTAGGCGCGCGGGCTTCAGTAGTTGTGGTTCGCGGGCTCCAGTAGTTGTGGTTCGCGGGCTCTAGAGCGCAGGCTCAGCAGTTGTGGCGCGCGGGCTGTGGGCTCTTCCCGGACCAGGGCTCGAACCCGTGTCCCCTGCACTGGCAGGCGGATTCTTAACCACTGCGCCACCAGCAAAGTCCCGAGACCACACTTTGTTTATCCATTCTTCCATAGATGGAAATGTGGGTTGTTTCCACTTCGGGGCTGCTATGAAGAGTGCCGCTATGAACGTTTGCGTATAAGTTTTCCCGTGGCTGTGTTTCATTTCTCTGGGAGCGGAGTTGCTAGGTGATACGGTAACGTATGTGTAACATTTTGCTGCCCCATTTTACAGCCACACCGGCAACCTGTGGGGGCTCTAATTTGTCCACGTCGTCAGCAGCGCCACGTGATCGTCTGTCCTTTCAGTGACGGCCGCTCTAGTAGGTGTGAAGTGCATTGAAGTTTGGGTTTCTACTTCCTTAGTGACTAATGACGTTTAACGTCCTTTCACGGGCAGGGTCGTTTTCCTTCAGCCTGAAGAACCACCTGCAATACTTCTTACAGGACAGGTAGGCTGGCGTCGAGTTGCCCCAACGTTTGCCCGAAATGTATCTATTTTGCCTTCACCTTTAAAGGCTATTTTGCTCGGTATAGAACTCCAGGTTGGCAGTTTTTCTCTTTCAGCACTTTTAACTATATTATCCCATCACCCTTCATTGTTTCCGTTGAAAAGCCATCATCAGTCTTACCACAGTGCCTCCGCAGTCGATGTGTTCTTTCCCTCCAGGTGCTTTCGGTACTTCTTCTCTGTCCTGGATGTTCAACGGTCTGACTTTGTGACGTGCTTCGTGCCTAGCTGTGATTTTCTTGGCGTCTGTGTTGCTTAATGTTTGTAACCTCCTTGAACCTGGGGTTTGGTGTCTTTCTGTCACTTTTGGAAAATTCCCGGCCACCATCTCTTCAAATATGTTGCTTCTGTCCTCTTTCCTCTGCTGCTTGAGAACCAGCCAGGGTGACTCTCGCATGCACCCTCATCTCAAGGACTGCAGCCCCTCAAGTCAGGCCTTTGCTGCCCGCTTGTTCTCTGGTGCCGTCAAATGGTTCTTTAAAAATATACATTTTGTCCAGCTTCTCTGTTGCAGTGACAGTTGGTCTGATATACTCTATCAGTCGTGGCCAGAATCAGAAGAAGTCACCAGCACGTCTTATCTCCTTCCACACTGTAGATTTCTCCCTTCTGCCTCGTTCCATCTCCATAGCCCTGCCTTGGCCAAACCGCCGTCAGCTCTGTCACGGCTGGCTGCAGCGTCCCGCGTCCTGCTGCGGGGACCCTGCCCCTGCCTGGCCCTCCAGCCTTCTCTCCTACCAGTCGGGTCTCTTCACAAAACTCAGAGGTTAAACTGTGCTGTCAGTCAAGACAGGTCTGTGCCCAGGCAAGCCAGAGCGAAGTCCAAGCAAACCTGCGTCCCTTCACTTTTCTCTCCGTTGAAGGTACGAGCCGTACTAAGTTCCACCACTAATGCTGGGTGGTTTTTTTGGTTTGCTTGTGCTCTACGGGCCATCAGTTGCTGTGGCAACCTGGAGTAAACACTTGCGAAAGGAAGCTCTCTTTGCACCGTCAGCGGGAGCGTCCAGGCTGGCAGAGGGCAGGGGACCCGTGGTCTCCTAGGGACAGGAGAGCAGAGAGACACCGCTCAGCTAGTGACAAATTAGAAGAGACGGTCGACTTGTCCTATCACCTTCATTTTTTATCATCTCACCAGGTTGCAAATGTGACATCAGAAATACTCCCTCGCTGTTGTTTTTCTAGAAGAGAAAGTCAGCAGGCACAGTGAATGGAGACCTCCCTCCTGGGTTGGGTTTTCCACTGAGTCACTGCCTTAATGGCTCCCCAAGATAACTGGCTCCCCCTCTCTTAGCCTGTTTCTAAGGCAGCCAGTGAGCAGGCTGGGAGCAAAGCCAACCTGGGATCAGGAGTCCCATTCCTGGCCACCACGTGGTCATTTTTTCCTAGCCAGAACACTGCCTTTTAAAAATACCTGCTTTTTATGAAGAATCCCAAGCAGTACATGAGTGTAGTGTACAAAGGAAGACAAACCCCTTCCCACTTTCCCCGCCTGCATCTCCCCCCCGAGAGCAGAGGGCAGCCGCGCAAGCCTCAGTGGTCCACATCCTGAGACCCAGACCACGCTCGCCCCCCTGCACCCAGCTGGGCCCCCAAAGGCTGTGCCCTGTTGCGCACACTGTCTGGATGTACTATCAAGTGACGTAAGTGGTCCTCTGCGGAGAGTCAGGTTGTTTCTAGTTCTTTCTTCTGTTTGTGCTTTTGCCACCATAAACAATCCTGCATCCTCGCATGTGTATTTTTACACACTTAGGCAAGGGTACTTTTTTAGGCAAGGGTATTTTTTAGGTGAGGCCCTCAGGAGCTGGATCGCTAGGTCGCTTTGGTACATGTAGCCCACCTGGCTTCCAAAGCACCAGGTATTGGCAAAAGTTTCACCTTTGCAATCTTTTTGGGTTTTTTAATGTTTATTTATTTATTTAGCCAGTGCCGGGTCTTAGTTGCGGCACGTGGGATCTTCCCTGCCGCGTGCGGGATCTTCGTTGCTGTATGCGGACTCTTAGTTGCAGCATGTGGGCTTCTTAGTTGCGGCATGTGTGTGGGATCTAGTTCCCCAGCCAGGGATCGAACCTGGGCCCCCTGCACTGGGAGTGTGGAGTCTTACCCACTGGACCCCCAGGGAACTCCCCACCTTTGCAAATCTAATCGGTGAGAAGGCATATCTTGCTTTTTATTTTCGTTTGAGTATAAGTGAGGTTGGACGTTCTTCACTGGTTTGCCTGCATTGGCCTTTTGAATTTCTTCTCACGTGAGCTATCTAGTCATATTCATGGTTAGATTCCACTGGGCTACGGGTCTTTTTCTCACTGGTACGGAGAGTTCTTTCCATAATCGAGATCATATGCGTTACAAGTATTCTATCCTCATTTGTGATGTGTCTTTAACTTTGTTCCTGGTACTTTCCATTCAAAAATGTACTAATCTTCACCTGTCAGAATGGCCATCATCAAAAAGACCACAAATAACAAATGTTGGCAAGGGTGTGGAGAAAAGGGAACCCTCGTGCACTGTTCGTGGGGATGTAAATTCGTACAGCCACTACGGAAAACAGTATGGAGGTTTCTCTAAAAACTAAAAATAGAGCTACCATGTGATCCAGCAATTCCATTCCTGGGTACATATCCAGAGAAAACGAAAACACTAATTTGAAAAGTTTCGTACAGCCCAATGTTCACAGCAGCGTCATTTGCGATGGGCAAGATAAGGAAGCTACCTAAGTGTCCGACAGATGAACGGATAAAAAAAGATGCGGTATATGTATACAGTGGAATACTACTCGTGGGTTAAGGAGGAAATTTAAATCTTTTAAAATACTAAATACCAAATGTGACCTTATGCCAGTACATTTGGAATAATAGCTTATTTTTTTTAACATTTATTTATTTTGGCTGCACTGGGTCTCAGTGGCGGCACACGGGCTCTTCGTTGCGGCATATGGGATCTTTAGCTACAGCATGAGGACTCTTAGTTGCGGCTTGTTGAATCCAGTTCCCCAAGCAAGGATCGAACCTGGGCCCCCTGCATTGGGAGCGCAGAGTCTTACCCACTGGACCACCAGGGAAGGGAAGTCCCTATGCTGGCGGTACATTTGAAATTCTAGATTAAATGAATGATTTTCTTCGAAAAATAAAAATCTCCAAAATTGTCTCAAAAAGTAGAAAAACTGAGTACAACAAAAATCACATATGATACGGAATCATATGAAAAGGGCCCGTGTTCAGGCTGAGGCCTGTTGGGGGCTGAGGCCGCGTCTGCACCCCCTCCCCATACCCCGTGTGGCCATCTGGCTTCGGACCATTCTGCATCTTCGGCTAATTAACCTGGGAACCTAACGCCGCCTATGCTGAGGATGTGTGCGTGGTCCCTTGCTACCTGTGTGCAGCCGCCAGAGCCACTAGAGGTGACCGAGGGGGCAGACTCCCCAAAATGACCACCAGAAAAGCCTGTGATCAGAGGAACCTAGAGAAAAGGCTCAGGGCCTTGGAGCCGTGCAGTGATTTCCAGGTGGGAACCTGGGGACGGGGCTTTGGATTGGTGGACACAGCCTAGGGGCGGGGCTCCACCCGGGGTTGGGTTACAGTCTTACCTTCCTAGGGCAAGTCCGTCCTGAAGCCAGACGCTGGTGTACTCTGCTCCGTTCCCCGTTTGACAAGGCAATGGGAAAGGATGCCCAGTCCCAGAATTGTTCGTCGTGGGGACAGGGTGGCCTGTTTTTTCCCAGTGCGGCTTAACACAGGACTAGGAGAGGGTACTGGTGTCAGATTTCACAAGTAAGACCCCCCCTCGGCCACTGTCGGCCCCCACTCGCTCCCCTGGGAGGCCACCAAGATGACTTGTTGGTCAAAAAAGGCCAAGGTCATTGCAGCCTGCAGTAAGAGAGACCACGACCTTGACGGAGCCTTAGAGGCTTCTTGGAGGGGCGAGGTCAAGGGTGAGGTGTTTCTAATTAGGTTTTTCCAGCCTGGTGTAAGGCAGGTCTTTCAACCAGGGGGTCTGATTGCGATGGAGCAAACCCAGCTCAGGAAGGCTTTGAAGGTAACTGGAAGAATAAAGGGCCCTCTGAAAAGCCCCGCCGAGCCTGCTGTGGTTCGTGGCTGGAGGCTGTTGCCCTGATGAGGGCCGTTTGAATAAGCTAATGTTTGGATAAATGGCTTTTGAGGAAGCTCCCGAAATCAGCGGTAGAGTTATTTGCAACTTCCGTGTCCTAGACAAGAATTTCCGGGCGTAGTACAGGCACCAGGAGCTAAGGGCTGGGCGATCGTGGTTTCAGTTCTCACCTGAGCGGGTCAGAAGCTGCCCTGGTGGTGGGGGTAGCCACCTCTCCCTGGGGCTGGCTGAGAGGCACCTTCCAGCACAAACGGCCCTCCCACGACCAGGCAACGAGGGCCACCGGTGGCGGTGCCGTAGTATGGGAGGGGAACGCATGGGCGGCTTGCCCTCTGCAAAGCCCAGGGAGGGGTGTGCCCCCAGAGAACCAACCCTGGAGACCAGAGGTGCTCGAGTCATCCCCATCTCATCTGGAAGTGGCGGAGCTCCTGGTGCTGGGGGACCCGGGTGAGCCAGGGCGGCCTGCCCCGCCACCGTCCGGCATAGTGAGGAGATGGTGCGTTTCAAGTGGGCTGTCTCGCTGACTTCTACCCACAAGGATGTCCTGCTGAGGGACCCCCCCCCCCCCCAGCAGCAAGAGCCGCGGGGTGGGCAGGGTTGAGAGGCGAGGGAGAAGGCGAGCCCGAGGCGGACGGACTCCTGGGCAGGGGAGGGATTTGAATCGGGTACAAGGGGGATGTTTGGAAGTGAACACCGTTGGATTTAAGACCCAGAATGAGACTGACTACAATGAAAAGTGACGGACTGGGCCTCCCATTTCTTAAGGGGGATTTACTGCAGCCCAATGGAGGGGGCAATTGCCGGTAAAAATAAAACCATTTTCATGCATATGCTTCCAAGGAGTTGAGACTACCTGTGAAGGCTGATTAAAGGCATGAAGCCCGATCCTAAAACCAGACAAGCCCAAAGAGAAAACCATGCCCGGTCTCAGATCAGAACCAGCACAGAACGCCAGAATCCGGGCTGGCGAGGCCTGCCTCACGTGCCATCTCATTAGCCCGGACCAGAAACACACCTCCCTGAGTGATGCGGGGCCCGGTTGCCGAAAGGAGCAGTGACCCCCAGCAAAGGAGACTCGAGACTGTCAAGTTTTCTCGTTCTTGGTGTGGCTTTAGGAAATGGGGATGGAACGGGATACCCCGCAACGTTTCCTAACTTCTTTTTTCGTAGAAACCCGCCCCTTTTTCGGTGCGGTGTTAATTTTCTAACCAGCCAACTGACTGCGTTTCCTTATGTTTTAGAATTCTTTTTTCAGTTGATTATCTTGGACCTTTCAGTTGTACAATCATCTTATTTACAAATAATGAGAACTTTGTCGTTTCCAACACATATCCCTTGTATCTTTTCCAATGTGAAATAATAATGCTGATCGATCGTGGGATGTCGTCTTTCACCACGAAGCATAGCGTGGCCTTTTGGCTTGAGAGACATATACGTCAGCTTCTGAAGCGACTAGCATCTGTTTACGGATTTCACTGTCCAAAATTGGGTGGAGTAATACTTCCCATCCCACTTGTTCTTCCAGAACGTTTCCACTCCCCCATCAAGAAGTAGAGTCCCCTTGAGCATGGAGTCTGGCAGAAGGGACTAGTGGCATCCGAGGCTAGGTCCGTCTCTCGAGTGGCTCAGCACCCTTGGAACCAGGTGTCGAGCGGTGAGGAAGGTGACGCGGAGGTCATGTGTGCAAAGGAATCAGTGCCTCTGTCACCCCAGCTGAGCGCCCAGCTGCCATCCAGCACCCACTTGCTCTTGGTGGGCTGGCCCCGGCCGACACCACATAGAGCAGAGATGAGCCCTGCCCACGCTGCAGATCCACCAGCAAAATGGACACTTGGCATTGTTTCAAGCCACCGTTTTTTTGTTTTGTTTTGCTTTTTTATTTTGGGCCGCACCGCGTGGCATGTGGGATCCTAGTTCCCCAACCAGGGCTCGTAACCACTGGACCGCCAGAGAAGTCCCTTAAGCCACCGTTTTGGGGCAGTCTGTTGCGCAGCCGTAGTGAACTGGAATGTCATCTATTCCAATTCCTCTCTTATTAAGTGAATTGAATTTTACCAAATACCTTTTCCCCTTTTTTTTCTCTTTCTTTCTTGCGGTACGCGGGCCCCTCACCGCCGCCGCCTCTCCCGTCGCGGAGCACAGGCTCCGGACGCGCAGGCTCAGCGGCCATGGCTCACGGGCCCAGCCGCTCCGCGGCACGTGGGATCCCCCCGGACCGGGGCACGAACCCGCGTCCCCTGCAGCGGCAGGCGGACTCCCAACCGCTGCGCCGCCAGGGAGGCCCTCCCTTCATTTTTTTATTGTGGTAAAAATATGTATAAAATTTACCATCTTGACCACTTTTTTTTTTTTTTTTTTTTTTTTTCTTTTTATGCTGTACGCGGGCCTCTCACTGGTGTGGCCTCTCCCGTTGCGGAGCACAGACTCCGGACTCGCAGGCTCAGCGGCCACGGCTCACGGGCCCAGCCGCTCCGCGGCACGTGGGATCCCCCCGGACCGGGGCACGAACCCGCGTCCCCTGCAGCGGCAGGCGGACTCTCAACCACTGCGCCAACAGGGACGCCCTTGACCACTTTTAACTGCGAGTTCAGTGGTGTGCAGCCATCACCACCATCCGTCCGCAGAACTCCTTCCATCTTCCCAACTGAAACTCTGTCCCCGTTAAACAATAGTTCCCCCTCCCATCCCTCAGGCCCTGACACCCACCATCCTACTTTCTGTCTCTACGAGCTGGGTGCTATTCTAGGCACCTGATAGAATGGAATCATACACTCTGTCCAATTGTGTCTTGTTTTATGTCACTCGGCACAGTGTTTTCAAGGTTTGTCCATATGTTGAAACATGCATCAGAATTTCCTTCCTTTTTAAGGCCGAATGACATTCCACTGTGTGTCTCTACCACGCTTTGTCCATTCATCAGTTGATGGACAGTCAGGTTGCTTCCACCTTCTGGCTGTTGTAATGCTGCTGTGAACAGTGGTGTACAAATATCTGTTCAATTCTTTTGGGTGGATACCCACAAGTGGGATTGCTTCAAATACCTTTTGACAACTATTGATGTCGTGTTTTCCTCCTTGGACGTATTAATGTTACTAATTATAGTAACATCATTCCTGACTGGATCATCTCTGCACTCTTGGAATGAACTCCACTTGGTTGTGGTATATTCATTTCTTAATCTGCTTTTGGATTGTCTGAGCTAATTTTTAATTTTTGAAATGTGCTCTGTGTGTGTGTGTGTGTGTGTGTGTGTGTGTGTTATCTTTGTCAAGTCTGGAAACCAGATCATACAGTTACTCAGGCCAGAAGCGCCCACTGGGCACCAGACACCGGCCTGGACCTCCGGAGCGGAGCCCGGACAGGGAGCCGCAGGGAGTCTGCCTGTGTGCTGCTCTTGAGCTCCTGGGAGAAGGTTCCTTCGGTTTCATTAAACACCCTTGGAAGCTTGTCTTTACTTTGTGGGGTCAAGGTCGGCGACGTGGGTTTCCCCGCCTCCCAGCTGCCAAGCCGCAGAGAAGCTGGGCGAGGCGAGGCCACAGCTCGGAACCAGAAGGCAGCTGGCCTCGGGGTCTAGCGGTTCAGGAATGAGGAGCTGGCCCTGCGGGGGCCCCAGCTCCCCACTGCGGGGCCCTGCCCACTCCCCCGCCCTCCCCCCTCCTCCAACAGCCCCGCCCCCGCCTCCTGCACAGCCTCGTCGGTCGCGGGGAAACGCAAGAGAAAACCGCAGTGACAGGGCTGTGCACACACACCGGGATGACTAACACCAAAAAGACTGGTCACACCAAGTGTCGTCAAGGGAGTGGAGCCAGCCGCGGTGCAAAGTGGGCCAGCCACTTCAGATGACCGCTGGCCGGGTTCTTATGAACTTGAACTTCACCTACCCTCAGGAAGCCATTCCGCTCTAGGTGTGTACCAAGAAGAAATGAATGAGCACGTCCATACAAAGGCTTGTACCTGCGTGTCCACAGCAGCTTTCTTTATATGAACCCCCAACTAAATGCCCATCAACAGGCTAACAGATCGACAGAGCTGTCGGATATCCACATCGCCCACCACTACTCGGTAATAAAAAGGAATCAGTGTGCTGATATGTGTATGAATGTCACACGCTGTAAGCTTCCATTTATATGAACTTCTAGAACGTGCAAAACCAATCGGGGGTGATAGAGGTCACAGTAACATTTAGTTTGGGGCTTGGTTTGATGGCGCCTCCGCTGTGTGTATGGAAAGTCCAAGTGATTACACTTAATATGTTTTGGGTCAATAAAAATAATGCGGATACGTGAGCCCCTAAAGCTGTAAATTTTACTTTAAATAACATTTTCAGTTATCACCCACCACTTTTATTATTTCGTTCTTTTTATTACTGTAGTTCTAAGGATTTTAAAATTCTCGTCACTTTTTTTTTAACTTCGCAACGTGTGGCAATTGTGTGCCTGTCCGTGTGTGTGCACATGCGTGCACCGACTTCTAACCTAATCACACTGTCTTCAAATACAGTGGTCTGACACCAAGCTTCCAACTTGCCCTCATCTTCAGACACCACTTGCGGCCACGGGGGCAGTCAGGGTGCCCTTAGTCACTCGCTCCTTCACGTTTTCTGAATCTTCACAGAACTGTTGTCTGCTTGACCTAAATACCTTCGAGGAAAGCCCATGGAAACCTCCCTCTACGGTGCTAGATTTGTCTATTTCTCCCTGGAGTTCTGTCAATTTTCGCTTTATATATTTTGAAGCTATTTTAACATTATTCCTAACATGTTCTTGTTTTGTCTGATATTAATATAACCATGCCAGCTCCCTCTTGGTTAGGAGGTGCCGAGTATATCTTTTTTCTCCTTCTTTCACGTGTGATCTTTCCGCAGACATATGTTTTAGGTGAGTGTCTAGTAAACAGCATATGCCTGGAGGTTGTGGTTTTGATGCAGCGTGACGATCTCTGTAATCTCTGACAGTTCCCCGATCTGAAGTCCTCTCAGAGGTGACATCTGTTGTTTGTTGTGTCAGCCACCCCAGAAGCCCCGCTAGTGGGGCTGGCTCAGCTCCTTGTGGGTGTCACAGGCTCAGCTCCACCACCTGTTTGGGTTGTACACTATAAAGAACAGTCTGGAAAGAAAGCCCATCTGAGTGGCAAGGACAAATAGTTTCAAATGGAAAACGTTTCCGAATGGCTGCCCGGCAAGGGCAGGGCGCTCTCTGGGGAAGCTGAGTCGCCCCATGACACAGCCAGGTGCGTGTGCCCGTGCAGTGCCGATGAGAGGGTTTTGAAAATTAAGAATATATGTTCAAAGCATAATGAGATCCCACGTCACGCCCACGAGGATGCTCATAATCAAAAATCAGTAACAAGCTTTGTGTGCTGCGGTGGGAACGGTCCGGCCGCTCCCGGACCGCGTGGGATCAGCCCCCGTCCCAGCATGGCCACTCCCAGCTACCGACCCAAGAGAAAGGAAAACACCCTGTCCGCACAGAAACTTAGGCACAAATGTGCAGAGCAGCATTACTCATAAGAGCCAAAGGTACAAACAACCCGAATGTCCACCTGATGACTGGATAAGCGAAAGGTGGTCTAACCGCACCGTGGAGGACTACATGGCCGTCAGAGGGAACGCAGTACTGATAGATGCTGCAACACGGACGAACCTCGGGAACGTGACGCAAAAGGCCACATGGTGTATCAGTCCGTTTATACGAAAGGCCCGGAAGAGGCAAAGCCAGAGCGGCGGTTACTTCTGGGCTGACAACGGTGTTCTGGAATTCGCGGTGATGGTCGCACAGAGTATACTAAACAACACCGGAACGTACGCTTTAGTTTTCTATATATTTATTTATTTTGCGGTACGCGGGCCCCTCACCGCTGTGGCCTCTCCCGTTGCGGAGCACAGGCTCCGGACGCGCAGGCTCAGCGGCCACGGCTCACGGGCCCGGCCGCTCCGCGGCACGTGGGACCCCCCCGGACCGGGGCAGGAACCCGCGTCCCCCGCATCGGCGGGCGGTCTCTCAACCGCTGCGCCACCGGGGAAGCCCGAACGTACACTTTAGAAACGTGAATTGTATGGTATGGGATTCCTAGCTCAATTATTTATTTATGTATTTGTTTGTTTTATTTATTTATTTAGCCTGCAACGAGTCTTAGCTGCGGCATGCGAGATCGTTTAGTTGCGGCATGCATGCGGGATCTAGCTCCCCGACCAGGGATCGAACCCAGGCTCCCTGCATTGGGAGCGCAGAGTCTTACTCACTGGACCACCAGGGAAATCCCTCAGTTTTTAAACGTATTTTCAAAATGAAATTTGGCTCCCAAGCCATGGTGGCAAGGACTCTATTTACAAATAACAACGTAGCAGCCGAGAGCAGGGAGGGAATTCTGAAGCCCCAGGGCCAACCCCACCTTGGCCACTTCCTACCTCCACAAACTTGAAGGTTATTCAACTTCTCTAAACTTACTTTCCTCGACAGTAAGCCCTCAGTAACCATTAGCTACTCCCAGTATGATTCGTGTTTCCTCATCTACAGTGCAGCCCAAGAGATGCAGCTCCGGGCTGGGGAGAGCGGCCAGGACCCACAGCTGGTTCTGAGCAGACACTTTGTCCTGAACTGCTTTTATGGGTCACCTCGACCAGTACTCACAACCAGCCATGCCGTATGAGAGGGGAAACTGAGGCACAGAGGGCTGACAAAACGTATTCAAGGTGTCTCAGCTAGTGAACTGCAGAGATCAATGTCGATTTTTAAAGTGTAGTTAAATGCAGATAACGTCAAGTTTACCACGTTAACCATTTTTCAGCGCCCAGCTGGGCGGCATTAAGTACATTCAGGTTGGTGTGCAGCCATCCCCACCATCCATCTCTAGAACTGTTCATCTTCCCCAAGGGAAACCCTGTCCCCGTTAGACACTAGCCCCCCTCCCCTCCCCCAGCCCGTGCCCTTCCTCCCCCTCCCCCAGCCCGTGCCCCCCCATCCTACTTTCTGTCCCTAGGAACCCGACGGCTCTAAGCAGCTCGTACAAGTGGAGTCCTACGGTATCCGTCCTCTGTGTCTGGCTGATTTCCCTGACCATGATGCCTTGTAGGTCCAGCCATGTTGCAGCAGGTGTCGGAGCGACCTTCCTTTTTAAGGCTGAATAACATTCCACTGGTTGGAGGGACCGCATCTTGTTTGTCCATTCATCCACTGATGGACACTTGGGTTGCTTTCATGTTTTATTTATTGTGAATAACGCTGCTGTGAACACAGGTGTACAAGTATCTCTTCAAGACCCTGCTTTCCCTTCCTTTTTCTTTTTTTTTGAATTTTATTTTATGTTTTTTATACGGCAGGTTCTTATTAGTTATCCATTTTATACATATCAGTGTACATATGTCAATCCCAGTCGCCCAATTCATCACACCACCACCCCCCCCCCCGCTGCTTTCCCCCCTTGGTGTCCATACGTTTGTGCTCTACATCTGTGTCTCTATTTCTGCCCTGCAAACCGGTTCATCTGTACCATTTTTCTAGGTTCCACATATATGCGTTGATACACGATATTTGTTTTCCTCTTTCTGACTTCCTTCACTCTGTATGACAGTCTCTAGATCCATCCACGTCTCTACAGATGACCCAATTTTGTTCCTTTTTATGGCTGAGTAATATTCCATTGTATATATGTGCCACATCTTCTTTATCCATTTGTCTGTCGATGGGCATTTAGGTTGCTTCCACGACCTGGCTATTGTAAACAGTGCTGCAATGAACACTGGGGTGCATGTGTCTTTTGGAATTCTGGTTTTCTCTGGGTATATGCCCAGTAGTGGGATTGCTGGGTCATATGGTAGTTCTATTTTTAGCTTTTTGAGGAAACTCCATACTGTTCTCCACAGTGGCTGTATCAATTCACATTCCCACCAAGAGTGCAAGAGGGTTCCCTTTTCTCCACACCCTCTCCAGCATTTGTTGTTTCTAGATTTTCTGATGACGTCCATTCTGACTGGTGTGAGGTGATGCCTCATTGTAGTTTTGATTTGCATTTCTCTAATAATTAGTGATGCTGAGCAGCTTTTCATGTGCTTCTTGGCCACCTGTATGTCTTCTTTGGAGAAATGTCTATTTACGTCTTCTGCCCATTTTTGGATTCGGTTGTTTGTTTTTTTAATACGGAGCTGCGTGAGCTGTTTATATATTTTGGAGATGAATCCTTTGTCTGTTGATTCGTTTGCAAATATTTTCTCCCGTTCTGAGGGTTGTCTTTTCATCTTGTTTGTAGTTTCCTTTGCTTTGCGAAAGCTTTTAAATTTCATTAGGTCCCATTTGTTTATTTTTCTTTTTATTTCCATTTCTCTAGGAGGTGGGTCAAAAAGGATCTTGCTGTGATTTATGTCATAAGAGTGTTCTGCCTATGTTTTCCTCTGAGAGTTTGAGAGTGTCCGGTCTTACATTTAGGTCTTTAATCCATTTGGAGTTGATTTTTGTGTATGGTGTTAGGGAGTGTTCTAATTTCATCCTTTTACATGTAGCTGTCCAGTTTTCCCAGCACCACTTATTGAAGAGGCTGTCTTTTCTCCATTGTATATCCTTGTCTCCCTTGTCATAGATTCGTTGAGCATAGGTGCGTGGGTTTATCTCTGGGCTTCCTATCCTGTTCCATTGATCTATATTTCTGTTTTTCTGCTTTCTCTTCTGTTGGGGAGATACCCAGAAGTGGAATTGCTGGATCCTGTGTTTGATTTTTTCCAGGCTACCTCAATTTTAAGCCGGGAAAGGCAAACCATAAGGAGAGCAGCAGACAGTAACTCCTCTCCCAGTACCACGTGCTGGTGAGGTCACGGAGCAACTGGAACTCTGCTGGGCGACGTGCTCACATGTAGGCAGAGAGGCCCGGACAGCAGCACCAAAGGAGGAAGTACCCTGATGGGCAGCCAGGAGACCTGGGGAAAAACACCCACAGTTCCCGTCCCGAAGCCGGTGGGAGACGGATCAGGGCCACGTGGTGCACCTAGGGAAGGTTACAGCACGTGCGAGACGGCTCCCCTGTGGGAAAGGGCTCGGAACGTGTTGGGGAGTGGACTCCACCCAACTCCGGACGGTGGTTTCCTCTGGGGCAGGAGAGTAGGGTCAGGCCCCTGTGTGATCTGTTAGGCTGCATGAGAAAGGAGAGGCAGAAGTAAAACCACAAGTCAGCGGTTCTGAAGATCCAAGTGAAAGGCAGGAAACGGAAGAAAAGACTAGAAACACACGAAAACGGTTAGAAGGGCCTGCTGGGCTAGCAGGGCGCGGGCTGCAAGGAGCTTTTCTGGCCTGTGGGCGCCAGGCCCCAGAATTCAGCGCTTAGCAGAGAGGCAGCCAGGGCTCCAGGGGCACCTGGCAGCTGAAAACACCGGAAAAGCAAGACCCACTTAGAAGGGGAAGAGGCGCTCTCCAATTTCATAGCTATTTGGGGACTCGCTCGGGAACAGAAATTGCCTAGTTTATATTTACCCAAAGATTTCTACTCATGGAGGCTTTCGGAGGTGAGAGGGAAATGTTTACCTGTGGGACGTGCCCAATTTTAAGTGCCGAGAAACAAAATCTCCTTTGTTCCCCAGGCTGCGATGAAACATGCTCCACGGGGTTTGGGCATTTCCTCTCCGCCATGGAACGTGACCGTGAAGGGCTCCGGCAAGTACGGTTTGGTGAACTGTCCTGTTAACAGTGATGACAGCTGCACTGCTTTGTTTCTGAATGTAACTTGCAACTATTTTATGAGTATTAGTCTCAATAATTTTATAATTAACTTTTTATAATGAAAACTACCTGAAGCAGCTATAGGAGATGTTAAGATTCGACAAAGCTACCTGATGTATAGACAAGACACCCAAAAGCTACAAAGAAAAAGACAGACGTTTAGACATCCATGACTGGGGAAACCTTCAACCACGTTCCTTTAAGATGCCCACAAAGGCAAAAGACAAATGAGATTAACAAAACGTACGTATCATCTGTATGACAGATGAATGGTTAATGTTTATAATGTAAAACAAGCCCCTGCAAACTTTTGGAAGAAAAGTCCAATAATGAGGAAAGGATATAAACCAACAACCTACAGAAGAATAAATCCTAACTTCCAACAGACAGGGGCACAGGCACCAGTTGTGCACAAGTGTGCATGCGTGTGTGTGGAGGGGCACGAGTTAAAGTCACAACGAGGTCTTGCTTTGCCCCCATCAGATTGGCACAAAATGGAAAAGCCCCCTGACGCCTTGCCCAGCCTCTCTCATCGCCGTTAGAAACTGAACCATAATGTCGGTGGGAAAGGCAACCCGGGTGCCCCTGATCCTGACCCAGAGGAAGGCGAGCTCTGGGGCGAAGGGGCAGGTACAGGATGTTGGGGTGAGGGTGGCCGGTATAGACGCCACTGTGGCAGCGCGGGGCCGGGGGCGGCATCTGGGCCCAGCACCGTGAGCGGGAAAGACAGGTGCAGGGGTGTGTGTCCCATGCTGGGGCCACCGCAACCCTGATGGCGCTCTCAGGTGGCTCGTCGTCCCCACCGTGAGCCTGTACGCCTGCACGATCAGAGCAAAACCAATGCCACCACTTTCAGGCCACGTGTGGGGAAGTGAGCAAGAGGCCAGGTTGGTGCCGCCACTGTCACTGCTTCCCGGGAGAGGTGGGGCATCACAGCAGAAGGGCCTGGAGGCCGCCGCCTGCCTTTCGGATGCTCAGTGTTGAAACCTTCAGCAAAGTTGCACATGTATAGTTTCAGTTTCTGCGAAAGGAGGGCGCTGCGCAGATGGTTTCTGAGATCCCTCCCAGCTTCGGAGCCTCTAAGCCGTTAGGCCAGACGCAGGGGGAGGGCCCGTCTTGTAACCATTGGCTTCTCTGCTTTCCGGGGGCAAGTTGCAGAGGAAAGAGCAGAGCCCAGAGGGGGCCCGGCCGCCAGCCTCCGTCCTCTGGCACCTCAGACATCGCGGGCGCCCTCGTGGCCTGGGGCAGGGCTGAGGCTGGCTGAGGCCCCGGCCCTGGAAGCCAGGACTCACCAGGGCTGCAGGGGACGCAGGAAGCTGCGTGGCTAAGGCTGGCCACACTTCGAGAAACGCTGATCAAAAACAGGGGGCAGAGAGAGAAGGTTCCAGGCCTCTGGCTTTGGTTGGATGGGTTCAATATAGGGTCGTCTGATTTAGCAAATAACGACAGAACACGCAGTGAAACCTGAATTTCAGATAAACAATGAACACTTTTTTAGTATAAGCACATCTCATGACACATTGGGGACGCACCGGTACTAAAACCTTGGGCTTCTGGAGGTTTCCGCCGCATCCGAGGTGTCCCTTCCACACGAGTCTCTCCTTTGTGTGGAGTCCACCCCACCCAGGGTCTCCCCAGGCCCCAGAGTGGGAAAGACCCCCTGCGGTTCCCCCCTTTCCTCCCTCCCCGTGGCACAGTGGTGTTCGTAGTTCTTCATGAAACAGTCCTGAATCACCCTGATCTCAGCGTGACATCTGTTTCCTGTGGGGACCCAGCCTGACACACGAGTGGAATGAAACCCAGGAGGTTCCCAGGGTTATTTATTAAATAGGTATTGGTAAAAATAAAATAAAATAAAAACAACAAAGTAAGTTATGAGTGCTTGCGGCCCAAAGGCATGGAATGAACGAGGCTATGCAAAGCCCCAATTCTCAGGGGATCCACTCTGCCAAGCAGGGGGGAATCAGAGCCCACCCCACATCAGACCCTGGTCCTCCCCCATTCCTCCACACTGCCACCTCCGTCTCTAACTGAGCCACCCGAGAAATCATGTCTTTCCCCTCCCTCTCTCTGGCCTCTTCGAGGAGATGCCCATAGCCTTTTTCCTCTTCTAGGACACACAAAGCCTTCGAGATAACTGTAGTGGAACAAAGCTTCTTCCCGAAGCAAATGCTGGCCGTGCTCTTCAAAGCCGGCAGGCCCCGCCGCGGGCCCCAGTCCTCAGGGGAGGGGCAGAGGCAATGATCACCGACAGGATTCTTCAGGCAACAGCCTGGTTGAGACCCGCCACCCACTGGAGGTGTGCCCAGAACAGAACATCCTGCCCAGGTACCCGGTTTCAAAAGCACCTTGGTAGTCATGGCAACGGTCCACATGCCAACCCTCGAGGCTCCAGGGAGAGGGGCCTCAGGGGACACTGAACAGATGCCTGTGGGCTGCCCGTCCTGAGACGCCATTCGGCAGGGACAGGACATGCTCTCCCTTCTGCCCTTGCCTTTGTCTTCAGAGACCAGATGCCTTTCCCGTGACGGGGGATGAAACAGGGGTCTAAAGAACACGTTAACAAGCGGGCAACCCAAAGGCAGAATGCTCAGCGTCTCTTGGGCCTCAGTGTACCCCCCACCCAGGGGGTTGAGAGATGCCAACTCCATGGCCCTATGCTGGGATGCCATCAGGGGATCATGGTTCCTAAGGACCCAGGTTTCTCCGTGGGTGACAGACACTTGACACTTCAGTAACCCTAGCTGCTGAGGACATCTAAGCTATACCCTGGCTCTGAGGGAAGACCCAGCTTGAGGATTCACCTTTTGACATTTGTGGGTGTTGTTCCACAGAGGATCTGAGGTGACGTGACTTCCATTTGACCTGCTGTCAGCTTGGCAGTCACAGATGTCACAGTGAGTTAGTGCTCTGGGCTTCGGATTTCCCCACCAGTCTGCTAGGCGCGTGTGTTTACTATGACTCAGTCTCCCTGAGGCCAGATACCTCTGGAGACGCTCACTTGTAACCCCAGCGCCTGGCCTGGCACGCCAGCCAGAGGCTACCCTGCCCCACTGTCGCCAGCCCATGCTTGTAGCCCACACCCCGAAGCAGACAACCATTCTTTGTCCAACCGTGAGTCTGATGGATTTCTTGGGGTCATTTCCCCCCAACGTTTTATTTTGAAAAATTTCAAACTACAGAAAAATGACAAGGATAGTAAAATGGAACCCCACATCCCGGCCCTTAGATATTTGCTTTAACCCGTTGAAAGTAAGTTGCAGACAGCATAACATTTCATAATGTTGAATATTCATACTCAGAGTATTGAAGCCCATACGTTTGAAGGAAGGGGCAGTCTTCTGTCATCATCCCGTCTTGTTGCACCCAGGACTCTGAACACTGACGACAGGATGCCGGCGGAGGGCGCATTTTGATGTTAGGGTGGGTTAGCACCTTCCTTCCACACTTTAACGCATCTTCTCCGCAGGAGGGCATCTTCGGCAGGTGTTTAAGTTGGTCATGAACAAGAAGGCGAAGTGGAACTGGAGCACATCGCAGACTTTGGACCAGAAGTGGCCCGTGAGCCGCTGGAAGAGACGCCACTGCGAGAGCTCGTGGTCACAGAGCTTGAGGAGCACAAAACCCAGGCAGCAGAGCACGCCCAGAGCCAAGTACTTCCCCGAGGAAGCGCTGCCGTGGCGGCCCTGAGTGCGCAGGGCCTGCCCCACGGCTGCTGCGATGTGGACGCCCAGTGCCACCTCAAACCCACGGGGGTGCAGCAGGGCCAGGCTGTAACTGCACAGGGAGAGGCCCTCGACAGCCAGGAACAGCCAGGGCTTCCAGCCCCAGTCCAGCCAGAGGCACCAGGCCACCGGCCACGCAAAGATGGGCAAGGTGAGCCACTGGTCCAACACGGCGGTGGGGCACGTCTGCATCGTGACGCGCAACCACTGAACCGGGCCGTAGACCAGGGCCATGCCCGCAAAGACGTCCTTCACGAAGCAAGCCTTCCGCGCTTCTGTGGGGCCGCCCGGGGCGCTGGCCTTGCTCTGCAGCCAGTACATCCCCAGGAGCACGTAGGCCACGTTAACGAGCGAGTTGAAGGGCATGGCCAGGAAGGCAGGGAGGCTGGCGACCGGCGCTTCGGCGTAGTGCTCATAGCCCACTGGGACAGAGACACCTGCGAAAACACCGGTGTGGACGGTGGCCGCGCAGAGGCAGCTGACCAGGGCCACGTGCAAGAGGGCCTGCCCCGACTCGGGCTTCATCTGGAACCCTATGTGTGACCCGGGTCGGAGAGCTTAAGAGAGCAGCCGTCTCCGCTGTTATTTCAGAATTCAGATAAACAGTTTTTTTGCCAGCTGAGCCAGCAGGAAGAATTCCCCGTGATTTCCGACGCAGATGCCGCGACCTTGCCCCGCGTGGAGGTGGTGGCCCGGAGGAAGGCGAGGGTTCTGCTGATTGGTTGGCACCGGTGGAGGATCGTTCTGCCTTCTTCCTTTGTGGTTACAAAAAGAGTGTAGTTAAAGAGTGTGGGTAGAAAGAAATCCATCCGAAGAAGAGCCTCCGTCTTCCCGATTCTCAGCCTCAGGTCCACCAACATCAGAAAAAAAAAAAAAACGAAAGAACCCCCACAGAAATAAAAGTGCAGGAATACCCACAGTCCATTCACCTTCTTATGCGTGGCCTCTAGAAGGCTCTAGAAGCCTCTTTCACCTAGAGGTTTTGTGCCCCTCTCTCCTGATACCTATGCTCTTTGCCCCTTGCCCTAGTTCCCTTCGAGCCACTGCATTTAGAGACTTAAATCTTTCCTAGGTCTGCTGTTAAAACTCAGAATGGGCTTTTCCACCTCAGTGGCATTACAAATGTGGAAGTTTCCAAGCCAGTCCCAAAGCCCTTTGAACCAAATACCCGGTTAAAAGAGAAACCATTAACTGTGGTCCGAGTTCTGGAATCTAAGGCAAGGATGGCGGGGGTGGGTAGGAGGAGGGCGGGGGAGGACTCCCTTCTGCTTCTTAGATGTGAGGCCAGGTGGCACAGGGAGCCGTCCCCCATTGGTCCACCCTCCTGCCTGCCCCTGAAGTGCCACGCCGTTCAAAATCACCTTCTGTCCTCGGCTCACAAGAAGACCTTCCACTTCCTGCAGTCACAGAAGCGGTCCGATAATTTTAAAACAATGTGGACTTTTCCTGGACCATCAA
The DNA here is from genome assembly GCF_963924675.1 of Phocoena phocoena. Classification (NCBI taxonomy): domain Eukaryota; kingdom Metazoa; phylum Chordata; class Mammalia; order Artiodactyla; family Phocoenidae; genus Phocoena; species Phocoena phocoena. Next base: position 128,438,680 of record NC_089240.1, on the reverse strand, counting down.
CTGCTCTGGGGCCTGCCGCAGTGTGAGCTGGCCAGGTAGCCAAGAGATGCATTAATATCAACAAGAGAAGAGGTTCGATGCCCTGAAAGTGACTCAAAGAGAAGACAGCAATCAGGCAGGCAAGCGTGGGGACGAGAGGGACTGTCCGTGCTCAAAGCCCAGCGCCCCCAGCTACTAACCGTGTGATCTTGGGCCTTAACCCTTCCGGGCCTCGGTTTGCATACCTGCAGAATGGGGATGCTACCAGTACCTCCCTGCGGAGTCACGGTGTGAATTAAATGAGTTCTTAGTTATGTAGACCACAGTTTATTGCTGAGGCCCAATGTCCACCTGCCCTCCTGCAGTTCAGGCCCTGAAAGGGCCGGGCAGGGTCTGACTCTGCGCTCGCCCTCCGCTGCTCTGCAAAGACCTGCTCGGTTTCGGTTCAGGCCCCAAACCGGCACCCCTGCCCTTTTTCCTCATCCTGTTTGCCATTTCGCTTCTCAGACTGGCCGTGGGGCCCACGTGGAAGATCCGGGACGGGGCCCGCTGGGTGTCTTGGTGAGGCTTCTGGCCCCCATCCTGCCTTGGGGGCCTGTTGCTAAGGGGACCGGCGTTTCCACGAGGGAACTGCAGGCCTTGTCCTGACCGCCACCTCAGCACGCAGCGCTGCCTCACGCCTCCCCGCTGCGGCTTCCGGTTAAGGAGCCTCTAGGCTGGGGGGCTGCCCCTGCCCCGGGCTTCCCACTTCCAGGCTGGCCACCGCTAACGTGGTCTGCACACAGCAGCCCCCAGCATCTCCCTCAAGGGCCGCCCCTGCTTGGCACCCTTCGGTGGCCGGCTCTCCACTCACACACGATCACGCCCCAACCTCTTGGCCAGACACCAAAGTGCCATGCTCATGTAGTCCTGCGGGTCCGTCCTGTGCCTGGCCTGCTGACACCCTCAACTCGGCTATGGCTTCCGCTCTGGCACCGGCACTTCCCCATTCCGCTCCTGAGTCTGGCTGGGACACCAGCTGAGGCCCGGCCTCGTTTGTTTCTCCAGGTCCTTCCCTGGCGCCACCTGGGGCCCGACTCCCTGGTGTGAAGACCCAGGCCTCCTGGGCCCCACGCGGCCAGCGCCAGCCTGACCCTCTCGTCTGCCAGCCAGCATGGAGGAGAGCTGGGGACCGGAGTCCAACACTGTCAGCTTGATAGACAAGGAGGCCCAGGAAGGGCGTGGAAAGTGACTCCTCTCCCGCTGCTGGGCAGAGGCTACTGAGCCCTTGCGCAAGCTGAAAGTGACGTGCAATCAAACGAACTTCCCAAGTCCACCAGGAAGGCCAGGCTGGGTACCTTACGGCCTAGCTCCTCCGTACCCCTGAGGTGCTGTGACACGTGTTACGTGACTCTCAAAGTTCTTCCCAGCTTCCCCCGGCACATGAAGGTCCAAGGGCTCTCCCCTGGTCTGGTGCTGGGGTCTCTGGGGGAAGTCCTGCAAAACGTGACAATCTCCTGGCTAAGGGGTTAAGACGTGTTCCTTAAACTCTCCTGCTTCCGCAGTCTGTATGCATTGAAGCAGGAGCCACTGTCACGTGTCACGGTGGTGGTTTCTTTGGCCTGTATCATTCACGACAACGGCTTACTGTGCCCGTGACTACCCTGACCACCTTGTTCCCTTTCTGCGGCTAAGGGGACACCAGTCTGAGGGCTGTACCACGGGACACCAGCAGTAGGAGAGCTCAATCTGGGCCACTTGGATGCCCAAGGAGCCTGGAACTACCGTAGTGATTCTTGAACTCTGAGGACAGAATCACTGAATGTGGCTAAGGCGCCTGGGAACCAGCGGCTTGGCTTCCTTATTTTACAGGGGAAGGAGTTGGGGCCAGAGAGGTGACGTGAACGGACAAGGTCACCTAGGGCAGTTGGTGGCACAGAAACACAGATGAGGGCTCTTGTCCTTTGGCTGTGTCACAGGACTCTTTGGTCTTTTCTCAAACAAATGCTTCCAAATGCATAAACTAAAACAGAATTACAACAGAAACTTAACATGTCGAAAGACAGTTATTAAAGTATTTTTGAAAATGTAATGTATGATATATAATATACGTGCTTCTTTACTAATAGGTTAAATTACAGGATCTATGGGCAGGTTGAATAACTACAGCAATTTCCTTTTTAAAATAAAATTATTTATTTTAGTTATTTATTTTTGGCTGCGTTGGGTCCTATTGCTGCGAGCGGGCTCTCTCCAGCTGTGGCGCGCGGGCCTCCCACCGCAGGGGCCCCTCCCGCCGCGGAGCACGGGCTCCAGGCACGCTGGCTTCAGTAGTTGTGGCATGCAGGCTCAGTAGTTGTGGCTCACGGGCTCTAGAGCGCAGGCTCAGTAGCTGTGGTGCACGGGCTTAGCTGCTCTGCGGCATGTGGGATCTTCCCCGACCAGGGCTCGAACCCATGTCCCCTGCCTTGGCGGGCGGACTCCCAACCACTGCGCCACCAGGGAAGCCCAACTACAGTAATTTCAAAGCAGTTATTCTGTAATAACTTGTAATTTCTTTAATTTCAGGATATCTACAAGAAAATTTATATGCTCTCAAATGATCTGTCATTTCCTTTGGTGACACAGTCACCAGGCTAACGCTCTGTGCTTTGCTGTCTACACTTGTAATTGCGGGAAAGGCCAAATTTCGGCTGGGGGTTGGTGAATGTAAAGATCAAATAAAGATGAGAGAAACGGGAAAAATCATCTGCTGTCATTCCAAGAGCCCGGAGAGCAGCGCATTACACCCTGCGTCTGGCAGTGAGCATGACAGCGCAGCGACCAGACAGCCTCCTGCAAGATTTGGAACATAGGGGTGATGACAGTACCCACCTCTCAAGGTTGTTGTGAGAACTTACAGGATTGGCGCGAAAAGGCCAGCGATCACCATCCGGGTATTTTGCCTCTCTCGCTTTGCTGGGGGAAATTCAAATCTCGAAAAAGGGCGGAGCCGAAAGGCGGCCGTGCGCCTGCGCGCGGGGCGGGGCGCGGGGCCCTGGGAAGCAGGCGGGGCGGGGTGACGCGAGGTGACGCGGGGCGATGCGGACCGCTCCCGCGCCCGCCCGCTCGCCTCAGGCGCCGCCAGCCTGGCTGCCCGCCCGACAGCAGGAGGGGCGGCAGGCGGCTCGGCGCGCGGCGGCCCCGCTCTTTTTCTCGGGGCGACGTTGGCCGCGGCGGCGCCCCCGCGTAGGGGCGGGACAGCAGGCCTGGGAGCCTGGGAGGGCTCCGCCCCCGGCGTGGCGCGCCAGGCCGCGTTACCTCTCGCTCCCACCCCGCCTCCGGCTCCCCCGGAGGCGGGCTTCGGGCCACCCTTCCGGAGGCAGCTGGGCGTGCGGAGCAGGAAAACGTCCGCTCCCCGCTACGAGGCCTGACTCTAATGTCTCCGTCAGCCACCCTCAGCAACCTGTGCCCTGTCCCCACTGCTAGTTAAAGCGATTCCTCTGGCGTGTGTCCCTTCGGCGACCCAGGGGGCAGTTCCCAAGGGGGCGGGGCCAACGGCGTCTGAGGCATTCTCATCCGGGCATTCCCCAGATGCCGCAGCCGCCATCTTTGTTTTGTGCTGAAAGTCGCTACTGACGCCCGCGGACGGCCGGGCGAGGGGAAGTGGCAAGATGGCGGCTCCCAGGGCGGAGGCGTGGAGGCGCGCTTCGGCGGCCACAGGGCTGGGGACGCCTGTGCCTGACCCGAGCGCGGCCTGACCCCAAGCAAAGCGCGCAGCGGCACCGGCCCCTCGCCGCGAGGCAGCGCGAGGTTCTTTTAAGAAGCCTCGGCCGGGAGGAGAAGCCTGCGAGGGCGGGGCGTGGGGGGAAACAGTGACGTCGCCCGACTCCGCCCCCTCGCCCGACCGCCGCCGCCGCCATGTTTAGTTGTTACTTCTTCACACAAGATGGCGGCTCCCAGGGAGGAGGCATGAGCGCCCTGCCGTTACCGCTCCTCCTGCCGTACAGTTGCCACTTCGGGGCCTAACTCTGCCTCTTTGAAGCGGCTCCTGTGGGAAGGAGTCATAAGGAGGGAAGCGAGGATCGGACGCTGCCTTGCGTTTGGTTTGCAGTGGAAGAACTGACCCAAGAGGAAGAGAATAGGGGGGAAGGGGGAGCTAGTCTCAAGATGGCGACTCCCAGGGCGGCAGGCGCAGCCTGAGCAGCAGAGGCGGACTAAAGGGAGACGCTCGAGACCTCACGAGCCGTACGGCGCGAGCCTCCGAGCAGCCCTCGAGAACTCAAGCTCGTTTCACTGGCCTCCGGCGCGCCTCTATTCTTTACAAGTGTCGAGGCTGTTTAGGGAGCGGCCTCTGCACTAAGCGCTGGGCGGGGAAGCGGGACGGTCTCAAGATGGCGGCTCCCACAATTGTGGTCTGAGCTCCGGCGGGGCTGGGACAACCGCGGCGCTTGTGGCTCATTTCCACCCGCCCCGGAAGCCGGCCAGTGCAGGAGACTTGGGGAGGGTGTGGGAACCGGGCCGGGGCTCCGCCATTTCCGGCGGGGGAGGGCTACGATTGAGGAAGGGAGGAGAGAGAGGCGGCTCAAGATGGCGGCTCCCAGGGCCTCCCGCTCGAGCTTCTAAGTGGGAGCTCCCGGGCAAGTAGTCAGGGCGGCGGGACTCGGCGGCCTCCGGCTTCTCGGGTCTAGGCGCTCGACAGCTTCAGGAGGCTCTTAAGGAGACGTGGTGAGCGAGAAGAAGGGGAAGAGTAGAAGAGAAGGAGAATAGTTAAGATGGCGGCCTCCATGGAGCCGTTCACCGCTGTGTGAGGAACCGCTTCTCTGTGAGAGACGCCTTAGACGAAAGGGGGTGTGTGTGAGTGGAATTGGGGGCCTCCCTTCTCGCTTGGTGACTTTTTCCACCGCGCCCTTTCCCGGAACTATGGCTTCGGCCGTGTCACCCGCCAACTCGCCGGCAGTGCTCCTGCAGCCCCGCTGGAAGCGAGTGGTGGGTTGGTCGGGTCCAGTGCCCCGGCCCCGCCACGGCCACCGCGCCGTGGCCATCAAGGAGCTCATCGTGGTGTTTGGCGGCGGCAACGAGGGGATAGTGGACGAACTGCACGTGTACAACACGGGTGAGTGCAAAGCCCGCTGGGTTCTCGGATCTTTCCCTCCTCCCTCCATCTCCTCCCTCTCCCTCCTTTTCCCTCCCTCTCTCTCCCCTTCCTTCCCTCCTTCCCTCCTTCCCTCCTTCCCTCCTCCCTCTTCCCTGTCTCTCCTTCCTCCGTCTCCCGCCTTCTCCTCCCCTCCCCTGCAGCCCTCTCCCCCGCCGCCTGTTCCCCCTCTCCGTCCGCACCGAGGTGCTGCTTCTCCCCTCCGAGACGGTTTGCTCTGCCCGGCACCTCTGCTTTCCCTTGCTCTTTTCCCCATTCTTACGGCCCTGCTTCCCATGTGTTTGAGAGGCGCTTTGCATTATCGGAGAGGAAGCCTGTACCCTGGCTGGTGAGGGAGCGGGGGCGGCTCCCGCGGCGGTGACTTCAGACAGACACCGTTACCCCCGCCAGGCGGGCGGATGCGTCCCTTTGGCGCAGAGTCCCACCCCCTTCCTCCCTCCTCCTGCGCCGGGTCCGCTCTTCCCCACGTCTGGTGCTCTTTCGGGAGAAATGACAACTTCTAGGTTACAGATTAGGTCGCCGTCTCGAGAAAAGGGGCAGAGTTGAGCAGCGTAATCCCGACCGGGGGGAGGGGCGGGCTGTGTGCTGCGCTGCGTATAACCGTCTCCTGGGGACCCACGGGTCAGACGGCATCGCTGCTTCCCTCTTGCAGCGTTGACTTCTCCAGCGTTTCTCTACGGATTTCCTGCTGTCTCGATCTGGGATCCTTTGATGTAAGAGATGAATTAACTCCAGTGATCCCGCAGCAGGCTGAGGAGGTTCCCCTGCCCATTCTCATGCCTCCCCCAAAGCCCGGGCCTGGTCGGTTGGGAGGGGCACGCAAGGTGCGGTCATAGCTGAAGGCTGCGGTGCGCCTCTGCCTCCGGGTGCTGCTGCCGTGCCGGCTCGCCTTCGGCCTGTTGCCTGGTGTCCCCGCTAAGTCTCCAGGGCTTAGCCGCACGCTCCTGCGGCCCCCTCCCCCTTGGCGGCCACTGGGCCCGGCTGATACACCTGGCGCCTCCTTGGGCCCGAGCTGCCTGTTGAATGGACGCTGGCCCGGAGGGAGGGGCTCGGCGGGCGTTTTCGCCGGGAGCGGTGGGCCTGGGTGCCTTCCGGTCCAGTCCCCAGCCTGAGAGGTGGAGGCGGGGCTGCGGAAAACCCCCTCCCAGCTCAGACAGCGTGCTTTGAGGAAGCTCCCCTCCGCAGCTCGCGGTCGCATTCGGGTCAGCCGCGGCCAGGGGCCGGCTTCCAGCCCTTTCCCCCTCGCCACCTCATCTGGCGAGCTCCATTGGCCCCAGAGCCATCCCGTCCGAGGGTTCTGGCGGTACGGTGTCCTCGGGGCCTGGGCACCTCCTTCCAGCTTTGAGGTTGCTCTGGGATAAGGTGTTGGTTGGAGTGCTGGGGGTTGGAGCTGGGCTCTCGGTCGGGTGCTCCCCACCGCCGCCTCGCCCAAGGCACAGAGTTTAGTTTTCTCTGCATCTTGTAGGCTGTTGACTTTCGAGAGGCTGATGGGTTGCCGGCGACCCTTCACATTGTGGGTCTGAGCACCTGTTGCCTCCAGTGAGGCCGGGCTGGGTGGTGGTGCTCTGTACCGGATCAGACAGCTGCAGCGGCAGCGATTAGCCCGGTAAGGTGAGGCTGAGGGGCAGGGCTGTTTTTAGAGAGGCCGCTGCCCTGAGCAGAAGCTCCTAAAGTACTTGGACCGACTTCATTCTCGTAAGGCCTGGAGCAGGCTCCTTGGCAAGGAAGGACAATTTTAGAAAGTAGGGCAGGGGCCTAATTACCATCAGCTCCAAAGTCCACTGCTTCCTGGGGCCTCTGCGTATTCATTAGTTTATTAAAATGAATCGAGCCCTTTGGCGTTAATTCATTCCTCATCTGCAAGGGTGTGTTGTATAGTAGAGGATAGCCAGCCTTCCGAAGGGCTGCAGCCCTGGATTCCTCCAGGGTAGCAGTTTGGAAAGTGCCCCATGAACTCCCTCGGTGACTTCTCAGGAGAGACGTTAGCTGACCCAGCTCCCCTGTCCCCACCGAGTGTTTGCTATTTGACAGAGCCTCGAGCTCCTGCTGTTCTCAGAAAGACAGGCGTGGTGTTGCCTCTCTCCCACCAGCCGTGGCACAGGTGCGCAGCATCCTTAGCTGCTGTCTTGACAGCCAGCCTCCTGCTTACCTTGGTTTTGGTTTGTTTATAAATTTATTGATTTACTTATTTATTTATGGCTGCGTTGGGTCTTCGTTGCTGCGCGCGGGCTTTCTCTAGCTGCAGCAAGCAGGGGCTACTCTTCGTTGCGGTGCGCGGGCTTCTCATTGCGGTGGCTTCTCTTGTTGCGGAGCACGGGCTCTAGGCGCGCGGGCTTCAGTAGTTGTGGCACTCGGGCTCAGTAGTTGTGGCGCGCAGGCTCAGTAGTTGTGGCGCACGGGCTTAGTTGCTCCGTGGCATGTGGGATCTTGCCGGACCAGGGCCCAAACCCATGTCCCCTGCATTGGCAGGTGGATTCTTCACCACTGTGCCGCCAGGGAAGTCCCTTGGTTTTGTTTTAAATGAGGTCAGAGCATACTCTCTAGTGCTTTTCCTTCTGCAAGATGAGTGCTCAGAGAGACTCGCCCTTCGGAGAGAGTTCCCCGTTGCTAAGACAAAGGGCTCCAGGGGGCACATGCTTGCCTCGCTGTCTTGGTCAGCTCAGAGATCCGGGCGGTGGTGGTGGGGGGGGGGGTGACGGGGCTGGGGATGGCAGGTGTGCACTTGAAGGGTGTGTGTGAGAAAGTGTGTGTCCTTCCTCTTTGGTGGCTGTGGAACACTTCACAGGCCTTTGGGAGATCTTAGGGTAGCAACTGTCCTTGACCTCGGGGAATTTTACTTCAACAGCAAAGCGGATTACTCGGAGGACCCGGCCCTGACACAGTGGGGTGCACCCTGGTGAGGGGAGGGTGTGGCTGGTTGCCAAACCAGTGGCCCAAGGCTGGTCTGCCTCAGTGGTTCTCGAATGTCTGCAACTGATACCACCGGAAAGAGCCTTGGAAAACATCTAGTGGAACTTCCTTGTTTTTGCACATGAGGAAATTGGGGTCTGAGAGGGGAAGTGACAGGTCCAGGGTCACCCTGCTGGCTGGCAGTGGAGTCAGGCAGAATACAGGCCGTCACCGAGACTGTCGGGCTGTGTCACCCTTCAGTTAAGGGGTGCGGGCCACCACCTTGGAGACACCTCCCTGTTCCTCTGTCCCTGGAGCTAACTGGTCACTAAATTGAGCTTATCTCAAACCCCGTTCCCCCTCCGTTCCGGGTCCTTCTTGCTCTCACAGTCACTTCCTGCTCGGCCCGGCGGCTGGTTTCACTTGTCGGGAAGTCGTGTTCAGCCTTCAAGGCCCCGCTCCCATGTCACCCCTTCTGAGAACCCACCCCCACCCCCGCTTCGAGCCTCAGCCGAGCGGGAAGGCAGCTGCGGGGGGAGGGGCTCGGCCACCTCCCGCGCCTCCTGGGTACAGGCCTCCCTTCCTCGGCCCCCCTCGCAGCCGAGAGTGGCAGTGGCGACAAGCCCAAGCCTAGGGAGAAGGAGGGACCCGGAGGTCGGGTCATGCGCCGCCTGCCCCGCTAGATGAGCGAGGGATGACATGATTGGGGGCAGCTGCCATCTCAGGGTAGAACTGGGACTGTAGGTGATGTGAAGAGCGGCAGGTTCTGGCTTCAGACCAGAAACTGTGCCGCCTGACAGACTGCTCCTGATGGCGGTGCAGAGGGCCCCTGCCCTGCCTGGAGTGCTCTAGAATGAGATCAGCCCCTCTTGGGTGCTGTAGAATGAGCTGTCAGGACGTCACAGGTCCCTCTAGCCCGGCCCGCTGAGTCAGTGGTGGCATGTGACGAGAGAGCTGCCGTTTCCCGTGTAGCCTCCTCCCGGCCCTCAGGTGGGCACCTAGCAGTCACTTTAAGTCTGTGGCAAGGTTCTCATCTGTGTGTGTGTGTTTGGCCCTGTGGCCTCGGGTAAGTTACTTCCACTCCTGGTCTCTGTTCCTTTGTCCACGGAGGGAGGCTCAGAGGTCTGTGTCGGCTTCTATCCCGGGAACTTGGATGAAGCTCCTTCCGGGCACCGCGGGAGGACATCTCCCCCAGTTCGGGCAGGGCTGATGGCTCCAGCCTGGAAAGCTGCTGCTCTTCTCGGTTTGTCATTGCGCTGCGCGGTAGGACGAGGCGGAGCGCGGGGGTCTGGGGCCTGGGCGTGCAGAGCAGGCAGGGGACCCGGAGGCCCGCTGGCTGCTGAACCGAGGACGGGACCCACAGCCCACTGCAAACTAACGTGTACACTTGGGAAGCGGCGAGCCGGGCGCCTTTACCTCGGGAAGTGTGGTGTGTTTTTGGCGGCGGGGTGGGGCAGGCCTCTGCCCGGCTGCAGGTAGAGTCGGGTTACCCAGCCTGGACGGGGTCAGGGACCGGGTGCGCAGTGCTGTCCCGGCTCCTGTCACGCCCCCACAGGGGCTCTGTTCGCTCCCAGATCCGTGCCCTGCCCACGGGCCCCTCAGTCCCAATTCACTTGCCTACGTTTGACCAAAAGTGATCGAGGGGCGTGGAATCAGATTTGCAGTCAGCTGCCGGTTTGGGGTTTTCGGAGAGAGTGTGGTGTATGTTTTAGGGGATGGCCCTTCAAATAACATAGGACAGGAGGCATCCCTCACAAGAGGGCAGCGTTTGCCCCCGGACTTTTCCGGGAAGACCTGGCATGGCAGACGTGAGGGTGGTGGCCCAGGAGGGGCAAGGATGCCAGGCAGAGCAGGGGCAGGTTGGGAGCCCCAGCCCGGCTAGAGGCGATGGGCTTTGGGCAGCTTAGTTGGCACTGACTGCCGCCACCTCTGCCCGTGTTCTGGAGGGGGTGGGCCCGGGGGAGGGCTGCTCCAGACCGTCACCCGGGAAACAGCGGTAGAGATTGATTCGTACCCCCATGGCCCTCCCCAGCCTGTACCGCCGGCTGCTGCTCCCAGCCTGCACTGGTAGCTCTTTTGGCCACTTAGAGGTGCAGCCACGGCCCCTGGACGGTATTTTGGGTGTTAGACATTTCTTTCCGATGACCCATAGAGTGGCGGGAGGTGGCCACATCGCCAGAAGCTGACGAATTTTCTTGGTCAGTGACTTCCTGCTTTTTAAGACGACCGTGATGAGAAGCAGGGTGATCACAGGCTGTTTTGAGGTGGCCTCTGAGGCCAAGGGGTTTGGAAGATGGCTTGGATAGAGGGCTGGCACTTGGATGGTAAAAGGAGAAAGTCCACATCCTTGGGAAGAGAGGCAGTGCCTCAGCCCCTCCTTTCTTAGACTGTATTTTGAAGGCTTGTGGGTGTGGGGAGGAAGAGGGGTGGAGGTTCTGGTTCTAGGGGCTCCCGAGGAGTTCTGACTTCTGCTAACTTTTGTTCTCCAGCGACCAACCAGTGGTTCATCCCGGCCGTGAGAGGGGACATCCCTCCTGGATGTGCAGCCTATGGCTTCGTGTGCGATGGGACTCGCCTGCTGGTATTTGGCGGGATGGTGGAGTACGGCAAATACAGCAACGACCTCTACGAGCTTCAGGTAGGCCCTGGTTGTTGGGGCAGGGGCGGGGGCAGGCCCCACGTCACCCAGGACCTTCTCACTCCCTTCAGGTCCCTCCCTCATCAGCACCAGCCCTTCCCTGTGCGGCCAGCGGCCGGCTCATCCCCGATTTAATCAGTGGGTCTTCATTTTGCAGGCAAGCCGGTGGGAGTGGAAAAGACTCAAAGCAAAGACGCCCAAAAACGGGCCCCCTCCGTGTCCTCGGCTCGGGCACAGCTTCTCCCTCGTGGGCAACAAATGTTACCTGTTTGGAGGTCTGGCCAACGATAGCGAGGACCCCAAGAACAACATTCCGAGGTGAGGCTTTGTCCTGTTCACGTGGAATCCCGTGAAGGCGGGTGCTTGCTCACATAGCAGCCAAGCCTGCCGTGCCAAGTGCCTTTCCTTTGTGAAACAAGAGGGTGGCGCTGGATGCCCTCTAAGGAGCTTTCTAACCCCGAGGAGGCCTCGTGGGAGGAGGGCCAGGCCAGGAGGTAGAAACCCACCTTGCCTTGGGCCGGTTCCCGCTCCTCAGACCCAGTTTAGAGCTGGCGCTTTGCTTCTCAGCATCTGCTGCCTGCAGCCTTCGTGATGGGTGTTGTCCTTTCTGAAGTTTGGAGGTAGTCCTGAGATGGTGCCCCCTTTTCACCCGGGAGGCCCTCATGTCACGCCCAGCTTCGTGTGCAGGGCAGACTGGCACACCCCATCCGGCTCTCCCTCTTCTCCTTGCTCTCCTCCTCTGGAGCTTCTGGTAGCCCCTCCCTCGGGGCGAAGGTAGAAGACCTTGGGGTTCGTGCAGCCTCAGCCCCCTTTGTCTCCCCAGGAGTCCACTGTTCAGCCATCGAAGCCGGTGGCCCGCCATAACTGACTGTCCTTCTCCAGGTACCTGAATGACTTATACATCCTGGAACTGCGGCCAGGCTCTGGAGTGGTAGCCTGGGACATTCCCATCACTTACGGCGTCCTTCCCCCACCCCGGGAGTCCCACACTGCAGTGGTCTACACCGAGAAAGACAACAAGAAGTCCAAGCTGGTGATCTATGGAGGGATGAGTGGCTGCAGGCTGGGGGACCTCTGGACCCTGGATATTGGTAAGATGTGGGTGCGGGCGGCCGGTGTGGGGTGTTGAGTTGGGGCTCACAGGGAGAGGAGTGTCCCGCCTAGCCCTGTACTTGCTGCAGGGTCAGGATAGGACCCATTTGGGGCTGTCATCTTTGCCCCGAGCTTGTGGTGTTGCTTGAAGAAAGAGCAAGGCTCGGTTGGCTGAGTTGGTCTGCTGTCTTCCAGGAGAGTGAGGGGAGATGGAAAGGCCTTTCTAGAATGGAACTGTGTAGATGAGGTAGCACCTGTCCCTGTTGACTTGTCAGTGGTCAGGCTGTGCCAGGAGCGGAGCCCCCTGGTCTGCCACAGTCAGGGGGGATGTACAGATGCCCTTAGAGCCGTGGGGACTCCTCGGGCTTGTCGGCAGGTGAGGAAGCGGGAGCGGTTGAAAGGAGTTCAGGCTTTCGACCTGAAGAAGGCTGAGGGGAGAAGGTGGCCGACCACACACGTCTGGAGGGTTAGGTGGTCCCGTGGGGCAGCATTGGCGCTCGAAAGAAACAGTGTCTCGGGAGCAGAATCCCCAGCAGCAGCGGCTCTGTAGGTGGCGGAGGCGGTGTGGGAGAGAGTGCGTCTTGCCGGGAGTCAGAAGGTGCGCCCGCCGCTCCTACCCCGGCCCCAGGAGCGGTGCTGGCTTGTAGTGGGTGCTCAGTAAAAGTTCAGAGGACGGTAAACACAGCTTGGGAAATGCCAGCACCTGGTGATCGGAGGGCCTCCCGTGGGCTGTAAGGAGGCCAGGTATGGAATTCTTGCGCTGGGTCAGCACCTGCCTCCCTGCACCTTCCCTGTGTCCGGGGCACATCCTGTGGGTCAGAGGGCCCGTGTCCGACCTGGTATGGGTAACCTTCCCTTCCCATTGCTCTGCACAGAGACTCTGACGTGGAATAAGCCCAGCCTCAGCGGGGTGGCACCTCTTCCTCGAAGTCTCCACTCGGCTACGACCATAGGAAACAAGTGAGCAGCCAGCCACGGCTTTTCCCTTCCTAGCCCACCCCACCCCCACCCCCACCCCCACCCCCGTGGGCTCGCAGTTTCCTTCCAGCAACCCCTAAGGCCTGAGGAGACCTCTTTCTGGCTGGGCTGGCGTTCGGCAGCCCCGTCTTTCCCTTATGACCCTGGGGGACTGAGAAAAGACAGAGGGTAGAGGGGCACAGACCGTCCTCTCCGCCAGCAGCTGAGTGTTTTTGTCAATGTCAAAGTCCCAAAGTGAATATAAGAACGATGGGGACTGAGGTGAGCTTTAGGTGAGCTAAACCGAGGCCCCACATACTGGAGGTGACACAGTTCTTGTGAGGGCTGAGCCACCAAGTAGGAGAGGGCCACGTCCAGAGCTTCGTGCGTCCTGGGGAGAGCTAGAGGACCAAGTGTGTTCAGAAGTTTCTGGATGGAAGAGGTGGCCTCTAGCTTGGCACCTCCTCTACAATCCTCTCCTACTCTTCCCTCCCTCGTCCCAGAATGTACGTGTTTGGTGGCTGGGTGCCTCTCGTCATGGATGACGTCAAAGTGGCCACACACGAGAAGGAGTGGAAGTGTACCAACACACTGGCTTGTCTCAACCTGGGTATGGCCTCCTCGGGCTTGGGCTCAGAGCGGCCTCCTTGGCCTGAAAGCTGTGTGGGGAGCACAGGGAGCCGAGCTGCTTCTAGGCCGTGCCTCTAGAATCCGCCAGGAGTAGCCAGTGGCCCAAGTGCTCTGAGGGACGCTCCTCCTTTGCGTCTTTTGAATAGGCTCTTCCTACCCAGCGTAACCACGCAGAGCGTCCCTCCTGTCTCCTGTTGGTGGTTTCTCACCCACCCTGCAGGGACTTTGCTCTATACACGAGCGTTGCCTCTAGGTTCCTTTAAAACCGAGGAAACAGGACAGTGGCCTGCTCTACGCAGTGCGGCCCCTGACCCTTGGCATTTACTCTGTCCTGGAGACCATCCCATCCCTGCAGGGCGAGTGGCCTCATTCTTTTGAATTGCTCTCGTGGTGTCAAAACTTGCACCAACGCTGCTCGTGAGTATCCTCACACCGTTCTCGCCAAGTGCAATTGTATTCAAAGAGGAAGACCTAGAGGTAGACTTGCTTTCAGAGGGATGTTGCCGTACACACAGATGCCCCTGGCAGTGTTTGCCAGGCCGGCAAACAGTTCGCTCTTTGCGGAGCCCGGTAGGCACTTGACTCTCCCCGTGGGCCAGCCCCCATTCCCTCCCCTGGCTCACCCTGAGCCCTGGCTGCACCAGCACGAACATCAAACTGCCAGGCACCCTCTGGGTTAAGTTTGCCTTAATCGTGAGTGAGGGTATGTATTTTTCCTCGGATCCTCTTGTCACCTTTTCTGTAACTCGCGTTCCTCTTCACCCATCTCTTTCTAGAGGCTCTTGTGTTGCTTGATGTGTGAGAAGGGAAACCTTTGGCTGTGTGTTTCACATAGTTTTCCCAGTTTGTAGTTCGTGGTTTATAATTTTTTACGGTCTTTTTGCTATGTGGAGTTGTTTTTGTTTTTGTCTTTGTCTTAATTTAGTAATCTTTGATGACTTCCTGGTTTTAATTCCCCATCCCTGACAGCAAAAGGCCAAAGAGCCCTTGGGGGTTGTCTATTCCTCTGCCCGCTAATGACCTCCACATCCTGCCCTCCCCAGATACCATGGCCTGGGAGACCATCCTGATGGATACGCTGGAGGACAATATTCCCCGGGCCCGTGCCGGCCACTGTGCTGTAGCCATCAACACCCGCCTGTACATTTGGAGTGGGCGTGACGGCTACCGAAAGGCCTGGAACAACCAGGTCTGCTGCAAGGACCTCTGGTACCTGGAAACGGGTAAGGCCGACCGGAGGAGAGCTGCCATGCCCGTCCCTGAAGTCTCTGCTGCCGCCTTCTCACCAGCGGTGCTCTCTTACAGAAAAGCCACCGCCCCCGGCCCGGGTACAGCTGGTACGAGCCAACACCAACTCCCTGGAGGTGAGCTGGGGGGCTGTGGCAACAGCCGACAGTTATCTTCTGCAGCTCCAGAAATATGACATTCCTGCCACGGCTGCTACTGCCACCTCCCCTACACCCAATCCAGTCCCGTCTGTGCCTGCCAACCCTCCCAAGAGCCCTGCCCCAGCAGCAGCCGCGCCTGCTGTGCAGCCACTGACCCAAGTAGGCATCACGCTCCTGCCCCAGGCTGCCGCCACCACCCCAACCACCACCACCATCCAGGTCCTGCCGACGGTGCCTGGTAGCTCGATCTCCGTGCCTGCCGCAGCCAGGACTCAAGGTGAGCCGGGGGCCGGGCTCTCAAGGGCAAGATCCAGCCCACCAGGGGGTCACGTGCCTGAGTGAGGACCGCTAGACAGACGGCACACCTGGTGGCCATTCGTGCAGGCTTGTGGCCAAGTGGTGGCGGGGGACCTCAGTCCCGACCTTGGAGGCTGTCACTGAGGGTGTCTGGAAGGGCCAGATTTGAAGCACAAGCAGGTCACAGAAGCTGCTCGCCTCTGCCCCTTCTCTTGCCAGGTGTCCCTGCTGTTCTCAAAGTGACCGGTCCTCAGGCTACAGCAGGAACCCCATTGGTCACCATGCGACCTGCCAGCCAGGCTGGGAAAGCCCCCGTCACTGTGACCTCGCTTCCCGCAGGCGTGCGAATGGTCGTGCCTACGCAGAGCGCCCAGGGGACGGTGAGAAGCTCGGGCGGGGCGGGGCTTTCCTGGCGGTCGGCGGCGCGCTGGCGGGATTCGAGTCCCGCTCGTCCTGCGTCCTGCACCGTAAAGCGCAGATGAGACGCCCGCTCGGCACTGACTTCAGAACCGCCCGTCTGACCTCAAGGGCATTTTAAGTGTGTATTTTCTTGTCCTGGAGCCTGAGGGGAGGATCTAGCCAGCTGGGGTTTGACTCAGCCCCATGAGGAGAGAGCTGTATCTGTCTCCGTGGTCTTTAGGAAAGATCCAGAACTACTCGTAACTCTTGCTGCCAGGTTGCTGTGCCTCGTCAGTGGTAGGAGTCCACGTCTGGGGTCAGTAGAGCAGGGCCCAGCAGTCCTGACGCTGAGAGGTGCCGCTTCAGGGCGAGCCAGGCGGGTTCTGGTGAAGGCCGTGGAGCAGGGAGTGTGGTGGCCGCGGGCCTGGCACTCCCTGTGGGCTCGCACTCCCTGTGGGCTCACACTCCCTGCGCCCGCTGCAGGTCATCGGCAGCAACCCGCAGATGAGTGGCATGGCGGCGTTGGCAGCCGCGGCTGCTGCCACCCAGAAGATCCCTCCTTCCTCGGCACCCACGGTGCTGAGTGTCCCGGCCGGCACCACCATCGTCAAAACTGTGGCCGTGACGCCTGGCACCACCACCCTCCCAGCCACTGTGAAGGTGGCCTCCTCGCCAGTCATGGTGAGCATCCCTTGGGCCTGGTTCTCAGCCTTGGGGCCGGGGGCTTCTGGGCACTGTGATCAGACAGCGGTCACTCCTTCCGGGCTTTGGACCAACCCGCAGAGGCCGTAGGTCCGTAACTGGTGTTTGCTGTGGGCTGTGGAATAAGCTGACAGCTATAGGGGTGTGGCAGCCTTAGGCTAGACTTGCCGGCCCAGTGTCCTCCCTTGCTTTGCTAGAGGAAAGGTAAACCGAACTGAGCTAGGGACGCACTCACGCATGCACGCGTGGGGCAAGGCAGGCTAGAGTTTTGCTGTGTGCGCACCCCCGCCATTCGGGCGCTCTCTGACCCGCCCACCACTCTTCTCTGCTCCCTCCAGGTGAGCAACCCAGCCACTCGCATGCTGAAGACTGCAGCCGCCCAGGTGGGGACGTCTGTCTCCTCTGCCGCCAACACGTCCACCCGCCCCATCATCACAGTACACAAGTCGGGGACCGTGACAGTGGCCCAGCAGGCACAGGTGGTGACCACAGTGGTGGGTGGGGTCACCAAGACCATCACCCTGGTGAAGAGCCCCATCTCTGTCCCAGGAGGCAGTGCTCTGGTGAGTGATGGGTGCCAGGAGAGCCCAGCCCAGGCCGTGCCCTTGACTGGTCTCTGGATCACCCTTTGTGCTCTATGTCTTCCTTTTCAGATTTCCAATCTGGGCAAAGTGATGTCAGTGGTCCAGACCAAACCAGTTCAGACTTCTGCGGTCACAGGCCAGGCGTCTACAGGCCCGGTGACTCAGATCATCCAGGTGAGCTCGTGGGCTCCAGACCGTGACACAAGCAAGAGTGGGCGCTGGCCTGGGGCTAGAACTCGCATCCCTGGCTAGACATGATCCCATGAGCACTGATGGCACAGAAGGTCCTACTGCTTGGTCCTGTCACCCTCGGTCTTCAGAATACTCTGAGCTGCCTGGGCTGCCAGTGGAGACTAGCCAGACCAGAGTCACTGTTAAAGTTGCCATTCTTCTAAAAAAGGATGGATAGATATATATGGGTATAACTGAATCACTTAGCTGTACACCTGAAACTAACACAACATCGTAGGTCAATTAAAAATTAAAAAAAAAAAACAAAAACGTTTCCCGTCTCGACAGTGATGCCGGCTCGCCTCAGCCCCTCTTTGCGTGTTTCCCTCTACAGACCAAAGGGCCCCTGCCGGCTGGGACTATCCTGAAGCTGGTGACGTCAGCAGATGGGAAGCCCACCACCATCATCACTACCACGCAGGCCAGCGGGGCAGGGACTAAGCCCACCATCCTGGGCATCAGCAGCGTGTCCCCCAGCACCACCAAGCCCGGCACGACCACTATCATCAAGACCATCCCCATGTCGGCCATCATCACGCAGGCGGGCGCCACGGGTAGGGGCCTCCTCCAGCGTGCTGGTGAGGGACCATGTCAGGAGGGAAAAGGCAGGCAGATGGAGGGCGGGCTGCGACGTGTTTCCATTCTGGTTTTCCCCTCTTTTCCACCCTCTCCCTGCCTTTTCCTTAAGATATGTCGGGAGGTAGCAGGGGTTACGGCTACAGTTGGTACTTCTTTGTTTTAATCAAGGGGCAGCAGGAGTAACTGCTTGAAAGGGGGCCCAAGAGAAACGGGACCCGGCAGCAGGCCCGGGTGGGAGGCCGGCGCTGTCCCTCGTGGCCCAGCCTGAAGCCAGGCTGCCCCCCTCTTCTCCAGGTGTGACCAGCAGTCCCGGCATCAAGTCCCCCATCACCATTATCACCACCAAGGTTATGACTTCCGGAACTGGAGCCCCCGCCAAAATCATCACTGCTGTTCCCAAAATCGCCACTGGCCACGGGCAGCAAGGAGTGACCCAGGTGCGGCGTGCCTGGCCCTCTCCTCACCCCAGGGTCCAGTCCGGGAGCACAGCAGGCCACGTGGGTCTTCCCGTGGGGCCTGGGAGGGCCAGCGCAGGGTCTGGCCAGCCCGCATGTGATGTGAGGCTGCTTTCCTCTGACATCCCAGGTGGTGCTGAAGGGAGCCCCCGGCCAGCCGGGCACCATTCTCCGCACCGTGCCCATGGGCGGCGTCCGCCTGGTCACCCCCGTTACTGTCTCCGCCGTCAAGCCGGCTGTCACCACGTTGGTCGTGAAGGGCACAACAGGTGTGTAGGCCGCGGGGGGAGTGGGGCAGAGTCGGGGTGCGCCCCGGCCCCGCCTGCCCAGGGAGAAAAGCTGCCGGGAAGGCGGTGCCAACAGCGGGCTTCCTCCCACATCCCACCCCCGCCTCCCTCTCTGCCTTCAGGCGTCACGACCCTAGGCACCGTGACGGGCACCGTGTCCACCAGCCTCGCCGGGGCCGGGGGCCACAGCACCAGTGCCTCCCTGGCCACACCCATCACCACCTTGGGCACCATCGCCACCCTCTCGAGCCAAGTGATCAACCCCACCGCCATCACCGTGTCGGCGGCACAGACCACGCTGACGGCGGCCGGTGGGCTCACCACCCCCACCATCACCATGCAGGTAGGGCAGCCGGGAGAGCACGTGGAAGCGCGGGCCCAGCCTGAGGGTTCCGGTCTCCACGTTGGGGCCATCCTCTCCAGGCTTCCTTCTGCTGCCGTGTGCAGCTGGGTCCTTTTTTGCCCTCCCGTGTGTGGCACCCGTAGGACGGTTTCCCTGTAGCCACGTAATTGCGATTCTCAGTCACCGTTTGATAGCGTGTCGTGCTGAGATGATATGTTTCAGCCATTTTTAGTTTCTGAGCGTTAGGCTTTTTCTTTCGTGATACTGTAGAGGGTACGACGATTCATTTTGGGGTGCATATAGCATCTTTCTCTTCGTACGTTGTAAGCTGAATTCCTGGTGAGGTGGTGAAGCGTCTGTGGCTGGCCTTGGTACAGCCTGGGGTCAGCAGGGTTCCCAGCCCAGGCCTCGCCCCCGCCCAGCCCCTTCCCAGTCCCTGTGGCCCTTGAGGTGACGCAGTACCTCTTCCTTGGTTCCTGAGAGAGTCAGTTTCTTGGGGTCAGAGGGTGAGCAGGTCCCGGATTTGCCAGCTTTGTTGCTTTAGGAGCCAAGCTGGTGGTCCCAGCCAGCGTAGGGGATGCTGTACTAATTCCCCATCTGGCCTCTCCCCCAGCCTGTCTCCCAGCCTACCCAGGTGACTCTGATCACAGCGCCCAGCGGGGTCGAGGCCCAGCCTGTGCACGACCTCCCCGTGTCCATTCTGGCCTCGCCTACTACAGAACAGCCCACGGCCACGGTCACCATCGCTGACTCAGGCCAGGGTGACGTGCAGCCCGGCACTGTGACACTGGTGTGCTCCAACCCGCCCTGCGAGACCCACGAGACGGGCACCACCAACACAGCCACCACCACTGTCGTGGCTAATCTCGGGGGACACCCGCAGCCCACCCAGGTGCAGTTTGTCTGCGACAGACAAGAGGCAGCTGCTTCTCTCGTGAGCTCCACAGTGGGCCAGCAGAACGGCAGTGTGGTTCGCGTCTGTTCCAACCCGCCGTGCGAGACCCACGACACGGGCACCACCAACACGGCCACCACCGCCACCTCCAACATGGCTGGGCAGCACGGCTGCTCCAACCCGCCGTGCGAGACCCACGAGACGGGCACCACCAGCACGGCCACCACCGCCATGTCAGGCATCGGAGCCGGGCAGCGGCGAGACATCCGGTACACCTGTGTGGCAAGCACCGTGCCCGCCGTGGTCCGGGTCGGCATGGCTGCCGGGGCGTCAGAGGGAGCCCAGGGGTCTGTCAAGCCCTCGTGCCAAACCCGCCAGACCGGCGCGACCAGCACCACCATGACTGTGATGGCCACCGGGGCCCCGTGCTCAGCTGGCCCACTCTTCAGACCAAGCTTGGCCCTGGAGGCTGGTGGCCGTGGCGCCACGCTCGTGCAGTTGGGCCCTCTGAGCACCCAGGTCAGGCCTGGTGGTGAGGGTAGCCCCCTAGCTGGCCTGGGCCCGCTGGTATCCGTGGGGCGCCAGCTGGAGGCGCATCACGCCCACACGACGTACGCCGCCACCACGGCCCGCTCTACCGTGGGTGCCGGGGAACCCAGTGAGGTGCAGGGGATGCCTGCGCTTGGGTACGAGAGCTCGCCTGGTGCCGCTGTGACTGCGAAGGCCCTGGAGGCACTGCTGTGCTCCTCGGCCACCGTGACGCAGGTCTGCTCTAACCCCCCGTGCGAGACCCACGAGACGGGCACCACCCCTACGCCCACCACCGCCACGTCCACCGGGGGTGCGGGCCAGCCAGAGGGTGGGCAGCAGCCCCCCGCTGGCCGCCCCTGTGAGACGCACCAGACGGCTTCCACCGGTACCACCATGTCAGTCAGCATGGGCGCCCTGCTCCCTGACGCCGCGCCCTCCCACAGAACCCTGGAGTCCGGCTTGGAGGGGGCGGCACCGCCCGCAGTTGCCCCCCAGGCTGGAGCTTCATTGCTGGCTCCTTTCCCGACGCAGAGGGTGTGCTCCAACCCACCCTGTGAGACCCACGAGACAGGCACCACGCACACGGCCACCACCGTCACCTCCAACATGAGTTCCAACCAAGGTAGGTGGAGGCGGCCAGCCTGGCACCCGTGCTCCCCGGGGCCCAGGCCCCAGCAAGAGGCCTTCGGTTTGATTCCGCGGAGCTCGGTTTACTAGCCTGGGCGGGTCCTCTGGGCGATGGTGTCCCCTGCTGGCAGAGCTGGGTGGAAACCCTGCTGGAGGGGGCCTGTCATCCCACTCTCCCCCTGCCCCCCGCAGACCCCCCGCCGCCTGCCAGCGACCAGGGAGAGGTGGAGAGCACCCAGGGCGACGGCGTGAACATCCCTGGTTCCAGTCCTATCACGACAACGGTGTCCTCCACGCTGACACGGGCCGTGACCACTGTGACACAGTCCACACCGGTCCCGGGCCCTTCGGTGCCGGTAAGAGCCCCCGGAGGGCCCCCCTCTGTCCGCCTCCCTGCTGCCCACCGCACTTCAGGCCTGCGCTGTTCCAGGATTGGACACCAGGTGTCGCTCTCGCTCCAGGCACGCGCCACTCCTGGTTCCTTTTCCAGACCATAGAAGGGCAGCCTCGTGCCTGACAGGGCAGGGCGCAGGAGGCCCCCAGGCTTGGTGGGTGTCTCGTGGGCGCTTTTCTTTCTATAGCTGTTTCCTATGGCTTGTTACTCGGCTGTCGCCTGTAAGAGTGGCACAGCGGGAGTCTGAAGGCCGCTTGGGCGAGGCGGGGAGACCTCTGTGAGGATGGGGTAAAATTGGCCGGCAGGTCGCGGGTCTCTACTCCTCTTGCCACGCCCCCCACTGCTCAGTGACCTACCGCCCCTGCTCGTCAGATGGGGTCGTGGCGGCCCCTGGGGAATGCAAATCCTGGCCCACAGGGAAAGATGAAGGTCTGCCTGGTTCTGGCCTCCCGCTCCTTCCCTCTGACAGGGGCTTCTCTCCCTTTCTAGAAGATCTCATCAGTGACCGAGACTACCCCAGGGGCTCTGACCACCGAAGTCCCCATCCCGGCCACGATAACAGTGACCATAGCCAACACAGAAACTTCTGACATGCCCTTCTCTGCTGTTGACATCCTGCAGCCCCCAGAGGAGCTCCAGGCCTCGCCAGGGCCTCGCCAGCAGCTTCCGCCACGGCAGCTCCTGCAGCCTGCCTCCGCACCCCTGATGGGGGAGTCCGCCGAGGTCCTGTCAGCCTCCCAGGCCCCCGAGCTCCAGGCCGCCGTGGATCTGAGCAGTACAGGGGACCCGTCTTCAGGCCAGGAGCCTGCCAGCTCAGCCGTGGTAGCCACTGTGGTGGTCCAGCCGCCACCGCCCACGCAGTCCGAAGTAGACCAGTTGTCACTTCCCCAAGAGCTGATGGCCGAGGCCCAGGCGGGCACCACCACCCTCATGGTAACGGGGCTCACCCCCGAGGAGCTGGCGGTGACTGCTGCCGCTGAAGCGGCCGCCCAGGCCGCAGCCACAGAGGAAGCCCAGGCCCTGGCCATCCAGGCCGTGCTCCAGGCCGCGCAGCAGGCCGTCATGGGTAGGTGCTGGGGTCACGGTAGGTGGCTTACCCCACTGTCTTTGGTTCAGGGTAGGTGGGAGCCCCGAGGGGAAGACGGACTCCTCGGGAGGAGTGAGGAACCGGGGTTCTGGAGCCTCCCTGCTGGCGGCCCTGGCTGGCGGGCCCCGGTGACAGCCTGGGAAGAGGAGGCTTGTCTCCCGCCAGGGCAGCACGCCGCAGACTTGACGGGGAGGGCAGGCTGACTTGGGCGCCCAGGAAGGAAGCGGGCTTTCTCGGGCGGGGGAGGGCAGGGTAGAGGTGGGCCCGGAGACGAGGTCTGAGAGACAGGCTCTGAGGGCCGGCGCCCACCAGGGCTGCCCCTAGCTCCGGGAGGGCGGTGACCATGGGTAGCCGGGGCTGGGCTGTCCCACCTGCCGCTCCTCCTAAGTAGAAGTCGTCTCCACCTGGAGCAGGCACCGGGGAGCCCATGGACACGTCGGAGGCGGCGGCCGCTGTGACGCAGGCGGAGCTGAGCCACCTGTCGGCCGAGGGCCAGGAGGGCCAGGCTACCACCATCCCCATCGTGCTGACGCAGCAGGAGCTGGCCGCCCTGGTGCAGCAGCAGCAGCTCCAGGAGGCGCAGGCCCAGCAGCAGCAGCACCACCTCCCCACGGAGGCGCTGGCCCCTGCCGACAGCCTCAACGACCCGACCATCGAGAGCAACTGCCTCAACGAGCTGGCCGGGGCTGCGCCCAGCACCGTGGCACTGCTGCCCTCCACAGCCACTGAGAGTGAGTGGGGCCCTGCTCCCCCGGGGAACTCGGTTGATCGCGGAAGAAAGTCTCGGGGCGGCGGTGGGGGTGGGGGGCGGCGCTGGTCCCGGGCCCCTCCGTGCAGAGGCGGGCGTGTCCTCTAGCCTGCGGGAAGGGCGCCCACGCAAAAGCCAGGTCTCCGGGGCCTTTCCTGTTGATGCCGTCTTTACTCCCAGGCCTGGCTCCGTCCAACACGTTTGTGGCCCCCCAGCCAGTCGTGGTCGCCAGTCCCGCGAAGCTGCAGGCCGCGGCTACCCTGACGGAAGTGGCCAATGGCATCGAGTCCCTGGGCGTAGTGAGTCTGGAGTGACGGGGACTCGGGGGTTGGGGTGCAGCATCTGGGCCCCGAGGGTGGAGGGCCTGATCTCTTCTCCCCTCTCTGACTTGCAGAAGCCAGACCTGCCACCCCCGCCCAGCAAAGCCCCCGTGAAGAAAGAGAACCAGTGGTTTGATGTGGGGGTCATTAAAGGCACCAACGTGATGGTGACACACTATTTCCTGCCACCTGATGACGCTGCTCCGTCGGATGTAAGTGTCCCCGCGAGCTGAGACCCCCGGGTGGGTAGGGATTTATCAAGCTCCCCGGGGGCACGCCTGTCTTAGGGCTGCCTCCTCTCTCTCCCTGTGACCCTTGAAGTGGCTGTGAAGCCCAGCCTCGGCCCACCTTGCCCCGTCCCCGCCTTGTCGTGCAGGGGCTGCCGTGGCTGCCCTTTCCCCGGCCCACCCACCCCACTGTGTGGACCTGCATCGTCCCCAGGGTAGAAAACTCCTCTGCTGGCCCCAGAGCCACGCTCCAGCAGCCCTCTCACGTCAGGCACTTCCGTGTCTCCCTTCCTATTCGCCCGGCCTCTTCCCGCAGGACGACTCGGGCGCGGTGCCCGACTATAACCAGCTGCGCAAGCAGGAGCTGCAGCCTGGCACCGCCTATAAGTTCCGCGTTGCCGGGGTCAACGCCTGTGGCCGGGGGCCCTTCAGCGAGATCTCAGCCTTTAAGACGTGTCTGCCTGGCTTCCCGGGGGCCCCCTGTGCCATTAAAATCAGCAAAGTGAGTCTTGCCCTGGGATCAGCCTCTGTCCTCGGCTGAGTCCGTGCGCTCAGCGCTCTCTTCCGTGCTGGCTGCCGGCGGGGGTGACTCGGGAGGGGGCCCCGAGGTGCGGGCAGAGCCAGCTGGCTCTGCGGTGAGGCTTCTGGTCCTGGCTCTGTCGGCGATGGCCAGGGAGACCAGGGCAGGTTCCTCCCCGTGCCCCTGCCACCCCGTGTGCCGTGCTCCACGTGCTGCTTCGCCTAATCCTTAAACCCCCGATGAGGGGACTGAGGCGCCAAGAGGCTAAAAGGCGAGCCACGTGCTAGGTGGCAGAGCAGGGCTGGGAAGGCTGCTTGGAGTCCCGTTGGTGCTCTCGCTGTTGTGTCAGGCTGCCTTCCGGGTGGGGGCAGAAGAAGCCATCTCTCCGGAGCTCCTGGAGCTCTGCTCTGAAATAGCTCTGTCGTGTTAGGAGGAAGGGTGGAGTAGGAGCACTCAGTTCCGGAGGCTTCGAAGCATTCGAGGCCCTCTGTACCCGGGCGCGTGGGGTGGGAATGTGTCACAAGGCTGAAGGTGGCCCGGCCTGATCTCTGCCCCCTCGGTTCCAGAGTCCAGACGGCGCTCACCTCACCTGGGAGCCGCCCTCTGTGACCTCTGGGAAGATCATCGAGTACTCGGTGTACCTGGCCATCCAGAGCTCGCAGTCCGGGGGCGAGTCCAAGAGCTCCACCCCGGCGCAGCTGGCCTTCATGCGGGTGTACTGTGGGCCCAGCCCCTCCTGCCTCGTGCAGTCCTCCAGCCTCTCCAACGCCCACATCGACTACACCACCAAGCCCGCCATCATCTTCCGCATCGCTGCCCGCAACGAGAAGGGCTACGGCCCAGCCACGCAGGTCAGGTGGTTGCAAGGTGGGTCTTGCTCGTGGGGCTCCTTTGGGCAGCTCTAGGGAGAGGTTGGGGGGAGGCGGGAGCTGGACTTGGGGGCTTTGTATTCTGGGGCGGGCGATGGCCTAGGGCCCTGGGTAGGTGTCTCGGAGTGGAGGGTTACTCGCCTCATCTGGGGGTGCAGAGGAAACTGCTCGGGGCTGCTGGGGGCGGGAAGGGCTGCCGAGGCCGGCGGCAGGAGGCATGGGGTGGGGAGCAGAGGCCTCGGGCTGCTCCATCAGGAGTTTGCGCGGGGTTGGGGGGTGGGGGGCCACTGGAGTCGTCTCGCCCCCGTTGCTGAGCTGCTCGCTCACTGCTGGCCTCTTTCCTTTCAGAAACCAGTAAGGACAGCTCTGGCGCCAAGCCGGCCAGCAAGCGGCCCATGTCCTCTCCAGAAATGTAAGCGGGGAGTGCCTTTCAAGAGCCTTCTGAGGCCAGGGGTAGGCGGATCCCGGGAGGAAGGAGCGGTGGGGACAGTAGGGCCCGCCTTCTCCTTAAGCGAGGGGGGCTGCTTAACCGGGCACGATGCCCCGCTAGGGCCCAGCCAGAGCCCCCGATGAGTCCCACTCGCTTCGCCGTGGGGACCCAGCTGACGCTTTTCGCTTTGCCTTTGCCTCCCGTCTCCCAAGGAAATCGGCTCCAAAGAAATCGAAGGCAGACGGTCAGTGAGAGGCAGCTGCCCTGCGCCTGGCTGCTTCTCCAGATCCCCCTCTGCTTCAGGACCGCCGCCCGCCCGGGCCTGCCCGCCCCGCCCACCCGGCGCTCACTTTGCCCTCACGAGCCGCCACACCGGCTGCCCGTTCTCTCTCCCTCTCTCTCTCCCTCTGTTTTAAAAATAATCTCGAGAAAGCACATTTTACCATTGCTGTGGGGAGGAAGCAGAAGGCAGATGTGGAAGAGCCCCCCTTCCTCTCCCCGCCCAGCGCCTGCCAGGGGACCAAGGCCCCAGGAGTGGGGGGTGGGCGTGGAAGCCGAGGAGAGGTGCCCCCTGGGCCCCTTCCCCCGCCTCCGCACCCTGAACTGGGTGTCTGTCTGGTTCTGTTGCATTTTCTTCCATTAGTGTTTCCCGACACCCGCCCGCCCTTCCGCTTCTCCCACCCCGCCCTGCCTGGCACTCCCATGGGAAGCTGACACGTTTTCTCAGAGGCCTTCGTACACCCACCTCTTTCTCCCTCCCCTGTTCTTTCCCATTTGAAAAAAAGAGAAGAAAGAGAAAGAAAGAGGTGGAGAAGGAGCCCCGTGGTGGCCTGAGCAGTGTTCTGTGAAAACCTCCCGACTCCCAATTGGGGCGTAGAGTAGCCGCCCGCGGAGCCTGGCCTCAGCCTCTCTGGGGTTGACGGAGTTAACATTTTTACTGTAATTTTAGCCTTAGCGTGTGGGGTTTTGTCCCTTTTTTTTTGTTGTTGTTGTTGTTGTTAGCTGTGTACAGAATGTGTATCTTTTCCCCCCCCCCCCCTTTTTTTTTAAACTTTTTTCTCCTTGGCTAAGCCTTGGCAGGGATCTTTCTGGAGGAGAAGCTGGGGCAGCCAGGGTAGGAGAGGCGTGGAACCTCCCCTGTGGGCCTGGTGTTTGCTGCCCAGCCCGGTTTTCTCTTTCTGGCGCCTGTCCTCTGCCCCTCTGCCTGTTCCCAGGCCTCTGGGACAAAGGAGGGTGAGCCGTCAAACCTCACTCCCCACGGGCAGTTGCTCCACACCTAGAGGCTTGAGCTTGAGGTCAGTCAGGTTGCTGAGGAGGATGGTGTGGAGGTGGGGGCCGCGGCCTGACGGCCAGTCCTGGGTCCACAGCACTCTCCACGACCCCCAGGCTCGCTCCCCGGCATGACTGCTTAGAGCATCCAACACCCACAGCTGCCGCTTCCTGCAGCCGCCCTCTCTCGGCAAAGCTGGTGCATGACGGAGGGGAGCTTGGCCTCAGAGGCAGCCTGGGAGGGCAAGTTGTGTGGTGCCACTGATTCTGTGAATTTACAGTACGGTCCCCAAGCTGGGCCCGTCCTCCCGGGGCCGGGCTTGGTGGGCTTGGGGCTCTGCTTGGAATGGCTAGTGACAGCTTGCTGCCCCACACCCAAGCTTTAGGCAACGAGTGAGACTTGCAGGCGGGTCGCACAGAAGGATTTGAAACGACCGGCCGGTCTCTTCAAAACCCCTTTCTCTGCCCTGGAGACGCAGCTGTGGCCGGGGGCACCCCAGCCTCTGCAAACCCCCCGGCCCTGGCCCACGCCCTCTGGGGCCTCTGATTTGTTGTATTATAGTATATTTCGCTGTGGAAGACGTCATGTTTAGTCACCTTGGAGCCCACCGCCTGGTCCCGTTGTTTCCCCCCATCCCTATTCCCGAGCACCCGTTGATCTCTTGTTTCTGGAAACAGTAAGCTTGTTCATCTAATGTAGAGTAACCCCCGTGACTCAATATTACCATAGTGCGATGTCGTTTTGTGCTATTTTGAACAATTAAAAGACTTTTTTTGAAATAACCATCTGCCGTCTTGCTGTGTCTGGGGCTCCCACAGGAGGCTGCCTGAGGTGGGGAAGTTGGGCCCCACAGGGCTCACCAGAACCCTCAGGGAGCCTCTTGTTCGCGGGGCCTGCCGTGAGCGGGATTCTGCTTCCCCATTGGCTCCCGTGTCTCAAAAGTTCTGTGGGCTGTGGCCTTGGCACTGAGCTACACTAGGACCAGGTTGCCCACGGAAGATCCCATGATGGCGGCCAGAGCGCAGGCCACAGGCCAAGGGGCTCCCTGGACACGTGTTGCCGATTCCCTGTGTGGAGACCAGGTCACCTTCCTTCTCCCCAACCAGCGGACAGGGGACTGGGTCCAAGGCCTGGCAGGTCGCCAGCCGCCACCCTCCTCGGACGGTTGGCCAGGGCCGAGCACCTGCCACTGAGCGATCACAGACCCCGGAGAGCCCCCGCGATGTCAGATCCGCAGGAGAGCCCGGCGTCGACCGAGGGGTGGCTCCTCCCGTCTGGTGCTCAGTGGGCGTTGCCCAAGTGACTCCTTGTCTGCCCTTCCTGCACACGGGCCAGGGCCCCCAAGGGGGGGCAGCAGAGCTTCTGTGGAACCAACTGTGACAGTTGCACTGTTGGGGTGGGCTGCTATCGCTAGGGTGGTGCCGTACCCAGGGTAAGACGGGCAGAGGTCGTCCTCAGCGCGGACCAGACGGGAGCTCCGCGGAGCGCGGGGTGAGGCGGCCGAGGCTCAGCACAGCCTCGGTGCCACGCGGGGCAGAGGGGAGCACCTCGCTGCGGGCCCCGCACTCTGACAGGGATCCGGGCGCCCCGCCTCATTCCCCGCTCTTGGCAAGTCGCTCTGGTACCAGAAGCCACCTCCTCCCTCTCTAACCCGCGGACGCGCCACGGCGCCTCGCCCAAGAGGCCTCCCAGAGTGCGCCCCTGTCCCTGGTACTCCCTCCGCTGGAAGCGCGGGGTCTCATGAGTGTGGGGTCCTGTCGGGGCTCCGCCACACCGACTCTGACCTGACTCAGAGCCCGGGCGCCTCACAGCTCATGGGGGTTGGCGGGGACAGAGGCCCAGGGAGAGCGGCAGGCACGTGTCCTTCAGGCTAGAGCAGGAGAAGCAACGTGCAGGGGTGGGGGATGGGGGGATGCGGGGCAGCCGGGGGGGGGGGGGGGCCCACCTGGGGGACTCGGGAAAGAAGGGGCCTGTGCAGATCTGCCAGACACATGGTACGCAGCTCTGTGGATGCTCACATCGTGGGGGGGAGGGGCGCCAGGTTCCTGCCGCCCACCCGTCGTCCCTCTGCTCACTTGAACGGCTCTCTGGACGGCCAGGGCCATGCTGCTGGTGTCTCCAGCACCGGTCTCAAAATACTGGGCTCCAGCCCCGCACAGGGACGGGAACGCCGCCGGCTCTCACCTCGGGATTGGGACCCAGGGCTGGGGGCCACCCGTAAGAACCTTAGAACCCTCCCCACAGCAAGGCTCCTCCTTGCCCTGGCATGAGGGAGACAGAGTGCCAGCAAGGCAGGGGATCCGCAGGCAGGCGGCTGACACCAGCCCAGCTGGGCCCACGGCTGGGACCCCCCTACGCAGGCACGAGGGAAAGCGGAGGGTGGAGGGGCGCAGCAGCCACAGGGCACACCAGCTGCCGGTCCCCCGTGCTGTCCGGACCAGTGCACAGCTGCGGGAGCCGCAGGGGCGCCAGGCCCCTGTCCCAGGGCTGTAGGACACTCCCGGGCTGCTGTCCCTCCTTCCGGAAGACGGGGCGACGGACCCTGAAGGCCAAGCTTCCCTGAGCCCCACTGGGAGCCCAGGGTCCCTGGAACGCCCCCTCCACATAATTCTTCCGTTGGCTGGGCAAGCAGGCGACAGTTCGGCCAGCCTTCCTCAGAGCACCAGACCTAATCAGACAGTCACAGAGCCGTGAAGCGAAAATCAGACACGGGTGCTAGAAGATACACCTGGAGAACTCGGCGGTGTGACGGCGGAGAGGGCCCAGGATGCCCCCTCTTGCCTGGCCTTCGAGCTGCCGTCACTGGGGCGAACAGGTCAGGTGCTGAGGGGCTGGTTCATCAGAGAGGACTTGCCCCGCTGTGGGGCCCAGGTCAGAGGAGCCGAGGCGTTCAGCCAGTCCCAGCTGCTCTCTCCTGCGGCACCTGGGCCCGCGCCCCGCCCTGTCCAGCCCCCTGCTGGACACCCCCGCCCCGCCCCCCGTCCCGGACCTTCCTCCTGCCAGCTCACCCAGCACTTCCCACCGGGAGGATCTTGAGCGGAGGCTGCCCAGCAGAGGGGCTCCGCGGGACTCTGCCGCCCAAAGGTGGGGTGGGCCAAGAGTCGGGGCGCAGCCGGAGGCCGGGGTGGAGTCGCAAGCCGGCCAAGCCACGCCCCCGCTGCGGGCTCTGCCCCCAGGTCCGGGCGGAACCCCGGGGAGGAGGGGTGGGTGGGGCTAGGCTGGGTCAGCTGAGTGACAGTCACGCGACCGCGACCAGCTCGGCTCCGAGCGCCTTCCTGGCGGAGAGGGGGGGGACGAGCGGGAGTCTCCGAGTGTGGCAGGCCAGTGGTGTGGGACCCGGGAGGGGGTGGGGGAGGAGGGCTTGTCCTGGAGGCGCCCCAGGGCGGCGGGGTCAGTCCTGGGGCTGGTCTGGGGCTGGGGGGCAGACCCGCACAGGGCTGGGTCCCGAAGCCTGGGGGCCTGGGGGACCCAGCCCTGGGGTCCACTCGAGCCTGGGGTGAGCTGGGGCACCAAGGGGCCCACTGAGGAGGCTGGGACCCGGAAAGATGGGGAGGTCTGAGGGGGAGCCGTGCCTCTCAAGTGCAAGTTTCCCAGGACATGGAGAAGGAGAGAGAGACCCTGCAGGCCTGGAAGGAGCGGGTGGAACATGAGCTGGATGTCGTGGTGGCTTTCTGGTTGGAGCACTCCCACGACCAGGAGCACGGGTGCGCCTCGCCCTGCTCGGGCCCTGGGCGGGGTCCCTGCCCCTGCTGAGTCCCCACCTCACTCAGCTGACTCAGGCCTGCTGGGCTCGGCTAACGCTGCGTGTGGCCCACAGGGGCTTCTTCACGTGCCTTGGCCGTGACGGGCAGGTGTATGACGACCTCAAGTACGTCTGGCTGCAGGGGAGGCAGGTACGACAGGGGCACCCGCGACTTGCCGTCAGCCCGGCCCCGAGGACTGGGCCGCTCCCGACTTAAGCCGCGTTTCCTCCACTCCCCCACAGGTGTGGATGTATTGTCGCCTGTACCGCAAGCTTGAGCGCTTCCGCCGCCCTGAGCTTCTGAATGCGGCTAAAGCAGGTGCCCCCTCCGGGTCCCCATCTCCCCAGAGGCCACTCCAAGTCACCCTGTAGCACGCGTGCTCCTAGGTGCCTAGTTCTTAGAGGGGTCTAGAAGCAGCAAAGGGCCCGGTTATGCTCACAGGTAGGGAGGAAGGGGGAGGCGGTGGCATCCTCACCCAAATTCTAGCAGGCCACCTTCCCGACCAGCAGGTGGCGAATTTTTGCTGCGTTATGCCCGAGTGGCACCTCCTGCAAAGAAGTGTGCCTTTGTGCTGACGAGGGACGGCCGCCCGGTCAAGATGCAGCGGACCATCTTCAGCGAGTGTTTCTACACCATGGCCATGAATGAGCTGTGGAGGGTGACAGGGGACGCGCGGTACCAGGTGCATGGGAGGAAGGCTGCCCTGCGTGTCTCCGTGCCCTCGCCTGTCCTGGGCATGGCTGCCAGAGCATTCCCATTCAGCATGCGAGCCCCTCCCTGGGTCCTGCGTGCAGGGCCGGGTCTATCGTCACCGTCAGTCCTTACTCTGGGCCCCCACAGCCCAGGGCTGCTGGTAACACACACCCCCCCCCCCTTGCACTGCACTGTCACTGTGCGTCTACAGGTGAAGGAAAGTGCAGGGTTTATTGCGAGCCTCCAGGCAAGGAGAAAGGGCAGGTCTTGCTCAAAACACCCTAACTCCCCGATGGCTTCCGGGAAGGAATTTTTTTGTTTTTTTTTTGCGGTACGTGGGCCTCTCTCTGTCGCGGCCTCTCCCGTTGCGGAGGACAGGCTCCGGACGCGCAGGCTCAGCGGCCATGGCTCACGGGCCCAGCCGCTCCGCGGCACGTGGGATCCACCCGCACCGGGGCGCGAACCCGCGTCCCCTGCATCGGCAGGCGGACTCTCAACCACTGCGCCACCAGGGAAGCCCCGGGGAAGGGCTTTTGAAGGCAAGGTGAGGGAGGGGGTGGCGGGATACCTGATCAGCTTATGGACGTTCTTCCGACTGGTTGGTGGTGAGGTAACCAGGTGGTATTTCGGGAGGGAGTCAACATCATCAGCCTTCTGGTTCCAGTGGTCTGGGGTCTACACGCCGGTGGTCAGCGCGCCCTTACCTTCTTCCGCCCGGTGGGGGTCTTAGTATCTGCAAAACAACTCAGGGATATGACCCAGGGTATGATCTATAGCCCTTGAGGAGCAACTAAAGGTCCATGACTTTCTCTTACGGCTAAACTCTTATCATTTTGTGTTGCTTATCTGTTTTCCTCTGCTTCTGCATTTTCTCACTTCTATGATTATATTTGCTCTTTGGAACTTGGGGCTAGGCCTAGGAGGCTAAAGCTTTTCTACAGACAAGAGGCGGGGGACACAGGGGCTCTACCCCCCAGAAGGCTCTGCAGGGTCCTGCTCAGTTTCACAGGGATCAATCCGTGCCCTGCCCTGGCCGGGAGAGGGCCGCTCCCTCCTCCCTGGGCCCCCTCTTGCTTTCAAACGTGACCTCCCAGTCTGGGAATGGTCTACGCCCCCAGAGTGGGAGCCCTGGCCCCCAGCCCGGGGCCAGGCCCAGAGTAGGCCTTGGTGAAGGTGTCCTATGAGTGGCCGGGAGCACATGGTTCTCCCACCCCAGGGCTGGGGACCCAGCAGGTCGGCACCTGGGGTACCAGACTGGATGGGATGCAGCCTCAGCCTGGGCCTCCCCTCATCCCTCCCCAGAGCGAAGCGGTGGAGATGATGGATCAGATCGTGCACTGGGTGCGGGAGGACCCCTCTGGGCTGGGCCGGCCCCAGCTCCCTGGGGCCCCGGCCGCGGAGTCCATGGCGGTGCCCATGATGCTGCTCAGCCTGGTGGAGCAGCTCGGGGAGGCCGACGACGAGCTGGCGGGCGGCTACGCGGAGCTGGGGGACTGGTGCGCTCGGAGGATTCTGCGGCACGTGCAGGTGGGGGCAGGGCAGCGGGCGGACGGCGGCCGCCAGACAGGGCCCGGGGAGCTGGGGGGGCGGGGCGACCCCCTACGCCCCACCCCCCGGGGCGCCTCCTCCGCCCGCACCCACCCCCGAAGCCGGGCGCCGATGGCTCCCTTTACAGACTGGGGAGATGGGGCGAGGTGCGGCCCAGAACCCTCGGGAAGGGAAGGAGGGCCCCGGGGGGGGGGGGGGAGCCGGGGTGGGTGCCAGAGCCCCAGGCACGTCAGGGAACAGGAAGCCTGGCCGGACTCAGCTTCGTCCCAGGCCTCTGCACAGCCCAGTACCCACCCCCCCCCACCCCCCCACCCCACACCCCCCCACACCCCCCCCCACCCCCCCCCCCCGTCTCAGCCTCCGCTCAGTGCCTTACCCTCCCCACGTCAGGGGCCCAGGCCCAAAGCAAGGGTTAGGACAGGTCCAGACCCTTGGGAGTGAATCGGCTCCTCCTCCAAAGCCCCTCCGAGTGAGGCCACCCAAGCCTGCAGATCAGGAGGGAGGGGGGGTGGGAGGGCGCGTCTTTCTTGTTGGATGATGGGGCGGGGGTCAGGGGGTGCTGAAGGCCAAGCTACCTTCTACTCCTCCCTCGGCAGAGGGGTGGGCAGGCTGTGCTGGAGAATGTGTCAGAGGATGGCGAGGGGCTTTCTGGCTGCCTGGGGAGACACCAGAACCCAGGTGAGGGGCGGGGTGGGCTGGGGGGTGGCCCGGGAGGAGGGGGCGCTCAGCCTTGGTTCTGGACTCCAGATGCAGGGAGTGCCCTCCTCCCTCCGCCCTCAGCGCACCGAGGACCAGGCAGGGGAGGAGGGACGGGCCTCCCACGCTGGCGTGTCAGCAGCAGGAGGGTGACTCTGGGGCAGACTGGCAGGGCTGGGGGGCTCAAAGCAGGCCCCACAGTGGGGCAGAGAGGAAGGGAGTCAGCGGTCAGCACAGCGCTTGAGCCCCCCGCCTGGGGGAGGACACGCGGCCTGCCTTACCCGAGCCCTCACCAGGCCACGCGCTGGAAGCTGGCTGGTTCCTGCTCCGTCACGCCGTCCGGAGAGGTGACCCCAAACTTCGAGCTCACGTTATCGACAAGTTCCTATTGTTGCCTTTCCGCTCTGGATGGGATCCCGACCATGGAGGTCTCTTCTACTTCCAGGACGCTGACGGCCTATGCCCCACCCAGGTGGGAATGTACCCAGGGCTACATGGTACTAGCCTGTCGAAGGCTTTCTGCCCAGGGAGATGCGTGCTGTCGTCACCCATTTCAGAGAGGGGGACCCGGGGCTCGGAGGAGTGAACCTGCCCGGTGTGACCCCAGTGGGAAGCTCGACTCCTGTGCCGGTGGCCCTCGAGCTCACGTGCACAGGGAGGCCGTGAGGGAGCGCAGGCCATGCCCACGCGGAGACACATGGTCCTTCATCTTGGAAAGGCTCTCTGAGTGACCCTAAGGCATCAGCAGTGGGAGCAGCCGGGGTTTCGATTCCAGGGCTCAAGGGGCGCCCAGCCCTGCCCTTTGGGAGGGGCCACTTGGGCTACATCTGGCTCAGGAAGCTAGCCGCGATCTGATGGGCGGTTAAGGCCCCCAGAGACGTTCGTCCCGTGGTTAAGCTCCAAGAGCTCGGGCCAGATGGAGTCTGAGCCAGGGCCCGAAAGATGGGGGTGACTCTCCTGCTGAGAGGGGTGGTGGAGTGGGGTCCAGGGCTCTCAGATGCCTGCCTCCGCTCTGCTCTCAGCTGGAGTGGGCCATGAAGCTCTGGTGGCCGCACAGCGAAGCCATGATCGCCTTCCTCATGGGCTACAGTGAGAGCGGAGACTCCGCCTTGCTGAACATCTTCTACCAGGTGGCCGAGTACACTTTCCGCCAGGTAAGTGCTGCTTCCTGGTCTCAGCAGTGTGGAGGAGACCGCAGGCACGGCACAGCCCCTCCTTCCCCCCCTCGCCGGACGTGTTCCCTCAGTAGGTCTGAGAGTTCCTGGAAGTCCCGGCCCTGGTGCCCTCTGTTCAGTCAAGAGAGCGGCCCCTGCCCCACTGGAGCTCACATTTGGTGCTGGTGGGACCGACCATAAACAAGTAAACCAGCAAACACAGATGGTGATGAGAGCTCTGGGAAATAAAGCAAGGTCAGGGGACTGGGGGGCTAGTGGGAAGGAAAAAAGCTGGGGCTTCGGGAGGGGAGGCCGGAGGGCACTAGGCGAAGGCAGGGAGACCGGGCTGTGGCTGTCATCCTGGCTAGCGAGTGGGGGCCTGGCCCGGGGTGGGAGCTGCAGCGGCTCGGGGGTCAGAGTGTGGTCGAGCGGCAGAGGTGTGGGCTGGCCGCGTGAGGCAAGGTAACCTTGGAGTACAGAAGGAAAGGAGAAGAGGGAATAGGCAGGCCCTGCAGCAAAGGAGAGAGGATCATCTGCGAGGTAGGAAGGAAGCCAGCCCCCCCGCCCCCCCGCAGAGGCCCGAGTGCCCTGAGCAGAGTGATGAGCTGTGCCAGCTGCTGCCGACGGGCACCTCGGGTGCTGAGCCTGATGGGGAATGAAGGAAGATTCCCGATGTGTTTCTAACGCCACGACTCACTCCACGAGTAAACCCCAGTACGGGAGGCATTACAACAGCGGGGTCTTATTCTGAGGTCTGTGGGCTTTGAAACCTGAGAAAATCCCACCTTTATTTGCCCTAACCTCTAACTGAAATCCAGCATTCACGTCCATCATGAATGAAAGCAGTGAACCACCGTATTAGCAGTGTCCGACTTTGTCACCGGTAGAAATTCCAAATGTGCTCGTGTTATGCTGTGGTTAGAGAGGCAGCTCCAAGCACTGCACACGCTCGTCACTGCTTCCAAACCCGGGAGCCACAAGACCAGAGGCGATACCTGTTAATATTGAATGCGTTCATAGAGAACATGTGTTCGAGGCGATCGCTCTTAACTGCATAAAGTGAAATTTAAGGAATACGTTTTCAAGAAAGAGAGATTGTATCGAACAATCACAAAAGTTATAAACAACAGGTAATTCACTATGCACTAATCGTCATAACAATACAGAAAGCAAAAATTCAGACATCCGTGGAAAGGCTGGACAGGAAAACAGTCAAATCCTTTGTTATCTTCCCGTGTCATATCCAGTAGTCGAATAATAAGTAAGGACATGGGTAATGTCACTGGAAAGATAGAATGAACAGATACAGAACTAGTTTTCCCCCCTATGAAGAATACACCTACTCATAGGTCCCCATTTTAAAAGACATTTTTGGTAGTGGACTTCAATGTCACTGATTTCTTCTATGGTCCTTCTGAGAAGGGGTTCCACTCGGGTCTCTATCTGGGGAGGAAGGGCCTAGGCCAGGGCTCTGAGGTCTATCCTGGAGCGTCAGGAAGGAACTGGGCAGGAGAGAAGCGAGGAATTTGGAAAGGGTCAACAGAGCTGCTGGGCAGGGCCAGGCTTCAGGTGGCTCCGAGGGAGGGGGAGATGTGTTTGGGACCTGTGGTGAGCAAGGGAGAAGTCAGACCTCTGTACGGGATATCTACAATGTAGCGCTATCTACAATCTCATCCACGGCAAGACAGTCCTCTGAAGCAGGGAACAGGAGCTCCAAAGGAATAACTTGTTACAAAGTTACATGGCAGGTCAGCACTTCCTCAGGGTTCCGTTTCTTTTTACATTGTTATTTTTTTTAATTATATTTATTTACTTTTGGCTGCGCTGGGTCTTCGTTGCTGCGCGCGGACTTCTCACTGCGGTCGGTAGCTACTCCTGTTGCGGAGCACGGGCTCTAGGCGCGCGGGCTTCGGTATTTGTGGCGCACGGGCTCTAGAGTGCAAGCTCAGTAGTCCGAAGCAGGGTTTTTGTTTTTGTTTTAAATTCCATCTTGCAAGGTTTCATCTCAGAGCCTGCGGCCCCTTCCCCAGGTGGGGTAACTAGCTGCAGACTCAAAACTCCACCCCCCCACACAAGAAAAAGGAAAAGGAAAAGCCCCTTGCTTTCATATTTGTCCAGGAGGCGGGACCTCATTTAAGAGCACTGATTCTGGAGCCGGGGGTCAGCCCGACCCCGAGGTAGCGGTTTAGTGGGACCGGTGAACGCCCCTTTCCCAGGCCTGTGGCATCTGGGCGGTTCCTGCAGGCGCTGCCTGTCACTGCCTCATTGTTATTGCAGTTTCGCGATCCCGAGTACGGGGAATGGTTTGGCTACCTGAACCGAGAAGGGAAGATCGCCCTCACCATCAAGGGGGGTCCTTTCAAAGGTGAGCGGGGAAAGGGCGGGGCCCAGGGGCTCGGGGCACTCGGCTGCCCACGGCCCTCCCAACCCGCCGTCCCGCCTCTCCCCGCAGGCTGCTTCCACGTGCCGCGGTGCCTCGCCATGTGCGAGGAGATGCTGAGTGACCTGCTGAGCCGCCTCGCCCCGGCCTCGGCCCCGGCCCCGGCCCTCAGCGCCCGGTCTCCGCCCGCCGACCCCGCCCGCCGAGGCGCAGAATAAAGCCAAGCCTGCTCCACTGCCCGTGTGTGTGAGCGTCTGTGGGGTGTCGGGTGGGGGACCAACCGCCGCCTTTGGCTGGAGGGCACCTGCTCGCCCTGCCAGTGACCTGCCCCGCGCGCTGGATCCTCCCACCCTGCCAGCAGGCCCGCCCCGCGCCGGGACCCGCCCGGCCATTGGCCCGGCCCGCCCCGCGGAGAGGCCCCGCCCCGCCCTTGGCCCTCCCTGCGCATGGCCGAGCGGCCGGGAGGGCGGGCCCGGCGGGCGGGCTCGGCGGCGCGCACTTCCGGCCGGTGGCCGGGCCCGGCGCGCGCCTCCTCTTCCGCCGCCGTCCCCGCGATCCTGGACCCAGATCCAGATCCAGCCCCAGCCCCAGCCCCAGCCCCGGCCCCGGCCCCGGCCCCGGCCCCGGCCCGGCAGCCCCGGCGTCGCTTCGGAGCGCGGTGGCAGCTGACTGCGCGTTCACGACCCGCTGGGAGCCGCGAGCCCCGCCGCCGTTATGAACATCCGCAATGCGAGGGTGAGGGGCCGGGGCCGGAGGCTGTCCGCGCCGCGTGGGAGCGGGGCCCGGTGGCCGCGTGCGCGTGCTCCCGAGGGGCCCGGCCGATCACCGGGCCAGCCGCCCTGGGCGCCCTCGGCCGCCCGGCGCGGAAAAGTGAAGGCCACGTCCCCGTGGGGCTGGATCTACCCGAAGAGGAGGCCGGGGGAGCCAGGGGCGCAGGGCCGGGGCTGCGAACTCCTTCTTTCCGGATGTCGGGTTTCCGTTGGATGGTGTCGGGGAGCTAACTGGAGCTCAACGTTCATTCCTGGAACAGTCAGTTTTTGCACAGCGGCTGTGGGCCCGGCCTGTGCGGAGACAGATAGTCCCAGCGCCCGCCCAGCCCTGTGGGGGGGCGGGGGTCGCTGAGTAGACAGAGCAGGGTTCTAACACGACCGAGGCCTACTTAGTCACCGCAGCCCCCGGCCTGACTGCATTCCACTGCCGTCCTCTCCCGCAGCCAGAGGACCTGATGAACATGCAGCACTGCAACCTCCTGTGCCTGCCCGAGAACTACCAGATGAAATACTATTTCTACCATGGCCTTTCCTGGCCCCAGGTGGGCAGCTGTTGAATTTGGGGATGAGGGACAGCAGGCCAAGGAAATTACACCCTGGGTCGGCTTGGGACGAGCCGGCGAGGTCGCGCAAGGTCGTGAAGAGTCCGGGGGGCGCATGGGTCAATGAGGCCCTGAGTGTTTCCGGCCGGGGTGGCGGGAGATGGATAGGAGGCGCCTTGAAGAGGGGCGAAGAACAGGGCCAAGGTAGGGGCAGTATTCCCACCTGTGTCCGTTCACTTCTTCTGGGTTAAGGAAAGGGGGCACGGTGTGATGTGGGAAAACCAAGCCACTTGGCCTGGAGGTCGGGAGCTGTCACTGAACTCGCTGCCCGATGGGCTTCTGTCTGTCATGCACACAGCGACAGGCAGGCGCTGGGGCCAGGTGTCCGATAAGGGCGCCTCCAGCTCTGACAGGAACTTGTTTTCTGCCTTCTCTTTCCTCCCTGTCACCCAGCTCTCTTACATCGCTGAGGATGAGAATGGGAAGATTGTGGGGTATGTCCTGGCCAAAATGTGAGTCACCAAGGACGGAGGGACAAGCCTGGTGCCTGACCTGGGGGTGGGGGGAGAGGGACACCGACACCGCACGCGTCTGATGGATGCTGCCTGGGTTGGGTTTTTTTGTTTCGTTTTGTTAATAGACTGTTCCCTTAGTTCAGTTTCCTCTCACATTAACAGCTTGTGACAATTTGTTACAATGGGTGAACCGATGCTGTTACATTATTGCAGAAACTCGTAGTTACATTGTTTTACTCTTTGAGTAGTAGTTCTACACTCCATGGACAAAGGTATAAACAAGTGTCCGATACTATAGTATCCAACAGAGTAGTTTCACTGCCCTCCCTCCCCCCCCTCCCCCCTCCCTCCCTCTCCCCCCTCCCCCTCCCTCCCTCTCCCCCCTCCCCCCTCCCTCCCTCTCCCCCCTCCCCCCCTCTCCCCCCTCCCCCCCTCCCTCCCTCTCCCCCCTCCCCCCTCCCTCCCTCTCCCCCCCTCCCCCCTCCCTCCCTCTCCCCCCTCCCCCCTCCCTCCCTCTCCCCCCTCCCCCCCTCCCTCCCTCCCTCCCCCTCCCCCCTCCCTCCCCCTCCCCCTCCCCCCTCCCTCCCTCTCCCCCCCTCCCTCCCTCTCCCCCCCTCCCTCCCTCTCCCCCCTCCCCCTCCCTCCCTCTCCCCCCCTCCCCCCTCCCTCCCCTCTCCCCCCTCCCTCCTCCCTCCCTCCCCTCCCTCCCTCTCCCCCTCCCTCCCTCTCCCCCTCCCCCCCTCCCTCCCCTCTCCCCCCTCCCTCCCTCCCTCCCCCCGGGAACCACTGATCTCTTTACTGTCTCCATACTTTCGCCTTCTCCAGAAGGTCATATGATTAGAATCATACAGTGTGTAGCCATTTCAGACCACCTTTCATTTAAGTCATACGCATTGAAGTCTCCCCCCACGTCTTTTCATGGCTTGAGAGGTTTTGGGTTTTTTTGCGGTACGCGGGCCTCTCACTGCCGTGGCCTCTCCCGTTGCGGAGCACAGGCTCCAGACGCGCAGGCCCAGCGGCCATGGCTCACGGGCGCAGCCGCTCCGCGGCATGTGGGATCCTCCCGGACCGGGGCACGAGCCCGTGTCCCCTGCATCGGCAGGCGGACTCTCAACCACTGCACCACCAGGGAAGCCCGAGAGCTCCTTTCTTTTTAGCACCGAACAGTATTCCATTGACGCTGCGCATGTCTTTTGGCTGCTGCCTGGGGTCTGGAGAGTCCTGGCTCTCCCCTGTCCCGGGACTGGACACACTTTGGGGTTCACGCCTAGCCCCTCTCCTTTCTTCTTGCTCTAGGGAAGAGGACCCGGACGACGTGCCCCATGGACACATCACCTCGCTGGTGCGTAGGGCCCACCCAGGGTCTGGTGGGGGCGGGGGCGGAAGTTAGTTGGAGCCGCCCCGAGGTCCCACCTTTCTCCCACCAGGCTGTGAAGCGTTCCCACCGGCGCCTTGGCCTGGCTCAGAAGCTGATGGACCAGGCCTCCCGAGCCATGATCGAGAACTTCAATGCCAAATACGTCTCCCTGCATGTCAGGAAGAGGTGGAAGCCAGGGCCGAGGGAAGGGGGGTGGGTAGGGGGATACTGTCTGTTTTG
This sequence comes from Phocoena phocoena, assembly GCF_963924675.1. NCBI lineage: Eukaryota > Metazoa > Chordata > Mammalia > Artiodactyla > Phocoenidae > Phocoena > Phocoena phocoena. The sequence goes on along the minus strand of NC_089240.1, from coordinate 128,398,561 downwards.
TTGGGTCTTTTTTGAATTTTATTTTATTTATTTTTACACAGCAGGTTCTTATCAGTTATCTATTTTATACATATTCGTGTATATATGTCAATCCCAATCTCCCAATTCATCCCACCACCACCAGCGGGGATACTGCCTCGATGTGGATCCTGGGCTGCCTTGGCTTTTGGAGAAGATCGGGAAGTGGGCTTAGTGGGGAGGGGGACCGGGAGGAGGGGGCAGGACCTGGACGTGCTTGTCCCTGCCTGGCCTCGTCTGTACAGCTCAGCAGTGCCTTATTCCCCTGCAGTAACCGGGCCGCTCTGCACCTCTATTCCAACACCCTCAACTTTCAGTAAGTAGATCTAGATTTTTCTCATGGAGTGGGATGGTCCCCAGGTCTGGCTTATCCAGGTGGCTGAGATGGGCTGTCTGTGGAGGGCCCACTGAGACAGCGTCAGCTTCAGCTTGGTGGGGGACGAAGGAGGGACTGCTGGGAAGGGAAGTGGCCTCCGGGCTGGGTATTTGAGGCAGGATCTTTGGCCTGGATGCAAATGCCTCTGGTGGTTGACAGTTCTAGGGTCTTAAGGCTGGCAGGGTGCCCAGGTCCGCATACACACTTCCCAGCGCAGGCTTGGCCCCTGAGCTGCTCGGGCTAGGGGCCACGCTGCCTGGTAACGACCACCAAGTACAGAGGCCCAGGCCGCAGCACCCCTCCCCGGTTCCAATTGTTAGGCATGTGAGCCAGCCATGCATGCCCAGGAAGTGACAGGGAGCAGGGCGGGGAGGGGAAGGGAGGGGACTGCCAAATTCAGGGCTTCGGTTCACAGCCAACCACAGACACAGATCCTTGGTGGCCAGGTTAGGGACGAGGGGCAGTGGCAGGATGCCAGGGGTGGGGGGGGAATAAAGGAGCTGGGTGCTACTTACTGTTGGAGAAAGCAGAGGAAGACCATGTTGGAAATGTCTCCCAAAGGGTCCTTGGGGGGGCAATGACACCCTGCCCCACTAGCAGATGATACCAGAAGGCTGAAGAGAATTGCCCCCGATTTGGGTTGCCCTCCTTCTCTCCACCTGCTGCCCCCAGGATCAGCGAAGTGGAGCCCAAATACTATGCAGATGGAGAAGACGCATACGCGATGAAGCGGGATCTCACCCAGATGGCTGATGAGGTAAGAGTCCTGCAGGTAAGAGTCCTGCGGGGCCAGGGCCGCAGTCCCCAGGCAGGGTGAGCAGGGGCGGCCTGGGACAGTTGGAGGCTGCGTGGCCGGGAGTCCTGGCCCTCCTCACCTCAGCTTCCGTAGCTGGCAGGCGGGGAGCCGGACCTCGGCAGGGCTTTAACGAAGGCCATCGGCCCAAGATTCCATTCTCCGAGGAAGAAGCCCGTCCTGCCCAGAGGCTGCTGTGAGAGGAGAGGGAGGAGGCCCCTGGACGTGCTGAGAGACGCGGGGCCTGGGGCCGGCTGTGGCTGGCCTCCAAGGCTCAGGGGCCAGACAAAACCGGGCTGAAGAGAAGTCAGGGTTCTGCCCAAGGCTCCTCGGGGGCCCGGGCCATTCAGAGGGCTCCACAGCAGCCTCGTGAGGGAGCCGTAAGCACCTCCACTTTACAGGACAGGAAACAGGCCCAGAGGGGACAGTGCCAGGGCTTCCCGCTGGGAGTCGGACTCAGTCCTGTTTCCTGCCCTGGCTCTGCTGCCTCTCATCCTGCCCCCCGCCGCCAGCAAGGGACAAGGCACGGGCAGCAGGAGCAGGCCTTCGTGGTCTAGAGACTTAGGTGCTGTCTCCTTACTCCCGTTTCTCCCCGGGCTCCTGGTGGCAGCTGAGGCGGCACCTGGAGCTGAAGGAGAAGGCCAGGCACGTGGTGCTGGGCTCCATCGAGAACAAGGTGGAGGGCAAGGGCAACTCGCTTCCGAGCTCGGGAGAGGCCTGTCGTGAGGAAAAGGGCCTGGCTGCGGAGGACAGCGGTGGAGACAGCAAAGACCTCAGTGAGGTCAGCGAGACCACAGAGAGCACCGATGTCAAGGACAGCTCAGAGGCCTCTGACTCAGCCTCCTAGAGCCCGCGCATGCTTCTCTCCCTGCCCTGGCCTGCCCATCCCATCCTCACCCCGAGAGGTTTCACAATAAACTTCACCCAGTGGCCTTGGGGAGTTTACCTGTGCGAGCGTGCACATTTTTGGGGGTGTGTGTATGCCCCTCTCTGGCTCTTCTGCATCCCTGTGGATGTGGACCTCACATCCTTTTGGCACGGTGCTTCCTGCCAAGCCCGAGTAGAAGGGAAGAGCTTTGTCGGGGCTTTGGAGATGTCTGATAGCTTGGAGCCATCTTTGGGTCCCGGGGGAAGGGAACCCTGGAGTTCTGGGAGCCTCTTCCGAGCCCTGCTCTGCCGCTGCCTTGCCAGGTTCCAGATGCCTGAGTCCAACTGCTCGCTGAGCTTCTCTACCAATGTCTGATCTCGGTAATGGCCCAACCAGCTACCCAGTTGCTCGAGCCCTGGCAACTGTCCTTGATTCCTCCCTCCCCTGCAAACCAAAAGCCGAGTCCTGTCTGTTCGATCACCATGATACCCCTTGAATCTACTTCCTAACCGAAGCCTTCATTTGAAAATAATCGGTGGGCTTGCTTTCTAGCATGGTTTTACATTTACAGAAGTGAGCAGATAGTACAGAGTTCCCGTGGACCGCCCCCCGTCCCCCTCAGTTTCCCCTATTAATTTTTTTTTTTTTTTTTTTTTTTTTTTTTTTGCGGTACGCGGGCCTCTCACTGCCGTGGCCTCTCCCGTTGCGGAGCACAGGCTCCGGACGCGCAGGCTCAGCGGCCACGGCTCACGGGCCCAGCCGCTCGGCGGCACGTGGGATCTTCCCGGACCGGGACACGAACCCGTGTCCCCGGCATCGGCAGGCGGACTCTCAACCACTGCGCCACCCGGGAAGCCTCTCCTATTAATATTTTCTATCAAGTGTTAACATGTGTTTGAGCCAAGATTGATACATTGTTAACTACAGTCCACAGTTACATTTCCCTCTGCGTTGTACACTCCCGTGAGTTTTGACGAACGCATAATGTCATTTCATGCAGCCTGTAAGCCCTCTGTTTTTCACAGCTTCAATTCTAACCCTAAAATTGGCTCCTGTGCCTTTCATCACTGCCATTCCCTCTGGCTGCAGCGCCATTGTTTGCTGCTCCTCATCCCTGGGCGGGCCGCCTGGGCCGCCCACCTCCCAGCGGAGCTCAGCACTCCTTAGCTGTCACTGTACCTTGTGCGCCTGCTGCCGCAGACGGCACACTGCTCCTCTGCTACGCAGAATGATTTGCTACGGAGCTCCATCCGCTCTCTGGCTGGCGCCTGCCACGTGACCAACTAGCAGCCCGGTACGCTAGTGAGCGGGCCGGAAATAGGAAGATGCGCCTGCGCGCGCCCGCTAACTCGCGGGCTGGCGGGGGGAGGGAGGCTGTGTTCTGATTGGCTCAAATCGCTGGCTTGCTGTCGGAGGCGGAGCCTCGCCCCGCCCTCCGCGCCTGGCTTCAGTCCCTTTCGGTTCGCAAGCCGCGCCGGGCTTCGTTCCCAGGCTCTGATTGGTACGGCGGCGGCGGGGCTGGGCTCCGCGCGGCGGGCGGGGGCGGGCGGGGCGGGCGGGGCGGGCAAGGGGGAGAGTATGCGCGCTACAACGGCCGCGCCCCAGCGCTGGCGGGAGGGAGCCCGCGGAGGCTCCCACGGTGCCTTGCGGCACACTCCTTCCTCCCTCGTCGGGCCCGCCCTCTGCTCTCCGCGTCCAGCGTCCCCGGAGGGCCCGTCGACGCTCGGCCGCCCCCAGGCGGTTGGGTTTTCTGGGCGGAGGCGGGAGCTGAGGCGAGGGCGGAGGGCGGAGAGGGGAAGCCGCAGGCCCGACTGACCCTTGGGGCCCAGCACTTTCTCCTTCTCTGCAGGACCCGCCTCTGGGAGGGGCCGCTTCAGTAGCTAGGTGCCGAACAGAGGCTGGAAGGCTGAGGGTGGGAAAAGCAGGAACTCCTGTTCCCTAGCCGTGTGACTGGGGGTGGGCTCTGGGGACGTCTCCCCAGGGGATGAACCTATACACAGAGGTGCACAACCTGGACCCCCGTTGTGAAACTTCTCCTGGAAAGCTCATTTGTAGGAAAATGGGAGTGGCCTCACAGTCCAATTCATGCTCTCATCTGACGTGGACATCTGTTAACAACCTCCCCATTGATCTCTTCTCCCTCTGGTCCATCCTTCACCCAGCAGACCTGACCACGTCAGCCCTGCGGTCACCCCTCAGGACCAAGTGTTCACTCCACTTGTCAACAGGCTTAGCAAGGTCCCGCAGATCTGATCCTGCCCTTCTGCACCATTTAGATTCTTTGAAGGGGAACAATAGAGCTGAGGACAGAGCAAGCAGTACGGCCTTAAATGCCAAAGAAGCGTCCTAAAAGCCAGGGCTAGTTACTCGAGTTTTGACACCAGTGGCTGAATGGGGCTTCACGTGAGCATTTCTGGAGTCCTAAAGTAAAACGACGAAGGAGAGCATTTGAAAGTAGACGCCGCCGACACCAGTTCAGCCGCGGTTTCCTGCAGGCTTGAGCCCTGTGCCTGGCTCTGCCGAATGGGGGAGGAACTTTGGGCGACCAGTCAGGGCTCAGATAGAGGGTAGGGGGCAAGGTGTGCTGTGTTGGGTTTAGCCGATGAGGGGCATGCCTTCCTGCTGGGGTCTGGCCTGCTCCCAGGCCGAAAAGCCCCAGTGCCCCGTGCACACACTGCACCTTAGAGAAGGGCCTGGTACTGGGGGTGGGGGGCAGGGAACTGAGGAGGTATGTTTTCCCCTTATGGGTGAGCGAGATGCTCACAGTTGAAAGCCAGGAAGTACCTGCGCGGACTCCCCTCCCTCCCAGAGCTGCAGGTCCGGGTCACGTGTGCCCACATTTGCACAGAGCCTGACTTGGACATCCACGCACACACATGCCCAGACCCCTTGCACTAGCGCCTACAGGCCCGCCTCCCGTGGGCACGAGCCCAGAGCCTAACTGCCTTCGCCCCCGTCCCCAGTCCCCACCATCTATACCCCAGGGATTTCCCTCCCACCCAACTGCATCCTGCCTTCTCAGTATACTGGAGAAAAACCTGTCGGCCTGGCCTGTGACTTCGAGTTGGTAGAGAGGGGTGAAGGGAAACTCCAGCACTCCTGTCTAAGAAAGGCCCCAAGACGCCCCCAGGCTCAGTAAGGCCTTACTCTGAGAGTGAGGGAAGAAGGCTGCCCCTCCCCAGTCCCCTGGGCCTAGGACAGCAGGTGCAAGCCGCCGGGGAAAGGAGGCAGAAGAGTCTCTTCCGGCAGCAGGAAGTGGTAACCACCTATGGGGCAACAAGGCTTGTTCCTCCCCACAGGGCTGAGCAGAAGGGGAACCTTAGCCCAAGCCTGCTCTCTGACCTCCGCCCCCACCCCCTCCCCATGAAGGGGGCCTGGAGGGAGTGAAGGCACGTTCTGTTCTCTGGTGCTGACCTCCCTTCCCACCTGGCTCTCTAGGCTCCTTGTGCTTGGGAAGGGTGGGCCCCATCTGATGTCCTGGGGATCTGGGGGAGGCAGGTGACCCAAGGGAGCCCAGGGTCTGGAGCAGCTATGGTGTCACTGCGCACTGGCATTCAGGGCCAATGGCCACGATGTGCAGTCTGGCAGTGGTGACCAGACAGCCTTCTGGAGGCTGGGGGGGAATGGCAGCCAGAGGATGCCAGCTTGCCGGGCACCTTGGGGCTCCCACACCGGCCCTAGCAGCCGAACCTTGGGCACAAGGCTGCCCGGGTGCGCGCCCAGTGCCTGGGGCGAGGCGACGGCAAGGCCCGGCCCCAGTGGGCGCGCGCGCGCGCGCACACACACACACACACACACACACACACACACACACCACTCCTCCCCCCCCCCCCCCCGACCCCGACCCCGACCCCAGACCCTCTCGAGCAGTGCCGGGCCGCGCCGGCCGCCCCCGCCCCGCCCCGCCCCGGGAGCCGCGCTGGGGGCGGGGCGGGGCGGGGCGGGGCGGGGCCGGCGCAGGCTGCTGGCTGCGGGGGCCTCCGGTCCCAACGCCCGGCCCGCTCGCGGCCGCGTGGGAGCAACGGAGCTCGACGGCGCGGCCGCCCGGCGGCCATGGCCACGCACGGGAAGCTGCGCCGGGAGCGAGGGCCGCAGGCGGACCATGAGGCGCAAGTCAAAGGTGAGAGGGCGCTGGGCGCTCCCGGCCCAGTTCCCTACGGAGACCCCGAAGGTCGTGGGGGAGCTCGAAAAGACCTGGCCGCTGGCCCAGGGCCCGTTGCTCCCCCCCAGTGACCTCCGGAGGGGGCTGAGGGAGGGAACCCGCGCCCCCTGCCCGCCTCTCCACGTCCCTTTGGCCGCAACCGCCGCTGTTCCTCCTTCCTGCCACTCTCCCTCGCTCCCTCCCTCCCTTTGGTAGCTGTGTCCTCCTGGGTTCTCCCTGCACCTCACCTAAGGACTCCGAGGAGGGAAGGGGGCACCGAGTGCCCACCCCAAAGTGGCATTCTAGCCACAGTGAAATGGAGCACCTTGACTTTGCTGACGGGGGTTGGGTAGGGGGTCCGAGAGCTTCGGTGGATGGATTTAGCGATGGCTTTACCCTAAAACCACTCCAGTCCCTGCAGCCCAGTCCCTGTTCCCTCCCTTGGGCGCTGAGGTGGCTCAGAGTTGAAGGCCACCGTCTCTGGGTCAAACCGGCACAGTGTATCTTGGCCTGAGGGATCTTGCGCCCTCTGCAAGAGCAGACCTCTTTGGGTTTTGATAAACACTCTGTGCAAATCGTATGCAAATCAGCTTTGCAAACTCTTAGTCGACTGCTTTTCTGGGTCTTATTCAGGGCGTGGTAACTCGTGCAAAGGGAAGCAGGCAGCGTCCAAGTGCCAGCAGTTTGAGGCTGTAACATTTTCTGGTGTCTTCAGATGTGCGACCCTGTATATCAGTCTCAATAGCTCAATTTTACCGATGAAGGAAACCGAAGCTCAGAGAGGAGCAGTGACTTGCTTATGGCCACTCCTATAGGTCCCAGGAGGTGTAATGAAATGAGCCTCGGATGTCCTTCCAGTCCATAGATGGAGATTCCAACGTAATTATCCAATACAAGCAATTTACACCAAAGTATGCTCGAGTCCTCCCCGTCTGGGAAGGGTGGCCTGCTGCCCAGAGCCAGCTTGAGGTGACCGTGCAGGGCCAGTCAGCTCTCCAAGCCTCCCCTGCAACATTCCTCAGATAGAGAGAATGATCCGCAGCCGCATCCCCCAAATGTCATGAGGCTGAAGGACTTTGGAAACTCTTCAGTCAGCAAGTGTGGGTCGTTCATTCACACTGAAAAAAAATTGGGGTTTCGAGCAAGGCTGTCTTTTAAGTTGTTCCTTGCCTGCTCTGGGTCCCTAATGATTTTAGCTTCTGTTCCCCGTCCCCCCGCCCCCCCCACCCAAAGAAACTTCCTACTATGCTAGAAAAACGGGATCACTGTCTTGACACCCGAAATTCTGAAAGGTCAGCATAGTCGTGGTTTGGGAGGCCATCTTTTCTGCTTTGCTTGTCAGCAGAAGTGAGACCGAATGCCTCGCTCACAGGAAGTGTTGTTGAGGCCCAGTCCTGGCTCTGCAATTCAAGCATACGTGGATTCCATCCTTCCTTTTGATAGATGTTTTGCGTGCATCTGTTCTTTGCCAGGCCCTGAACACACAGTGCCGAGCACAGGAGAAGCAACCCCTGCTGGCATACGGCTCACAGGTCTAGTGGGGGAGGCATATAGTGAACAACCTATCACACAATTGATTTCAGTTATGATGAAAACCACCATAAAGGGAGGGTGCGGATGTCAAGAAAGGGGACAGGAAGAGGGCCAGACCTAGTCTGTGGGGAGGTTGGGGAGGGTTCCCTGATGAGCGCATCCCAGCTGAGATCTGAGAGCTGGACGCCGACTCAGCTGGGAGCCTGGGGAGCTCGGGAGGCACCGGCTCACTTGTGCCCAGACCCTGCCGACTCAACGTCTGCCTGACACCAGGTCCGAATCCCAGCCAAGGCTTGGTTGCACCGAACAGAAGAAATGAAACAGTTTGGTGTGCCGGCCCGTTGAATACTGTTCGCTTGTAATAGGTCCCCGGGGAACTGTTGCTCCACGAGGAAGGGGCAGACGCCAGAGGACAGTGAGGCAAGCCGGGACATCTCAGATCTTTCTTGGAATGAAATGAAATTTACTTTTATCCCCAAACTGTTACCCTGATTTAATGAAGACTCTCCCGATTTCAAGTGGCCTGGCCTCGGACGGTGTAAGGAGACTGCATTGGTTTCACCTTCAGGAAGCAGTCCTCGCCCAGGCTTCCATTTACCCAGCTTGACCCCTTGGTGGAAAGAGAGCGCTCTCGTTCAGTCACTGAGGTGCAAGCGCGGGGAGGGGATGGTGGCCCCTGGGCCTGTCACTGATCTAGTCCTACGGTGGAGGACGGTGGAGGGGCCGAGGGATGGGTGATGCAAGAGCCACATCTGGGGCGCCTGGAGTCAGGGAGAGGGACCCAGGGGCTGAGAGTAGGAAGGGGACGTTCTCGAAAGGGAAATCAGAGGAGGAAACGGGGATGCCGAGCAGGCAGGACCCATGGAGGCTGCCACACGCCCCACAGCCCGTGGGACGCCACTGGCGGGACAGAAATCCACATGGCACCAGTACCGAGCGGTTCACCGCACAGTTCTTTCCGACAGCCACCCTGGGTCCTGCCACTGCCCACCTCCTCCCAGGCTGGCTGCCTGGTCCAAGCCCCTGACTGTCTTTTGCCTGGACTGGTGCGGTAGCTGCTACCTGGGCTGGGCACGTTTCCTCCGTCACCTGACCTCTGCCCTGGCTCCCCACGGCAGCCTGAGGGGCCCTGAGTGCGAAGCCGGACCCTCATGGCTCCGCCGCTGTGGCCCCCCTCTCCCTCGGCGTCCAGCGGGGAGTCCTCCCCAACCACGGGCCTTGGCCATCTCCCCCCTCCCCTCGCCTGCGCAGCTCTCTCCAGCCACGCTGGCTCCATGGCCCCTCTGTTGCTTCCTTCAGCTCTCTGTTCCGGTGTTGCTTGTTCCTGACCACCTCCCGCTCTGTGCTGTCTTCTCAGTGCCACTTGTTCCGACACGTTCTAGCGCGTGCCTGTCCCCCTGCTGTCTGTCCCCAGGAGGGTGGGCACCGTGTCTCCATGTCTAGACTGACGGGGTGCATAATCAACATTATGCTGAATGAAGGAGTCATTTAACGTCCCTTTTTTGGACAGCGATGAGTAAGTGGTGACCCGCTTGCCAGAAGCCGAGACAGTGCGTTATGTCCCCGGGACGCCCAGGGCTCGCCAGTGGGTTGCTTAAGATCCTCATTCAGGCGGTTCTCTGCTTTAGTTCTGTGTGGGGAAAGTTGCCAAATCAAGTCAGCAATAAGGTGTCAGAAGCCAGCAGTGTGGGGAGCGGGGTGTGGCCCTCTCTGCCCGGAGGTGGAGGTGGGTGGTGAGGAGTCTGTACTGGGAACAGCAAACAGGCCAGTTGCCTCGGTCCCGTCACTGGTCAGCCTCCACCAGCTGGTCTGGCCCTCCCACTGGCGCTCCCCTTTCTCCCTGGGGCTGAGGGCAGGGTTTCCAGCCAGCGAGGCCGCAAGTTCACTGCAGGTTTGGCAGAGCGCCGTGGCCACCCCGCGCCTGCGCAGCCCCGTGTGTCTCTGTGTGTGCGGGGGCGGCCACCCTGCCTGGAGTCCTGGGCGCCCAAAGGTCAGGAAGTGGCAGGGAAACCGGGGAGTCGTGCGAAGCCCAAGTGCCAGGTGCTCTCCCACCATCCCAACCTGCTCCGAGCCTCCGGGACCCTCCACACTCCCTCTCGCCCCTGGCCCTTTGCAGGGCTCTGCCCTCTGCCTGGAAGGGCCTTTCCGTTCTTCCTTCCCGGCTGGTTCCCTTCAGCCTCACCGCAGAGGTCCCCTTCCTCAGGCCCGCCCCGAGCCGGCTGGACGGCAGACCTCCCGCAGCGCCGGGCCGGCCTCCCGCCCCTCGGCTCGGCGCTCACTCCACTCGGCGGAGGGCCCGCTGCCCCAGCCTGAGCCGCGTCGTCCCCCCCGCCCCTGCAGAGATGCGCTGGCAGCTGGGCGAGCAGCTGCGCTGCCTGGAGCTGCAGGGCGAGCTGCGGCGGGAGCTGCTGCAGGAGCTGGCCGAGTTCATGCGGCGCCGCGCCGAGGTGGAGCTGGAGTACTCGCGGGGCCTGGACAAGCTGGTGGAGCGCTTCTCCGGCCGCGCGGGCCGCCTGGGGGGTGGCAGCCGGGAGCACCAGAGCTTCCGGTGGGTGCTGGGGGCTGGCCGGTGGGACGACTGCAGCAGGGCCCGAGGCCCCGCTCGCCGTCGGTCTGAGTGCCCGTCTCCCCCAGGAAGGAGCCGTCCCTCCTGTCGCCCTTACACTGCTGGGCCGTGTTGCTTCAGCAGACGCGGCAGCAGAGCCGCGAGAGCGCGGCCCTCAGCGACGTGCTGGGTGGGCCCCTGGCCCAGCGCCTGAGTCACATCGCGGAGGATGTTGGGCGCATAGTCAAGAAGGCAAGGCCCCTGCCCTGGGCACAGGATGCTGGATGGCCTCAAGATCTAGCGAGGGCAGCCCGTGGGTGCCCGATGCAGAGGTGTCACGGCTGGGAGGGCCCAGGAGGGCGGGGGGCGTCGGGCAGAGGGGAGCCGCTGGGAGCCTTGAGTGCCAAGCTGAGGGCTGGCCGCCGCTGCAGGATGGAGGTGGGTGTTGCACTGGGGCAGGGCTGTGCTCAACTCCCCTCCCCCGCAGAGTAAGGATCTGGAGCAACAGCTGCAGGAGGAGCTCCTGGAGGTGGTGTCAGAGCTTCAGACGGTGAGAGCGCCGCAGGGCCTGTCCGAATCAGAGGGAGGCCATCACCTCGCATCTCCCCGAGCCAGGCTCAAGGAGAGACCTGGGTTTCCAGGACCGCAAGCTCTGGGCACTGGGCGGTTGGGCAGAGCGCTCAAGTCCGAGTCCCCGATGGGCTGGGATGGGGAGGGGGAGGGCTGGCTGCGGCCGTGGCCTTGAGCAGGGCTGCCTGGCCTCGGGCCTCCTTGCAGGCCAAGAAGACATACCAGGTGTACCACATGGAGAGCGTGAATGCCGAGGCCAAGCTCCGGGAGGCCGAGCGGCAGGAGGAGAAGCGGGCATGCCGAAGTGCCGGCACCGAGTCAGGGCCCCTCCGCAAGGGCTCCCTCAAGAAGGGAGGGCGGCTGGTGGAGAAGGTGGGCCTGGGGGGCAGCCGTCTGTGTCCGGAGGCTCTGGCTCCTGGGCTTTGTCCTTCCGAGTCCCGGCCCTGCAGGGAGGTGGTGTGCAGCAGGAAGGCGGGGCTGGCTCTGGAGGGCTCCCCAAGCTGGGGTGGTAGACAGAGCGGGCAGGAGAAGAGCCACTAGGCCCGGGACAGCCCGCACGCTCCTAGCTGGTCTCCCCCGCCAAGACCCGCTGGGCAAAGAGAAATCTGCTGCCGGAAGCCTGGGGGCCCTTCCACCCACCCGTCCTTGGCTCACGCAGTGCTGTGAGATTGCAGACAAGCGAGCGGACGTGTCGAATGGGTGACTGAGTGACAGGAGGGGAGGAGGAATGTTTGAGGCGGTCCCTGAAGAGAGGATGGGGACGCTGAGGCTGCCAGGGTAGCGGAGGAAGGACATCATGACTTCAGGGCCAAGTTGTTTGAGGGACCTGGTGGGACAGCGGGTGTAGCTGTCCGCGTGGGGAAGGGAGGGGAGAGAGCGTGTGTCGCGGGTGAGGGCTACGTGGGAGGCGGAGCTGGGGCCGCGTGGGTGATCCTGGGGCTTGTGTGGTCCTGAGCAGCGCCAAGCCAAGTTCTTGGAGCACAAACTCAAGTGCACAAAGGCGCGCAACGAGTACCTGCTCAGCCTGGCCAGCGTCAACGCCGCTGTCAACAACTACTACGTGCGTGACGTCCTGGACCTCATGGACGTGAGTGCTGGCGGGCAGGCGGGGCCGGGCGCCTGTGTGCCGAGCCTGCCCGAGCCGTGTCCTCGCTTGTCCCCCAGTGCTGTGACACGGGATTCCACCTGGCCCTGGGGCAGGTGCTCCGGAGCTACACGGCCGCCGAGAGCCGCACCCAGGCCTCCCAGCTACAGGGCCTGGGCAGCCTGGAGGAGGTGGTGGAAGCCCTAGACCCTCCAGGGGACAAGGCCAAGGTGCTGGAGGTGCACGCAGCCGCCTTCTGTCCCCCGCTGCGTTTCGACTACCAGCCCCACGAGGGGGATGAGGTGAGGGTCTCTGCCCGCCCCTTCAGGCAAATGCTTTGTGTTTTCTCGTCTTCATTGTGAAGGTAGCTTATTTCTCAGACCCTCCTTCAGTGGCCTCAAGACAAATGAGGCTCTGAGGTTTCCGGACTTGCGTTTGAAGCCAGCAGACCTCCGCAGCTCACTTCTGCGGTTCAGCCAAAGGACGCACACACACGCACCCGCGCCCCCCGCAAGGGCAAACACAGCCAGGATGCCACTGGTTTTGAGGCCAGCTGGTGGGTGGTACATAGCTGTCCGTATGCTCTTCTTTCGATGGTTCTGTGTACCTTAGACGTTTCATAATGCAAACTTGGGGGGAAAGAAACCATGCAAACAGTAACTTATAACTAGGCATCTTTTTTTTTTTTTCTTTTGGGCCGCACCACACGGCTCGTGGGATCTGAGTTCCCCGACCAGGGATCGAACCTGTGCCCCCTGCAGGGGAAGCTCAGAGCCCTAACCACTGGGCCGCCAGGGAAGTCCCCACTAGGCATTTTTTTAATGCACCTCCGAGCTATTCTCTTGTTTACCAGTTTACCCTCATGAACGTTGTGCAGGGACTGGGGTTACACTGAGCTTTTACTTATTTAATTTGTATTTTGACCAAAGTCGTATCGGAGGTCAGACGTTACTCAAGGCGTCCAATGGCACACAGCCCTTCTCTGACTCACCCGTTCCGTTCCTGATTCCCACTCCCCAGACGCAACCCCTTCCCCGTCTTCTAGCTGCTGCTTCTGCAAACAACGCGGCAGGTGCTGCTAGCGCTTTTGCGCTTCCAGAGGCCCTACCGGCCTCCTTTGTGGATGATTAGGGCTCCTCCCCACATCACCACCTCCCAGTGCCGTCGTCTCCGTCTTCCCCTCACACCAGGCGATCTCTTCTCTTCAGAGCTCTGCCCTGGAGCCGTCCAGTCCCGGCTTGCAGGCCTGTGAAGTCCACGACCTCCCTGCCCCATCGTCCCGAGCATTCCTGCCATTCTCTGCTGCGTTGGACCGTCTGTGTCCCAGATCCTGTGTCTTCCTCTTTCTTGGTTTATTACCCTTGTTTGTGTGGACATCTTTCCCCATACTTTCCTGACTTCGAATGTCTGAAAAAATGTCTGTATTCTTTTTTTGTTTGTTTTTTTTTGGGTTTTTTTTTTTTGCGGTACGCGGGCCCCTCACTGCTGTGGCCTCTCCCGTTGCGGAGCGCAGGCTCCGGACGCGCAGGCTCAGCGGCCACGGCTCACGGGCCCAGCCGCTCCGCCGCACGTGGGATCCTCCCGGACCGGGACACGAACCCGCGTCCCCCGCATCGGCAGGCGGACTCTCAGCCACTGCGCCACCAGGGAAGCCCCAAATGTCTTGTATTCTGTCCTTGAAATTGATTGGTAGTGTTAGCTGGGTATAGAATTCAAGGTTGTAGGTGAGAAGTGCAATGCCATTCTGATTTCTGGACTGTTGCACGTGACCTGCAGTTTGTCTCCCTGAAGCTTTTAGGATGGTCTCTTTCCCTCGTGTAAAGTTTTATGATGGTGTGCCTTGGGGATCCTTTTCCTTCATGGTGCTGGGCACCCAGTGGGCCTCGTCAGTATGCAAACTTGTGTCTCAAGGTTTTGAGCTCGTATTATTCCTTTGGTAATTTCCTTCCCTTAATTTTCTTTTCTCTTCCTTTCACAAATTCTTGTAATTTGATGTTGAACACCATGGATTGACAGTCTACGTTCCTTATCTTTTTTTTTTAATATAAATTTATTTATTTATTTTTGGCTGTGTTGGGTCTTCGTTGCTGCGCGTGGGCTTTCTCTAGGTGCGGCGAGCGGGGGCTACTCTTTGTTGAGGTGCGCGGGCTTCTCATTGCGGTGGCTTTTCTTGCTGAGGAGCACGGGCTCTAGGCGTGCGGGCTTCAGTAGTTGCAGCACACGGGCTCAGTAGTTGTGGCTCACGGGCTCTAGAGCGCAGGCTCAGTAGTTGTGGTGCATGGGCGGCATGTGGGATCTTCCTGGGCTAGGGCTCGAACCCGTTTCCCCTGCATCGGCAGGCGGATTCTCAACTACTGCACCACCGGGGAAGCCCTGATTTCCTTATCTTTTATCTTTCCTATTTCTCATCGCCATACCTTTTCATTCTGCTTTCTTAGATATTTTTTCGACTATTTCTTCCCGCCCCTTGTTGAAATTTTTTTTAATTTACTTTCATATTTTTTGTTTTTAAGAGTTTTGGTTTGTTTTCCAAATTCCTATTTAAAATAGCCCTTTCTTCTTGTTTCATGGATACAATATCTTCTCAAATCTTTCTGAAATGTTCATTCCTTTTCTTGACATTTCCCCCGGTTCCCTGCCTTTTCACTGTTTCTTTGCTTTGATCTATGTCTTCCACTTTAGAGCTCTTCCTCAAATGGCTGCCAGTTCTTGGCCGTCAATTCATATTTCGGAGGAGGCACTGAAGAGAGGTGCATTACGTATTTGATGTGTGTGAGCAGAGCTCGTCAGCAGTGGGTTTCCCCCCAGGGTGGCTGGGCAGGGACTCCGATCATTGCTGGGAGGGACACCCACATCACGGGGAGCTGGGGGTGTCTCGGTAAGAGGGTGCTAGAAAGGGCTCAGAGGACTTGGGCAAGGGTTAGGGGACTTGGGGGAGGGGCTTGGCGCCGGCTTGGATGCTGTCAGGAAACAGGGGTAACTCTGACAGGGTGTCTTAATAAATCTTATTGAGAAGACGGGGCAGGGGTGGCTAAAGGGAGGCTAGAGCTGTCATCAGTGAGGAAGGAACCGTCCCTCACACTAGCTGGGACGCACGGAGGTTTGCTCATTTTTGTGCCGTGGACAAAGTTCTTGCTTTGGTCTGTGCTCAGACAGGCTGATGACTTTTTTTTTATCTTCAGCCGTCATGGCCACAGTGGCTTTGTCTGACGTTGATGCTCTGTGACATTCCTTATGTCCAACAGGCCCACACTGAGGCACGGCTCTGAGCTCCTGGCCGGCCCCAGATGGCGGTGGCTGCCGTGTTCTCTCTCATCAGGGACTTTCGTCCCCTTCCTGAGTCCAGGACCCCTCTGATTTATCCTTTCCGGAGAATCAATTTCTAGTTTTCTGCCCATTATGTGGGCTTGAGGGGGTGGGTCTTCTAATGTCAGTGTTTTCTAGGGCCTGGATAGAAATTTTATAATTGTGGTAAAATACGCATACGACTCACCATTTTGTCCATTTTAAGTGCACAGTTCACATGGTTGGGCAACCATCATCCACCTCCAGAACGTTCCCATCTTCCCCAATGGAAAATCTGTCCCCATTAGACACTAACTCCCTCCCTCCCCCAGCCCATGGCCCCCAGCATCTACTCTCTGTCTCTAGGAATCTGGCTACTCCAGGCACCTCATACAAGTAGAATCATATCCGATTTGTCCTTTTGTGACAAAAGGCTTATTTCACTGAGGATAGCGTCCTCAGGGTTCACCCATGTTGAAGCATGTATGAGAAGTTCCTCCCCTTTCGTGGCTGAATAACGTTCCATTGTATGGAGAGACCACACTTTGCTTGTCTTTTCGTCAGCTGCTGGACGCTTGGGTTGCTTCTTCCTTTGGGCTGTTAGGAGTAGCGCTGCCGGGAACGTCCGTGCACAAGTCTGTATGCGTGCGGGTGTGCGCCTTCCCCTGGGGAAGGTGTCCTTGCCGTGCTTCAGATCTGGCTGTACGCAGCGTCAAGGCTGGCGATCCTTTGCATCGGCCGCCAAGGCAGCGAAAATGGGCCCCAGAGACCTCGGTGCCTGCTGCCCAGCCCCGCCCTGCGTCTCAGGCGTGGCCCTCAGCCCCCTGGATGCTGCCCTCTGCAGGTGGCTGAGATCCGGGTTGAGATGGAGCTGCGGGACGAGATTCTGCCCAGAGCCTACAATATCCAGAGCCGCCTGGACCGACAAACCATCGAGACAGAGGAGGTATGGGTGACCCGGCCTGCCCTCCCCCTGCTTTCTGACTTGGACTCCCTGTCCCTCACCTGCCCCCACTTCTTCCCCAGGTAAACAAGACGCTGAAGGCCACCCTGCAGGCCCTGCTGGAGGTGGTGGCGTCGGAAGATGGGGACATGCTCGAGTCCTTCCAGGCCAGCCCCTCCACCGAGTCCCTCAAGTCCACCAGCTCGGACCCAGGGGTTCGGCAGGCCAGCCGGAGGCGGGGGCAGCAGCAGGAGACCGAGACCTTCTACGTCACGGTGGGGAGGCGGGGCCAGGAGGGCGGGGGGCCGGGGAGGCCCGGAGCTAGGACTAAAGCCTTGGACTCTTCCTGGGGCTTCATAGAAACTCCAGGAGTACCTGAGTGGACGGAGCATCCTCGCCAAGCTGCAGGCCAAGCACGAGAAGCTGCAGGAGGCCATTCAGCGAGGTGGGCCCCGCTCCTGGCCCCCTGAGCCCCTGCCTCGCCACCCCCAGGGCCGGGAGCGGCCGCAGCTTGGCTCTCCTCCTGGGTCCTCCACCCGGCCCACGTCCTCTCCACCCAGAGAGGGTGCTTGGCACGCGGGGAATAAGCCAGCGAGGATCCCGGCCCCTATCCCGCCTTTTGTCCTGTGACTGCCCTGGGCCTTCAGGTGCCCTCTCCCTCTGCGGGGTGTTGAGGAACCTCCCGGCCCGAGAGACACACCGACGTTTTCTCCTCCCCAGGTGACAAGGAAGAGCGGGAGGTGTCTTGGTGAGTCCTTCGTGAAGGACCAGCTTGTCCCGAGGAGCTGTGGGGTCCCCACCTCCCCTCTCTTTGGGACCCGGCTCTGTTGCTCGTCCTTCGGTGGCCTGTTTCCCACTTTGCCCAGTGGGTTCTGGAATAGCTCGCGAGCTCCAGCATGCTGTTTGGCTGGGCCAGGGTGTCGGGGCCGCCTAGTGTCCACACCCACTCCCCTCAGAGCCAGCTCCTGTTCACGACAGGACCCAGTACACACAGAGAAAACTCCAGAAGAGCCGCCTTCCCCGCCCCATCTCCCAGTATAACCAGAAGCTCTTTGGGGGAGACATGGAGAAGTTTATCCAGGTACTTGCTTTGTGTCACCCGCCAACCAAGTGCGGGCCCCTCCCCGCTTCTGCTCTCCTTCCAGCCCCGGGGGCTGCCTGTGAGCCCAGTAACCTCCACCCCGGCCACTGGTCTCCTCCTGGGTGGGCCTTTGTCGGGCCTGCACTGGTCAGAGGGCACGTCCCTAACTAGTAACGGAAAGCCTCGGGTGGCAGTGATTTTAGGGCTGAGGAGTTGAGTTAACAGAAGCAAGGGTGTCCGCGGGCCCCACTTCTGGGGTACGAGAGAGGAAGTAAGGGAAACAAGAAGGATCAGAAAAGAAGAAATCACACTGTTATTTGCAGGATGTGATTCTGTATGTCACGGTTCAAAAGAATCAACAGACTATTTAAGTGAACAAATTTTGGGTTTCACGATGTTACTTGATTCGAGGTCGACATACGGAGTTCGATGGCATTTCCACGTGCCAGCAATAAACAGTTAGCAGGTAAAACGTAAGGCATGGCCCGAGACGGCACCAGGGATGTCGGACACCTGGGCATGCATCTCGCAGGCCTTACTGCTGACCGCATAACGCATTAAGAGAAAATAAAAGCGAGCGAGTGACGAGGCAGGATGTGCTGTGTCCACAGTGGAGGGAACACCCTCTCTGTCCCTGTCCCCAGAGCTCGGGCCAGTCCGTGCCCCTGGTGGTGGAGAGCTGCATCCGCTTCATTAACCTCAACGGTGAGTAAGACCTGGGCCCTCCTGCCTCTGGCCTGGCACCCGATCCTGCGCCCACCGGCTCTCCGTCCTCCCGCAGGCCTGCAGCACGAGGGCATCTTCCGGGTGTCGGGTGCCCAGCCCCGGGTCTCGGAGATCCGTGACGCTTTTGAGAGAGGTGGGGACCGGCGGGGCCGGGGGTGAGGATGGGGGTGGGTGGAAGAGCCGGTGCCATCCGCCTTCTTGCCCCCTGCGCCACCGTGTCGCCCTCAGGAGAGGACCCACTGGTGGAGGGCTGCACCGCCCATGACCTGGACTCGGTGGCAGGTGTGCTGAAACTCTACTTCCGGAGCCTGCAGCCTCCGATATTCCCCCCAGAGCTGTTCAGGGAGCTGCTGGCTTCTGCGGGTGAGGCGGGGGTCTGAGGCGGGCCCTGGGGGGGGCCCCTCCGCGCTGGCCTCCACGGCTGCGCTCACGGCTTCTCTCCGGGGCACTGGCCTCGGCCGCAGAAGCGGAGGCCGTGGCGGAGTGGGTGGAGCATGTGAGCCGCCTCCTGGCCCGGCTGCCCCCACCGGTGCTCGTGGTCCTGCGCTACCTCTTCGCCTTCCTCAACCAGTGAGTACCTCTCAGCGCGGGGGGAGGGGGGGCGAGGGCGGCTCAGGGGTGGCCCTAGCCAGCTGCTAGCGGGGGTGAGGGGACACCGGGCCGAGAGCTCCCTGCCTGTGACCCACCTGTGCCCCCAGCCTGGCCCAGTACAGCGATGAAAACATGATGGATGCCTACAACCTGGCCGTGTGCTTCGGGCCGACGCTGCTGCCCGTACCCGCCGGGCAGGACCCGGTGGCCTTGCAGGGCCGGGTGAACCAGCTGGTGCAGACGGTCATTGTGCAGCCCTCGCGGGTCTTCCCGCCCCTGTCCCTGCTGCCCGGCCCTGTCTATGAGAAGTGCATGGCGCCGCCTTCTGCCAGCTGCCTGGGGTAGGCTCTTCGCGCTGCCGGGAGGGAGGTCCGGCAGATCGGAGATCCCTCGTGCGCTCACCTGCCTTGCTCTGCTCTGCACTGCAGGGATGCCCAGCTGGAGGGCCCGGCGGGGGAGAACGAGCCGGAGCCGGAGGCTGGGAGCCTGGCCCCGGAGGACGGTGAGCGGGGCGGGAAGGAGTGCCTCACCCTGTCCCCGCCCTGGATGCCCACTCCACCCCTCCCCCACACTGGGGTCCCCTCTTCTCCCTAGACCCAGAGGGGGTTGTGGAGGCCGTGGCCTGCTTTGCCTACACGGGCCGCACGGCCCAGGAGCTGACCTTCCAGCGGGGGGACGTGCTGCGGCTGCACGAGCGGGCCTCAGGCGACTGGTGGCGGGGCGAGCACGCCGGGGCCCGGGGACTCATCCCCCATAAGTACATCACGTTGCCGGCGGGGTGAGTGAGTGAAGTTGGGGCCCTTCCTGGGAGGCTCTCCTTTCACCCGGGCTTCTGGCCCTTCCCCCGCCCCGAGTCCCCGCTTCCGTTAGGCCCGGGGTGGCCCAGAGTGCGCCTTTCTGACCACTTCTGGCCAGCGCTGAGCCCTCTGGCCCCCAGACCCCAAGCCCAGAATGAGCGTTCTAACAGGCGGTCTTGTCTCTCTGGCGCCAGGGCAGAGAAGCTTGCTGTGGGCCAGGGGCTGCCGGCCGCCGGGGAGCTGGTGAGCAGCCCAGAGGCCCTCCCGGCCATGGAGTTTGTCCAGAGGTGAGCAAGGGGAAGACCCCTTCCGGGGGCCCTGCCCGCCCACCCCAGGCTGGAGGAGGGTGGGGTCAGACCTCAGCCGCGTGGAGAGGGACCGGCCTCACTGTTCCCTTTCCCTTGGCCACACCCCGGGCTGGGAGAAGCCACTGCCAGGCAGCGCAGGGGCTCCCCAGGGCCCCCGCCAGGCCCACTGTCTATGCCCTAGCAGGCCAGAGCCGTGCACCCAACCCGAGGCCCCTCTCGGCACACCCGGGGCCCCCTCTGGGCCCAGACGGCGCTGCTTGGTCCCAGCATCCCCGGAGCGACATGTGGAGGTGGATAAGGTGAGAGCTGGGAATGGCTGTGTGGCAAGTGGGGGGCACCTCTCGGGGGCTTCCCCTTATGAACCGGACTCTTCCCTCCCAAGGTTCAAGTCTGACCTTCCTGACCTCAGACCAGCCGGTGGAGCCCAGCCTAGGGAGGGGCAGGCCGGCAAGGGTGTGAGTGCAGTGGGGAGGGACGGGCCTGGAGGCAGGGTAGAAGGGAAGGGAACCTGGGGCTCTCACATTTGGGCTTCATGTTCGGTTCCTGAGTGGGACGCGGTGAGTGGGACAGGCTTCAAGGCTGGCATCTAGAGCCAGGCTAGGTGAAAGGTGGTGACGTGGCAGGCGCTTGGCGAGCCAGGGAGGATGAAAGGGGCAGATGGAAAAGAGGCTGAGGGAGGTGGCTGACTGGGGAGCCAGGCGGGGTCGTAGTTCTTGCAGGGGGAGAGAGCGGGTGCTGGATGCGGCCGGGGCCAGGGGTGCAGCCCGGGGACACCCGGCTCCCTGCTGTGTCCGCTGGGCCCAGCGAACCCCACTGTGGGCTCCCAGTGGGCACCGCCTGGCTGAGCCCCGGGAACCGTGTGAGCACTTATCACTACATCTGGGGTCTGCCCAGATAACCCAGGATCGTCTCCCCATCTCAAGATGCTGAACTTATATCTGCAAAGGCCCTATTTCCACACAGGGTCCCAGCCCAGTGCAGGCTGGGGGGGGCGGGTAGGATGTGCACGTCTCTCCAGGGGCATTTCAGCCCCTCTTCCCTGGGCTGCAGGGGGCCACTGGCCCTGGAGGTCCGGGCACGCTGGTGGCCCCCGAAGCCAGGGGATGGTGGCTGTGATCTCAGCCAGGGAGAGAGTGGGAAGAGGAGGGGGACCCAGGGCCCAGCCAGAGGGGCTTCCATTTCAGGGCTGGGCTGAGGATTGCTGTCCCCGGAGGAGACGGTGACCGCCACACCAAAAGTGGCAGGAGCGAAACCGGGCAAGGGAGGGGCGACAGCTGCGGGGCCCACGGAGGGGAGGGGCCTGGGGACAGGCGGTGGCCGAGGACTTTGTTTCAGGGGATGGAGGAGTTTGGGCAGAGGATTGGGCAGCGGAGGGCAGGAGGGCCTCGCTCCTGGGTCAGCTGGCACCACTGACCTGGGGGTGGGGGACTGGCTGGCCAGGTGGAGGCCGCTCACATCGACGCCCTGCCTTTCTCTCCTCCCCGCCAGGCCGTGGCACAGACCATGGACTCTGTGTTTAAGGAGCTCTTGGGGAAGACCGCCGTCCGTCAGGGCCTCGGGCCGGCGTCCACCATCTCCCCTGGCCCTGGGCCCCGCAGCCCGAAGACCGTGGCCTGCGGCCACCTCGGCAAGAACAAAGGCTTCTCCCGTGGCCCTGGGGCCCCAGCCTCACTCTTGGCCTCCCATCCCCAGGACCTGGACTCACCCCTCAAGCCGCACTGAGGTGCTACCGGTTCCTCTGCAGGCCCCGCCCCGCCCCAGGCGGCCACGGGGGAGACCGGCCGGGCTCCCCAGGCCCTTTGCTTCTCCCTGGTCCTGTGCAGCATGCTTGCTCGTGACCGTCTGCAGAGAGGAGGATGAGGCCACCCCAGCCCACCCCTGCTTCCCCCGCGCTGGCTCAGGCCCCTCTGGGAGGCAGCCGAGGAGGGAGGCTGGGGGCAGCTGGCCGTGAGGGCTTGTCGCTGGTTGTCGGGCGCTCGGTGCCCTTGCTCAGACGAGGGCGCCAGCCTGGTGTTGGCGGCCACTCATAAAGGCCTGTGCATTGACTCCCCGACGCGAGCCAGTTCTCTGTCTCGGTGGGGCTGGGTACAGGGCCAGCCTCCTGGCACCCCAAAGATGGCAGGTTGGGAACAGCTTCTGCGGGGGGTTCCTTGGCACAGGGCTGCCTTTGAAGGCCTGCGTGGCGGGTTCTAGAGCCGCTCACGTGTCTGGGTGCGGGAGGGCTCTGAGAGTCTTTCCGCGCTGCCCCCGAGCCCACCATTACCCTGATCCAAGGAGACTCGCCAGGTGGGAAATGAGCTGGAACTTTTATGACGGGGAGAGTCAGAAGGGAGGGCAGAGGGGGACTAGAGAGGCGGGGAAAGGAAGGCCCCTGGCCCCACGCCTTTCTTCCTCCTGGGCCCCCACCCCCCACCCCCCGCTCCCGGGACCTCCGTCAGCCGGCAGGGCAGGCACTGGTTGGGGTGGAAGCCATGCGCCGGCCCCGGACCCTGCAGCCCACCGCCGCAGCCCCTCCCTACACGCGGCGCCAAGGAGCTGACTGCCGGGCCCCCGCGCGATCGCGGAGCCTGTCCCCGGGCAGGCGGCTGAGCTTCGTGGAGCCTCTGGAAGGAAGGCGCCCCTCGTTTCTCAGGAGGAGGTGTCCCTGGCCAGGAAGGAGCTGGCCGTGGCACAGGACTCCTCGTGGGGCCCCAGGCCGGGCGGGGCGCGCGTCCAGGCGCAGCAGAGCAGGCTTCGCAGCTCGGAGGAGACGCTGCGGCTGAAGGAAGCGTAGATCCAGGGGTTGGTACAGCTGTTGAGGCTGGCCAGCAACATGAGCAGCACGAAGGGGGGCCCTGTGTGGTGCAGGGGTCCGGGCTGGGGATGAGGGTGCCCAGGGAAGGCCGCGACCCACGTGCCACCCAGCGGCTAGCAGCGCACATCAGCCTGTGTCCGCTCGGGAGCCCACGGCTGGGGAGGGGAGGGGCCGAGCCACGGCCACACACCTTCCCGAGGCGCCTCCGGGTCCCACGCTGCCCACAGCTGCACGAGGAAGAAGGGCGCCCAGCACAGCACGTACACTACCACGATCACCAGCGTCATCCTCACGGTCTTGGCCATGGCCGCCGACACCCGGGCTCCCTCGCTGGGACTGCCCGTCCGGCGCCCTCCGCGGCGCCCCCCGGCCCTCTCTGCAGGCCCCGGCGCCAGGCTGGCGTGAATCTCCCGGAAGATGAGCACCTGGCAGGCGGCAATGCCCAGGGCAGGTGCCACGAACACCATCAGGGCGATCCAGGTGACGTAGGCGCGGAGGCCCCAGGGCTCGGCAAAGCGGGCCCAGCAGTCGAGGACACCGCTGCCGTCTCCCACGTCACGCTGGGCGAAGATGAAGAGCTGGGGCAGGCTGAGGAGAAGCGAGAAGGCCCAGGCCACCAGCACTGGCCGGTTCCAGCGAGCTCCGCCTCCATGGCGGTGTGCCAGCATGGGGCGGCAGATGGCGCGGTGGCGGTCCAGCGTCATGGCCAGGATCATGTAGGAGGAGGCATACATGCCCACCATCTGCAGGTACTTGACAGCCCGGCACAGGGCATCGGGCCCACGGAAGCGGTCGGTGGCGTCCCAGGCCAGCTGGGGCAGCACTTGGAACAGAGCCACGGCCAGGTCGGCCAGGCACAAGTGGCCGATGAAGACGTGCATGGGCGCCCAGCGGCCCCGCCGGCCCCGCCGCACTAGGGCACCCAGCACCAAGCCGTTGCTCAGGGCCACAGCCACGAAGACTGTGGAGAGCAGGGCCAGCTCCGCCTGGGCTAGCAGCGGGTCCCGGGCGTCCAGCGGCTCCTCCTCGCTGCCGTTGCCGGGCGGCGTAGGTTGGGAGAGGGGCCGGGGCACAGCTGGGCAGCGGTGGGGGGAGAGGCCCCAGTTAGGGAGTGTGCTCTGCAGGGGAACCGAGCCCAGGGAGCTTCCCGCTGGTCAGGCAGAGCTGGTGGCCTTCTGCTTCCCTCCAGCCTCCCACTTCCTGGATCCGCATGTGGTGGGGAGGGAAGGGCAGCCCCAGCCCAAGCGAATACATAGGGCCATGCGCTCCCATCCCCACACCAGCAGCCCGGAGAAGTGGGTGAAGGAGGTCTCTGAAAGGGGCTTCTTGGCCTCATCCAACCCCGCCCGGCCCACCTGGCTCATCCCAGTGGAGGAAAGGGTGGGGGGATGGGTAGGGACAGTGGCTGGGACCTTACCCGACGTGGTGGACGCCATGACCGTGGTGCGGCGAGCAGGAGTCCTGAGCGCCTGGAGGAGATGGGGTGGCGAGCTCAGCCTCCCACCAGAGGGGCCAGCCCGGCTGCCCAGAGTCTCTGGATAGGGGTCCTTAGAGAGCTGCCGGGGTGGGGGTGGGGGTGTGTGTGCGCGCACGCGCGTGCGTGCGTGTGTGTGTCCCAGTGATAAGGCACTGGGGGTACATCCTTGGCCTAATCAGGGTTGGTGAGGTCTGGCCCCTGAGACAGACATCGACCTCGGAGCCCTGCTACGCTCCTCCCAGGACTAGGCAGGGGAAGCTGGAGAGAGGGACAGTCAGACAGATGGACGAACCAAGCCTATGACCTACCTAGGCAGCCCACAAGAAGCGAGGCAGACAGATAGACCCCCCCCCCCCCGCCCTGACAGAGGCCAAGAGAGGTGGCCATCGGAGGGCTGGGGACACGGTGGGAGGGCTGGTATGCCCCCGTGTAGCCCCTTACCTGGCCGGGCTCCCGGGCTCCCGGGCAGCTGGGCGGCAGCGGGCGCAAAGGTGGCCCAGGAGCTCAGATCGGCGCTCCATCGCCTGCCCCGCCCCGACCAGGCCTCTGGGAGTGACCTGCTCGGGAGGGGACTTCCTCCCCTCCCCCATGAGCCTCCCGCCTCTGGCACGGGGAAGTAGGCTCCTGGCCTCCTCTGCTTCCCTTCCTGGCCACGGCCATCCCAGGACTCCGTTCTCCCCGCCAAGGTGGAGCCGAGCCCTCCAGAGCTTGGCTTAGCTGTAGCCGGCTATCCGCTACCACCCGCGCCTGCCCCCACTTCCGCAGGGCCCCCTTTATTAACGTGTGGGGCTGCGGAGCTCTGGGCGATGACTTAGTTCAGCGTGTCTATAAGTGGGGAAACGGCGACCGGAGATGGGTGGGCCTGGCTCAGCGTCACACAGCTTTCTCGTGGCGAAGCTTGACCCCCCCCCCACCCTTTCCCGAGCCAGGCTCCTTCTGCCCCTCTCCGGGCCTGGGCAAGGCTCTCCCGAGGTCCCCACTAGGCAGAAGGAGGGCTTCTCCCCAGCCTGCGAAGGCCCCACCTGCTCCTCAATTAGGCCGCAGGAGATGAGGGACGGGAAGAGGGGGGGCGGGGTCAAGCTGGGGCTGAAGGTGTCCCCGAGAGATCCAGCTTCCTCCCCAGACTGTGGGAGCCCGGGACACCTCCACGCTTTTCCTCCTCCCGCACCTGTCCTAGGAGAAGGGGGCTCAGAGCTTCTGCACTGACGCATATTCCAGCTCCCTCTCTCCCCTCCCCCCACATACGCCCAGCGCGCGCGCTCCTGTGCCCTCCCTCCCTCCTCTCCCCTCCAGCCCATCCTTTTCCCCATCCCAGGCCCTCCCCACCCCCACCCCAGCTCCTGCCACCGGCCCTGGCCTCCCTCAGCCCAGGCCGGCCCAGCCCAGCCCAAGGCAGTGGCCTGCATGCGGCCCAGAGCCCGGCTCCAGGCTGAGATTGGCCCTTTCTTCCTGTTTGTCCCTCCTCTCTGTTGACCTGCGAGGCTAGGGACCAAAGCAGCCTCTCACAGACCAGGGGCTCAAGTACAGCCAAGGCCAGGCGTCCTCTTCGTGGCCAGAGTCTGGCGGCGCCAGTAGGGGTCATCACGGTGGGGGCCCACCCAGCCCCCCTACACCCCACACCCACACAGCGCACACGCACACACAATGCACCACATGTGCTTCACGCCCAGCACTCACACGGCGCGCAGTACACACACACAAACACACACGCGCGCGCTCCACACCACACCCCCACGGTACGTGTGCGTATTTGTAATGGTTTTTGCTAAACCATTTGGAAGTCGGTTGTAGAATACCAACACCCCACATCTGAACACATCGGCCACACCTGCTAAGAACCAGAACATCCTCACTCCCTGAAACCACACAACCATTACTAACCCAGGAGCATAGAAAGGACTTTTCTGCTGCCATCCAGATCAACGAAAAGGGTAGAAAATGGAGTTCCCGGGCACTTCTTTCCTTGTGCCCCCCTTCCCCATGTGCCTCCCGGGGCCCGGTCCCCAAGACCCTCCCAGACTTGCCGGTGAGATGACACCTCCCTCGTCTGCCCTGGGGAACTAAGGCGCCTGCAGAGGAGCGCATGTCCCCACTTGGCCACTCCCCCGCTGTGGGACCTTGGACAGGCTGTGGCCAGCTCTCTGTGACTCAGCTTCCCCCTCTGTAAAATGGGAATCCAACAATTGAAAGTTGAGCCACGGCGATAGGATGGGCAGAGACTTAAGCCGGCAGGTGTGGAAGCGCCTTCTTTTGCTCACTGCATCTCGGGCAGCTCTGGAAGCAGTGCCAGCCTTCTGGGGTAAACGGGCCATCACCTCCTTATGGGGCTCTCTGCCCAGCCCCAAACGAGGTCACGCAGGCCTGTATCCCGGCAGAGAGCTGGCGCAGGGCTTGGGGACACCTCTGCGCACTGTGCTCCTTATTTCCCGCTGTCGAGTCCAGGGAAAAGTCTGGGGGAAGGCCCTTCGCTGCGACTTTCTCTCGGCTCCAAGAAGGAACGGGAGGGCTTTGTGTCCACACCAAGGCCTGGATGTAAAGGGAAACAAGTGCTGGGACCTCTGGGAGGAACGAAGAGCCCCTGAGGCTAGCCGGTGTGCCCGGAGAGTCTGGCTACCTGGCTGACAGCCCGACTCAGGAGCCCCTGGTGCACCTGCCGGCGCTGTGCCAGCTGAGAGGCTGGGCCGAGTCGCGCTGCGAGCGGCAAAGAGCTGGTCAGATGGAGACACCCCAGGCCACCCCAGCCCCAGCCACCAAGGAGGACTTGGCCATGGAGCAGCCAGTTGGCCTCAGGTGGCCTCAGGCCCCGGGCAGAAGTGAACAGACACCCTCCCCCCTCCCCCGGCGCAGCCCCCTCTGCCCTGCCCAGTATGGTCTCCCTGTAGGACTGCCTTTGCAGAAAGGTTCTGTGTGTGGCCGAGGAGTGGGCCCCGAGCTCCCCCAGCCCAGTGTCTGAGCAGAGGGGGTGGGGGCACTGACCATCCCAGGTGCCTGGCGCCAGGGCAGTGGGTCAGAACTGTGGGACCTGGATCTGTCTGTCTTGCTCTACCACTGGCTCTCAGGAACCAGGACAGGCGCAGTGGCCCTACCCCCCACCCCCCGAGGGGTGTGTGTCTGGGGGGTGGAGGGGGAAGGCACAGGCCTTGGAGGGGACACTTGAAGGCTATTTCAGGGATGAAAGAGAAAGAGGAGCCAGCCAGGGACACGAAGAAAGAGTGACGAAAAAGCCAGGAGAAAACCAGGAGAGCAGAGGTTCCCGAGGTTGGGAGGGGAGACAGGTGCCCTACGGGAAGGAAGGACGCGAGCAAAGCTGCTGGAAGGCCATGCCTGGTGTCAACTGGAAAAAGATGCACACCTGAGGGACTCCCCCGGTGGTCCAGTGGTTAAGAATCCGCCTTCCAACGCAGGGGACACGGGTTCGAGCCCTGGTCCGGGAAGATCCCACATGCCGTGGAGCAACTAAGCCCGTGCACCACACCTACTGAGCCTGCGCTCTGGAGCCCGCGAGCCACAACTACTGAGCCCACGTGCCACAACTGCTGAGCTCGCGTGCTCTGGAGCCTGCGTGCCGCAACAAAGATCCCGTGCGCCACAACTAAGACCCGATGCAGCCAAATAAATAAATAAAATAAATATAAAAAAAGAAAAAGAAAAAAATGCACAGCCGAGAACTTGAGGATTATGTATTATTCGGTGGACTTCCCGAGGATTCCAGTCCGGGGGACAGCCTCTCAGAGAGCTCTGAGGGACAGCTCCGAGGAGGTAAGGGGGGAGCCAGGGTAGTGAGAACATCAAAAGATTACTGGCAGTTGAAAACTGGGCATTTCAAGTGACTGAATCCAGCACTTTTCCAGGTATGGGAAGAGGGTCTGATGATCATTGAGATCATTCCTTTGATCTGTGCCTCAGCCATCTGGAGCCAACATCCTGTTTTCTCCGTCCTGAATCCCCTCAGCGTGCACAGAGTGGGGCTTACTGATGCGGCAGGCAACTTTCCTTGCACCCGAGGATGGAGAGAGGTGCCCTAACTGGGCATCCCACCTGTGGGGTGAGCTTTGCAGACGGTGGCAGAGGGAGGACTGAGTGAGCTCACAGCGAGTGAAATGGGATGACAGGGGAGAGCAGGGCGAGGAGGCGAGGCCTAGGAGGTGAAAGAGCTCCAACGGGGCAAAGATACATTGACTCCAACCACGCGTGTGTGCCTGCGTGCGAGTGTGTACTGGGAGTCAAGTGGACCAAAGACGACAGAAAGACAGCGTGGTGACTCACCTGAGGTCTGAATTAAAGTGAACGGTAATTTAAAAAATGGGACAAGGCCTGTTTGCACGCTGGGGGAGGCACGAGAGTGGTACTCGATGCATTAGAGCTCTGCAGGCTGTGACTTCTCTCCTTGTCCTGAATGACTTTTTAAAAAATTAATTAATTAATTTTTGGCTGCGTTGGGTCTTCGTTGCTGCGCGCGGGCTTTCTCTAGTTACGGCGAGCGGGGGCTACTCTTCGTTGCGGTGCGCGGGCTTCTCACTGCGGTGGCTTCTCTTGTTGCGGAGCGCGGGCTCCAGGCGCGCGGGCTTCAGTACTTGTGGCTCGCGGGCTCTAGAGCGCAGGCTCGGTAGTTGTGGTGCACGGACTTCATTGCTCCACGGCCTGTGGGATCTTCCCCGACCAGGGCTCGAACCCGTGTCCCCTGCATCGGCAGGCGGATTCTTAACCACTGCGCCACCAGGGAAGTCCCCTGACTTTCGTTTTTGTTTATTTATTTAGGCCACGCCTCAGTTTGCGGGATCTTAGTTCCCCAACCAGTGATGGAACCCGCGCCCGTGGCAGTGAAAGCGCCGAGTCCTCACCAGGACCACCAGGGAATTCCCCAGGAATGACTTTGTAAAATCTGTTTTATTGAGGGATGATCAGCGTACAGTAAAATTCACAACTTGTTTCATGAGATTTGACACACACAGTTGTGTAAGCCCCACCATAATCATGACGTAGAATGTTTGCATCACTGCAGAAAGTTCCCTCATGGCCCTTTGCAATCTCCTTCCCCCACCTGGAGCCTGACAACCGTGATTTTCCTATCACTATAGATTTGCCTTCCCTCGAATTTTATATAAACAGCATCGTAGAGTGTGCAGTATTTCGTGTCTGGCTTGTCTCACTCAGCAGGATGACTTTTGCCCACAGACAGTTTATTCCACTACCAGCCGATGGACACGTGGGTTGTTTCCCGTTTGGGGCTCTCATGAATGAGGCGACTCTGAACCCTTGAGTGCAAACTCTTGCGTGCTTTAACGTCTCCAGTGGGCAGCCTATGGTAAGTATGTTTCAGGTGGTGAGAAACCGGCAGGTTGTTTTCCACACGCCTCGGATGGGTTTGCCTTCCCAGAAGCACAGTTCCACGTGCTCTGCATCTTTGCCGGCACTCGCTGTGGTCAGTCTGTCATTTTTTTTTTTAAAGCCCCTTTCATTTTAACCTTTCTTTTGACTGATGATATACTTATTTGCCAGTTGTCTATATTCTTTGGTGAAGTATCTAGTCCAATCTCGGGCAATTTTTAAAAGTTTTCTCAATTATTGAGTTGTAAGGGTTTTTTTCTTTTTTTCATTTTGATTATATTTTAGATACACGTCCTCAAACAGAATGGTTTTGCAAATATTTTCTCCCACACTGTAGCAAATGTTTTAAGTTTGGACAAAGTCTAATTTTATCCATTTTTTTCTCTCATGGTTTGTGTTTTTTTGTGTCCTAATGCACTGTCACAAAGATATTCTCCTATGATTTCTTCTAGAAGGTTTATATTTCTAGCTCTTACATTTAGGTCTGTGATTCATTTCGAGTGAAATCTTGTGCATAGTATGAGGTAAAAGCCTGGGTTCCTTCTTTTGTGTGTGGATGCCAGGTGTTCCAGGATCATTGCTCGAGAAGACTGTCCTTTTCACCTTGAATTACTTGCACCTTTCCTGAAAATTGATCATATGTGTGTGGATCTGTTTCTGGACTCTCAATTTTGTTCCTTTGATCTCCATGCCTGTCCTTATACCTTATACCAAGGCTACACTGTCTTGCTTACTCTAGAGTTATAGTAAGTTTTTTTTTTTGGCCGCACCTCGCGGCTTGTGGGATCTTAGTTCCCCGACCACGGATCAAACACAGGCCCCCTGCAGTGAAAGCGTGGAGCCCTAGCCACTGGACCGCCAGGAAATTCCCTATAGTAAGTCTTGAAATCAGATAGCATAAATCCGTCAACTTTGTCCTCTTCTCAAAATCATTTCGGCTAGTTTAGGTAATCTGCATTTCCACATAAATTTTAAAATCAGCTTGTCTGTTTCTACAAAAAAAAAAAAAAAAAGCCTGCCAGGATTTTAATTGCTATTACATTGAATCTGTAGATAAATCTGGGGAGAATTGGCATCGCAACAATAATGAGTCTTTCGACACATGACTGTGGTGTTTCTTTCCATTTATTTAAGTTTCTTTAATTTCTCTCAGCAATATTTTGTCGTTTCTGGCATACAGGTTTTGCACATATGTTACTAAGCTATCCCTAAGTATTGATTTTTTTTTTTTTTTAAGTATTGATATTTTTGATGCTATTGTAAATGGTACTTTTAAAATATTTTATTTATTTGTTTGTTTTTATTTTTGGCTGCGTCAGGTTTCATGCAGGATCTTTCGTTGTGGTGCGCGGGCTTCTCTCTAGTTGTGGTGTACCGGTTTTCTTTCTCTAGTTGTGGTGCCCGGGCTCCAGGGTGCATGGGCTCTGTACTTTGCGGCACGCGGGCTCTCTAGCTGAGGCGTGCAGGCTCAGTAATTGTGGTGTGTGGGCTTAGTTGCCCCAAGGCATGTGGGATCTTAATTCCGCGACCAGGGATCGAACCCCGTGTCCCCTGCATTGGGAGGCGGATTCTTTACCACTGGACCACTGCGGAGGTCCTGTAAATGGTACTTTTAAATGTCAATTTCTGATTGTTGCTAGTATATAGAAATACTATTGATTTTTGCATATTGACTGTTTATCCTGCAACCTTGCTAAACACTTATTAGTTCTACTGGTTTTTGCAGATTTTTTAGAATTTTTTCTGACGCAGACAATCATGTCATTTCTGAATCAAGACATTTACTTTTTTCTTTCTAATCTATATGCCTTTTATTCCTTTTTCTTGCCTTACCGCGCTTGCTAGGACCTCCAGTGCAATGATGAGTGTAAGTGATGAGAGCAGACAGCCTTGCCGTGTTCCTGATCATAAGGGAAAAGCAGTCAGTCTGTCACCATTGAATATGATAGTAACTGTGGGCTTTTCATAGACGCCCTTTTTGAAGCTGAGGCGGTCTTCCTCTATTCCCGGTTTACTGAGAGCTTTTACCATGAGTGGGTGTTCAATTTTATCAGATGTTTTTCTGCATCTATTGAGATGATCACATGCTGCTCTTTTTTTGTTGTCGCTCTGTTAATATGGTTAATTGCATTGACTGATCTTCAACTGTCAAAGCAAACTGGAACCTTGGTCATGATGCGCTATCTTTTTATATGTTGCTAGATTTGCTTTGCTTTTTTTTTTTTTTTTTAATTTGGCCATGCCACACAGCTTGTGGGATCTTAGTTCCCTGACCAGGGATTGAACCCGGCCCTCAGCAGTAAAAGCACAGAGTCCTAACCAGTGGACCACCAGTGAATTCCCTGATTTGCTAAAATTTTGGTTAGTACTTTTACTTCATGTGTATTCATGAGCTATACTGGTCTGTAGTTTCCTCTTCATGTAATGTCTTCGGTTTTGGTATAGGGATAATTCTTACCTTATAAAATGAGTTGGGAAGTGTTCCCTCCTCTTCTATTTTCTGGGAGAGTTTGTGTAGAATTGGTGTTATTTCTTCCATAACGTTTGGTAGAATTCACCAGTGAAGCTATGTAAGCCTGGAGTATTCTTTGTGAGAATGTTTTTAGCTACAAACTCAACTCCTTTAATAACTATAGGGTTTATTTGGGTTATTTATTTCTTCCTGAATGAACTTTGATAGTGTGTATCTTTCACAGAATTCGTCCATTTCACCTGTATTGCCATATGTGTTTCACAGTATTCCCTTAATACCTTTTTATTTTTTTAAATTAATTAATTAATTTATTTATTTATTTTGGGCTGCATTGGGTCTTTGTTGCTGTGCACAGGCTTTCTCTAGTCGTGGCGAGCGGGGGCTACTCTTCGTTGCAGTGCTTGGGCTTCTCATTGCGGTGGCTTCTGTTGTTGTGGAGCACGGGCTCTAGGTGTGCGGGCTTCAGTAGTTGTGGCACGTGGGCTCACTATTTGTGGGTCACAGGCTCTAGAGCACAGGCTCAGTAGCTGTGGCACACGGGCTTAGGTGCTCCGCGGCATGTGGGATCTTCCCGGACCAGGGCTGGAACCCATGTCCCTTGCATTAGCAGGCGGATTCTTAACCACTGCTCCACTAGGGAAGCCCCCTTAATATCCTTCTAATGTTTGTAAGATCTGTATTGATTGCCCCTCTTTCATTTTTTTTTTTTTTTTCCGCGGTACGCGGGCCTCTCACTGCCCCGGTCTCTCCCGTTGCGGAGCACAGGCTCCGGACGCGCAGGCTCAGCAGCCATGGCTCACGGGCCCAGCCGCTCCGCGGCATGTGGGATCCTCCCGGACCGGGGCACGAACCCGTGTCTCCTGCATCGGAAGGTGGACTCTCAACCACTGCGCCACCAGGGAAGCCCCCCCCCTTTCAGTTTTGACATTGGTAATTTGTATCTTCTCTCCATTTTTTCTGATCAGACAGGCTAGAGGTTTATCCATTTCATTAACCTAGTCGCCAGATGGGGTGCTGCCCAATTCATGAATCGCCTAATAAAGCCAATTATATCCTCAAATTCACTTGCTTGAATTTTGTTTTTTAACAGTACACAGATTAATGAAACAAAATTAAAAACCTAGAAACGTATATATGTGAAATGTTATATATGATTTATATATATAAATTTATTATAAAGATGATATTATAAATCAGTTGGGAAAAGATTGATTATTCGATAAAAGGTATTGGGGAAGCTGGAAAGACATCTGGAAAATAAATAAAATTGGATCACCACTACCTCACACTTTAGAGCAAAAGAAATTCCAGAGGGAGAAAATGTTGGAATGTGAGGAGTGAAAGAACAAAGGTACTAGAAGAAAACACAGGAGAATTTCTCTATTTTGCTGGGGACAAGCCATCTTCAGTATAGTAAAACAAACACACAGATAGATAAAACAAGAAACTATAAAAGAAAAAACAAATAAATTCCAGGTTTCTTCCCCAGCTTTATTGACCTATGATCAGAAATTGAAATTGTATATATTTAGGGTATATGATGTGATATTTTGATATACATATTCATCACCCCATCTAGTTACCTTTTTTTTTTGTTTGTGGTGGTGGTGAGAACCTTGAGATCTACTCTCTTAGCTGAGTTCAAATATACATTATTATTAACTCTAGTCATCATGCTATATATTGGGTCTCCAGAACTTATTGATCTTATAACTGGAAATTTGTACCCTTTGACCAACATCTTTCCATTTCCCCTGGCCCGCAGCCTTTAGTAATCACCATTCTATTCTCTGTTACTACGTGTTCCACATTTTGGGATTCTACCTATCAGTGAGATCATGCGGTATTTGTCTTTCTGTGCCTGTCTTATTTCACTTAAATTCATTAAATTCAACTATTTTTTGTTGTTGTTAAAATTTATTTTATTTATTTATTTTTGGCTGTGTTGGGTCTTCGTTGCTGCACGTGGGCTTTCTCTAGTTGCAGCGAGCGGGGGCTACTCTTTGTTGCGGTGAGCGGGCTTCTCATTGCGGTGGCTTCTCTTGTTGAGGAGCACGGGCTCTAGGCGCGCGGGCTTCAGTAGCTGAGGTGTGCGGGGTCAGTAGTTGTCGCTCACTGGCTCTAGAGCGCAGGCTCGGTAGTTGTGGCGCACGGGCTTAGCTGCTCCACAGCATGTGGCGTCTTCGCGGA
The DNA here is from genome assembly GCF_963924675.1 of Phocoena phocoena. NCBI lineage: Eukaryota > Metazoa > Chordata > Mammalia > Artiodactyla > Phocoenidae > Phocoena > Phocoena phocoena. The sequence continues at coordinate 128,364,640 of NC_089240.1, read as the reverse complement.
CCAGGGTTCATACCTGTGTCCCCTGCATTGGCAGGCGGATTCCACTCCACCACCAGGGAAGCCCCTAAATTCAACTATTAAAAAATTCTTTTAATTCCTGTACAGAAAAAAAAAAAAATCTAAGAGAAATAACAAACTGCAAAAACCAAAACTGATTTGGGACCTTTCTCCTTTTCTAATGTAAGTAGTTAATGTTATACATTTTCTTCTAGTCACTTGTTTAGTTGAATCCCCAATTTATGATATTTTATGTCTTTAGTTTTATTCAATTAAAAATATTTTCTAATTCAACTTGTGATTTCTCTTTTGATCCATGTGTTACTTAGAAGCATCTATTTTTTTCATTTCCAAACAGTCAGATTTCCTAGATGTCGTTTCGTTATCGATTTCTGATTGAACTACATTGTGATCAGAAATCCTGCTTTGTATGATTTCTGTCCTTTGTAATTTATTGCGGCTTGTTCTATTGTCCAGCATGTTGTCTATGCTGGTGAATGTTACATCTGCACTTGAGAAGAATGTGTATTCTCTTGTTGGTTGTAGCAGTCTAGAAATATGAGTTAGGTCACTTTGGTTGATAGTGTTGTTCAAATCTTCCAGATCTTAGTGATTTTTTTCCTATCTATTTTGTCAATTACTGAGAAAGGAATGGGAAAGTCTCCAACTATGTTTGTAGCTTTGTCCATTTCTACAACCCTTTGGCACTGTCAGTTTGTCTTTCGTGATTTGGGAGCTTCGTTATTGGGTGCTTACATATTTAAAATGATTATATCTTCTTGATTATTTGTCCTTTTTCCATTATGAAATATTCCTCTTTACTTCAGGTAGTATTCTTTGTCTTGAATTCTACTCTATCTAGCATTAATGCAGCTCTACCAGCTTTTTTATGTTCAGTGTTTGCATGGTGTATCTTTTTCTGTCCTTTTACTTTCAGCCTTTCTGTGTCTTTATGCTTGTAAATAACACAGCTATTTCATCTAGCCTGACGGTCTCTGCCTTTTAACTGGCGTGTGTGGCAGATTGTGTTTTTCAAAGGTAGCCCCAACAATATCTCCCATCCCACATGCTCTTCTGGAGCCTTGCCATTTTCCCATCAAGAGGTGGGATTTAACCCTCCCTCTATAATCTGGGCAGGCTTGTGACTTGCTTGTAATCAACATGATATGGTAAAAGTGATGCCCCTTGATTTCTGAGGCTAGATCAGGAAAGGCAATGCAGCTCCTGCCTCGTTAGCAAGGATACTCACCCTTCCAGCCTTTAGCTACCACCTGACCAGTCCAACTGCCCTGAGACTGCCATGGTATGAAGAGGCCCAAACTAGCCCTTACGGAGAGGCCACATGAAAAGGCTCTGAGAGGACATGAAGATGGAGAGATGCCCAACCAGCTCTAAGCTGCTCCAGCTCCAGCCACTGTCTAATGACAACCACATAAAAAAAAGACCTTCAGCCAGAGCTGCCCAGTTGAGTCCTTCCCAAATCCTTTTTTTGTAAAAACTGTGGAATCACTGGATCATACGGCCATTCTATGTTTAGCTTTTTGAAGAATGCCTTTCCTGTACACTTGACTCACAGAAACCATGAGCAATAAGAAAATGATGGTAACTACTTAAAAACACTAAACCATGAGCAATAAGAAAATGATGGTAACTACTTAAAAACACTAAACCATGAGCAATAAGAAAATGATGGTAACTACTTAAAAACACTAAATTTTGGAGCAATTTGCTGTACAACAACAGTAACAGGAATGGAGTTTTAGTCCATTGATACTTACTAAAATTATTGATAATTTTGGGTCTAAATATATCATCTCAATGTTTAATTTCTATTTGTTCCATCCATTTTCCTTCTTTCTCTCCTCTTCTGCCCTTGTTTTTGGCGGGGGGGCAAAGTGGATCTTTTCAGTATTTCATCTTCTTTATTGACTTTTTCTTTTCTTTTTTTTTTTCTGTATTGACTTTTTGGTTACAAATCTTTTTGTGTTATTTTAAAAATTGTTGCTCTAGAGATTACCGTTCGTTTCTTTGGCTTAGCACATTCTACCTTCAGAAAAAAATTCCACTACTTTATACACAATGTAAGAATGTTACAACGGTGTTCCGATTGCTACAGTCCCAACTTTGTGTTCTGGTTGTCATATAAGTGTTTTTACACACAATATACAAAAAGATAACGCCACATTCCATTGGTATTATTTTTACTTTAAAGAGTAAATAGTCATATATTTACTCTCTCTGGTGTTTTTCATTCCTTTCTTCAGTCTGCTATAATTGATCTTCCGTCTAAATAATTTTTTTAGCATTTCTCTCATTGCAAGTCTGCTGGAGATGAATTATTCGTTCTCATCTGGGGATGCAACTTTATTTTGTCTTAATTTTTGTTGGATATTTTCACTGGATATAGAATTCCAGATTGAAATTTTTTCTTTTCCTTTCAGCATTTGAAGGCGTTGCTTCATTATCTTCTAGCCTCTCTTGGTTTTAGATTGGGAGTCTGCTGTCACTCTTAGTGTTCCCCTGGATGTAGCGTGTCCTTTTTTCTCTGACTGCTTTCAAGGTTTTTTTAAGAAAAATTGTTTTTCAGCAGTTTGACAATGAAGTGCCTAGGGGATGCTGGAATTACGATACATATGTTATCATTTTAAAGTCTCTGATAATTCTGACATCTGGGCCGTCTACGAGTCTGGTTTTATTGATACTTTTCTTTTGATGATGGGTCATATTTCCTTGCTTTTCCACATGTATCTTTTTTTTTTTTAATTGAATGCCAGACATTGATTGTAATAGAACAGTAGGGAATATAATAAATAACATTTGTGCCCCACAAAGGACATGCCTCTTCTGTTAGGCTACTTGTGTGTGCCTGTGTTGTGTGTCTAAGGCCCCTAGGGATTCAAACTGTCACATCATCCCATACTCGACGTTTAAAAATTTTATTAAAAGTTCCTCCTTCTGCCAAGGATAAAAGCAGCAATGGGTCTTTTCCCTGGGAAGGACTTGCCATTTTTCAGACTTTCTTGTTGTTGTTGCAACTTCAGCTCCCTGATAGGCTTCAGAGAAGAAGAACCTATGATCCTGTAGGGATGTTGTCTTGCAACTTTCTGTATCCTAGGCAGAAGCAAAATAGCCAGCTACTGACTTCTGAATTTCTGCTGCTGCAGAAGTTCTTGTTTGTTCTCTGAATGTTCTTTTTTTATGGCACCCGTTCTTCTCTCATGGATATTCATCCTATTATCTCCCTGAGGAAATTAAGGAGTTTTTTTTTTAAAAATAACTTTATTTATTTATTTAATCTTTGGCTGTGTTGGGTCTTCGTTGCTGCGCGCAGGCTTTCTCTAGTTGCGGCGAGCGGGGCTACTCTTCGTTGGGGTGCGCGGGCTTCTCATTACGGTGGCTTCTCTTGTTGGGGAGCACGGGCTCTAGGCACACGGGCTTCAGTAGTTGTGACACGCGGGCTCAGTAGTTGTGGCTCACGGGCCCTAGAGCGCAGGCTCAGTAGTTGTGGCGCACGGGCTTAGTCGCTCCGTGGCGTGTGGGATCTTCCTGGCCCAGGGCTCAAACCCGTGTCCCCTGCATTGGCAGGCGGATTCTTAACCACTGCGCCACCAGGGAAGCCCCCAGTTCCTTTTTTTAAAGTAATTTTTATTGGAGTATAGCTGATTTCCAATGTTGTGTTAGTTTCTGCTGTACAGCAAAGTGAATCAGTTATACATATACATATAGCCACTCTTTTAGTTTCTAGCCCCATATAGGTTATTACACAGTACTGAGCAGAGCTCCCTGTGCTCTGCAGTAGGTCCTTGTTGTTTATCTATTTTACATACGGTAGTGTGTGAGTCCCGCCTTCTTTTAATGTGCTTTTGTACTTACTGTCCAGGTGGGGAGGTTTGGAAGGCTGAAGGAAAGGGTGTCTGTCTTTCTGCTGTGTGGAATTGTTTTGCTGCTGGATGTCAAGGCCAGGAGGTGTGGGGCTTTGGCAGCAGAGGCCCTGTGCCTGGCCTCTGTCTCTTGTGGCAGCAATCCCCGGGTCATGACGATGGTGGCGTCTCCTTGAACTCAACGGGTAGACCATGGCCGCCTGTTCCCGCACCTTGCTGATGGGGGCAGAGGCAGCAGCTCCTTCGGGGAGCCAGTGCTGTGGTGGTGTCCTGGGAAGCCCACCCAGGGCATGCTCCTCTGCCCCTCCAAAGGTTGTGCTCGCTTCCAGCTCCCCGCACGAGATCTCTTTTTGTGTAAGACGGCTGGACTTCTTCCTGCCCCTAACCTTCACTGATAGAAAGCGGGAGTGGGGGGAGAGAGGTTTGGAAAGCAGGGCAAGTAGAAAGGACTTAACAAGCGGACAAAGATAAATCCAAACATACAGCAACCCCCACCAGTGTAATCAACTAAACCCTGCAGGTAAAAGGTAGACAAATTCCCCATATGCTGCAGTGATTCCACTCCTCAGTGGTTACCTTACAGAAACGAAAGCGCGCTCAACCAAAAGCCTGTACGTTAATGTTTAGAGCAGCTCTGTTCATCGTTCCCCAAAGCTGGAAACAACCCAGATGTACTTCAACAGGTGCACAGCTAAACAAACTATGCTATATCCAAACAATGCCGTACTACTCAGTAATCAAAAGGGACAAACTGCTGACACATACACACACACAACAACATGGGGGAAGAGTCCACACTGGATGATTCCGTTTGTAATACATTCCAGCAAAGACAGAGAGCAGAGCAGGGGGCTCTGGGGGTCAGGGGCTGGGCTGGAGGGAGTGGCTGACCGCAAAGGGACTTGAGGGAATTTGGGGAGGTGATGGAAATGTTTTCAATCTTGATTTTGGTGGTGGTTACACGACATTTATCAAAACTCATTGAACTGTACACCTCAAAAGGGCAGATTTTACTGTCTGTAAGTCATACTTCCGTAAAGCTGATTTTTTTTTTTTTTAAAAAGACAAGGATTGTTAGACTGGATCAAACTAAACCCAAACCCAACTATATGCTGTTTCAAGAGACACGAAGACACAGAAAGACGGGAAGGAGAAGAATAAAGACATGTCATGCTCAGGAGCCCGCCCTGCTAGCCCACTGGTGCTTTCTTCCCCTAACACTGGCTTCTGTGATTCCCGCCCCCTCATCACATGGCCCTTCATCTTGGGGGCGTTCTGACAAGACTCTGGGGGGCTTCCCTCTCTAGCTGACTGTGCCCAAGAGGGCTGAGTCACGGGGGCTGTGAGGAGCACTCGCCCTCGAAGCGGGTGTGGCTGGGCAAGACCCAGCCGTCTGTCTGTTCAGTGCCTCCCAACCTCCCGGCAAGCATGCGACAGTGCAGGGATGGCTTCCCTCTCATTCGAGGCCAACCCCTCCTGCCCCCGCTGGTCCCACGGCAGTCACATAGAAGGAAGTTCAAATCCCAGCTCTGCCGGTTACCTTCTGGGAGACCTTGGGTAAGTCACTTGACCGGTCCGAACCTCAGTTTCCTCATCTGTGAAATGGGGGCAATACTGGTGCCTACTTAGAGTGATGGGCTGAGTAGCAGGTGGGTGAATGCCTGTGGAGTGCTCGGCACAGAGCCTCTCGGCTGCGTGATTATTCCCCTGCCTCTCGGGCTCTTTGCTTGGAGAGGTGGGTAACGGAAACTTCCTCACAGGGTTACCTGTGGGTGCAGTGAACTAATGAGACAAAGACGCTCTTTCCAGCCTTGCTCCCTGGGCACATTCCTTGAGCTCTTTGGGCTTCGGTGTCCTCATCTGTGACGTGGACTAATGGTTGACCTCCCTGGTTGGTGTGCGAAATACTTGTGCCAGTACATGACATGTGCTTATAACTGGCAGGCCCCGGGGCAATGCTCAATAAACGGGATTTAGTGGAATAATAGTAACGAATGTAGTATCACAAATGGAGACTGAACCCATCGCTAAGCACTTAGTAGGAGCAGAGGAAGTGGCTCCACCCCCTTCTTACTTCACCCTAGTCATTCTCACCCCAGGGATCAGCATGGAACCCTGCGCTCCTTAAAGGATTTGTGGAAGCTGGGGCTGGAGGTAGAGGTTGGGAACTTGGCGGGGAGGGTGGTGAGTGGAGGCGGTTGGAGAGCAGAGAGGCCAGGCCTATCGGAGGTCAGATCAGAGCAGGCAGGAAGTGAACCGCAGCTCAGTGCTTCATGGAAAATACCCACTCTCGGGCGCCCAGGCCTGCTCGCCGGCCCAGCTTCCTCCGCGCCCAGCGCCCCGCCCACCAGCCTAAACCCCACCTCCCCAGCCCCGGCCTCCTCACTGCTCCTGAAAGGGCTGCAACCGTGGCACAAGGGCCCAGCCAGCACTCCCACCCTGGGTCTGCTGGAACCAGAGGGTGGGCCACTGGCAACTCTGGGGAACACCCTGCCCCCAGCTCCCTGGTCCCCCCCTACTCCAGCCCGCACTTTCGCTCAAGACTCTGGTCTTGTCCACGCCCCTTCTAAAGACACCTAGAAACCTGGCGTCCCGACCTTCCCCGAGGGCAAGTGGGGCCACTCCAGGCCTCCCCTTCCAGGAGAAACTGAAGCTGGTGGGGAGATGGTCGGATGGGAGGGGGACTCCAGGCCCCTTCCCACGTGGGCCCCCTGCATGGCTTGGAGGGTCTGGGGAGGCTGAGCTGAGGGCCCGGGCATGCTTCACTGGGCAACAGGCATGCCCATAAAAATACCGTGGCCAACAGGGCCGCAATCTGCCATCTGGGCCCTAGGCCTTCCTTGCCCTGCGGCTGGGCTCGGCTCACTCCGGAATAGCTGTGCCCTCCGCCTGGCCTCGGAGGTCACGACCGCGAGCCTGGGGCGGGGGTGTGGGGGGCGCTAGGGAGGAGATGCGTCCCCACGCTTTCCAGTGAGAGGAGTGGGGCTGCCGGGAGAGGTCGGGATGGGGCCAATCCCCACGACAAAGAAATAGGACGCCGGGGAAACCGACAGGGAGTCGGAGGAATATCTGGGGATGCGCTATGGCAGCTCGGGGGGCGCTCTCTCAGCAAACTCCCCGCTCCCCCCCCACCACCCCGCCCCGCCACGGCTCTGGGCTGTGCAGGAGCCCGCGCCCCTCTGCGCCTCCTTGGAGGGCTGAGATTGACGCCCGTGCGCCTCTCCCGGACCAAGCGCCTAGGATGGGAGGGGGATGCTTCCGGGAAGAGCCCAGGGCCTCGGGAATCCTGCCCTGGGGTGGGGAGCGTCCAAGCACCCCACGGCCAGGGCGCGGCCGAGACCGCGTCGCGTGTGGGTGCCGGGCGCTCGCCAGCGCCCTCGAGGGCTGGGTGGAGGCTGAGGGGATCTGTTTCCCCAGCCGACTCCTCTCCCCACCGCCCAGCACCGCGCCCCGGGGGCACCCCTGCCTCGAGATTCCCGCCCGGAGCCTCCACTGCGGCGTGGGTGCCCTGCTGCGGGGCACTGCCGGGCCAGGGACTACAGAGCTGCGGGCGCGGGCCAGGCGGGACCCGGCGGCGGGGGTCCCACTGAGCTCCCTCCCGGAGGGGGTCGCCGCGGTTCCCAGTGCCGGCGGCCTCGGCAGCCCAACTCCGCCGGGACGAGGGGCGCGGCGGGGCGGGGCGGGCGGCCGGGGAGGTGATCTCACTCCCCTCCCCCGCCTCCCCAGCGCTCCCCTCCCCCTCCCCTGCGCGCACGCCCGCCCCGCCCCGCCCCGCCCCGCCCCCGCCCCGGCGCCGCGGCCGCCGCAGCATCAGCATCGCAGACGCGCTCGGGCGGCGGGTCCGAGGCCGGCGAGTGCGGAGGCTGGGCGGGTAACCCGAGCGGCGGCCGCAGCGCAGGTAAGGCGGGCAGGCCTGCCCTCGCGCCCGGGCCGCGCCTGCAGCTCCCCGAGCCTCCCGTCCCAGCCCCGCCCCGGGGGCGAAAGCGGGGAGCCCCACCCGGACCAGCCCGCGGCCACCGGCGGAGCGGCCAGAGCCCCACCCAGGCCGGGCACCGGGCTCCGGGCCCCGCGGAGCGCAGCGGGGCAGGGAAAGGCGGCCCGGGGCCGGAGCCCGACAGGTGAAGAGTACCTGGGCGGCGCCCGAAATGACGACCCGGGGAGGGATGCTCTGGGGGAAGTCAGGCAGGGTCTGTGCGGGCTGGCGGGGGCTGAAGGTGGCACGTCCCTCCGGGTGTGTGAGTGGGTGAGAAGGGGAGCGCGGTGGGGCCGTGACCCCCATCCCCCCCATCGGCCGCCGTGGGGTGTGGCCCGGGGCGTGGCTGCCCCCCTTCCCCAGTCCAGAGTCCTGTTTGGCCGAAAATCCAGCTACCGGCACGGTTGGGGGGAGGTCAGACTAGGCTGCCCCTGCAGTGGGGGGCAGGGGAAGGAACGGGGCTGGGCCCTGCCTGGCCCTCAGCCCCAAGGTGGGAAGGGGGGCTTTGTTCTCCTCCTCCTTTCTAAACCCCAGCCTGGACTCCCCGGGCTTACGCTCCCAGCCTGCACCAGGACCAGAGTCTCCTGCCCTGGAAGCGTGGGGTGCCTCTGGAGCCGCAGATTCTGCAGGCTCTTGTGGCCAAGAAAGGGCGCACTGAAGTGAGGCTGGCCTGGGCACCCAGCAGGGTGCGGCTGCGCACGTGAGTGTAGAAGGTGGGCCCAGTAGGTAGGGGGACGACGAAGGGAGGGCCTCAGCTCCTGGGGCCCTGCCTTGCCCACTGCAGGTCTTTCGTCCGTTGCCAAGTCTCCCTGTCGCTGTCTGGTTAGGAGAGGGGTCTGCAATTCCTCTTTCCCCCTTCCTAGGGAAAATTTTGGGGGACTCTTGGTTGGCAGGGGTTGCAAAGAGCCCCCAGTACAACCTGCTGCCCCTACAGCGTATCTGGAGCCCAGCGCTTCGCTGCCTGTCTCAGGAAGGCAGGCCCAGGGCCATCTGCCCCGACTCAAGAAGTGGGGGGCCTGACACCCCCCTCTAAGTAGGTGCCCTGCTTCCAGTTAGCTCCACCCAGAGGCAGGGGCTTCTGGGCAGCTCGGTGCCATCTCTGCTGACTCACGTGGCCCGAGGGTGGATAAGCCAGAGTCACCCTTTCTTCCCAAGAACTTGTCCCCTGTGAGGTGGCTGGGACAGGGGGCGGCCTGGGGCCTGTCTCCTCTGACCAACTCCTTGCTGCAGGCGGTGGGACTCAGCCTGGCCTGGCCTCTCACCTGGCACAGCGCCCATGCAACACCCACACGTGCACCCATGGGCCCCCTAGCTTTCGGGGGGCGCCTTAGCTAATCTGTGGCCACATGGCAAGTTCTTGTCAGTGCTGAGGCTGGGGACCCCCCCAACCCGTCCCCGGCTCCTGGACACTTTCTTTGCTGCATCCTCTTCGTACTTATTTATGCGTGTGCGTGTGCGATCCCAAAAGTGATACATCTTATTGTGGTATGCTTGAAATACACAAAAAAGAACAAAAGAAATTAAGGATCCTGGGTGATCGGTTCACCGAGGGAGAATCCCGCTCAGCACACCCCAGCCTCAGTCTCCCTGCTTTGCTACAACCCACTCCCAAGAGGCTCCTCCCCCAACGCCCAGCGCCCAGCCCCCTGCAAAGCTTGGAGCCGGCGCTTAGCGCGCACTAAGGAGCTCCTCCCAGCCCAGGAGCTCAGTGGCCCACGGGGCGGGCAGTCATTCGCTGGGCAGCTGCACTGCCAGGTGTCTGCCTGGACCAGGCTTGGGGCTACCTATGGAAAAGCCAGTAACAAACTGGACCAACACCGTCTTTGTCTTCAGGGGGTGTGGATTGGCTTTCTGTTTTCCTTTGTGACTATTCGCAGGGAACGGGGAGGCCGGGATTGAGGTTGTGCCCCCATCGGCCTCTTGCCCTGCTGGGGCAGATGCCTTCCGCGGTGCGCGCTCGGGCGAGGCCAGCTGGGGAGGGTGGGGGAGCAGCCCGTGTGCCACACCCACCATTGCCCAGCCCAGCGACATGGGACCCTCAGTCCTTTCCCCTCTTTGAGTCTCAGCCCTCTTGGTTATCACATGGGGCGTGGACTCGTTAATCTCCAAGGTCCCTTTCAAGGCAAACGGTCCCTGGTGCCAGTCTAAATGGCTGCAGCTGGACAGAACGTCTCCTGGGGCGCTCTTTCTGCCAGCGGGGCAAGTGGCCTTGCCTTGCCGGGCCTGCCTTCCGGAGAGTCAGGGCGAATGTGTGAGGGGAGCTTTCCCCCAACCCCTTCTTGGGGCAAAAGGTTGGAACAGGTCTGGAGTGAGATGGGGGGCTGCTTCCCGGGGGTGCCCTGGGCCTAGGAGGGGCCTGTTCTGGGGAGAATGGAGCAAAGGGGGGCCCTGGGCAAAGGTTGGCCAAGATGGGCATCCCAGCCAAGTGGCCTGCTCCACCAGGGCCCCCTCTGTGGGCGTGAGTGGCGACCCGGAGCGCCATCCCAGGGGCTCTGTCGCACCCTGTGATGCAGACCGCTGGGCTGCTGTCTTTGCCCTGCCCCTCCTCTCATAATTGGGAAGGCTGGGTTGAGGTCCCTGGAGGGGGGGCTTTACCACACACACCCCCAGTCTTTCTCCCTCCTGCTCACTGACCTGGCCCGTCCTGGATGCCCCGGTCCTGCATTCCCTGCCCTCGCCTTGCTCTCAGCTGCCTCTTTACACCTCCACTCCCACACTGTCACCTTTCTCCTCCCTGCTCTGTTGGAGTTTCGCACAGCACTGCCCTCCTCTCCTTCCCCTGCTTCTGCCTGCCCCACCCCTCCCTGGATGCCCTTGTCGCCATCTCCGCACTTCCCCTTTTGTCCATCTTCTCTCTCTGCAGCTCTCCCTGCCCTGATTCCTAAAGCCCAAGGTCGACCTGGGCTCTGCACCTCAGCACGGGGGTGACCGCCACCCAGCACACGTCCCCTGGACTCTAGGCCTTTGGGTTGGGCCCAGACCTCCCGTGGGGGCCTCGTCTGACCTGGAAGGTGTACAGGGGGCACCTGGTGGCTACCAGCAGAGGACCCTGGGGGAGGCGGTTGGCGGTTAGCAAGGCCAGCCCACCTTCTCCCCAGATATCAACAGGATCTTTGTGGCTTCCTAGAGGCTGTGGTCTGAGAGAGGGAGGAGCCGGGGAGGGTTTGGACGGACTGCGAGTCTTTCCAGAAGCTTTTCTTTGTCCACTGCCCCCCCCACCCCCACCCCCCACCCCGTCCGAGGCCTCAGGCTATTGCCTACGCCACCCCCCCCCCCCCCCCGTGTTCTCCCCAGGCCATGAAGCTGTGGGGGGAGGGCCTGGCCGCTGTCCTGCCACCCGGCAGCTCACGCCAGCCCCTGGGATGACCTCGGATTGGGTGGAGCAGGAAGGCGCAGTGTCCTGGGCTTTGCGCGCTTGGCTCAGGGGCCCCGACGCTGAGGGGCCCTTCTGAGCCGGGCCGTCTTCCTGCCAGTCTGATGGTGGAGCTTGAAGGGAGGTGATGAGTCCCCGGGAGCCACGCTTCCCTCTGAAGTGTTCAGAGCCAGGCAGATTGGGGGGTTTGCGCGGGGTGGCTTTGGGTGTGGGAGTGTGTGCATGGCGTCCCGTGTTCCTATTCGCACGTGTGGGCATTAGCCATCTGGTTGCGTGTGTGTGTGTGTGTGTGTGTGTGTGTGTGCTGGTGAGAGTGTGCGCACACAGATCCTCCTGTGCTCGCACTGGTCCTGTGCTGGGAAGGGGCGGGGCTGCTGGTGGTGGCTGTGGAGGCTGCAGTGTCTCCCTGTAAGACTGTGGGGCTTCCCGCTGAGGGGGGTGCCCTCTGGCCCTTCCCCTGACCGCCTGCGTTCATGCCTTAGGAATGCTGAAGCCCAGGGAACAACAGAGGCTCCATTGTCCATTCCCAGGCTTCCTGTGCCCCCTCTGCTCTTTAACCCTTTGGAATGGGGAGCCCCAAGGCGGCTGGAGGGGCCTGGCAGTGTCTGAGCTTTTCCAGGCGCCCCCTGCCCCCCTCACTTGGGCCAGGTGTCCCAGGACCGGCAGGGCTGAGCAGCTCCGGGTGGGCCTCGGGCTGGGCCCCTCCCACCTCTGTTTGCCTGGCACCTTCCCTCCCCCACACCGCCTTCCTTCCCTCCTCTGGGTCCTGGGGCAAGCCCTGCTGGCCCATAGGAGCCGACATATGTCGCCCCCTCTTGCCGGGCCCCTGAAGCCCCCCGCTGGTGCCAGGTTCACTTCTCAGATCTTGATCTAAGCGCACTTTGCAGAGCTGGAAGGAGGGCTTAGAGGGGGTGAAAGGGCACAGTTGTTAGGCCGTGGGCGTCAATTTCCCCAACTGCGCATGGGCAGCTTGGCTACAGTGCTTGCATTCTAGGGGCCTGGGAGGCCGGAGATTTGGCCCCTGCTTCACTGGAGCTCAGTTTTCCCTTCTGCACGGGAAGGGAGTCCACGCTGTGCCTGAGGTCTGTCTGGAGAGAGGGGCCTCCCAGGTAGCCAAGTGCTCTTTGTGAGGGGGCCCTGGAGCCTTTGGTTTTGAGAAAGGAGTCAGAGCGACCCAAGATTCTGCACAGCCAGGGAGGGGGGCAAGAAACCCAGGCCGTCCTGGAGCTGTTTGCCTTCTCCTGTGCAGAGTCCTTGGGGGCGTTGAGGGATAGGGTGGTTCTTGCCCTGCGCTGAGGCGTGATGGGGGTCACATCCTACTTCCGCGTGGCCTCCTCCCAAGATTCCCCTGCATTTGCCTGCCATCTGCCTAGCAAATAGGCCCTTCCCCAGGGGGCAGGCCGGCCTGGAGCCCACCCTTGCCCAGGCCCTGGCCCTCTGCGGACGCAAGCAGGCATACATGTTGGGATGCCTGAGGCGCCGAGAGGCCAGCTAACTGCCCGAGTTGTCTTAGGCGGCTTTGGGTGCCTCCACCCCACCCAGAACCCCGTACCTGCTGAGCACCAGTGCCACCTCTGTGACCTTGGACATGGTGCTCCGGTTCTGGGCCTCAGTTTCCTCAGTTGTAAAATGGGGGTAATGATACTGCTCCGTCCCCAGGGTAATTTTAAGGATTCAACGAGTAATGCGTGTAGGGGTGTTTAGAAGAGTCCCTGGTGTGCGGTAAGTGCTATCCGCGAATTCAGTTAATAAAATAGGGAAGGGGGGCGGAATGTCTGTCCGTCTGCCGATGGTGAGATACCCCCTTGCTTTCTCAATGGAGACTCTCTGTTCTCCCCTCTCCCACAAAGGGTTAACCTCTGGCCCGCCCCTTCCTTATCCTGTAAGGAGAATGGTCCATTACAGGTGAGCTGCCGTTGCCTTGGAGACCGCAGCCTTAACGGGGCTGAGGGTGCGCTCTCCCTTAGGGAGGGGCGGGGCAGAGAGCACCAAGGACTAAGCAGCCGTCCTCGAGGGCTTCCGGGGGCCCCCGGGTACATTTGGGGGCTCCCACCCAGCAGCCTCTTTTATGTATTATCTAAATAACCCATTAGGCTGCGGCAAGCTTTCCCCCATCTCTGCCAGTGGAGGGAGCTGGCTCCATCTCCATGGAAACCCGCCAGCCACAGCCTGGGGGGGCGCGTGAGGAGGAGCCTTAAAGGAACACAGTGCCTGGGGTGTAGGTGACACCCACACCCTCATATACACCCTGCTGAGGGGACAGCCCAGGCGTAGGTGCCCCCAAGTGCCCCCACAAGCCTACAAGTACGTGGACCTGGCACTCACACTCTGACCATCTCACATACCAGGGCTGAGCCCCCAGCGCTGCCCCCACTCGGAACAGACTGGCTGGGCTACCTGCCTGTGACTTATCCTTGGGCAGGTGCATTTCTCTCAGGTGGGAGGGACAGAGAGGACTCCAGGCAGGAGAAAAAAGTGTCCCCCAGCCCCCGGTCAGAGGACGGAGGCCAGAGGAGAGGACTGGCCGTGGGACCCAGGGCTGGCGCTCTCCTAGGGTCCCACTGAGCCCCTCCCTGCTGGCTCTGCCACCTCAGAGCCCGCCACGCCCTTTCTCCTTCCCTGCCCCCGGGAGTGTGCACGAGGCCTCCAGAGAGGATGGGTACTCAGCCTGCCTTGGTCGTTTCCTCCCCCAGCACGTGGGCACTCACGGTTGTGCCGGCGGCCCGTGGACGCATCGGCACCCCGTCAGCCAGGCGGCTGCTCTCTCCATGCCAACAGCAATCTTGGAGGGAGTCACTGGGGTCCTCTGGGTGCTTCTCCCTCCTCCCCTGTGGGGATCCCCAGCTGCTCCCTGAGGGCTGGCCAGCAGTGGCTTTGCTCATCTTGTCTATAACCGTCTCCTTGCCCTAGTGCCACAAGTGGCCAGGGCCGTGCTGCTCTGTATGTGTGTCTGTGGTCCTGGCTCGCAGCTTCTCTGCCTCCTGCTTGTCTCCAGTCCAACCTCAGCTCCAAGCCCAAGAAGACCACCTCCCCTGACTCAGGTCCTCCTCTCCTCCTTTCCTGTCTCTTGCCTGGCACACCCCCCAGGGACAAGGATGCCGAGGAAGCGCCACTGGGTTTGCGCGTAGGTGTGCACACGCGCGTGCGCACGCCCCCCTGCCCCCAGTCTTCTTCCTCTTTCGGCCATTTCTCATCAGTGCTTTCTGCAGCTGTCTCATCCTTTGTGCTCCTTTTCCCTCTTCTCTTCCTTTCCCCGCTGCCTGGGTCTCTGTTTCTGGGTTTCTCCATCGTGGTTGCTGTGGTGGTCCAGCATCCGTCTTTGTCTCCCGTTCCCTGCCCTCCCTCCCCCAGCCCTACTTCTCTGTCTCTCCTGCTCCCTCCTGCGTCTTTCTCACCCTGTCTGTCACCCTTCAGTCCTCCCCAGCCTGCCCCCGCTTTGCAGACATGGCCGTGGCTCCATCTGTACACCAGCTTGTGGAACACTCCCCCGCCTCCTTTGCCCCTGGAGGTGCCGATGGGGGGTGGGGGCCTGCCGAGCTGGCAACCTGAGCTGCTTGCTCTGTAGTTGCCTGAGGAATGGGGAGAGATCCGAGAGCCGGCAGGCAGCAGTGGGACGGGAGGAGGCAGAGCCCCTCCCAGCTGTCAGGGGCCTCTCCGCCTCTGAGTGCCTGGGAAGGCGGTGAGCTGGGTGGCAAATACCAGGGACTAAAAGAGGTTGGGTGTGAGACTGTGGGGTGTTGGGATGGGGCAGAGAATGGGGACCAGGGGCTTTGGCAGTATCATATATCCCCTGCATATACACTGGGGTACACACGCCAAACCCAATTCTGGGAACCTAGTTTGGGGACAAACAGCCATCATCATTCCAGCCAAGGGAGTGCTCTGGTCTCCTCTCATCCGCCTTTGAGATTCTCTCTCGTTTCTCTCCCCTCCCCCTCCTAAGACCAGAGCGCTCAGAGCTCCCAAGGCTGCCTTTGATCACCTGCCCTCTGATCTGAGTCTCCTACTGCTTCCTACAGGCCTTGAAGGCGAGGCCGAGGCTGCGTGGGGCCCACCCTGCTCGCACTGGCTTTGTGGAGGAAGGTGGGGGCAGGACAGGTCCGCTGTTGCCCCTCCTTTCTGGGCCCCAGCTTGGCTCCTGCAAGTTGGGAATTGGCCACGCCTTTGCCACTTCTTGAGTCATTCTCTTGGCCTTCAGCCTGTCCACGTTGACCCACGCTGGTGCTTCTCCCCCTCCCCCCCCAGCTTTGGGTCTAATCTAATGGCTATTCGCCGCCGTCCATTTTCCCTGCCCAGTCCCCAGGCCGTCTGCTGAATTCACCCTTCTCGGGTCACCTTACACAAAACCAGTATGTGGCTTCTGGTTGCCTCCTGACACACTGGGTGTCTTAGCATGGCGTCCCAGGCCTCCCCACCCACCCCTTCAGCATTCTGGCTGAGGCTTGGCCTGCGCTTTGATAAGGTCCTGGCTGGGCACGGCGAGGATGCCCGGGATGGACTTGGTGAAGGCATCCAGGCCCAGGCCCCAGCCTCCAAGCTCTTGCCCTTCTTGCACTTTTACCACTGTCTCTTTCTCACACCTCTTCCTGTTTGCAGTCAAAACGGTCTGTCTTCTTGGGAGTGTCTTCTCTTCTAGTCATTGGCAGAGAAGCCCCCTCCCCCGGGCCCTCAGTCGCTGGGGCTTCTTGCATGCAGGTGGGATGTGCGTATAGCTGGCATCACTTGGGCTTGCGGTGGACACATGTATCAGTTGAGCCCTGAAGACTCAGACAAAGACCCAGAAGGTGGGCTTGCCAGACACTCGAGATGTCAGAAACACTGTCCCAGAGCTTCTCCTGACCCCTGCTCCGACCCTGGCCTGGAGCATCTGGAAGGGGAGAGGCCACAGTCGCTTCTATTGTCCCCCCAGGAGCCTGAGGGACAGCAGGGAGGTGCTTTCCTCCTTGCCTCCCTCCTGCCACTTTTTGAGGGCAGGCTTCCTTTTCCTCAACCTGTTCTGTGAAATGCGTTCCCACTTCCCAAGTCCCCCTTGCCCCTCACCAGCTTTTTAGGCCTGAACAGCACCCGGGGATCAGTTGGCTCTGAAACCCACAGCAATGAGACGGTGATGAGTTCTTCTCTACATATGTGCGCAGGCATGCTTGTGTGTGCAAACAGAGATAGCAGACATGAGGATTCATCCCCCAGAGATACAGACACACGAGACACACGTATACTTCTGCGTGCACACACCCACTCACGAGTGCATCCCCCTTCGTGAGAAGATGAAGATGGACACACACACAGCCACAAAGATACTGATGTGCATATTTGGCTACATGCAGACCCACATCCCCACTCATGCCCGTAGGCATCTGCTTGCTGGGATGTTGAGTCACACACGAGGATGACATGCACAGAGCAGCCTGTGGCATGCCCAGGGGAGCTGATCGGGGCAACAAGTTGGTGCTGGAGAGGCAGCTGGCGGAGGAGGCACAGACAGAGAGTAGGAAGGGGATGAAAGGCAAACTGGAGCCCCAGCCTCTGCTGTCTCTTGAAGGTTGCCTTCTCCAAGGTGGGGGGGAGGGAGGGATGGAGGAGCCGGACAGCCGGGGGCGGGGCTGGGGGCGGGGCCAGGAGCCCAGGCTCGCCCAGATGTTAGTCACTAACATCCGTCCGTTCTCTCTCCTCCCTTACCTTTCCCTTCCCTCCTCCCCTCTCGCAGTGTCCCCACCCCCGGCTCCCTCCCCAAGCCGCCCACCAGCCCCCTTCCCTCTGGCCGGAGCCTGAGCCGAGCCCGGCCGGCTTTTGCCGCGCCGAGCCGCCGGCGCCGCCGGGAAGATGGCCGTGGCGCTGCGGTACTTGTGGCCTCTCCTCCTGTGCAGCCCCTGCCTGCTCATCCAGATCCCCGAGGAATGTGAGTAACCGGAGGGAGCCTCGGCGCCTCCCTTCACCGCCGCGCTGGGCTTCTCTTTATCTTCTACCTCTTCACCTTCTCCCGGTTCCGGCCCCTCACCCCTCCTTTCCTGGGCACGGAGTGGGCAAGAGGTACCCGGGACGTTGAGTACCCCTGGAAAAGACAGGGTGGAAGACTCGGGGTATCTCAGTACCACGGACAGGGACCAGAGGCGAGGGAGGGCTGGTGAGATTTCAGCACCACGGACAGCGGGCCAGGCCCTGGACCCTCCTCCTCCCGGCCTCCGCGCTCTCCTTCGGCCCGCCCCACCCCTCCTCCAAGGATGGGGCGGGCAGGTGAATGGGGCCATCCCCAGTCCTCGGCTAGCTCGATCTAGCCTCGCTCCGGCTTCTGGCTTGGGTAATCCTATCTTGGGCCCTCGGTAGCCCTTTCTGTGAACTGAGACAGGAACAGACCCCTTAGCCTTCTGGGTCCTCGCGATTTGATGTGTAGTTACTCGGTGGGGCTGGGGGTGGGGCTGTTGGAGTATTACCTTTGGGGGGGGGTCACGGGTAGGTGCGTGGGTGTTGGGGAGTGTGGCTGGAGGGTTGTGACCGAACGAACAGGAGTATTTGTGTGTGCTTGTGAGTTGGCCAGACGTTATTTTTGTCTGGATGTATTTGTAGATGCATGTGGTGTAATGGACTAAGTGTGGGTATTCCCGAGTGTGAGCTTGATTTCCTATATGGGTGAGTTCGTGAGTCAGTGTAACCGTTACTTACTGGTCACATTTGTGAGGGTCTGTAGGTATTTGACCGTTAACATTGGATTGTAGTGGGTCGTGTGTGCATGTGAGTACCTGTGTGTGTGTGGAATGTGTGTTACTGTGACGATGTTTTCTCCTGAAAACACACCGTTGTAAGTGGCTGTTGGGCTTGGGTGAGGGGCAGTCTCCTCGGTAGCTCCACTCCCTTCCCCCCTCACCTTTCGACCTTTGTCTCTGAGCCTGGACCTATAGGAGGCCAGCATCACTGAGAGATGAGCCCTGGGCTGAACGTGGGGACTGTCCATGCCAGGAATGGGACAGGGGCCGAGGGAGGTGGGTTCGGAAAGCACGTAGCACTGGGGGACAGTGAGGGTTTGGAGGAGGTGGGGAGGGGCTGATGGGAAGAAAGGCCGGGGATGGCTCCTTAGATACACACACGTAGGTGCATGCACTCACGCCCATGCCACTCCCCCCGCTGCGGATGTACACGGACAAGCACGTGGGGAGACGCAGACGAGCCACCTGTACCCACCCAGGCACAGAGACTCCGAGAGGCACACAGTGAGAAGTTTAGACACAGTCATGCACACAAACACAGAAGTGGGTGTGCAACACAAAATTGTACACTGGATGCAAGCCGGGACACAGCCTCCAGATGTACTCCGGCGAGACACACCCGTGTACAGACGCACGAGCATCCACACACGTGCCCAGACTCCCACCTTCCACATTCCCACACACGTGCTTTCCTCCCCCCGTCCTTCTCCTGTCAGTCGCTGCCAGGCCTTGCCCTGAGCGTCCGCCTGCCCTGCTACACCTGTGTGCGGAGGCGCAGGGAGAATTTGGAGAAAGGAGCACGGCGAGTCTGAGGCTGCCCTGGGCACCGGCGGGCGGCCTGGTGCCTCCCTGTTGGAAACTGTCCTCCAGCTGTCTCCCTCCCCGGCCACTCCAGGCCCCTTTGTCTCCTTCCCTGCTTTCCCCATCCTATCGTCCCGCTCTCTGGCTCTGGCTCTTGGGCTGCCTGCACTGGCCCCTTCCCAGCGCAGGGCCCTCTCCGCAGTGTCCCCAGGGAGCCCCCTCTTCTCTCCTGGGGGCCCTTACACTGAGGTCTTCAGCAGAGACAAAGCTTTCAGAGGCAGCCCCCTGCTCTCCGCCCTTCCCTCCCCTCTCTCCCCTCCTCACAGCCACCCTGGCCAGTGCTGGGCTGAGTCCAGCGGCACTGGGGGCCGTAGCTCTGGCCTCAGCTCCAGGGAGCTTGGTGGCGGGCTGAGAGGAAGGAAGGGGCGAAAATGAGGGCTGGCGCCGGCCCTGCAGGCAATGGATACTCAGATTCAGCAGGGCCTTTGGGAGGGTTTGGAGGGGAGGGGGCAGCTGGGCTCTGAAGACTGGGCCTGGGTAATTGAAAACACTGAGCTGTGCTAATTGGATTAGGAGGGAAGCGGGCTGGAGCAGGGGAGGGCGCCCTGGCTGAGGACTGTCTGCCTCCCAGCCTTCTGAGGCATCCTGCGTGGGGTGGGGGTCAGTTCTGCAGGCCCTGCCAGGAAGATGCAAGGGTCTGTTCAAAGCACACTCTTTGCTGAAGTCGCGGATTTCTTTCTCCCTGCGTGCTGGAGTCGAGGCCTGGCTCCCCCTGGGCATTGACCCAGCCCGGGACTGGTGATGCGAGCTGTGCCCCCTCTTTCCGCCGGCACGTGTCCCCACGTTACACCTCCTCTCCCGGCCTCCCCTCCCCCAGGGGTGTCTTCCCCGCGCACTTACATCTTCCCCTGCCAGGGCCCCCTGCTGGGGCGGCATGTCAGCTTTTCTCTCCCTCTCTCCCTTGCTGCCTGGATTTCTCAGATGAAGGACATCACGGTAAGTTGCGGGGAGGGTGGGAGTGTTTCCCAGAAGGCCAAGGAGAGAGGAAAAGAGGGGGTGTCGGCGCGTCCCTCCCCCTCTCCTGCACATGCTCAGCTCTCCCTGTGTGCCGTGTCCCCTGCGCGGGTTGCAGTCTTTTCTGGTTCTTGGGTCCCATGCTGGAGGCCTGGAGGCCGCATCAGCCTCCCTCCTGTCTCCTGGGGTGCCTGGGGGACACGTTTGTTCTGTGTCCGTGGGGTTTCCTGCCTCCCCTTCCCTCTGGTCCCCTCTCTCCCTGTGAGGGGTTTGCCCTTTTGGCTTTCTGTCTGTGTCTGTGTCTGTGTCTGTGTCTGTGTCTGTCCTTGTCCCTCTTTTCTTTCTTTCACACTCTTTGCCCTCCTCTTTGGCTCCATCTCTCCCCTCTGGTTTCTTTCTTTGTAAACCTTTAGTGCCGTCTTCTCTCTATTCTGTCTCCTTCCGCATTCGCCCCAGCAGCTTTGGGCCGAGCTTCTTCCTCCTCTCCCCGCAACCCCACTGCCGCGGGGCCTATAAGGCTCCAGACCCTGCTTCCCTCACCACGGAACAGGGGTTAAGGCCCGCTGCCCGCCAGAGGCCACCCTCACCACCACTGTCCCCATCCTGTCCCCAGCGATGGAGCCCCCTGTCATCACGGAACAGTCTCCACGGCGCGTGGTCGTGTTCCCCACAGATGATATCAGCCTCAAGTGTGAGGCCAGCGGCAAACCCCAAGTGCAGTGAGTGACCTTCACCCTCTAAGCCCTGGGGTTGACCACTGACTTTATCTCCAGCCCTCGTGTCTCCCAGGGCCTCCCAACTGCTGGGTGCACACACCCCAGATCTCCCTCGTCACCCTTGGTCCTCGCCCTGCCCCAGCCCATCCCCGGGGCCCCTGGCGGCTTGCAGCCTTGCCTTGGCCTGTGCCAGCTGTGGTCCTGGGTTCCCGGCCTCAGGCCTCTGAGCCTGTTTCTGCCCGCAGGTTCCGCTGGACTCGGGACGGCGTCCTCTTCAAACCCAAGGAGGAGCCGGGTGTGACCGTGAACCAGGCCCCCCACTCTGGCTCCTTCACCATCACGGGCAACAACAGCAACTTCGCCCAGAGTTTTCAGGGCACCTATCGCTGCTTTGCCAGCAACAAGCTGGGCACCGCCATGTCCCACGAGATCCAGCTCATGGCCGAGGGTGCGAGGCGCTGCAGGGACCGGGGAGGGCCTGGGGCACATGAGAAGGTCCCCAAACAGGCCTGGGGAGCGCGCGTGAGAGTCCAGCCTCAGCTGGCTGTTAAGTGTGCCCGTAGCCGCATCCTCCTTCCCTGCCTTGTACCTTCTCCGTTCCTCCTGGTCGGCTCCATCTCCCCTTCCCTCTCTTCTTCCGTGCTCTACGCCCTCTTGGCCTCGGGGGCCTGCCGCCTGGGGGATGCGCGTGGGCTTGGGCTTGTTGACCGACTGAGTGGGTGGAGGACTGAGCCTGTCTGAGCCACTACCTGGGCTTTGGCTTCCGCCCCGTCCATATCCCCGAATTACCATCTCCTCTCTACCACTCTCGGTCACCTCCTTCCACCTCCCCCGTCGCTCTGTCTCCTCTCCCGCTGCTTTCCGCCTCTCACCTGGCCCCTCCAGCTCCCTCCTTCCTGCTCTCCGGCTCTGTCTTTATCTGTGTCGCCCTTTCCCTGGGGTTTTCCCTCTGTATTCCATCCTCCCTGAGCTTTCTGCCTCCTGAGCTTGCACTCCTCTCCCCTCTCTGCCCCTCCAGTTACCTTGGGAACCGTTGCCATGGTTTCTGTGTCAGGATGATGGAAGGGTCTGTGACTCCAGCATCCCTCCGCAGCTCCCCTCCCCCCACCGCTGCACCTCAGCCTTCCCCCACCCGCCCTCATCCTGTCCTCCTGGTGGGAGCTGAGAATTGTGGAGAGTTAACCCTTCGCAGCCATCCGGCCTCCTGCCCGTCCTCTCCTCTGCATGGAGTGCCCGGTCTCTGCCTTGAGCCCAAAAAGGACCCAGAGTCTCTGCCTGCTTTACGTGAACTTCCTCACGGCCTGGCCCTCTGACCCACCCCCTTGGCTATCCCTCCTCCTTTCCCCTGCTCTGCCTTGGCCGGGAGGAGACTTGAGACCCACAGTGCCAGTCTCTCTGTCCCTTCTAGGCACCCCCAAGTGGCCAAAGGAGACAGTGAGACCCGTCGAGGCGGAGGAAGGGGAGTCGGTGGTTCTGCCTTGCCACCCGCCCCCCAGTGCAGAGCCGCTCCGCATCTACTGGATGAACAGCAGTGGGTGCCCGCGAGGGGCCGCTGCCTGGGGGCGGGAGGGTGTCAGTGGGTGCGGCTCCTGGGCGGGGGTCCTGACCTCCGCCTCCTTGCCTCCCCCACCCCGCAGAGATCTTACACATCAAGCAGGACGAGCGGGTGACCGTGGGGCAGAACGGCAACCTCTACTTCGCCAATGTGCTTACCTCGGACAACCACTCGGACTACATCTGCCATGCCCACTTCCCTGGCACCCGGACCATCATTCAGAAGGAACCCATTGACCTCCGGGTCAAGGCCAGTGAGTCCCAAAGGCCCTACTGCTCTCTCACCTTCAGTCAGGCCACCCCGGCATTCCTCCAAGACAGCTTGGCCCAGACGCCTCCCCGGGTGGTGAGGGCGAGGAGGGAAGTGCAGCCCTGGGGGCTTGCTGGGGTGTCCAGCTCACCGGGCCCGGGAGCGTCGTGGGCGGAGGGCAGAGTCAGCCGCGCCGCAGTCAGCTCTGTGTCCTCACAGCCAACAGCATGATGGACAGGAAGCCGCGCCTGCTCTTCCCCACTGACACCAGCACCCACCTGGTGGCCCTGCAGGGGCAGCCGCTGGCCCTGGAGTGCATCGCCGAGGGCTTGTGAGTCTGCGCCCCCTGCGAGGGGAGGGGCGGGGCGGGGCGGGGCGGGGCAGAGCCTCTGCCAGGGCAGGGCCGAGTGGCCTGGTCCTCTGTCCCTTGTGCTCTCTCCTTGGCCTCCGTGCGCCCCGGCCCCGGGCAGCCCCACGCCCACCATCAAATGGCTGCGCCCGAGCGGCCCCATGCCGGCTGACCGAGTCGCCTACCAGAGCCACAACAAGACCCTGCAACTGCTGAGCGTGGGGGAGGAGGACGACGGCGAGTACCGCTGCCTGGCTGAGAACCCCCTGGGCAGCGACCAGCATGCCTACTACGTCACCGTGGAGGGTACGGTGCCTCTGCCGGCTCCTCCCGTTCAGGCTGCCCAGAATGCAGCACTCACCGTCACGGGGGTGGGCAGGGTCTGGGCCAGGGCCAAGAGCTGGCTGCAGGCTGCGGGCTCAGGGCGGCTCTCCCCTTCCTCGCAGCTGCCCCGTACTGGCTACACAAGCCCCAGAGCCATCTGTACGGGCCGGGAGAGACTGCCCGCCTGGACTGCCAAGTGCAGGGCAGGCCCCAACCAGAGGTCACCTGGAGAATCAATGGGATCCCTGTGGAGGGTGAGCAGGGCCTCGGGCCGGGACAGGGAGTGAGCTCGGGGAGCCCTGGGGACGGCGGGGACGAGCAGCGGCCTTGGCGTGGCTCACTGCCGTGGCCCTGGGCCCGCGGGCCGCCTCTGCACACACAGAACTGGCCAAGGACCAGAAGTACCGGGTCCACCACGGAGCCCTGGTTCTGAGCAACGTACAGCCCAGTGACACGATGGTGGCCCAGTGTGAGGCCCGAAACCGGCACGGGCTCCTGCTGACCAATGCCTACATTTATGTGGTCGGTGAGTGCCAGCCAGCTGGACCCAGCCGCCGCCGCCTCTTTGCCTCGTAGCCCCCGGTCCGTCCGTCCCCGCAGCCCAGCAGGCAGGGCCACCACGCTGACTCAGCCCACAGCTGCTCTGTCCGCCGTGGCTCCCTTTCTCCTCTCGGGAGCCTTCCCCTCTTCTCCCGCCCATCCTCCCAACAGCGCGGTGGGGATCATGGAGGAGAGGCAGGCTTTTTGTCGGTATTTCCAGGTGAAGAAGCAGCCTCAGAGAGTGGTCTGGCGCAGCACAGGTCACCGAGCAGAGGCTCACCCTGGCCAGGGTGTGCCCGAGGCCAGCCTAGCGGCTCCTCTCCCAGAGTCTTGGGGAAGACTAGGGGGCTAGGCCTGGGGGGCTTTTGGGAAGAGGTAGACTGTCAGGGGGGCCTCAAATAATTGGTACGACATGGGTGGCTGGGACGGGAGGCGCATCTGAGGCGGAGGGAGGCTCAGCTTGGCGCGGGCCAGAGCCGGGTGCCGGCAAGCAAGATGGGCAGGGCTCTCGGGGGCCTGAGAACGCCTGGAAGTCACTGGCAGCTTCCAGAGGCTGCGAGCCCTCCTGGGAGAAGCTGCCCCGCCAGCCCCTGCACGTGCCTCCTGATGGCGCGTGGGCGCCCGCCCGACCCTCAGTCCTGCCACGTCTCCTCCCTCAGAGCTGCCGGCCAAGATCCTGACCCCAGACAACGAGACGTACATGGCGGTCCAGGGCAGCACCGCCTACCTTCTGTGTAAGGCCTTCGGAGCCCCCGTGCCCAGCGTCCAGTGGTGAGTGCCCCAACCCCAGCGGGGGGCACCATCTTCTGGCCCAGGGAACCAGGGAGGGCCGGGGGGCCCAGCCCACTGGCATCTGAGCCAGGCCTGCCCTGCTCGCACCAGGCTGGACAGGGAAGGAAAGACGGTGCTTCAGGACGAGCGCTTCTTCCCCTACACCAACGGGACCCTGGGCATCCGAGACCTCCAGGCCAACGACACCGGCCACTACTTCTGCCAGGCTGCCAATGACCAAAACAACGTGACCATTGTGGCTAACCTGCAGGTCAAAGGTCCGATGTGGTCAGCAGCCCCTCCAGGAGGGGGGTCGGGGTCTCTGGGGGACCCCGGAGTGACCTTCCCCTCCCGTCATTGCCCTCAGATGCCACTCAGATCACGCAGGGGCCCCGCAGCGCGATCGAGAAGAAAGGCTCGCGAGTGACGTTCACGTGCCAGGCCTCCTTTGACCCCTCCTTACAGCACAGCATCACCTGGCGTGGGGATGGTCGCGACCTCCAGGAGCTCGGGGACAGCGACAAGTGCGGGCCCAGCCCCAACCTGGGCTCGGTGGAAGGGGAAAGAGTGGGAAGGGCAGGACGTCCAGACCTCCTGGCCTCATCCACGGGGGGTGGGGTGCCCCGCTTTGAGGGGGAAGGTTCTGGCAGGAGAGGGAAGCGGGGCGAGCAGAGCGCAGGTGGCAGGGAGTAGCGGGTCCGCCGGGAGCAGAAGAACACGCGTGCCCCCCACCCCCGCCAGGTACTTCATAGAGGACGGGCGCCTGGTCATCCACAGCCTGGACTACAGCGACCAGGGCAACTACAGCTGCGTGGCCAGCACCAAGCTGGACGCGGTGGAGAGCAGGGCAGGGCTCCTGGTGGTGGGTGAGTCCCGCACGGTAGGAGGCTCGCGGCCCAGAGGTGTGGGGGCACGGGAGCCCAGGTTTACAGTGCAGGGCGCTTTCGGGCCGGGGGGTGGGGCGGCCGGCTTGTGAGTGGGCCCGAGATCCACCCTCTGTGGCCCTCAGGGAGCCCCGGCCCCGTGCCTCAGCTGGAGCTGTCTGACCGCCACCTGCTGAAGCAGAGCGAGGTGCGCCTGTCCTGGAGCCCCGCTGACGACCACAACGCCCCCATTGAGAGTAAGAGGCCCCCGGCGTGGCGCCCCACTGGCCCTCCCTCCTGGCGGGCCCACCCTCCTCCCAGAGCTGCGGCTCCATGGCCGCCCAGCTCACTGAAGCACGCACCTGTGTTCGGGGGCTCCAGGTTGCTCGCAGGAGCCCGAGAACACCAGTTGCCTGGGGCCCCCTCTCCCTTCCTCAGGGAGGGCCAGGCTTTGCCGCCCCATCACCGCTCCCCCACTGGCCACACGCCGATTACTCCACTTCTTGGCAGAGTATGACATTGAATTCGAGGACAAGGAGATGGCGCCTGAGAAGTGGCACAGTCTGGGCAAGGTGCCCGGGAACCAGACCTCCACCACCCTCAAGCTGTCGCCTTATGTCCACTACACCTTTAGAGTTACTGCCATCAACAAATACGGCCCCGGGGAGCCCAGCCCAGCCTCGGAGACTGTGCTCACTCCAGAAGCAGGTGAGCGCCTGGGAGGGGCCTCAGGCACCGGGCCCCCTGGGCTCTGCAAGGAGAGTCTAGAGAAATGACTGTGCCCAAGCTCCTCTGCTTCCAGGGCCAGAACGGCTCATTGCTTCCTTGGTCCTGCGCCTTCACGGCCTCAGCAGGAGCCCCACAGCGTTGATGTGTTTAACACATTACTTTGCAGCCCCGGAGAAGAACCCCGTGGACGTGAAGGGGGAAGGAAACGAGACCAACAACATGGTCATCACTTGGAAGGTGAGGCGGCCCCTGGGCTGAGCTCACCCCCAGACAGAAGACCGGGACCCAGATGTTGCAGCTCCCCCTGGCTGTCCTAAGGACCAGGGACCTGAGGCTGGGCTGGGGAGTGGGTCAGAGGTCGGGGAACGGGGCTCTTGGCCAACCAGCTCCCTTTCTGCTCTCCCGCTCCAGCCGCTCCGGTGGATGGACTGGAATGCCCCCCAGGTTCAGTATCGCGTGCAGTGGCGCCCTCAGAAGACACAGGGGGCCTGGCAGGAACAGATCGTGAGCGACCCCTTCCTGGTGGTGTCCAACACTTCCACCTTTGTGCCCTATGAGATCAAGGTCCAGGCCGTCAACAGCCAGGGCAAGGGCCCGGAGCCCCAGATCACCATCGGCTACTCTGGGGAGGATTGTGAGTATTGGGCTGGCCCTGCCCACACCCGGGGGTGGAGCCTGCGGGCGCCGGCATGGCCCACTCCCCCCACCCCCATCCCTCAGGGATCCGCCCAGGTGCCCAGCTCCTACCTCTTAATATACAGTGTAGTGCATTTCCTAAGAGTAAGGATGTTTCCTTACATGACCAAAGTGCCGTTATGAAAATCCAGAAAGAGACTCACCGTCAGCAAGTTGGCATCTATAAGTTTGCATCTATCTGGGTGGCAGCCGATACCCCCCTGGTATGGACCAGTGGTGTCTTCACCCCGGTCCAGGGTCCCATTCAGGATCCTGCATGGGGTCTGGGTATCCTGCTTCTGTCCGTTCCTTGAGTGTAGAGCGTTACCAGATGTTAAGCTTGGTCATCCAGTCGAGGTCTTTTCTAGTTACTACTCAGCGTAGTTAAACAGTCTGCAGGGAGAGACCCTGAGACCACGCGAACGCCCTACTCATCAAACTGCCCACGCCTCATATCGCATCCAGAGCCGCCATCCCCCTGCGGGATGCCGCAGGCCCTCATCCGTGTCATTGGCCGTTTCCAGACCCCCAGGCAAGCCCCGAGCTGGAAGGCATCAAGATCCTCAATTCGAGCACGGTGCTGGTCAGGTGGTGGCCTGTGGACCCAGCCCAGGTCAAGGGCCACCTCCGGGGATACAATGTAAGAGTCCGAGGCGTAGGGGCTGGGGAGATCCCCGGGGTGAGGGGTGAGGCTACCAGGAGTGACAAGGTTGGGGGCGGGCTTCTGCCAGCTGCTCTCCCGGAAGTCCTCAGGTTGGAAGGAAGGCTCCCCTGGGAGGGCAGTGGGGAACACGTGCCCCAGGGTCACTGGCAGAGGCCTTCTGCCCTTTCGGGGTCTCCTGTCCGCCTGCAGGTGACGTACTGGTGGGAGGGCAGTCAGAGGAAGCACAGCAAGAGGCACGTCCACAGAGGCCACGTGGTGGTGCCTGCCAACAGCACCAGCGCCATCCTGGGAGGCCTGCGGCCCTACAGCTCCTACCATCTGGAGGTGCAGGCCTTTAACGGCCGGGGACTGGGGCCCGCCAGCGAGATGACCTTCAGCACCCCCGAGGGAGGTGAGCGTTGCGCCCTGCACCCCTGCCCCGCCCTCCCCCCCACCCGGGTTGCCAGGGCGACCACCTGCCGCTGGTCTCCGCGCCCCGCAGTACCCGGACACCCCGAGGCGTTGCACCTGGAGTGCCAGTCGGACACCAGCCTGCTGCTGCACTGGCAGCCCCCGCTCAGCCACAACGGCGTGCTCACGGGCTACGTGCTCTCCTACCAACCTCGTACGTGTGTCGTGGGCCCGGAGCTTCGGCCCCGCCCGGCTGGGAGGTGGAGGGGAGCCGGCGGGTGGGCGGTGCTGGCGGCCAAAGCCGACTCCTCGCCTGTCCTCGCAGTGGATGATGGGGGCAAAGAGCAGCTGTCCTTCGACCTCCCGGACCCTGAGCTGCGGATGCACAACCTGACGAACCTCAGCCCCCACCTGCGGTACCGCTTCCAGCTCCAGGCCACAACGAAGGAGGGCCCTGGAGAGGCAATCGTGCGGGAAGGAGGCACCATGGCCTTATCTGGTGAGCTGGAGGGGGCTGAGGCGGGGGGCTGGGCAGCCGGGCCCACGAGGGCGGCCCGGGGGCTGCCTCGAGGTCCCACACCCTCCTCTCAATCCCCAGGGACCCCGGATTTTGGCAACATCTCGGCCATGGCTGGCGAGAATTACAGCGTGGTCTCCTGGGTCCCCAAGGAGGGCCAGTGCAACTTCGGGTTCCAGATCTGGTTCAAAGCCCTGGGGGGTGAGCGCAAAAGGGGACCCTGTGGTAGGGGGGAAAGGGGGCTCAGGGCCCAGAGGGGCTGCAGGGGGGCGTGGAGCCAGGGTGCTGCCGGGCCCTCCCGTTCACCCCTGCTGCCCTCTCACCCCTACAGATGAGAAGCTGGGCGCTCATCTCCCGCCGCAGTACGTCAGCTACAACCAGAGCTCCTACACGCAGTGGGACCTGCAGCCTGACACCGACTACGAGATCCACTTGCTCAAGGAGAGGGTTCTCCTGCACCAGATGGCCGTGAAGACCAACGGCACTGGTAAGGGAGCCTCGGGCACTGACGGGTCAGCCTCCCTCCGTCCCCGGCCAGGCTACAGCCACCTCAGGCCCCAGGCCACGGCTCGGCTCTTCCTCCCAGTACCTGGGTGCCCCTCGGCCCAGGATGGAGAAGTCTGGGTCCCTGGAGCGATCCCTTTTTGTATCCTCTGTTTGAACTGTTGCCAGGGCAACCACTTTTGCAGAAGGTCCTCCTCCCTGTCCCGCAGAGGGTCCCCCGCAAGCCTCAGCTCCAAGCACGCTTCGCCCCAGCTTATCGCTCCTCCCGGGCCCTCTGGCGTCCATGGGCCTGGCCCTCACCTGCCCTTGCCCGGTCCCCGGGGGTGGAGGGGTCGGGAGCGGACCAATGGAACTAGAGGCTCTGAGGGAAGCCCGCGCACGAGGCTGGGAACGGCGGGGGGGGGGGGGGGGGGGGGGGGAGGCGGGCTCAGGCGGTGGGTCTGCAGCGCCCGGGACCCAGCATCTTACCCCGGGCCTGGGCTCGTTCTCCTTCCCACTGTCCCTGCCAGGCCGAGTGAGACTCCCTCCCGCCGGCTTTGCCACGGAGGGCTGGTTCATCGGCTTCGTCAGCGCCATCATCGTCCTGCTTCTCATCTTCCTCATCCTTTGCTTTATCAAGCGCAGCAAGGGTGGCAAGTACTCAGGTAACTCCTGACCCCAGGGCTCAGGGAGGATGGTCGCCGAGGGCCCCCGTTCATCCCTCCTGCGAGTTCTCCTTGGTCCCGGGGGCCCCTGGCAGGATGGGGTGGGCGTGTTGGGGGCAGGCAGGAGGCCTAAGGGGAGTTTCTGCGCACACCGGGGCGCGTGGTAGCCAGGCCCACGGGGGGCGAGCAGTTCACCCTTGAAGGCTCGTCGGTTCCTGAGAGCCGCTGAAACAGGGTGCTGTCAGCGTTCAGGGCCCAGAGGGACAGCCTCGCCGGCGTCCCCGCCTGGGGCGAGGCCCATTGCCCGGTGGAGGCTGGGCGGGAGGAGAAGCTGGGCCCTCTCTGTGTCTGCAGTGAAGGACAAGGAAGACACCCAGGCGGACTCGGAGGCCCGGCCCATGAAGGACGAAGCCTTCGGCGAGTACAGGTGAGCTGGGCGGGGGCAGGCGCCGATGGGCCGCCCAGCTGCTCACTTTCAGGCCTGACCCCGTCTCTCTCTCTCTCCTTCGTGCTGCGGGGTGCCGGCAGGTCCCTGGAGAGGTAAGGCAGGGTGGGTGGGGAGATGCTGTTAGACTGCAGGGCCGGGGGCCTCCCATGGCCGCCGTGTGCCCGGGAGTGCCACTGGCCCCTGCTTGCCAGGCCTCTGCGCTCCCCCGGCTCTCCGGCCCGGCAGCTCCCTATTTCAGGGAGAAGCCAGCGCTGACACTCAGCTCCCGGGCCTGCCTGTCCCCATCCCAGCCGCCACTCTCTGGGCTCTGCCGGGGCCACAGCGGTACAGGTACCCCCGCCCATCTCGTCTGCAGATGGGAGCCAGGCCCCGCGAGCCCCCCACCTCCCCCGGGATCCAGGGCATGCCCAAGCCTCGCCCCACTCGTGCTGTGCATGCCACCTGCCCTCCCGGCAGTGTGTCCAGGCTGAGGGCCTCTGCCCCGATACATTCAGAGCACACGGAAGACGGAAGACGGAAGACTGAAGACGAGCGGAACCCAGGCCCCTGGGGCTCTGCCCCGCCCCAGCCAGGCCTCCTCTGCAGGCCAGCCCCTGCCAGCTCCTGCTGGGCACTGCTGGGCAGCCTCCCACTCCCTTCTGCCCTCCCCCTGCAGTGACAACGAGGAGAAGGCCTTCGGCAGCAGCCAGCCGTCCCTCAACGGAGACATCAAGCCCCTGGGCAGTGACGACAGCCTGGCCGACTACGGGGGCAGCGTGGACGTGCAGTTCAACGAAGACGGCTCCTTCATCGGCCAGTACAGTGGCGAGAAGGACAGGGAGGCGGCGGGAGGCAACGACAGCTCAGGCGCCGCCTCCCCCACCAACCCTGCGGGCACCCTGGAGTAGCGGGCTCCAGCCAGCCCAGGGCCAGGCCGCAGCCGACTCAGAGGCCGAGACCCCCGTCCGAGGCCTGTGCTGGGTCCCTGACCTTGGGACTGAGGCCCCCCCCTCTCTTCACCAGGCGGCGGCCCGGCCCTCTGATCTGAGCCCGAGGGAGGCTTAAGTCGGGGGCAGAGAAGAGGAACTCACTGCCTCTAATCCCCTTCTGACTGCCTGGTCCCCACTTGATTGCCAAAACCCAGCTGTACCCCTTCTTGGGCACACGCTGCTTTACTCCAGCTCGGGGGCCGGTCACCCACACATCAGGAGCCTTCAGGTACTGCCTCGCCGGCCTTTGGGCAGAGAGAGGCTGCGGTCAGGGCAGAGGAAGCGGGGATGCTGCCTGGTGGGGTCTCCTCAGGGCCACGGCTGACACCTGCACCCCCAGCCATTTCTCGGCCAGCCCGGCTGGGACAGGGGACAGAACACAGTGTCCCCACCATCTGCTCCCTTTTCTTTGCCATCTCTGCTCCAACTGGGATGGGAGCCGGGCAGGCTGGCCGTGGGTGCAGGGGAGGCCATCTGGAGAGCCCAGAGTCCCACCTGCCGGTGTCGCACTCGGCCCGGCCCACCCCACCCTGCGGCCGGCTTTCAGGAGTTCCACACACACGCTGCCTTTGGTACCCGCCAGACGACATCCAAGTGGCCTCCGTCACTGCCCAGGTGCGGGGCAGGCACACCCCCTCCCCCCTGACCCTGGCCTCTCCCAGCCTCCACCGCACCCCAGGACCCCTTAGCGACCCCCCGCCCCCGCCCCCAGTCTGAACAGTTCCCTTCCTCAGCCTCCCCCGGCCCCACCTTGGGATGTAAATACACCGTGACTTTGAAAGTTTGCACCCGTGCCCTTTCCCCATATGCCACTAGCGTGTAGGCAGATGTCTGAGTCTCTAGGTGGTTTCTAGGTTTTATAGCAATTAGCTTTGATGATCCCATCCCAGGAAAAATAAAAACAGACAAAAAAAAAAAAAAAAAAGGAAAGATTGGTTCTCCCAGCTCTGCTGCGTTCCCGCCCAGCAGCCACCATCTCCCCATATGCCTTTGCTTGGTCTGTGGATGAGCCCTTTACAAAAAGCAAAAGTATATATATATATGTACATAAATATCAGAATTATAAAAGGCAAATAAAAACCTGGAAACAAAGAGGAGCTGCTGTCATTTTACCGAACACCCTGTCCCCTGCCGTGTTCCACGCTGCGGTCCACCTGCCCCGCCAGGCCCGGCTCCCCCGCCGCCCCCGCCGCCCCCGCCCGCCCCCCCCCCCTCCGGGGCCCTGCTGCCTGCTTCTCGTTCCCACTGGCCTCCAGGGCAGCTGAGCTCTAGGCTGTCACCACGGTTTTGGGCCCCAGGGGAGTAATGCTCCCTGGGATGCCCAGCCCTCTAAAGCAGTAAAGCGTGCTTTAAACCAGTGGCCAAAAACCGCAAGTGGACCCACAGGGACAGCCAGCCTACCCTGGGGATCTCTGCGTCGGTTCGCTCCCTGGCTTTCCCAGGCCGGATTCCCGCACCGCTCCCCAGCCCCTGGCCTCTGCGCTCAGCCAAGGCCTTGGTTTCATCTTTAGCTGAGCCACTAGAAACCACCAGAAGAGGCCGTCTTTGCCCATGTTCACACCATCAAATCTGTCCCCTCCCCCCACCCCCTGCCCAGCCCCAGCCCCAGCCCCAGACCTGAACGCTCTGTCCTCCGGCCCCTGTGAGTGAGCCGACGTCTGAGGTCAGCCCATCACCCAGGCACTGGGTCCCGCCCCACCAGGACCCATCAACGATTGTTCTCCTGCTATGCCTTCCTTGCCTTTTCTTTTTTTTTTTTTTCTTGCGGTACGCGGGCCTCTCACTGTTGTGGCCTCTCCCGCTGCGGAGCACAGGCTCCGGACGCGCAGGCTCAGTGGCCACGGCTCACGGGCCCAGACGCTCCGCGGCATGTGGGATCTTCCCGGACCGGGGCACGAGCCCGTGTCCCCTGCATCGGCAGGCGGACTCCCAACCACTGCGCCACCAGGGAAGCCCACCTTGCCTTTTCTGTATCTCTAATTTTTCTGTCCCTGTTGAGCAGTCCACGGGCAAACATGCTGTAACAGCCTCCATCACTAAAAACACCCACTACTAACACCACGCCCCCCTCCAGCTCTTGTCCGGCTTCTCTGCCCCTATTGACCGCACCGCCCCTCAAGAGCTGTGTACGCTCCTCAGCCCCACTTAATCTCCACCTGTAGCATCTGCTTCTTGTCCCCAATACCTGTCTTCAGCTGAAGATACATCTCCCAGACTCCTTTGCATCTGGGTAGGGCCAGAGGAATGTGAGTGCAGGGGCAACCTCTGGGCTGTGCCCTTAAAGAAGCACCGTGTGCCTTTCTCTGCCCGGCTCCATCTCCCCAGCCTGGGAGGAGAGCCATCCTGCACCGCTGAATGGAGGATATGGCAGGGCAGCAACGTAAAAGGAGCCTGGGGTCCTGCTGAGCGGGAGCTACCGTGTCTGCCCTGGGCTGCCTCCTTGTTTTTAAGAGCAATTTTAGGTTTACAGAAAAACTGAGCAGAGAGTAGAGAGTTCCCCCAGAGTCCCTCAGTCCCGCCCCTCAGCAGTTTCCCTCATTATTCACGTCTTAACATTTGTTACAAGTGATGATCCGGTAGTGATTCGTTTCCATTAACGGAAGTCCACAGCTTACGTTAGCGTTCGCTCTTGGCGTTGTATGTTCTATGGATTTGGACAAATGTACAGTATCATACAGAGTAATTTCACTGCCCTAAAAATCCCCCCAAAATGTCATTGTTGGGAGTTAGCACGCGTGACATAAAGTGCACACCTGCATTTTTCACTTTTGAACCCACCACTCAGAACATTTGCGTCACTGCGGAAAGCCCCTCTATGCCCCTACCCAGCCAACACCTTGCTCCAGAGACAGCCCCTCTCGTGACGTCAGCCCTCCCGTTCACTGCTGGGGGGTATCCATCGTATGGACGCAGCGCAATTTGCTCATCCATTCGCCTGGCTATTCTGGGTACAGTGGATCTATGCAGTCCGTTTTGGGGGGTGTACATGCCCTAGGAGGAACGTGGCTGGGCCAGGTATTAAGCCATTGTCTCTTGAGTCCCAACCCACTTTGTTGTCCTCTGCTTTTTCATGCCTGAGCAGAGGCTCTGCAAACCACATTCCTGCTTTGCCAAGCTGGCCCCATCGTAGGCTCTGCTCTCACGGGGTGTTAGAGGGAGACTGCAAGGCCAGAAGAGGGAGAAGGGACATGCGCCTTCCTGGGAGCATCACCCCGCGAGTCCCCTTCATCCGAGCTGTCAGCAGCTCATCTGCATGGCACCAGCTGAATCCAATTTTCAGATTTCCCAACACTTACAAAAGCAGCTTTGTTGCATCTCACTTCCCAGGCAACCAGTGCCCGTCCTCCTCACGGGTCTGGGTCCCCGCCCCCTGGGGCTCTTTTCTGAGCTCAGAGACCCCAGCACTAGCTAGGCTCTGCCCCCGCTCAGACGCTGAGTGTCACCGATCAGGGCCCCTGTCCAAGCTGCTAAGTTTGAGGAGTCGCAGCCCCTTCCCTTCCTTCCAGGCTTAGGGGCTTAAACAGCAGAAATGAGTTGTCTCCCAGTTCTGGAGGCTGGAAGTCCAGGATCAAGGTGTTGGCAGGCTTGTGCAGGGCGCTAGGGAAGGACCTGCCATCGTTTCTGCTTCCTGATTGGATCTAGGCTGATGGAGAAACTGGTAACAGGGGTGGTGTCAGGAATCACATCCTGAGAGGCGCTTTGGGGATGGGTTTGTTTGCATCTTCTGGCTTGAAGGCACCATGCACTCCTCCCCACCCACTGCCCTGCCTTTCACATGAGAAACGTGGAGAGGCTGGGAACTCATCTGACCTTGGGATTCTGCAGCCCGCACGATGAAACGCTGTGCTTGATTTGCAGCACTTTCAGCTACACGGCTGCAAAGAGTAAGAGAATTTTTAAGGGCTGTCGTGGAAGCTTTCTGATGTTTTGCAAGGGGACACCTATTCTCCTCAAGACCCGTTGCCATCACACCCATGACTAAGGCCCAGTCATTTTTTTTTTTTTCGGTACGCGGGCCTCTCACCGTTGTGGCCTCTCCCGCCGCAGAGCACAGGCTCCGGACGCGCAGGCTCAGCGGCCATGGCTCACGGGCCCAGCCGCTCCACGGCACGTGGGATCTTCCCGGACCGGGGCACGAACCCGCGTCCCCTGCATCGGCAGGCGGACTCTCAACCACTGCGCCACCAGGGAAGCCCAAGGCCCAGTCTTAGCATGCTCTGTGGGGGACAGGCACAGGCAAGAACCAGGAGGAAATAGCTCATACACCAAAAGAAGAGCAAGATTTTCGCTAGTTAATACTGGCAGAAATCCGGGAGAATATGTGTGGGAGTGGAGTCTAAGGATGTTATACCAAGAGGATGGAATGTAACATTGGGTTAGACACAATTTATTGAGCTGGGTGCATTTATCAGAGAGTCAATATATTTTTTTTAATTAATTTATTTATTTATTCTTTTTTTTTTTTTGGCTGAGTTGGGTCTTTGTTGCTGCGTGCAGGCTTTCTCTAGTTGCGGCGAGCGGGGGCTACTCTTCATTGCTGTGTGTGGGCTTCTCATTGCGGCGGCTTCTCTTGTTGCGGAGCACGGGTTCTAGGCGCGCAGGCTTCAGTAATTGTGGCTCTCGGGCTCTAGAGCGCAGGCTCGGTAGTTGTGGCGCACGGGCTTAGTTGCTCCGCGGCATGTGGCATCTTCCTGGACCAGGGCTCGAAACCCTGTCCCCAGCATTGGCAGGCAGATTCTCCACCACTGTGCCACCAGGAAAGTCCCCCAGAGAGTCTATATTTAATGTTAGCCCATGCAGCTGCAAGGGATTCTAACAGCCTATTTGGTTGGTTGACTTAAACCTGGACTCAGCTGTGGCCTAAGTTCAATGATATCAAGACGTCAGAACAACCCTGGCTTGATGTAGAGGAAGGAACACGAAGGTGTGTCCTAGGGGGAGCTGCAGGTATTTGTGTCTTGAACTTGAAAGTTGCAGTTGTGATGATATTTGCTCATATCCCCATTTGTCTATTTGAGTCTGGGCAGAAGGTGGATGGATCTTGGAGAACGACTGTGGATTGATGTCAACTTCATCAGGCAGTGACTCGGATTACAGCTGCTGTTCCAGGGGTAGTCTCTTTACTGAAGCAGTAAACACACAACCCCTGGCCCCTGGTACGCAGGTCTTGCCCTATTGACTGTTTTACTCCGTACCATTTGGCAGAGTCCACCAGAAGCACTTTGTTTTTACTTGGCAGGGCCAACAGTGCACCTAAGGGCCATGTCACCTCGCCTCCTCTCTGACATAATGTAATGCTTAGAGACTTTGTATCACCATTTCTCACAACAGCCACTGGTTCACTACATCAATGACATCATCCTGATTGAGGAGCAAGAGGCAGAAAGTACTAGAGATGCCTTAGTAAGACATACCCGGACTAGAAGGGGGGAGATTTACTCCGTGAAAAGTTAGGGAAGTAAAACCTCAGTGAAGTTTCGGGAAGTTCAATGCTCTACAGAATGTAAAGATACCCTCTTCAAGGTGAAAGACAGGACACTGAACCTACACCAAACACCTCTAAAAATAGCGTTTGGGGGGCTTCCCTGGTGGCGCAGTGGTTGAGAGTCTGCCTGCCAATGCAGGAGACACGGGTTCAAGCCCTGGTCTGGGAAGATCCCACATGCCACGGAGCAGCTGGGCCCGTGAGCTACAAATACTGAGCTCTGCGCGTCTGGAGCCTGTGCTCTGCAACAGGAGAGGCCGCGACAGTGAGAGGCCCGCGCACCGCGATGAAGAGTGGCCCCCGCTTGCCACAACTAGAGAAAGCCCTCGCACAGAAACGAAGACCCAACACAGTCAAAAATAAATAAATGAATAAAATGCAAATGTCCCTGGAAGGATAACACAAAAAAAAAAAAAAAAAAAAAAAAAAAAAAAAAAAAAAAAAAAAAAAAAAAAAAAAAAAAAAAATAGCGTTTGGTGTACTCTTTCCGATTGTGGAATATATATCACAGGTGAGTGTGCCACACTGACCCATCGACTGTGTAACTCAAGGCTGTCACTTTGTGTGGGGACCTGAGCAGGAGAGAACTCTGCAGTGAGTCCAGGCTGCCGTGCAAGGAGCACTTCCAACTGGGCCTTGTGACCCAGCAGGTCCAATACTTCTCAAAATGTCTGTGGAAGGTAGTGAGACTGGGCGGAGTCTCTGGCCAGCACCGATGGGGGGGGGGGTCACCGTGCAGACCTTTAGGCTTTTGTAGAAAATCCATGTCCTCTTCTTTCCGATAACCATTCTCCTTTGGAGAAGCAGACTTGGCTTTGCTATCGGGCCCTGGGAGAGACTGAACTCTGAGGACTCTGGGTGACCTGAGTTTTCCATCCAGAACTGGGTGTCGGACTGACCTGTCAAGCCGTAGTTTGGGCACACGCAGCGGCGCGTCGCCATGCGTGGAAATGGGATTTTAGAGACAGGATCTCAGGTGGTTTCAGAAGGAAAGCAGCCTGAGGAAGCGCCTCGGTTTCCTGCAGCACATCCTCTCCTTCTGCCACGTCTGTGCCTCCCGGGATGTTTTGCAGGACAGGTGAGTGAGGAGGGAGCAACTGGAGCCTGGCTTGCGGATGGCGTCGCACAGTCTGCTGGGAGCCTGCCAGAACCATTCACGGGCGAGCCTGACATATACTATTATGTAAGTTGAAGGTGTACAACACGACGATTTGGTACACATCTTTGTCGCAAAGTGTTTACCACAATAATGTTAGTGAACACATCCTTCACCTCACAGAATTATCATTTTGTCGTTGTTGTTCTTAGTGAGAACGTTTAAGACCTACTCTTACAGAACAGAGCTGTGGTCGCCGAGGGGGAGGGGGTGGGGGAAGGAAGCAGTGGGAGTTTGGGATTAGTAGATTCAAACTAGTACCTATAGGATGGGTAAACAACAAGGTCCTACTGTAGAGCACAGGGAACTCTATTCAGTATTCTGTGATAAACCATCGTGGAAAAGAATCTGAAAAAGAATGCGTATATATGTATGACTGAGGCACTTTGCTGTTCACAGCAACTTTCAAGTATACAGTACAGTATTATTAACTATGATCACCGTGTTGTACCTTAGACCCCAGAACTCATTCCTCTTCTAGCCGGAAGTTTGTGCCCTTGACCACCACGTGTTCATTTCCCCCAGCCCCTGACAACCACCGTCCTGCTGTCTATTCTATCACTTCAAGCTTTTTTAGACTCCGCACAGAAATGAGATTATACACACAGTATTTGTCTTTCTCTGTCTGATTTATTTCACTGAGCGTAGTGTCCTCAAGTCCTATCCACGTTGTCCCAAGTGGCAGGATTTCTTTCTTTTTTTATGGCTGAATAGTATCCAATTGTATATATATACTGCATCTTCTTTATCCATTCATCCATCGAAGGACACTTAACTTGTTTCCATGTCTTGGCTATTGTAAATAGTGCAACTGTGAACATTGGGGTGCAGAAAACTCTTCAAGAAAGTGATTCGATTTCCTTTGCATATATAATATACCCAGAAGTGGGATTGCTGGATCCTGTGGCACTTCTATTTTTAAGTTCTGGAGGAACTTCCATACTGTTTTCCAAAGTACCTGCGCCAATTCACATTCCCGCCAACAGTGCACAAGGCTTCCCTTTTCTCCGCATCTTCACCAACACTTGTTATCTGTCTCTTTTTTTGTTTGTTTGTTTGTTTTTTGTTTTTTTGTGGTACGCGGGCCTCTCACCGCTGTGGCCTCTCCCGTTGCAGAGCACAGGCTCCGGACGCGCAGGCCCAGCGGCCATGGCTCACGGGCCCAGCCGCTCCGCGGCATGTGGGATCCTCCCGGACCGGGGCACGAACCCGTGTCCCCTGCATCGGCAGGCGGACTCTCAACCACTGTGCCACCAGGGAAGCCGTCTGTCTCTTTTTGATGATGGCCGTTCTGACGGGTGTGAGGTGATATCACCCTGCGGTTTCGATTTGCGTTGCCCTGATGATTAGTGACGTTGTGCATTTTTCATGAACCTGTTGGCCATCTGGATGTCTTCTTTGGAAAAATGTCTGTTCAGGTCCTTTGCCCATCTTGAAGTCAGATTATTTAGTTTTTTCCTGTTCAGTTGCATGTTATGTATATTTGGATATTAACCCCTTATGTGATGGATGGTTTGCAAATCTCTCTCCCTTTCCATAGGTTGTTTATTCGGTGTTCTTTCTTGGGCTGTGCAGAAGCTATTTAACTTGATGTAGTTGATTGCCCATTCTGACCGGCCTGAGAGATGGCCAGAAGTATGGATCTACATAGATTCGTAGGAAACTGCTACTGATTCGGCTAAACGGTCATGACTTGGAAAGAACAGGGCTGGAAGTTTGGCAACAGAGGTTTGGGGAAGAGGAATGTGGACGGACCTTTCAGAGGGGCATCCACCACAGATGAGACTGAAAGATGTGCCCTGTGGATGCCAGCCAGCCTCCTCCCCAGCAACCCCAGCGCTCGCTCAACAGGCCCCGGAACAAAGCGGCCGTGGTGGCAGGGGTGTGTTATGCGTGGACTCAGCAACATAGACTTCCCCTGGTCAGAGTCGACCTGGCCCTCACTACTGCAGAGAGCTTAGCCCGCCAAAAGCAGAGATTCACACTGTTCCAGACGTGGTGTGTATACTACATATATACATATATATATACATTATATATATAGAATTCTCTGCTTCCTCTCCTCTCCCCTTATTACTTTATATAGCAATTGTTTTGATCGTAACTTTACAATCTAGTCTCGGGATCACAGGGTATTAAAGTGGAACTATGACATTTAGAGGAGAAATTAACACCAGCAGCACTGTGGCTGTCATGAGAGATGATTAAAAAGGCTCTTGGGGGAATTCCGTGGTGGTCCAGTGGTTAGGATTTGGCGCTCTCACTGCTGGAGCCCACGTTCAATCCCTGGTGGGGGAGCTAAGATTTTAAAAAGAGGGCTCTTGGGAATTGGCCTCTCTCCTCTTTGGGGAGAGGCTGGGAGCATATTTTTATGGAAGACGCTGGCCTCTGGTCAGGCAGAAACATAAAGTTGTCACCATTGCTGCTGGCAGTTCAAATACATGTAGAAGGGTTTGTGCTGATGCCGAGAAGCTGAAGAGGCTTAGAGCCGGGAGCTGTGCCACGCTGGGCTCCGCAACACTTCCTTGTTTTCCGGCTCTCTGTCTGTTGGGTTCCACCAGTAGGGGCACTAGAGGAAGACTGAAAGGCCGGAGAAGTGGACAAGGGTCTTACTCCTTCCTGTTCGCTTTCTGCTCCTATCACTCTTGCCCAGCCTCGGCTCTCAGCCTGGCAGCGTCAGTTGATTTCCATCTCGAGCTGATTTCAGCATTCTTAGAACCGGCCAAGGGGCACTCTTCCTCAGAGGTGAGAGTCCCAGACCGATGTGGCCCTTCCCCTGAGCCTCTGCAGCAGCAACTCAACACCCACTCCTCCGTGTCTGATTTCCAACTCTGCAGGGCCCCTCCTCTGAGCTTTGGGATCCATATCCAAGCTCTTCCTTGTGTTCTCCCAGCCCTGAAGGTGGGCAACTGCTTCCTGCTTAACAAACTCTCTGTGTTAAATCCTCTCTGTTGAAATACTTAGTGTAGTTTCCGTTTTCCTGACTTACAGTGTATTTTAATGGTTATATGTCAATTACATCTCAATTAAGCTGGAAAAATATTAAAATTAAAATATCAAAAACGGGCAAAGCATATGAATAGGGAGTTTACAAAAGAAAAACCCAAAATACTGAGAAGCATAAAAAGAAGATGCTCAAGTCCATGGATTATCAGAGAAATGTAAATTAAATTTAAAAAGCAATGAGGGCTTCCCTGGTGGCACAGTGGTTAAGACTCCGCCTGCCAATGCAGCGGACACTGGTTCGAGCCCCGGTCCAGGAGGATCCCACATGTCCTGGAGCAACTAAGCCCATGCGCCACAACTGCTGAGCCTGTGCTCTAGAGCCCGAGAGCCATAACTACTGAAGCTCGTGTGCCGCAACTACTGAAGCCCGGGCTTAGGTGCTCCGCGGCACGTAAAAAAAGAATTTCTATTTGTTTAATTTTATATCTATGTGAGACGATGAACGTTCACCAAACTT
Source organism: Phocoena phocoena (assembly GCF_963924675.1). Classification (NCBI taxonomy): domain Eukaryota; kingdom Metazoa; phylum Chordata; class Mammalia; order Artiodactyla; family Phocoenidae; genus Phocoena; species Phocoena phocoena. The sequence goes on along the minus strand of NC_089240.1, from coordinate 128,323,893 downwards.
ACTATGGTAATAATTGCACGACGTACGTAAGCCAAACCATTGTGCTGTGCACCTTTAGCTCATACAGTGCGGTATGTCAGTTATATCTCAATAAAACTGGAAGAAAAAAAGGACACTAACAAACTTAAATTTAAAAAATAATAAATTTGATATTAAAAAAATGTATGTATACACCTGGGACTTCCCTCGTGGTCCATTGGTTAACACTTCTACAACAGGCGGTGTGGGTTCTATCCCTGGTCGGGGAACTAAGATCCCACATGCTTTGCGGCATGGCCAAAATGTAAAAAAAAAAAAAAAGTGTGTATACACCTGGCCTAAGACCCTGTAATTCTGTGTCACCTAAGACACAATGTGTAAGGTGTTACATGTGTGACAAAGCTCATTGTAGCTTTATTTTCTGTGACAAGAAGGTGCAGGCAATCTGAACATCCATCACTGAGGGAGCAGATAGGACGTTAGGGAGCACTGTGCCGTCTTTGCAAGCAAGGTTTACATGTAGAGAATTCCCTGGTGGTCCAGTGGTTAGGACTCGGGGTTTTCGCTGCCGGGGCTCAGGTTCAGTCCCTGGTTGGGGAACTAAGATCCCGCAGGCTGCAGGGCACGACAAAAAAAAAAAAAAAGGGACTTCCCTGGTGGCACAGTGGTTAAGAACCCACCTGCCAGTGCAGGGGACACGGGTTCGAGCCCTGGTCCAGGAAGATCCCACATGCCGCGGAGCAACTAAGCCTGTGCACCGCAACTACTGAGCCTGCACTCTAGAGCCCGCGAGCCACAAATACTGAGCCCGCGAGCCACAACTACTGAAGCCCACGTGCCTAGAGCCCGTGCTCCGCAGCAAGAGAAGCCACCACAATGAGAAGCCCGCGCACCGCAACGAAGAGTAGCCCCCGCTCGCCGCAACTAGAGAAAGCCCGTGCACAGCGACGAAGATCCAGTTCAGCCAAAAATAAATAAATTAGAAAAAACAACCAACCAACCAACCAATCAAACAAACAAGAAAATATTTGCATGTAGACCCAGTGACATAAAGAGAGCGTCAAATCATGGTCCTGAATGACTTCTGTGGCCAGCAATGATAGAATAAGCAATTTGAACCACAGCTCTCACTGAGGACAACTAGACAAGCTCAACAAAGTATGAAAAACATTTGCTTGAAAATGTCCAAGTGATAACAGGTGGTGAAGAATTGAGGCCAAAATATGGAAGAAAGAGGAAAGTGAAAGAGATGTGAGCTCAGCATTTAAGGGGACTTATCCCCTAAGGCCACCTGCTGAGTCCTGGAGAGGCAGCTGAGAGTCTGAGAAGCTGAGCACAGCTGTTGACAGACTTATGTGGCAGGGGATCAAAACTTGGAGATGGTACCACATGCTTTGGGTTAAAGACCCAAAGGTCTAGGAGTAAGTGTAAGGTGGAACTAGAATAGCCCTCTAAAAGGTTGCAGCTCTGTCCTGTAAGGGACTGTACTCAAGAGCTGAGCTATTTAGATCCCTGGAAACCGGATTAAGGAAATCCGGGATTTCTAGTGTCCCAACTGTCGGCCAGAGGCAAATATAGATTATCTCTGGAGCGAAGACCCGAGTCCTCACTACGGGACCACCAGGGAATTCCCTATTTGTCAACTTTTTGGTGATGGCCATCCTGACCGGTGCGAGGTGATACCTCATTGTAGTTTTGATTTGCATTTCTCTAAAATATTCTTTAAATTTGACTACGACTTTACAGGATAATTTGTTGGAACTGACTATTGATGAAAGATTGAAGGGACTTCCCTGGTGGCGAAGTGGATAAGACTCCTCACTCCCAATGCAAGGGGCCCAGGTTCGATCCCTGGTCAAGGAACTAGATCCCGCATGCATGCCACAACTAAGGAGCCCATGTGCCGCAACTAAGGAACCCACCTGCCACAACTAGGACCCAGTGCAACCAAATAAAAAAAAATCATGGAAAAAAGAAAGATTGAAGATGAATTTTGAAAATACAGCATCACTTGCTTCATTTTAGAGAAAAGTGACATTTATTAACATAAAACATTAAAAGAGTTGAGATGATAGACATTATCCCCTGCAAGTAGCTTGTTGTCAATCTGACCTAGATTCAATAAGGTAAGCAAGAAGCAAGATAATTTGCCAAACGAAAACACTTTAAATATTGGTGCATATGGTATTCATTCTATGATGGAAGGTGCAGCAACGTGGACTTCCACTCACCAAGTCCAGCCCGGCTACGGCCACTGTTGAGTGCCCAATCTGCCAGCAACAGAGACTAGTACCGAGTCCCAATATGGTACCAATCCCCAGACTAATCAGCCAGCTCCCTGGTGACAGGTTGATTACATTGGACCACTTCCACTGTGGAAAGGGCTTGGTAGATGGGTGGAAAGGCCCCTTGCAGACTCACAGTGCCAGCTAGGTGGAGATACCCTCTGGGGCAGGGGCAAGGTTCCCCAGAAGGCTGTATACACTCAGAGTCAGCGTTCAGTGTACGATACTGTTTCTCCCACAGCCAGGATTCACGGTGCAGGCATGAGGGGCTGGAAATGGTGGTGGCCCCGCTCTCTATTACCCCCAGTGACCCACAGGCAAAAGCTTTGCTTCCTGTTTCTGCAGCATTATGCTCTGCGGGCCTAGAGGTCTTCGCTCCAGAAGGCGGAGGCTTCCGCAAGGAAACACAGCAATGATTCCATTGAACCGGAAGTTAAAACTGTCACTCAGCCACCTTGGGCTCCTCATGAGTCTGAATCAACGGGCAAGGAATGGACTTCCTGTGCTGGCTGGGGTCATTGATCCTGACTACCAAGGGGAGGTTGGACTGCTGGTCCACACTGGAGGTAAGGAAGACTATGTCTGCAATGTCTGGAATACAGGAGATTTTATATATATATACACACACACACACATACCATGAGATTTGTTATAAGGAATTGGCTCATGCAATTATGGAGGCTCAGAGGTCCCACAATCTAAAGTCAGCAAGCCGGTGATATAAATTCTAGTCTGACTTCAAAGGCCTGAGAACCAGGGGACCTGATGGTGTAAATCCCAGTCCAAGGTCAGGAGAGACCACCAATGACAGCAGCTCGCAGTCAGGCAGAGAGAGGAGATTCTCCCTGGGTCTTTGGGTTCTATTCAGGCCCTCAAGGGCTTTGTGGAGGTCCACCCCCATTGGGAAGGGCCATCTGCTTTGCTCAGTCTAACCGATTCAGATGTTCATCGCTTCTGGAAACACCCTCACAGACACACCAGAAATAATGTTTAACCAGATATCTGGCATTCCAGGGCCCGCCCAAGTGGACACATAAAATGAGCAATCACAACCACCAACAACAGATGAGGGTTCCAGTCGCTCCACATCCTCTCCAACAATCGTTTTTTGTTCTGGCCATTCCACTGGCTGTAAAGTAACGTCTCATTTTTCTTTAATTAATTAATTATTTTATTTATTTATTTTTGGCTGCGTTGGGTCTCTGTTGCTGCGCACAGGCTTTCTCTAGTTGCGGCGAGCGGGGGCTACTCTTTGCTGTGGTGCGCGGGCTTCTCATTGCAGTGGCTTCTCTTGTTGCGGAGCACGGGCTCCAGTCGCGCGGGCTTCAGTAGTTGTGGCACGTGGGCTCGGTAGTTGTGGCACGTGGGCTCGGTAGTTGTGGCACGTGGGCTCAGTAGTTGTGGCACACGGGCTCAGCATTTGTCTTTCCATATTTTGTTGAATTCCATTCACTGATATTTTGTTAAGCATTTTTGGGTCTAGGTTCATGAGGGATACTGGTTTGTAGTCTTTTCTTTTTAAATGTTCTTTGTCTGGTTTTGGTGTCAGAGTAATACTAGCTTCGTAAAATAAATTAAGAAATACTCCCTCCTCTTCCAGTTTTTGGAAGAGATTGCGTAGAATGGATATTAATTCTTCTTTAAATGTTTGGCAGAATTCTCCAGTGAAACCATCTGTGACTAGAAGTTTCTTTTTTGGGGAGATTTTAAATCATCAATTCATTTTCCTTAATAGTTACAGGATTATTCAAATTATTTATTTTATATCGGGCGAGATCTGGTAGTTTGTGTTTTTGAGGAATTTTTTATTTTTATTTTTGACAGTGCAGCACAGCACCCTGTCCATTTCCATTTCTATTTAAATTGTCACATTTTTGTAAACTATTGGTGGAATTCCTTATGATCCTTTTGATGCCTGAAGGGTCTATGGTGATATCCCCTATTTCATTCCTGATACTCGTTATTTGTTTCTTCTCCCTTTTTTCTTTCTTTCCTTTTTAAAAAATATTTATTTATGTATTTATTTGGTTGTGCCGGGTCTCAGATACAGCAGGCAGGTTCCTTAGTTGTGGCACACGGGCTTCTTAGTTGTGGCACGCGAACTCTTAGTTGCGGCATGCATGTGGAATCTAGTTCCCTGACTAGGGATCGAACCCAGGCCCCCTGAATTGACAGCACGGAGTCCTATCCACTGTGCCACCAGGGAAGTCCCTCCCTTTTTTCTTTTTTTTTTTTTTTTTTTTGTGGTACGCGGGCCCCTGGCTGTTGTGGCCTCTCCCGTTGTGGAGCACAGGCTCCAGACACGCAGGCTCAGCGGCCATGGCTCACGGGCCCAGCCGCTCCATGGCATGTGGGATCTTCCCGGACCGGGGCACGAACCTGTGTCCCCTGCATCGGCAGGCGGACTCTCAACCACTGCGCCACCAGGGAAGCTCCCTCCTTTTTTTTTTCTTTGTCAGTCTTCTAAAGGTTTGTCAATTTTATTGATCTTTTGTTTCATTAATTTTCTCATGTGATTTTCTGCTTCCATTGTCCTTGATTTCTGGTCCTACCTTTATTGTTTCCTTCCTTCTGCTTGCTTTAGGTTCCTTTTGTGCTTCTTTTTCTACTTTCTTGAGGTGGGAACTTGGGTTATTGATTTGAGACTTATCATCTTTTCTAATGTACACATTTGAGTGCTATAAATTTCCCTCTCAGCACTGCTTTAGCTGTCCCACACATTTTGCTCTGCTGTATTTTTATTTTCATCCAGCTCAATAGACTTTTAAAATTTCCCTCAGGACGTCCTCTTTGACCCATGGATTGTTTAGAAGTGTGTTGTTTAGTTTCCGAGTGTTTAGAGATTTTCCTGTTGTCTCTCTGTTATTGATAAGGAGTTAAGCTGTTGGATGTCAGTACTGGAAAGGAGAGCAAAATGCAATACAATTCTACCTTTTTCTTGTTGCAGTGAGAGGAAAACGAGCCCTTCCTACTTAGATGGTCAGCAAGGCTGATGCCGTTGAGAAACTACCCAGGACTCTGAGGTCATCCACATGCCTTCCTGGACACCTGATATTACCATTTAAAGCCCCAGAAGTGGACTTCCCTGGTGGTGCAGTGGTTAGGAATCTGCCTGCCAATGCACGGTACAGGGGTTTGAGCCCTGGTCTGGGAAGATCCCACATGCCATGGAGCAACTAAGCCCGTGCGCCACAACTACTAATCCTGCACTCTAGAGCCCGTGAGCCACAACTACTGAAGCCCGCACGCCTAGAGCCCGTGCTCCGAAACAAGAGAAGCCACCACAATGAGAAGCCCACGCACTGCAACGAAGAGTAGCCCCCACTTGCCACAACTAGAGAAAGCCCATGCGCAGCAACGAAGACCCAACACAGCCAAAAAAATAAATAAATAAAGCCCCAGACATTGCTGAAGCACTTGGCAGCGTGAAGCAGTGTCAGTCGCTCAGTTGGAACTCTCTGGCCGACCTGTAAGGAGGAGAAAGGAAGAAAGACCCTGTATATCTCTATCCGAAGAAGCCAAAGACTCCCAGGCAGAGGGATTTTGGAGGAAGAGATCGGAAGAGGCAGGAATTGCAGGGACCAGAGAATCAGGAGAGCCTAGAGGGCAAGACCCTCAGCTAGGAAACACTTGGCAAACGGCTCAAAGCTCACAGACTGTGGGACTTTGAGACATGGGAAGTGGGGAACCTCTGTGTCAATAACATTTCCTCCTTTCCCGGGGCTAATCCGTCCGTGCCTTTCCTGGCAGGTACTGGTGCTGCTTGTTCTGCAACTTCCTGAGAAATGTCTCGCTTCCAGTACGGGCTGCTGTCCCTTTCCCTCTGCAGTTCCCACACAGATGCTTTTTCTGACCAAGGAATGTGTGTTCTCACTGCCTCTGGAATCAGCACAAACGTGTCGGGGAGAGGGGCTTGCCGTGCAACTTAGAGGCTGCCATATTCTGTCCTCCAGAGGGAGTGTCTGTGTAGCTCCTGGGGGGAAAAGCACCTGATCTGGTTACTCTGTGGCTTCTGAAAGGAAATGGGGATGACAGAAGTGGTCATGTCACAACATGCTGGAAAAGCACCCCAAGCTGAAACAAATTGTTGCATCTTTTGAACCCTAGAGAATAAAGGTGTTAGTTAAATTCGAGATATAGAAACAATACAGATAGTTTACTAAAGGGATAAGCCATAGTCATGTGTAAAACAAAATCCTTTGTGAAGAGCTCAACTAGAAGGAATATAACACACACGTTATAAAAGAATTCAAAAAACAAAGGGTAATTTTTAAAAGGCACTCACCCCCTAAATTCCCACACTTCCAGTAAAAAATAAAGATACCTTAGTCAGCTTGGGCTGCTCTAACAAAATAACATAGACCTGGGATCGGGGGCAGGGTGCTTAAACTATAGACATTTATTTCTCACAGTGCTGAAGGCTGGACGTCCTAGATCAAGATGCCAGCAGATGTGGCTCCTGGTGAGAGCTCACTTCCTGTAGTGAGCTCCTTTCTCACTGTGTTCTCCCACAGCCTTTGCTATGTGCTTTTGGGTGGAAAGAATGAGACCTCTAACTTCTTCTCTTAAGGGTACTAATCCCTTATAAGGGACCCCCATGACCTCATCTAAACTTAATTACCTCTCAATGTCTCCACCTCCAAATACCATCCCATCAGGGATTGGGGCTTCAACATATAAAATTTTTTTAATTAATTAAGTAATTAATTTTTAATTTTTGGCTGCATTGAGCCTTCGTTGTTGCACACGGGCTTTCTCTAGTTGCAGAGAGCAGGAGCTACTCTTTGTTGTGGTGTGTGGGCTTCTCATTGCAGTGGCTTCTCTCGTTGCAGAGCACGGGCTCTAAGAACAGGCTTCAGTAGTTGTGGCACATGGGCTCAGTAGTTGTGGCGCACGGGCTTAGTTGCTCCGCGGCATGTGGGATCTTCCCGGACCAGGGCTCGACCCCATGTCCCTTGCATTGGCAGGTGGATTCTTAACCACTGCACCACCAGGGAAGTCCCCAACATATGAATTTTTGGGGAGACACATTCATCCCATAATGGAAGGTAAATTTGGTAAAAAATAATCAACCATTACATAGATTTGTACAAGAGCTCAAAGAAGTAAATACATTTGTTGTTTCGTGAACTCCTACAGCTCCTTTGACTTTGGTACCATTGTCTGCACAAGTTTTTCTGTATCTGATCATTGGCCTGCATTTTCTTTCTTTCTTTCTTGTTCCTCTAGCAGATGAGTCTAAATTCTTGTTTGCTTCTGCTTATGGAAAAAGTCTGATATTTATAGCAAGGGGCTCCTCGAGGGTTTCACACTCTCTTATTATTGTCTCTAGGCATTTATGGGAAAACTTAGAGAGATGTGTCCACCAGAGAGCTCTAAGGTTATTCAGGATATAGATGACTTGCTGGCCAACAGGCAGCGCACGACTGTGATCAGGAGGAAGACAAATGTGGAGACGGCTCCGAGCAGCCTGCATCTCTGCCTGGAGGTACTTTCCAGAATATGGTGCAGGAAGAGGGGGCTCCCGAGCAGAACCAGTGGCCTCAGTTATCAGAGCTAACAAACCAACCGCGGAGAAAAAACAGAACGCCAGAAATATTTGATTAATCCAAAGAAACCAGGGATAGAGGAGAAAAGGAACAAAGAACAGATGGGACAAATAGAAAATAAATAGCAAGATGATAGACTTAAACCTAACCATCACGTGTGAATGGATTAAACAGACCAATTAAAAGGCAGAGATTATGAGAGGGGTTAAAAAAGTAAGACTGAGGGACTTCCCTGGTGGCGCAGTTAAGAATCTGCCTGCTTTGGGGTTTTCTTACAATTTCTCCCTGAATAAGCACATAAGCCTCACCAGACGAATTGCAATCTTGCTAAACTCAGGTCGAATATTTCGAGCATCTGTTGTCAGTTGCTGGCCATAGAGTGTTAGAGTCTAGGAGTCGGCCCATTTTGCAGATAAAACAGCTTACTCCGACCGAAAATAATTAGCCAATTTGGGGGCTAGTGCAGTCTAATTCACAGTGGATTATCTCCAGCTTTTGCAGAGCAGACCAAACCTCAGATGGAGCAACCGCATACACGTTCTCCCGGTCTCTGTCTCTGGAACCTGAAGAGGCTTTTGAACAACTGAAATTGGCTTCCAGTCTCTCCCCCAGCTTTGGGGTTTCCAAACTGTGAAAATCCCAACCTGATTCATCCGATATTCCTGTTCATATCGCACATTTGATGACGTTTACTCACGGGTCACGTACTTGGGATAAAAGTGGCCCACTCGAATCTAAAATATGACACAAATGAACTCACCCACGGACTTCCTTGGAGGTCCGGTGGTTAAGATTCCGCGCTTCCACTGCAGGGAGCACGAGTTTGATCCTCGATCGGGGAACTAAAATCCCACATGCTGCGAGGCGCAGCCAAAAAAAAAAAAAAAGAACTTAACTACGAAGCAGAAACAGACTCACAGACATAGAGAACAGACTTGTGGTTGCCAAGGGGATTGGGGTGGGGGAGGGAAGGAGTTTGGGATGAGCAGATGCGAACTATTATATACAGAATGGATAAGCAACAAGGTCCTACTGTAGAGCACAGGGAACAACTCTATTCACTGTCCTGTGATAAACCATCACGGAAAAGAATATGAAAAAGAATGTATGTATATGTCTATGTATAACTGAATCACTTTGATCTCTACAGTAGAAATTAACACAACATTGTAAATCAGCTGCTATCCTTCAATAAAATAAATTTAGAAACACAAGCGGCCCACCTAAAGCTTCCTGTACTGTGGTGACTTGTCATAAAACCGTGGAGGTTGGTGTTTTGTCTGCAATTAAGCCCGCACAAGCAGACAAGTTAATGTCAGTGACTAGGGCTGCAATTCTTGGTTCTGGACCCAAAATGAATACATATTTTATATATACAGTTTATATACAACATATAAATAATAACTCTATGTTTGGTATCAGGCCGAACCACAGGGTGAATTTGAAAAAGTAGAGGATTTCTGGATTCCATAGGAACTAAAATATCTCATGGAAAAATTGATAGTTGACTCGTCAGAGGCTTTGCAACTGCCTGCTCAGATATCAATAAATCATTGCAGAGCTCACGCGGGACAGAAGGAGGAAGTTGCTAAATGCCAGGATTCTCTGGCTAGAGCTGCCAAAGCTGCTGGTAAAACATGGCGGACTCCAAACACAGGTGCTCCGCTTTTTGCAATAAGAAGATTTTGTTCATTAAAAAAAAAAAAAAGCTTCACAGAAGGAAAGGGGCAAATGAACTGAAAAGGGGGCTAAAGGAAGTTTGGGCTATGGGAATTCAAAATCGTTCTTATACCACAATCCCTACTTGCCTGGTTAGTGTTTTTGTGTCATCAACAAAAATCATCTAAGAGAGGAATTTTAAAGGTACTAGACTCTTACTATGTCCACTAAAAAAAATGAAATTATTTGGGGATTCCCTGGTGGCGCAGTGGTTAAGAATCCGCCTGCCAATGCAGGGGACACGGGTCCGAGCCCTGGTCGGGGAAGATCCCACATGCCACGGAGCAACTAAGCCCATGCGCCACAACTATTGAACCTGAGCTCTAGAGCCCACGAGCCACAACTACTGAACCCACATGCCACAACTACTGAAGCCTGTGTGCCTAGAGCCCGTGCTCTGCAACAGAAGCCGCCGTAATGAGCCCCGCGCACTGCAACAAAGAGTAGCCCCCGCTCGCCGCAACTAGAGAAAGCCCGCACGCAGCAACGAAGACCCAACACAGCCAAAACTAAATAAATTAAAAAAAAAAATTTTTTTAATGAAATTATTCAAAGCACATCAAAGAGATGTGCCATTTATTAGCAGAATCCTCTACAGGCAATTGCCAAGTTAAGCGCAGGAAGTTCTCCCTGACCCCCTTTACCGGGAACTTAGTAGAACTAATGCTTGTAAAAGGTAAGAGGTTTAAAATTTGAAGTAGTTTGCTCAACAGTGCTAATCATCAGGGAAATGCAAATCAACATCACAATGAGATCTCACCTCACACCTGTCAGAGAGGCCATTGTCAAAGAGACCACAAATAACAAATGTTGGAGAGGATGTGGAGAAAAGGGAACCCTCCTACACTGTTCCTGGGAATGTAAATTGGTGCAGCCACTGTGGAGAACAGTATAGAGGTTCTTCAAAAGACTAAAAATAGAGTTGCCATATGATCCGGCAATCCAGCTCCTGGGCATGTACCCAGACAAAACTCTAATTTGAAAAGGCACATGCATGCACCCCCTATATTCACAGCAACGCTATTCACAATAGCCAAGACACGGAAGCAACCTACGTGTCCCTCAATAGATGAATGGATAAGGAAGATGTGGTATATGTGTATATATATATATATATATATATGTAGTATATACACATATACTACATATATATATATATGACTACTATTCAGCTATAAAAAAGAATGAAATTTTCTGCAGCTAGAGGTTATCATACTAAGTGAAATAAGTCAGAAAGAGAAAGACAAATACCATATGATATCTCTTGCGGGCCTCTCACTGTCGTGGCCTCTCCCGTTGCGGAGCAGAGGCTCCGGACGCGCAGGCTCAGCGGCCACGGCTCACGGGCCCAGCCGCTCCGCGGCATGTGGGATCTTCCCGGACCGGGGCACGAACCCGCGTCCCCTGCATCTGCATTGGCAGGCGGACTCTCAACCACTGCGCCACCAGGGAAGCCCCATATGATATCTCTTGTATGTAGAATCTAAAATATGCCACAGATGAACCTATCTACAAAACAGAAAGAGACTCAGAGACATAGAGAACAGCCTTGTGGTTGCCAAGGGTGGGGGGAGGGAGAGGGATGGACGGGGACTCTGGGGTTGGTAGATGCAAACTATTGCACTTAGAATGGATAAACAACAAGGTCCTACTGTAGAGCACAGAGAACTATATTCAATATCCTGTGACAGGGCTTCCCTGGTGGCGCAGTGGTTGAGAGTCCGCCTGCCGATGCAGGGGACGCGGGTTCGTGCCCCGGTCCGGGAAGATCCCACATGCCGCGGAGCGGCTGGGCCCGTGAGCCGTGGCCGCTGAGCCTGCGCGTCCGGAGCCTGTGCTCCGCAACGAGAGAGGCCACAACAGTGAGAGGCCCGCGAACCGCAAAAAAAAAAAAAAAAAAAAAAAAAAGAGCACTGAGCTAGTTCAAAGCTACAGGACTGTTGATATTTAAAGGAACAGTCAGGTATTGGGCCACGACTTCCAAAAGAGATGAAAGGATGGTGTTCAGAAGAAAAGAATCTAATTAATAGACAAACAGAAATCTGGCATTTGCGGACAGAGGCTCCAAAAGACAGGTCTAATATGACTTGACTGACTTTCGGACACAAGCTCTCCCAATCCCAGTACGGAGGGATAAACAAGGGTTGGCTTTTATTCAGGGAGATGCCGTTGACTTAACGTTATAATACCACTGATTTGGACTGATGCATGAAAAAATGGCCCAAGGGACTGGTTTGTCCCAAGACTAAAAACAAATACGGCCGTGGACGTCAAACACTGGAAGTTCCATCTGTGCCCTTGAATTGGTGCCACCTAAGACTTGGATGGTGGCCATGGGTGTCTTTGTAGTCCACATATGAGACACAGTATTTGAGAAGATAGAACAATTACAGAAGGGCCTACATTGATGTAAATATGATGTTACCTATATATTTGATGAAAACTCAGGAGAAAGGTATTGGGCCTTACAAGAAAAACTCTGAATTAAAAATTTAAATTATAAAACTCCAGAGTTAAGCTACTCTAGACTTGGATTGGACAAGACTTTGTAAGGAACTTCAAAATAATACTCAAATTGTTAACCATTTGAAAGGTCAGTTAATAAAGAGGTCATAACCGCTAGTAAAATTAATCTATGAAGAAGGAAAATGCGCACTGCTTCCCAAGAATCTGGTTTAACCCTTCCCCATTGGTATGATATATTTATTTTTTTTTATTTTTATTTTTTTTGCGGTACGCGGGCCTCTCACTGTCGTGGCCTCTCCCGCTGCGGAGCACAGGCTCCGGACGCGCAGGCTCAGCGGCCATGGCTCACGGGCCCAGCCGCTCCGCGGCATGTGGGATCCTCCCGGACCGGGGCACGAACCCGCGTCCCCCGCATCGGCAGGCGGACTCGCAACCACTGCGCCACCAGGGAAGCCCCTGTTTTTAGTTTTTTACGGAGTCTCCATACTGTTCTCCTGATGATCGTTTGGCCTCACATTTTCCTCCTGGTTATTTAGGCACCACCTGCAACTTGTCCCTTGCCCAGAGAAAGTTAAAAGGACAATGGAGATAATGAAATATTGTAATGTTACTATTTCATAGGAACACGGGGAGGCAATTGTAAGGACGAATACAAATTAAGAGTAAGAGCCTTAATTCTCCTGGGAGAAGATAAGGTGAGAGACTCCCCTTCCTAGACTTTTTCTTTCAGAATTTCTCCCTCTGTCCTTTTAAATATATGTAAATCTTTTTAATGGCTAAATAAGCCTCTGGTCATTCTCACAAGTCTGGAATGTTTCCCCCACTCCAGGGTCTGGGAGCGTCTTTTTGAATTGTAATCAAGGAAGACGCTGGCCCTGCAGACCTCCCAGCTTCCGTCTGACTTCATCCGACTGGACTCCAAATGGCAAAAGCTAGTGCGGGAGGTGGGGGGCGGGGCTGTTGTCTGCTACCCCTGTGGAGATGTTCCTTCTGTCTCCGCATCCTTCGGGCGGGGTGCCTGCGTTTGCACAGATCATTCTGTTTTCAGGCTTTTTACACTCGTTTTCTATCTTTTCTGCTTTTGTGGAGAGGTGTTCCAGGTTGGGAGATTTTGTTTTCAGTTATGTTTCTCCGACACACTTCGCAGCCAGGGAGAAAGGGCAACGTTTGCTTCAATGGAGATGTGTTCATTGAATATCCACATGGAGAAAAAAAGTCTTCTCACTGAACTTTTCCTCCGTTGTAACCACCAGGCAGGAAAGTGAAAGGTCATAAATGTACTGAGCCTTTCTCTTCCTGAGAGCAGGAGCTAGCCCGCCTCCACGAAAGTGCCTCCGTGCCCCAGGGACGGGAGCGAGGGCCTGGAAGTCTGTACAAACCTTGTTAGTCTCACCCTAGTATTCCGAGTCGTTTCTTTACTACCTGCCACCCAAGCCCAAACCCCTTTCTCTTGTCAATTCTTCACAAATGCAACATGCCTGTGTCTAAAAGGTAGAAAATCTTCCCGTTCTGGTCACTTCTTCGGGTCTTCATTCTCTAGTGAAGGCTCCCAGGTACATGTTAACATTTAATAGAATGTGTATGCTTGTCTCCTGTTAATGTGTCTTGTGTCAGTTTTATTCTCAGGCCCAGCCAGAGACCCAAAGATGGTAAAGAAGCATTTACCTTCCACATCCCTTTGGGTCACCACCCTTCCCAAGAACAGAGGTGCTTTTGCAAAGCCCTCCCCAGCAGCAGCAGGAAAGATGGGGGCTGAGGGGACTTCGAGAGAAGGTGGGACCCAAGGCAGCAAGGAGAGGAAGGGTCAATTGAAGATTGCCAAAGCGAGAGACTCCACAGCAGCCCCTCCCCCAGGAACTCACGAGGTGCATTTCCTCCAGGAAGGAATTGTGATCTGGCCCAGGGAATTTCCAACGGTCCCCTTACAATTGAAAAATTGTCAAGCCCTGATATGGATAAGCAAATGCCTCCACCCTCCAAAGGACTTGCATTTCAATACACTTAAGTTCTTAGAGGAGTGGAGAGTAGTCAAAGTGAGAGCACCCCCAACATCCCCTCCCCAGGAACTCCTGAGATGCATTTACTCCTGGAGGACTTCGCTTAAAACTTAAAAGTGCCCAAGACCCAGTCTGTAGAAGCAAATGCCCCGCCCGTAAAGGGACTTGCATCTCAATGCTGTGTCTTTTTAAAGGAAGAGAGTACTTTGGTCAGCTTCCTGGCATTGTTAAAAATAACAGTCTGGAAAACCAACCTGGACCTCGTGATTAGACCCTACGGAGCATCTTCAACCTGGAAGAGTCTTCTTCTTCTCTTTTAAGAAAAAAAAAAATCGTGACCACTGCCTGACAACATACACAAAAATCAATTTCAGTTGTACTGGAAATTAAAAATAAAAGGCAAGATAGCAAAACTTGTAGAAGACGACAGGAGAACATCTTTATGATCTCGGAGTTGGGAAAGATTTCTTAGGTGGGACACAAAAAGCACTAACCGTAGGAGAAGATATTGATAAATTAGTGTTTTCTGAGCTCTACCGGCACTGGGCCAATTTGCTATTCTTCAAGTCTTCCCTGCACCCTGCCCCTCCCCCCGCAGCGTGGCTTCTGCTCTCTCCTTTCTCTTGACCCCCATCTCCAAGCTCCTGCTTTAGGCAGGTAGGATTACTACGTCAGGATGAGCCCCTCACCTACAGAAGTGTATTTTGTTTCTGGTGTTTTCTGAGATTTTTCTGCCCCTTAGCTGCTTTTCTCCGCTCTTTACCCTTTAATTGCACGTATCCCCTGTGTGGCTTTGGTCCGCCTCCTCCCAATGTCCCCCAGGTCCTATAGCTCTTGCTGTAGTTAGGGACATAGGGTTACCATCACAGAGTCAGCTCCCTACTTGGACAGAGTGCGCTGGTCTATCTGGGACACGCCAGGGTGGGGCCGCCTCACTGTGGACTCTGCATGACGCGAATTCTAACTGCCTTGGGGCTGAGGAGATCTGTCTCTTAGTTTTGCTGAAAATGAAAGTTTGTTTTTTTTTTGGGGGGGGGTTCCATGCAACTTACTGCTTTTGTGACATCACCAGAAGAGTCAAAACGCTGTCTCACTGCCTTGCACTTTATAAAAAAATTTATTTTATTGAAGTATAGTTGATTTACAATGTTGCGTTAGTTTCTGCTGTACAGCAAGGTCACTCAGTTATACACATATATACCTTCTTTTTCATATTCTTTTCCATTATGGTTTATCACAGGATACTGACTATAGTTCCCTGTGCTCTACAGTAGGACCTTGTCACTTACCCATCCTATACGTACTAGTTTGCATCTGCTAATCCCAAACCTCCAATCCTTCCCTCCCCCGTCCCCGCTTCCCCTTGGCAACCACAGGTCTATGGCTGTGAGTCTGTTTCTGTTTCGTAGATAAGTTTGTGTCATATTTTAGATTCCACATATAAGTGATATCATGTGGCATTTGTCTTTTCCCTTCTGTCCTATCTCACTAGTATAAGATCTACCTTGTACTCTTTTTTTTTATTTTTTTTATTTTTTATTTTATTTTTTTTTTTTTGCAGTACGAGGGCCTCTTACTGTTGTGGTCTCTCCCGTTGCGGAGCACAGGCTCCGGACGCGCAGGCTCAGCGGCCATGGCTTGCGGGCCCAGCCGCTCCGCGGCATGTGGGATCCTCCCAGACCGGGGCACGAACCCGTGTCCCCTGCATCGGCAGGCGGACTCTCAACCACTGCGCCACCAGGGAAGCCCATCTTGTACTCTTTTTTAAAGGAATGAGCGTTGAATTTGACCAAATGCCTTATTAGCACCTACTGATGTGATTAAGCTGCTTCCTCTAATTTGCTGAGTAATGGTTTCTATGAAAAGACTTTCTCCTGTTGAACTGATCTCCGGTGGCCTCGGCCTGCAGCAGCTTGAAGCAGGGCTTCGGTTCCCGGCCAGAGATTGAGGTCAGGCAGCGGCAGTGAGAGAGCTGAACCCTAACCACCAGACCACCAGGGACCTGTGGCCGGTGACAAGGCCCTGGCCCGTCAGCCGTGTAGGAATGAATTTCCACATAGAGACGGAAAGTAGTGAAGCAAGTAACACGTTTATTAGGAGGGAAAAGAGTAGAGTACGTGTGGATAGACACATGGGCAGGCTCAGAGAGAGTCGCGCCCGCGTGGTGGTTTGAATCACTTTTATGGGGCATTTCTTCCGGGTTTCCTCTGGCCAGTCGTCTTGCTTTGCCTGGTTCTGAGTCCGTATTTGGTATAACTCAGGGTCCTCCCCTGTGTGCGTGTGCATCTCTTAGCCAAGATGGATTCTAGTGAAGAGGCCTATGGGTAGTTGACGGCACTTACTATGGGGTGGCACCCCCTCCCTTTTTGACCTCCAAGGAGCCTTTCTGAGCATGTGTAGTCGGGGAGGTCTCCTTGACTTTGGGAATGGGAATATGTGGCCTCTTATCTCTTACCTGGGCAGGGCCAGCCTCCTCCACCATCCTGTTTTTATGGAGTTTCTGCTATTATGGAGTTTCCGTCCACAGGGGAGAAACTTCAGACTGGGGCCCATCTATCTCCTGCTTCAGAACTACCTTTGTATTTCTGGACTAGATCCTACTTGGTCATACATAATATCTCGTTCTTTTGGTATATTGCTGGAATCTACTCGCTTATCTTTTTGGAATTTGCACTTGTCTTCAAAAGGTTTCGTTCTATACTCTCTTTACTAGGTTTATATATTTGGTTTATTGTTGGCTTTACGGAACAGCAAAGGTCAAGACTAGGTAATACACCCCTGAAGAAGATGAATGAGCAGGGGCTTGTCTAGCAAATAACAATTTTATTTATTTATTTATTTATTTGGCCACATCCCCTGGCATGTGGGACCTTAGTTCCCCCGACCAGGAATCGAGCCCACGCCCCCCTGCATTGGAAGCACGGAGTCTTAACCACTGGACCACCAGGGAAGTCCCCAGCAAATAACAATTTAAATGTCAAAAAGGAAACTTTAAAATTCTTATAAGAAAATATAGGCAAGTATCTTTTTGACCTTGGGGTACGGAAGGACTTCTTAAACCAGACATAAAAGGCATTAATCCTTAAAAAAATTTTTTCTGGGGTCTTCCCTGCTGGCGCAGTGGTTAAGAATCCACATGCCTCTAGAGACTGTCATACAGAGTGAAGTAAGTCAGAAAGAGAAAAACAAATACTGTATATTAACGCATATATATGGAACCTAGAAAAATGATACAGATGAACCAGTGTGCAGGGCAGAAATAGAGACACAGATGTAGAGCACAAATGTATGGACACAAAGGGGGAAAGTGGCGGGGGTGGGTGGGGGGATGAATTGGGAGATCGGGATTGGCATATACACACTGATATGTATAAAATGGTTAACTAATAAGAACCTCCTATATAAAAAAATAAATAAAGTAAAATTCAAAAATTCAAAAAAAAAGAATCTGCCTGCCAATGCAGGGGACACAGGTTTGAGCCCTGGTCTGGGAAGATCCCACATGCTGCGGAGCGACTAAGCCCGTGCGCCACAACTACTGAGCCCGCGTGCCACAACTACTGAAGCCCGCACGCCCTAGAGCCCGTGCTCCACAACAAGAGAAGCCACTGCAATGATAAGCCCGAGCACCGCAACGAAGAGTAGCCCCCGTTCGCCGCAACTAGGGAAAGCCCCTACACAGCAACAAAGACCCAACGCAGCCAAAAATAAATAAATAAATTCATAAAAAAAATTTTTTTTGGTAGATTTAACTACATTAGAATTGAGAACTTCTGTTTACCAAACACTCTTTCAAGAAAGTGAAAAGGCAGGCCACAGACTGAGAGAGAATATGTGTAATATTTGTAACTGACAAAGGATTAGTATCCGGAATATACAAACAATTCCTACAAATCAGTAAAAGCAAATGGAAAAAGAAAACAATACAAAAAAAAGGCAGAAGTCAAAACCAGGTGTAGCATAGAAGAGAAAATGCAAATGGCCAGGAAACCACGGAAGAAAATATTTGCCAAAGTGAGGACTCTAGCCTGGAAGACAGCCTCTCATATGACTCTGAGGAACTGTTCCAGAGAGGCATGGTTTTCAGCACAGTTTTAGAACTTGTCAGAACAAAGACCATCAAACAAGTCAAGGATACATTCCTTCAAGGTTTAGAAAAACAGACCGGCATGTCCACAGCGAGTCAGTATGGCCTTGGCACCTGGGAAGGGAGTCTTATCAAATCAAAGGAGTTCTAGGAGGGGAGGCATTTCATATTTTTATCCCTGACGTTCTTTACTTCTGGTCAATGCACCCTTTTCTTTAATAAAGCAGATGGGCAACGTATGTTCGATAGGCCACAAACAAGCTGTTTTAGTTAGCGTCAAATTCAAATGAACTCATGCATAAGCCAGAATGACTTCCTCAGACCTCACTATGTGAACATTTCTTCCATCATCAGTCATCAGGGAAATGCAAAATCATAGTGAGGGACCATTTCCACCCGCAAGTCCTGGCAAAAATGAAGTCTGAAAATACCAAGAGTTGAAGATGCAGATCCCAAAGGATCATTTCCACGTTGCTAGTGGGAGTGTACACTGGCAGGACCACCTTGGGAAACAACTAGGCCTCATCTGTTGGTTTGAATATGTCCACATATTCAAGAGAAACTTCCATACGCTGCACTAGGAGACTGCACACAACCCGCTGGTAGCAACTGAAATGCCCTTCAACAAGAGAATGGGTAGATAAATTAAGCGTTATTACCTATTGCTACCTATTACCTATAGCTACAAACAACATCATGGGAAAAAGTCTTAGTTATATAATGTTGAGGGGAGAAAAGCAAGTCACAGAAGACTACAGATGAGATCGTTTTTTGCATAAAGTTAAAAAATAAGCTAAACTGAAAGCATATATGATAAAACAAGGGGAAGCAACCCAAGCGTCCGTAGAGAGATAACTAGAGGAATAAATGTGGTCCATCCGTACGATGGAATACCATTCATCCATAGAGAGGAACGAAGTTCTGATACACACACTACAACATGGATGAAACTTGAGGACATTATGCTGAGTAAAGTAAGCCAGTCGTGGGACTTCCCTGGTGGCGCAGTGGTTGAGAGTCCGCCTGCCGATGCAGGGGACACGGGTTCGTGCCCCGGTCCGGGAAGATCCCACATGCCGCGGAGCGGCCGGGCCCGTGAGCCGTGGCCGCTGAGCCTGCGCGTCCGGAGCCTGTGCTCCGCAACGGGAGAGGCCACAGCGGTGAGAGGCCCGCGTACCACAAGAAAAAAATAAAAAGAATCTGCCTGCCAGTGCAGGGGACATGGATTCAGTCCCTGGGCTGGGAAGATCCCACATGCCACGGAGCAACTAAGCCCGTGTGCCACAACTACTGTAGTCCGCGCACCCTAGAGCCTGCACGCCACAACTACTGAAGCCTGCGCGCCTAGAGCCCGTGCCCTGCAACAAGAGAAGCCACCGCAATGAGAAGCCCACGCGCAGCAACGAAGACCCAATGCAGCCAAAAATAATAAATTAAAAAAAAATACTAATAAACTAACAAATGTTATACAATCCCACTTATATGAAATATCTCGAATGGACAAGTTCATACAGACAGAAAGTAGATAGAAGTTACCAGGGGCTCAGGGACAGGAAGGGGGAACTATTGCTTAATGGGTACAAAGTTTCTGTTTGAGGTGATTGAAGGGTTTTGGAGACATGGTGATGGTTGAACTCCGTGAGTGTAATCAATGCCCCTGAATTGTACTTAAAAGTGGTTAAAATGGCAAATTCTGTGTTATACATATTTTTTCCCAATTTTAAAAAGCAAGAGAATGATAAATCCAGCTGTGGCCTATTGGTCACTGTGGGGCATGGGGGAGGGGGGGTCAGGATGGTGTACGTAAGTTACTGGTAATGGTCCTGTGTCAGGGTTGGGTGTTGGCTTAGTCGGTGTTAACGAGCTTATTTTTAAAATAAACAAAATGAAAGTGGGCCTCGAGTGGACAAATTTGGTGGACAGTGAGTAATCCAATTCTGTGCATCTGAATTAAAAAAACAAAACAACAGAACAAAACTAGAAAAGCAAATACCTATGTTCCCATGAGCCAGGACATGTTCTCATATAGAACGTGAGAAGCCCCCTGGGCCCACCATCTGCTTCCTCCATGTCATCAACAGGGCTTTCAGTTTTGCAAAATGGAATAGCAGAGATAGTCCCTTACAACTACTACTGTCAACTGATCTTTGGCAACGAGCAAAGGCAATTCAATGGAGAATGGATAATCTTTTCAACAAATGGCGCTGGAACAACTGGACGTCCACATGCCAAAAAATGAATCTAGACACAGACCTTATACGTTTCACAAAAATTAACTCAAAATGAATCGTAGACCTAAACATGAAATGTAACTATAAAATCCTAGAAGATGATAACCTAGAGGAACATCTAGGTGACCTTGCGTTTGGTGATGACTTCTTTGGCTTACAACACCAAAGATACGAGCAGTGGAAAATAGAGTGGCAAACTCAAAGAATTAGGAGAGTAATCTCTTCATTCTAGGATGACAGGCAACAAAGAGTCCAGACTCTCCAGAGGTGAGAAGCTGGACAGTTTCCCGGTTGTGGTCTGGCCTCTGCTTCCCTGGGAGCTCCCTTCTGGGGATGCCAGTGGGCAAGGTCATGAGTGACTACTGGGAAACAGGGCTTCCCAGTTGGGCATATGGCAGGGCTGGGGTGAAGACCAGGCAGGGACCGTACATCCACTGGAAAAATAGGAGATTGGCTTCCTGACCCCTTTGCAGCAATCAGGGGTGAGTTGGAGTGCAAACTTTCTGTGGGGTGACATGGTGTCCACAGCAGGACCAAGCTTCAGGGCATCGAGGGAAAGAAACACAGAGTCACAGGATAGGACCAGTCCAGATAAGAAACCTGGGCTGGCTCACCTTGGTATTTGGTCCTCAGGTTAAGGAATGCTGCAATGGCCATGGAGATTATGGTGGTGACTGCCCTCACCATGTCTGTCTCTTGAGCCGGCTGTTCTGTTCCAGCCTGGCTGCCTGCCGTACCTGTTGCCCTCCTGCCATGCTGGGGCACCCCTCCACACTCGTCCTCATTGCCGGATTGCTGAGCTCAGATCAAAGCAGCTGCTCCTCGATCAATCGACTGTCTCCGATCTTCCTCTCCCACACTCTCACAGGGTTTTTCATATTAGGGCTTTTTGATCGCAGGAAGAAGCTGACTCTAACTTGAGCAAGAAAAGGGATTTATTCGGCATGATGCTGGGTAGATCACTGAATTGGTAGAATGTCTATAAGCAGGTCTTGAGATGCACAGGTGTCACTTGTTTTGAGAGTGGTCCAGAGCAAGAAAGGGCCGTGCAGAAGATCTGGGCTGCAGTGCAAGACGCTAGGCCACTAGGGCTATAAGATGCAGCCAGTCTAAAGGCTCAAGGGGATCTGTCCATGGTAGATAATGATGCTGGGGGGAGTCTGTGGGAAGCCTCTGTGGAAGGATCCCAGTACAGACCCATAGAGGTCTGGAGCAAGGCCATATCTTCTGTGGCAGAGCTACTCGCCACTCAAAAAAGCAGCTGCTGGGACTTCCCTAGTGGCGCAGTGGTTCAGAATCTGCCTGCCAACGCAGGGGACACGGGTTCGAGCCCTGGTCTGGGAAGATCCCACATGCCGTGGAGCAACGAAGCCCGTGAGCCACAACTACTGAGCCCATGTGCTGCAACTACTGAAGCCAGCGCGCCTGGAGCCCGTGCTCTGCAACAAGAGAAGCCACCGCAATGGGAAGCCCTTGCACCACAACGAAGAGTAGCCCCCGCTCACTGCAACTAGAGAAAGCCCGTTTGCAGCAACGAAGACCCGATGCAGCCAAAAAAAAGAAGGTGCTGTCATGCTACTGGGCCGTGGTCCAGACTTAGAGCCTCATGCCAGGTTATCAAGTGCCTGTGTAACCAGAGCCGCCCATCACGAGCTGAGTATTGGCAGACCCACTGAGCCCTGTGGCCTGGCAGACACAGCAGCGATCCAATGGAGATGGCACCTTCCAGACCAGGCCCAACTGGGGCCCAAGGCTACATGGGTCAGGTACACGGACAGGTAGTCAAGACCCCACGTGTCACCTGCCTCCATCACACTCTGTACTCTTCCTCAGCTCACACCTGTGGGCTCATGGGCGGAGGTTCCCTGTGACTAACCCATGCGGGGGAAGCACTCAGACCCGGCTCATAGATGGGTCACCGCATTATGTTGGTACTAATAAAAATGGATTGCTGTGTCACTATGGTCCCATTCAGGTGGCCCTCGGGGACGGTGGTGAGGGAAACCCCCCCAGTGAGCGATACACTTGGCCGTCCACTTGGTAGAGAGAGCTATGGCCTGAATTAAAGGTGTCCATGGAAAACAACTTAACTGATTGGTCAGGGACCCAGAGGGAGTAAGATTGGGTCGGTAGAAAGGGTTCTGCACCCAATTCCGAGGGGTGGGGGTGGGGTTTACCCCAGCACCAAGCAATTCTTGCACACCAGCTGGTGTCCTATAATCCAACTCAATTCCGACGCTGTCTCCCTGGAGATAGCATCAGACCCCACAGGTTAAGGGCTCAGTCCCACGAGACTATGAGACTGCGCTCCCCCACCCCCCACTTCAGATGCCAACTGCAAGCCCAGGTTGTCAACTGTGCTTCTGACTGACCAGCTATAGATGGGAGCTTCCCATGACCCCCTCTGAGGGTTCAATTAATTTGGTTGAGCAGCTCACAGGACTCAGAGAAACACTTTACTTACTAGATCACTGACTTATCATAAAAGGATATAACTGAGGAACAGCCAGATGGAAGAGATGCACAGGGCGAGGCATGAGGAAAGGGCCCGGAGCTTCCACGCCCTCACCAGGGGCCACTCTCCCAGCCACTTCCATGTGTTCACCAACCCAGAAGTTCTCTGAACCCAGTCCTGGTGGGTTTTCATGGAGGCTTCATCACACAGGCACGATTGATGAAATCACTGGCCATTGGCCATTGAATCGACCTGCAGCCCCTCTCCCCTCCCCAGAGGCAGATGGGGGGAGAAAGTGAAAATCCCAACCCTCTAATCACCTGGTTGGTTCCCCTGGCAACCAGCCCCCATCCTCAGGTGGGGTCCCAAAGTCACCTCATTCACTTAATAAAGACACTTTTATAGCTCTCATCACTTAGGAAATTCCAAGGGTTTTAGGAGCTCTGTGCCAGAAACAGGGACAAATACCAAGTATATATATTTCTTATCATAAATCACAGTATCACAGTCAAAGACTAGATGATTTGGAGAAGAGCGTGGGAGCTAGCTAGCACACCGAAAGGGGTGCGTGGGAAAAGGGTGTGGGTCCTGTGTCTCTGCCTTGCGGAGGTCAGCTGGCCTTTCTCCGTGGTGCCCTGGACCCGTGAAGGCAGTGGCTGTAGTGGAAAGGCTGGAGGTTCTGCAAAGGCCCAAGAGCTAGGGTTTCCTCTCACGGAGGAGGCTGATCCTGATTCTGCCACCACTGAGTGCCCAACCCGCCGGCGCAGTGACCTCAGCCCTCAATGTGATGCCATTCCTCCAGGGGACCATCCAGCCGTTTGGAGGCAGGGTGATTACACTGGGCTCCTTCCACCTTGGAAGGGGCGATAATTGGTTGTACTCCAGATATGGACTGGCCTTCCTGTGCATAGCGTGTCTGCCAGCAATCTGAGGGCTTACATAGTATGCCACGTAACAGTGCTTCGGAGTAAGGGACTCTTCTTCCAAGAAAGGAGGTGTGACAATAGGCACACGACCATGGGAGTCAGTGGTCTTGCTCTGCAAAGACGCCAGCTCGGGGAATACACCCTGTGGGGCTGTGGAGTGTTACTTCATAATGTAACGAATGCACTGAGTTAATAGTTAATACGTGGTGCTGTGGTGCTGTGTCCCCAGTGGATAGAATCCATGGTGCTGTGAACCAAGGAATGAGAGTAGCGTTGGCTGCTCTCCCATTGCTTCCCAGTGAGCCATCTGGGGAATCTGTGCTCCCCATTTCTGAGATCTTAGGCCCTCCTGAACCAGCGGTCCTGGTTTCTGGGGTGGCGGGTACTGCTTCCATCAGGGCTCATGGTAAGGGCTCTGCAGAACTTGAAATGAAACCTGCCCTGCCAATACATCACGAGCTAGAGTTGCTGCTCTCCAAGGACAGCAAGAAGTATGTCCGTGACACACGGATTCGCTAGTGTGTCTCTCGGTGTTTGTAAACAGGCGATTGCACGCTGGTGGCCTGACAAGGGGAAAGCAATGAAACGCGCTGACCTGTGGTGGATAAAGATGTGGTTCAGTCCTCCATGAAAATCACCTCGACCCGTGGAGAGGCCTTCTGAGGGCGAGGGAAATCTAGAATGGGTGATGGAGGAGGGTACGGTCAATGGCAAAATGTCCACAAAGCCCTCCCGCGTGGTCTACACAGACACTCACGCTCCTATCCAGTGTGACTTTGTCGTTCCTCCCACCAAGAGGCGGAGTCCATTTCTGCAGGCTCGGAATCTGGACTTGCTGATGTGTAGAGGGTAGAATTACGTCCTCCAGAAGTTCAAGTTCCAGTCCCTGGTACCTGTGAATGTGACCTTATTTGGATTTACAGTTTTTGCAGATGTAACCAATTTAAGAGGAGGTCATGCTGGATTTGGGTGGGCCCTAAGTCCAATGACTGGTGTCTTCTCTCTCTCTTTTTTTTTTTTTGCCACGCAGCATGGCTTCCCACGGCAGTGAAAGCACGGAGTCCTAACCACTGGACCGCCAGGGAACTCCCTGGTGTCCTTGTAAGGAAGAAGGAAAGTTGGACCCAGACACAGAGTAGACACATGGGGAAGAAGGTCATATGAAGATGAAGGGAAAAATTGGAGCGATACAGCTACAAGTCAAGGAACACAAAAGATGGCTAAGAGCCGCCAAACAGCTCAGCACAGGCAAAGGACCCTCCCCTAGAGCCTTCAGAGGGAGCATGGCCCTGCCAGCACCTTAATTTTGGATTTGGAGCCTCTAGAACTATGAAGAGAATACGTCTCTGTTGTTTTAAGCCACCGGGCTCGTGGTCTTTTGTGGCGTGGCAGTCTCCTCTTTGGGTCCGGGGCAGACAATTCTACCCAGCCCTCCCCTAGCAGAGTCAAGTCCTAGCAGCCTCAAGTGCCGACCAACTTGATAATGTACCCTTAGAATGGCTCTCATTCCCCTGAGACCACTTTCTGACATATGCAACCTGCACACCAGCCCTTGTCTTGTCTCAAGGTCTGCTTTTTGGAACACCCACATTCCTTTTCCAGACTCCAGGCAGGCCCACCGTTCCTGATTCCTGTTCTCTAAACCAGGAGTCAGGGAGGAATGATAGGCTTTGGAGGGGCCTTCGGCCCTGTGTGGTTAATGATTCTATCACTTGCCAAAGCCTGGAAATGAAGCATGCAACAATTTAATCAAGTGATCTGCAGCCAGAGGGCTTGGGCTCTGCAGCTCTTCCTGGCACCCCATGGGAACCCAGCCCTCAATCCGATGCTGCTCCCCAGGCTGTCCCTCTCCAGGCTTGCCCAAGAAGAGAGAGCCAGGACAGGTTGCGGGAGAGAAGAGGGAGATGGAGGGAACGTTAAAGCGGTGTGCCTGAGCGCAGGCTGTGGCTGAGAGAGACACAGGTAGGCAGCGGACCCGGGGGCCCAGTCCTGCACGCCAGGGCCCCAGGGCATCCCAAGGCCCTTAGTCGTCTCTCCCCAGGACCCACCCCACCTCATGCTTTTTTCTTTTTCTCCTTCTTATTAAAAACATTTGTTTCTTTGTAAATTTTAACAAAGGTGTCCATTTCAACGACAACGAGAGAACGGCTAAGTTGAAGGAGAGAAGCACTCGTTAAAGGGCAACCTGAGGGAGGGCTAGAGGCATTCGGGATGCGGCGCGGAGGAACTGGGAAAGGGTCTGAAATCGCGCCCCCCTCCCGAGGCCCTGAGCTCTCTGGGGGATACCGGGAGGCGCTCCTCCAAACAGGATCCCCGTCTCCCGGGCTGGCACAGGGCGGGCGGCACAAACTGGGCCGGGTGCTCGGAGACGGACGCCGGGGATCGCGGGGAACCAGGGACCCACTCCACCCCCGTCAAGGCCCCGCCCCCAGCTTCCCGCGCCAGCTCCCGCGGCCTCCAGCCGCTCGCTCTCCCACCCAGCCCAGCTCCACTCTCCCGCGCGCTTGCGCCCGGTCCCCGCGCCCCTCCCCCGCCGCCGCCGCCGCGGGCGCGCGCGCTGTGCCCGTCGTCCCGGGCGGGAGCTGGAGACCGCGGGGTCGGCCGCGGGCCCGAGAGCAGGCGCCGGGAGCGCGGCCGGGCGAGGCGGGAGCGCGGGCGCGGGCCTGGGCCGCGGGCGGGGGCCGCAGCCGCGCCGCCGCCCCCCAGTCGGCTGGCCGGGCCGCGGCGCCAAGCGCGAGGGCCGGGCTCCCGGGGCTGGTGGCCATGGGCGGGAGCCGGAGGCGGCAGCGGCAGCGGCAGCGGCAGCGGCAGCGGCGGGCCCCGCGGGCGGGGAGGCGCGCGGCCTACGGCCCCTGACGGTCCCCAGTGGCCTGGCGCGCCCCCGCGCCTCCTGGGGGGCCGTAGCCAAGCAACGCCCGGCGCGCCCGCCCATCCCCCGCTGCCCTTTTTTTCCTGGCCGGGTGCAAGGGAGCATGCCCGCGCCTGGCCTCAGCCAGCTAAGAGTTAACCCGAGGGGCGTGGAGCTGCCCCCCCCTCGGGGGCGTGCCCCCCTCCCCCGCTAGGCGGCCCGCCCCCCGCGCTAGGGTATGGCCCCCGGCCCTGGGCCGGGACCCGAGGTCCTGCGCACGGGCCAGTGAAAGGCGTTTTCCCGTTCCCGCCCTCCTTCCCTCGCCGGCTAGCACCATGGGATGTAATATGTGCGTGGTCCAGAAACCGGAGGAGCAGTACAAAGTGATGCTTCAGGTAGGGCGGCTGGGCGGCTGGGGCGAGGGGCGTGGGCGACACCTGGGGAAGAGCTGGCCCGCGGGGAGGGCCGGGTGGAGGGGCACGAGGGCTCGACGAGGAAGACGTAGGGAGCCATCCTCGCCCTCGGTTTCTGGGGCCGCTGGGTGTAGGTGCTCCGTGGGAACCAGGCAAAGATGGGGGGTCCCTGCGCGGGGGTAGGGGTGCGGGGCGCATCCCTGGCTCGCCCGGAGTACATTGATTGGGACGCGAGCCCTGGGTCCAGATCGACCCGGGTCGGGAAGTTGGGCTCGGCCCAGGTCCTGTGCGCATACATCCCGGGCCCGGGAGCCGGGAAACGCGTTGCTGCCGGCGCCGGCGCGGGATGGGGGTTGCATAGCAACGGCCTCCGTTCCCCGCACTCGCTAGCCCCGGTGGACCCAGGGCGGGGGAGGGAGCAGAGCGCCCGCGGCGCGGTGGGGCGGGGCAAATCCAGGTCCCCGTGGGCCAGGGGTACTGGAGCGCGCGGGCCGCCCCGGGACCCCGCCGCCGCCTGGCCAGGATCGGGCATCTACCCCCGCACGCGCTCTCCGCTCCGGCCCTGCCCAGACAAACGGTGGGCTCCCAGCCCTTGGGAGCCTCGGGTGAGTGGCTGTCGCCGGGTCTGCCAGAAGGGCAGTCTTCGGGAGTCGGTGACCGGCCTGCCCTAGGCCCCGCAGGGCCTTCGGGTCTTGGGCGGTGGGGGGCGTGTACCGGGCAGTGATCGGCGGGGAGGGAGGGGAGACTCCAGGTCGCGCTCTCGGACCCGGAGCTCGGCTTCCTTGCCTGTGCGTGGCGTGACTTCGTGAGTGCGTGCCTGTGCCCCGTCTGTGTGTTCGCGGAGGCTTCTCCGGCCCTGCGTGTGTGTACTTTCTGTGTGCGCTCTGAGAGCTGTCTAGAGAAATGTCCCGGATGGCGTGGTCTGAGACGCCCCCAGGGCTCTGTGGAGGGAGTTCAAGGTTAGAGGGAGTCTGGACCCAGGGGCAGACCGGGCGCAGACAGGTATACGTTTCTGCTCTGGGTTTATTGGTCCGGACTGGGGAGCAAGTGCAGGTCGGAGAGGTGTTGGCTGGGGGAATGGGGTCTCCTTAGAAGAAAAGGGGGGACCCCTACAGGTATCGGCCGGGGCGCGGTGGGGATTGGGGAGCCCGCGGGAGTGCTGCATTCGTGCAGGGAGCCTCTGGCCCTCCTGGGCGGGAGGGGAGGGGGGCAGGACGGGAATCTTGCCTAGCCTGGCGGCGCTCCTCTTCCGCGCTCTCGGGCCGCTCTCCCGGGACACGCGGGCCCTCTGCTTTCCCCGCTCTCGGCCCTCCGCCTTCTTTCTGATATTCTCTCCGCCACCCCCACCCCGCCTCGTGCTTCCTCCCATCTCTCGTTCCAGCTGTTTGGAAATCTTGCCCGGCCATTGCCGTTCGCCCTCGTGGGATCAGGTTCGGGAATGGCCCAGGCTGGACCCCGAGCAGTCCCGTGGAATCCCAGTAGTGGCACCAGGGCTCCCGGCGGGAGGTGGGCTGCACTGGTTGGTTGATGAGGCCGTGGGATCCCGTCCTCACTGCTTCCTTTCTTGGGATCATTCTATCAAATGGCAAAAGGCGAATCTTAACTTCCTCCCAGAGGGATTGATGTAGTGCTTCGTTAAAGGCCAGTCCCTTGCGGATGTGTGGAAAGTGGAGGGCAACCTGCGCTGCGCTGCAGGCCCGAGATGAGCCGTGGTTGGGAGGCGACGCTGCTGTGACCCTTCGGGTTCCCCATGGGCAGCGGCAGGGAGGCTGCCACAGGTCGGGCTGGGACGGCCTTCAGGGAGTCTTCATGTCGCAGGAAGGCTTGAGGTGAACCTGGGCTGGAAGGTCGCAGTCCAGGCTTTTCTCCTGGAGAGAGAACCCCAAGCCCTGGGCAAGTAGCTCCAGGAGGAGGGCGGCCTCAGGCCAGCCGCCTCTGCTTTCCTCATCTGCAGCGCTCACTCACCAGTCCCTGGGGCTGCTGCTCCCTTTTAAAGCTCCTGCAGAAGTTTGGACAGAATCCGAGACTGGATGCAGTTTTATTTTATTTTACCTTTTAAATTTATCTTTTTAAGTTAATTTTTGTTGGAGTATAGTTGATTTACAACGTTGTGTTAGTTTCAGGTGTACAGCAAAGTGAATCAGTTATACATATATCCACTCTTTTTTAGATTCTATTCCCATATAGGTCGTTACAGAGTATTGAGTAGAGTTTCCTGTGCTATACAGTATGGATGCAGTCTTAAAAAAGGAACTATCCTTCAAAATTAAGGGAAGACGAAAGAGAATTGAATTTAAAAAAATCTGGAGAGCAGGGAAAACCATTAACTATCCCAGATGACTCTGGGTCTGGGGGCCGGCGTCCCAGGCGCAGCAGGGAGCTTCTCCTGGTCCCAGCCTCTTCTCAGAGGGGAGGGAAGCTTTTGTCCCAGAACACCAGTCAGTTTCCAGGACCCCTTGCCGGCCCCCCCCTTAAACTCCGGTGCTTCACAGCTTCAGAGAGGCTTCTCCATGGTTTGTCCACACACCCACCTGTGGCCTCTGCACCTCGCCAACATAAGGAACCCCCCCCCCCGCCCCAGGATACAGTTCAGCCCAGAGAAATGCACAAGTACACCTACACCACTTGCCATGTGGCTTCATTTTGCTGGGGCGCCCTGGGGCCCCTTCCTAGATCCCCGGAGGTCTCTGACACCCAGGCTAAGAAGTGCCAAGTGTCTTCTTCTAGCCTTGAGTTCCGGACCCTTTTCTCCGGATAGTTCACAGGCATTAAAAAAAATAAACTTTATTGAGATATAATTCACATACCCGTGCAGAACACACGATCGGGTGGGTTTTAGTATATTCAGAGAGTTGTGCCATCATCACCACTATCGAATTCCAGAACATTTTCGTCACCTTGAAAAGAAACCCCGTACCCATTAGCAGTCACATTTCCCCCGACACCTCCTAGGCCCTGGCAACCACCAATCTACTTGTCTTTATGGACTTGCCTGTTCCAGACATTTCATCTCAATGAAACCATACGATGTGCGACCTTTTGTTGTCCGACTTCTTTCCTTTATCGTGGTTTTTTTTTTTTTTGCGGTACGCGGGCCCCTCACTGCTGTGGCCTCCCCCGTCGCGGAGCACAGGCTCCGGACGCGCAGGCTCAGCGGCCACGGCTCACGGGCCCAGCCGCTCCGCGGCACGTGGGATCTTCCCGGACCGGGGCACGAACCCGCGTCCCCTGCATCGGCAGGCGGACTCTCAACCACTGCGCCACCAGGGAAGCCCCTATCGTGTTTTTAAGGTTCATCCATGTTGTAGCATGTATCAGTACTAAATTTCTTTTTATTACTGAGTAATTTTCCTTTGTACGGCTATACCACGTAATATTTATCTATTCATCCATTGATGGACATTTGACTTATCTCCACCTTTTGCTGCTGTGAACGTGAGTGTACAAATATCTGTTTGAGTCCCTGCTTTCAATTCTTTTGTGTATATACCCAGAAATGGAATCGCTGGATCATATGGTAATTGTGTTTAGTATTTTGAGGAGCTGTCTGTTTTCCACAAGGACTGCACAGTTTTACGTTTTCCGTTCCCACCAGCAGTGTATGAGGGTTCCGTTTCTCCACACCCTCCCCACACACGTTCTTTATTAGAGCCATCCTACTGGGTTTGAGGGGACACCATATGCATTTCCTGATGAGCATCTTATCCCGTGCTGTTGGCTATTTGCGTATCTTTTCTGGAGAAATGTCTGTCTTTATGGCTGTAACACATTGCTTTTACTAGAGCTTTGTAAGTAACTTTTGAATTGTGGGTCTTCCAACTTTGTGCTATTCAAGGTCGTTTTGTCTTTTCTGAGTCACTTGAGTTTCCCTGTGAATTGTAGGATCAGCTCGTCAATTTCAGAAAAACCCGCTGTGATTTTTGTACGAATTGCATTGAATTTGTATTGAATATTGCGTTGAATCTGGGAGAGTATTACCCATGAACATGCGACGCCTTTTTATTTGAATTTTCAATTTCCTTGCCGCGTCGCTTGTGGGATCTTAGTTCCCCAGCCAGGGATTGACCGGGGATTGAACTCCGGCCCTCTGCAGTGAGAGCGCAGAGTCTTAACCACAGGACCGCCGGGGAATTCCCTGAGTCTTCAATTTCCTTCGCCCATGTTAAATTTAACACTCTATTCTTTATGATGCTATTGTAAGTAGAATCGTTTTCTTAATTTCCTTTTCATTTTTCTCATTGCCACTGTATAGAAATACAGTCGCTTTTGTTATATTGGTCTTATATCTTACAACCTTACTAAACTCATTTATTAGCTCGAATAGTTGTTTTGAGTGGATTCTTCAGGATTTCCTATATATAAATAGAGGATAGTTTTACTTCCTTTCCAATCTGGATAGCTCTCATTTCTTTTTTTGAATTTTATTCTATTTTTTTATACAGCAGGTTCTTATTAGTTATCCATTTTATACATATTAGTGTATATATGTCAATCCCAATCTCCCAATTCATCACACCACTACCCCCCTCCCCACACCACTTTCCCCTCTTGGTGTCCATACGTTTGTACTCTACATCTGTGTCTCTATTTCTGCCCTGCAAACTGGCTCATCTGTACCATTTTTCTAGGTTCCACATATGTGCGTTAATACACGATTTTTGTTTCTCTCTTTCTGACTTCCTTCACTCTGTGACAGTCTCTAGATCCAACCACGTCTCTACAAATGACCCAATTTCGTTCCTTTTTATGGCCGAGTAATATTCCATCGTGCACACCTCTCATTTCCTTTTCTTGCCTATTTGCTCTGGCTAGCACCTCCAGTACAATGTTGAATAGAAGTGGTGAGAGTAGGTATCCTTGTCTTGTTGCTGATCTAAGAAGCTTCCAGTCTTTCACCCCTGAGTATGAAGTGAGCTGTGGTTTGTCATACATGCTCCTTATCAGCTTGAGGAAGTTCCCTTCTATTCCTAGTTTGAGTGTTTTTATCATGAAGTGTTGTTAGGTTTTGTCAAATGCTTTTTCTGTGGCTCTTGAGATGATCCTGTGGTTTTTGGGCCCTTGATTCTACTGACGTGGTCTGTCACGGGCACTTTAAGTGAGGCATGTCAGAACCGCAGCTCCATTTCTGTTATCCCAGTCTAGTCCTCCAAGGATACTTAACCAAGTGTGGGCGCTGGGGGCATGGGGGGGGCACAGGGAGAGCTTGAAAAATCTGGAAATGACCCTGAGTGGGGGAGGGTCATGCATGTTGTTAGGAAGAGGAAGAAGCCAGGTCATAAAGGGCAGAAAGGGAGGTAGCCTGGTCACCTAACACTGAGACACAAAAGCACGTTCCGAGAGCCTTTCCCGTTGTCCCTGCTTGCCGGGCCTTGTGTCCTTCTCTCTGACACCATGACCCCCATGGTGTGGATCTGTCTGAGCCATTGATAGAAAAATTCTAGAAAATGCAAACTCATCTGTAGTGACAGAAAGTATTTGCAGGGATGGGTGGAAGGGAGGGAGCACAGACAGGAGCACGAGGACGCTTTTGGGGATGACGGAAATGGTCACTATCTTGATTGTGGTGATGGCTTCACAGATGTATATGTACACCTTATATCGAAACTTTTCAAACTGTACGCTGTAAATATGCGCAGTTGATCATATGGCAACGATACCCCAGTAAAGCTTTGAAAACAAGAAACACGTGTACACCTACCAAAGGGAGAAAAGCACGTGAGAGCACTTAGCCCACCGGGAGCCCCTGGTAGGGCTGAGTGGGTCTTTCTTTCCTTCTGCTTCAGGATCCCTGCCAGGGAAGACAGTGTGGTGTGGGGATACTCAACGGCTCACTGGCTCAGTGCCTCAGTTTCTTCACCTGCTCTATGGGAATAAAGAGCGCCTGCCTCCCGGCATCATTGCCATTGGGAAATCAGCGGCACTGGGTCCCCTGGGATCTTATTTGGGTGGGGGTGGAGTTGCTGCCATCAGGCCATTTGGTCAGGCGTTAAGGCGTGGGAATTGGATGGAGAAGGCATTCCTCATGAACATGTCACAATTAATGTCCAGTGACAGAAGAATGTCCAATATTATTTTGAGGGTTTTTCTAGTAAGAAAGAAGGGGGAGAAAGACAGAGGCGCCGTGAGTTGTGAAGTGTAACGTGTAAGATTACTTAGGCGATGGACACGTGCCAAGGTGGAGGCACATTTGGTCCTTTTGCACGTGAGCCAAGTCAAAAGAAGAAAGATTGAGGAGCTGGGGCTCAGAGCTGGCTTTGGGTGTGACAGGCGTCTCCCCTCTTTGTCGTGCAATCTGTCTCTTCCTCATGCTTGCTTTGAGCAGTGGAAATGAAAAGCACTCCATAAGGGATATCATTTTGATTACTGCGAGACGGGGAGCTTGCTTTGGGGCAGCCAGGTTAGCGCAGAGGTAGGTGGGTGGGAGGACGTTTTCCATCATCATCCAAGGTGCCTGGGAAGCTGTGAGCACACACCCAAACACTGATCTTTTTTTTTTTTTTTTTTTTTTTTTGCGGTACGCGGGCCTCTCAGTGCTGTGGCCTCTCCCGTTGCGGAGCACAGGCTCCGGACGCGCAGGCTCAGCGGCCACGGCTCACGGGCCCAGCCGCTCCGCGGCATGTGGGATCTTCCCGGACCGGGGCACGAACCCCGTGTCCCCTGCATCGGCAGGCGGACTCTCAACCGCTGCGCCACCAGGGGAGCCCCCCAAAACTGATCTTAATGATGACCTCCGGAAGTTCTTTGCTTTTCCATACTGGCCGCACGTGGGGCACCCCTCATTCCCAGCCTCTCTCTCCAGGCAGGACTTCAGAGGGGCCCGAGAGGCCTGCTCTTCCCTGGAAAGGCAGGGGGGCCAGGGCAGGTGGATCAGATTTCCGCTTGCCCCATGGGCACCACCCACCCACTCCCCTTTGTGGAGTGAGAGCTGGGAGGAGAGACCCTTTTGAAGCACTTGCCTGTGGTCTGAATCCTGTCAAGGTGTGTGCAAGTCCTCCCTGGTTCCTCAAGGGGGTGCTCTGGGCCAGCATGACTCTACCCTGAGGCCCTTGTTAGAATGCAGGATCTGCTTGAGCAGGTCCGGGGGCGGGCCTGGGATTCTGCATTACTCACAACTTCCCAGGGGATGTCCATGCTGCTGGCCCTCAGACTACACTTTGAGTATCTAGGACCTCCCTCAGGACTTGGGATAAATCAGTGAAGCCCCAAATTATGTCAATATCACCTAGGAAGTGAGTTTATTACAAATAAGAGGGGGGAGGCCTCACACCTATCAGATCAATTTCCAGGGATAATTGACCAGGTGGGGCCCCAAGGGACATAATCTGTTCTTCCAGGCTACGTGCAACTAACTGAGCCTCTTCCCATCACCCACATCCTTACCAACCTACAGGCAGCTCACATGGGTACCCAGACACACACACCAGCCCCAAACTACTAAAAAGTCCTTTGAGATGAAGGCTTCCTGTGCTTCTTCCTTCTCTCGCTCCTGCCCCTGGGCAGAAAGAGTGGGCACAGAGCTCTGGGGGTGGATGGTGTGGCTTGTCCAGGCAGCCTCAACTGGGGGCATGCCATTCACTGGGCCAGTCACATGTCGGCGTTGTAGTGCTGTGTCCCTGCTAGACTTCTAACAAATTAAGGCATTTTGCAGCCACCAATGCAATTCATCCAGTTGGGGATCATCCTTGGATGGTAAAACCATTAGATAAAGGTTGTTGGGGAAGAAAAGATAGTCACTGGGTCTCAAGGTGTCACCCAGATTACTTGTGCATTGGGGAGGGAAAATGCAACTTTACAAGGGAGACACCAGGTGATCAAACCGAGCCTCCCTAACGGTGGGCAGCCCGGCCCCCTGCCCCTCCTCGCCCTGTGCGGGCAGGAAGAAGGACATAGCCTGCCCTGGGCGGTGCTGTCCTCAAAACACCTAAGCTGAATCTAACCAGGAAGGAAGCGGAGCGGACAAATCCATACTGGGACTTTCTACAAGGCGCGTGCCCTAGACTCTTCCAAGAGGTCAGTGTCATGAAAGGTTTTTTTTTTTTTTTTTAATGCATAGATTGTTCTAGATTACAAGAGACTAGAGACCTAATGACCAAATGTGTGATCCTTGATTGGATCCTGGATCTGAGAAAAAAAAGAAGGAGAAGAAAAAAAACAGCTATAAGGGCATTAGCAGTACAATTGGAGAGATGCAGAGGTGCTGACTGTGTCAGTGTTAAATCCCTGAGCACATTAAGGGTGTCGCGGTTTCCCGGGGGGTGGGGGTGTGTGGAGAGCGTTGGTGCCAGCATTTTGCTTGGGAATGTGTGTGTGTAGAGAGGAGGGAGCAGGTGCGGTGGAATGTGTACTCCCGGGGAGAGCTGGGTGAGGGGAATGCAGATGTCCACGGTCAGATGCGCCAACGTTCCCGTGGGTTGACAATTTTTAAGCTCCAGAGATGGGAACACATGAATGAGGACTTCTGCTGGGCCACTGAAAAGATGGGAGCGCACAGAGCCTGCCTGGCTTCTCCTTTCTCGGTCCTGCTGAGCCAGACACGGCTGCGTCCAAGGTGTTCCTTGGACACTCGCGACAGCAGAGCTGAGATAGCGGGGGCAACGGGGCGCCAGCGCAGAGGCTAACTTCCGGTCTGTGTTCTCGCCTAGCCTAGGTTTCCCAATCCGCAGGGTGGGGTTGGGAGACTCACCCCAACCGTGGGCGCCCCTAGAATTGTGTCGTTAACCCCCTCCCCCTCGCGTTACCCTGGGTGAAAGGGGAGGTCCCTAGACCTCCCGGGGAGCCGTGGGGCCCGCGGGACGCCCAGTCACCCGGGCCAGGGCTCTTTTCTCAGCCTACCCTCCCTCTTCTCGCCTGCTCAGAGATTCCCGATCAGGGCATTTGGGAAGTACGGCGAGGACCTCCCACCCGGAGCCTCCGGCCCAGTCGCGCCAGGCCTCCTAGAGCGGGGTCCGGAGACCCGCCCCGGCCGGGAGTGGGGACGGAGGGGTGGGGGCGGAGGACTCGCGCCGGCCGGTCGGGCTGCGCCGGCTGCTGGCGCCGGAGTCGCAGCCAAAGGGCTGCCAGCCTAGCTCGCGCTGCCGCCGCCGCCGCGCGCTCTTTGTCTGCGGCTCCGCGCCCGGGGAGGCGGGACGAGCGAGCCTGGGCCGCGCCCCCCGCCTCCCTGGGCGCCGCCGCTTCGCGGCGGGGGTGGGGGTGGGCCGTGCCTCCCGCTTCGCCCACCAGGGCCCTGCGGGAGCGCGACTGCCCGCTGAGCTTCCTGCGTTGCTCTTGCCTGACCCCTTGTCCCCGAGTCCCCTCTTGGCCCCATGTCCCTCTAGTCAGCCCCCATGTCTCACCTGACACCGATATCCCTTCTGCTGCCCCCCCCCACGCCGTGTCCCTCCCTCCTGCCCCCGTGTTCCCCTCTCTTATTGCCGTACCTTCTGCAGGTCTTTCCCTCGCTTTCTTTGGCATTTAAAATTTTTTCCTCTTCTGAACCTACCTTTCCCATCAAGCTTTCAGACGCTCTCAGGCGTCTGACCTGGTAAAACCCAAACGTTAGTGCTCTCCCACATCCCCAAGCCACAGCCCCAAGGCGCTTCCACACCATTCTCTGCAAAAGCTCCCCAAGGCTGAGTCTATCTGTACAGGTCGCCCTCCCCGATTGCCCCCTTTTAGCAAATCCTGAGGACCCTTCTGCGTCCTGATCCAGTCCATCCTCCCGGTCCTTGGTGCACTGTCTTGCCCAGATTCCCTCCTTAGTTTTCCTTCTCTCTGGCTGACTTAAGCTCTGTGTCTCCTCAACTGCTCGATGTCAGGGTGCCTTAGGGTCCTCCTTGGGCCTCTTATCCTCTGCTACACTCAGTCCCCCGGTGATAGCCTCCGTCTCATGATTTTAAGTCAAGAACAATCAATCCCTGCTTGAATTCAGTAGCAGTGGTCATACGACACCTGGTTTGGTGGCTTGGTTTGGGATACGTGTAAGTGGAGTTGGGGACGCTGGGGATGTCTGCAGGTCTCAGGAACTTCAAAGCAGAGATAAAGATGTGCATTGATTAAACAAGTTCCCCAGGTCCCGCCCCTCCCCCCCACCCCTGTGTCTTTTCCAGTGGTCTTCACCTCTGTGAGGGCACTGGTGGTCTCTGGATCCGGACAGCAGTTTTAATTTTTTATTGTGGGAAAAGATATATGACGTCAAGTTTACCATTAGTGACATTGAGTACGTTCACGGTGCGGTGCAGTTGTCACCACCAGCTAATGCCTGATCATGTTCATCATCCCAGAACGGAACTTCACACCATTGAGCAGGCAATCCCCATTCTCCCTTTCCCCAGTCCCTGGCAACGGCTCATCTACTTTCTGTCCCTATGGATTTGCCCGTTCTGGGTTGCTTCCAAAATTTGGCAATTAAGAATAGTGCTGCTGGACTGCCCTGGTGGCGCAGTGGTTGAGAATCCACCTGCCAATGCAAGGGACATGGGGTCGAGCCCTGGTCCAGGAAGATCCCACATGCCGCGGAGCAACCAAGCCTGTGCGCCACAACTACTGAGCCTGCGCTCTAGAGCCCGCAAGCCACAGCTACTGAGCCCATGTGCCACAAGTACTGAAGCCCGCGCGCCTAGAGCCCCTTCTCCGCGACAAAGAGAAGCCACCGCAATGAGAAGCCCACACACTGCAACAAAGAGTAGCCCTCGCTCGCCGCAAGTAGAGAAAGCCCGCGCGCAGCAACGAAGACCCAACGCAGCCAAGCAACAAAAAAAGAATAGTGCTGCTGGGAATTCCCTGGCAGTCCGCCGGTTAGGACTCAGCACTTTCACTGCTGGGGCCCTGGTTCAATCCCTGGTCAGGGAAATAAGATCCTGCAAGCTGCGCAGGGTGGCCAAAAAAAAAAAAAAAAAAAAAATAGTGCTGCTATGAACATCTGTGTACAAGTTTTTGTTTGGGTGCCTGTTTTCAGTTCTCGTGTTACTGCTGGGTCATCTGGGAACTCTAGACAGTTTTCCACGTCCACTGCTGTTGACATTCCTACAAGCAGTGTGTGAGAGCTGAATTTCTCCACGTTCTCATCAACTGTGATTTTCTGTGTTTTTATTTCAGCCATCCTAGTGGGTGAGAGGGGCTATCTCATCGCGGTTTTGATTTGCATTTCCCTTGTGATGAGTGACGTTGAGCATCTTCTCTTGTGCTTGTTCGGTGTCCCTCCTCCCTCACGGTTCCTTGGTCATTTTCCCCAGCTCAGCAGCAGCTCATGGTAGCCCCGTCTCCACTACCACCCCCTGAGCTGAGCCATTGCAGTTGTCTGCCGGTCTGTCCCCCGCCTCCGCCCTGTCCCCTACGTGCCTTATTCTCCAGCAAGGGCTAAGTCGTTCCATCCTAGGGCTTAGCACTGCCTGCAATGTTCTTCGAAGTCCCTAGCATGGCTGGCTCCTTGTCATCTTTCAGGTCTCAGTTCAAATGTCACCAGAGAGGCTGTCCCTGTGCGTTCTATCTAAAGCAGCCCCCGTCCAAGCTCAAGGCTCTGTATGCTCATTTCTGCCCCGGCACTGGTCTCCCCAAACAACGAGGGGATCATGCCCGTCTTGCCCAAGGTTGTTGCTCCTGTTCTGCCGGTGCTGGGTGAGCCTGGGCTCTGAGCCAGCAGTGGGCCTGTCCCCGAATGCCCTGTTCCGGGACACGTGCCCTCTTCCCTCCAGTGGTTCCTGGCTGACCAGGGACTGGGTCACTGGTGCACCCACACCCCATGTGCCGACCTCACCTCCTGCGCTCTGCCGTGGACCCTCTGAGCTGCAGCCTTGCCCCCCCTTTCCCTCCTACCTTCCAACCAGGACCCTTGTGGGAGGGGCTGTGTGTTGGATCCCACCAGGCTCAAGCTTCTGCCCACAGCTTGAAGCAGGCTGCCTCTCAGCTCCCGAAAGAGCAACCCGGCATGGCGGGGTGGGTGGCGGTGAGGAAATCCCAGTCCCCCTCCCTTCCTGGGCTCATTCTCCCATGTCTCTCTGATCCCTGGAGAAGCCCCGGGGAGACAGCACAGCATGGGCTTGTGCCAGGAATCCCTTGTCCTCGGCCCCATGGGGATAAGGGACTGGGTTTCCCCAGGGCCCCCCTCAGCGCCTGAGCTGGGGGCCTCTGCTTCCTTGCTCACCCCCAACACCCTGGATCGTTGGAAAGGCCTTCGCATGCCCCCCCGCCCCCGCACTGCCTCACAGTCCTCCTTTGGAGCTCGGGTTGAGGCAGTCCCTGAGCCAGCTGTGAGCCAGCTGTGTGCCAGCTGTGTGTCAGCTGTGTGCCAGCTGTGAGCCAGCTGTGTCTTGGCTCCTCTCCCGCACCCCCCCCACCCTCACCTCACTCCCCGCCGCCACAGGCACCTGTCTTCCGCTGGTGTGAGGGGCCTTGCCCCGGGGCCTGGCCTACCTTGAGGGGCTGGGCTGGGCACGGCCTCCCTCTGAAGGCAGACCTGGGGGCCTGCTGGCTGTGCTCCCCCGCTCGTAGGCTGGCACCTCGCAGGTCAGTGCCTCCACACCCAGGGGCCTCCTGCCGCCCTCTGCTCACACACTGGGCTGGGGGAGCTCAGGGCCCACTCCTTGGCCACCCGCAGAACCTCTCTGCAAAGGCAGTCCTAGAACCAGTAGGGGGGTGGGTGTGACGGGGAGGGGCATGGGGGAAATGGGGGGTGGGATGGTGTCTGCTCTGTCCTGTCCCAGGCCTGAGACCAGCTGGCAGCCCCATGACAAGGCCCTTCTCCAGCCTTGCAGAACCAGCTTCCTGATGCTCTGTGGGGTGGGCGTGGGGCCCTCCTGGGGGTGGAGGCTGTGAGTCATCTCCCCCACCTTCCAGGCCAGAGGTCCTGGAGTGAAGGCTCTGCCCCCATCTGGGCTCCAGGCTCCTGGGAGCTGCCCCTTGCATTCTGGGGACACCTGGGCCAGAAAGCACGTCCCCAGCTTCCTCAGATCGGATCTGGATGTGAAGTCTGACGTGACTTCATGGCCTGCTCCCAAGGGGCCTGAGCCCAGAGGCTGTACCGCCTGCAGGGGCTGCCCAGGAGTAGAAGCACAAAGCAGCCCACTGCCCCCGAGCCTGGGGCCTCAGGGAAACAGAGCACAGGCTAGATTGTTGTAGTTTTTAAAAATTTATTTATTCATGGCTGCATTGGGTCTTCGTTGCTGCACGTGGGCTTTGGCGGGCTACTCTTCGTTGCGGTGCGCGGGCTTCTCACTGCGGTCGCTTCTCTTGTTGTGGAGCACGGGCT
The DNA here is from genome assembly GCF_963924675.1 of Phocoena phocoena. Taxonomy (NCBI): domain Eukaryota; kingdom Metazoa; phylum Chordata; class Mammalia; order Artiodactyla; family Phocoenidae; genus Phocoena; species Phocoena phocoena. The sequence goes on along the minus strand of NC_089240.1, from coordinate 128,283,716 downwards.
CTAGGCATGCGGGCTTCAGTAGTTGTGGCTCGTGGGCTCCAGAGCGCAGGCTCAGTCATTGTGGCACACGGGCTTCGTTGCTCCGTCGCATGTGGGATCTTCCCGGCCCAGGACTCGAACCCATGTCCCCGCATTGGCAGGCGCATTCTTAACCACTGCCCCACCAGGGAAGTCCCTCCTTCCAGTCTTTAAAGAAGATATTGTGTGATAATTGATACTTACGCATGTACCGATGAATATACATAACGGGCACATCCATTCCAAATAGTTTTCAAAGCCCCGTGAGCCCCCGTGCACCCTGTGAGCTGGCACATTTGTAGCATCGTGAAGCCTCCGTGGACTCACGCCTCCCTCCCCACCTTCACCTGTCAGCTGCCTCCCACGTGCTGAGATCCACGCTCTCAGAACTGGGGTCAGCAATGCTATTTTTTTTGAAGTTTGTAAACATTTTTTTCAAAAAACGATTTAGCCATGGTATATAAAGTTTGGAAAAAAGCAAGTTCTCAGATTTCCGTTTCCCTCGAACAATGTTTTTATATATTCTTTCCCAGTCTTTCCATAAACATACTTTACATGGCAATCGTCATAGTTCACAAGCCATTTTATATCTCTTTTGAGAAACAGGCTTGTTATCGGAAGACTCTGGTAGGGCAGCTGTACACTTCGATGAGGCAGACACCTTTAAAAAAATTATTTATTTATTTGGCTGCGCTGGGTCTCAGCTGCGGCGTGCGGGATCTTTAGTTGCAGCATGCGGGATCTTAGTTCCCTGACCAGGGATTGAACCCAGGCCCCTCACATTGGGAGCGCAGAGTCTTAACTGCTGGACCACCAGGGAAGTCTCGAGGCAGACACTTGTGCTTAAGACTGTTGTAAAGTTTTGGGCATTAAAAATAATGCTGGTACCTCAATAAGTTAAATGTAGAATGACCATATGGCCCCAAAGATTTGAAAACGGGGACTCAAAAACTTGTACACAAATGTTCACCGCAGCGTGAGTCACAACTGCCAAAAGGTAGAAGCAAACCAATGTCTGTTGACGGATCGACGATCTGTCCGCCCAGTGCAGTAGTTTGGAATATGATGGAATATTACTCAGCCGTAAGAGGAATGAAGCACTGATGCCGGCTGTAATATGGATGGACCTAGAAAACATGCTTGAGGAAAGATGCCAGACACATCGGGCCACCTGTTGTAGAATTCCACTTATGAAATGTCTAGAGGCAAAGAAAGGAGATTGGTGAGTGCCAGGGCCTGGGGTGAATTTGGAGAGAATGGGCAGGGGGTCTCCTTTTGAGGGGATGAAAATGTCCTGGAATTAAATAGACGTGATGGTTGCACAGCTGTGTGAATGCACCAAATGCTACTGAATTGTACACTTGAAAATGGTCAATTTTACGTTTGGTGTATTTTACCACAATAAAAAAAAACCATGAATGCTGCTCTGAACATCCTTGTGATTCATGTAACATCCATTCTGATTATTTTAGGATCTATTACTTAGAGTCAATTTAGTGGATCAAAGGGTATGATGAACATTTTCAAGGTTCTCTATAGTTACTGACAGATTCCTCCAGCAGGTTTACCATTTTACGCTCTGGGGTAACCGTCAGACTGAGAGTGTGTGGTCTGTGATGGGGTCAGCCCGTGCAAGGGTCGCAGTGCGGGTGTGGGGGGGGCGGAGGCGGCTGCTACTCCAGGGACCTCTCCAGCCCAGCCCGCGCCCGTGCCCCAGACCAGGCTCGCAACTGCTTCCAGGGCAGGGATCTCCAGGTAAACGGGAATCAGGCCCTCAGCGAGGGGAGGGGGAGGGCCACCTGGGCCACATTTGGGCAAAGAGGCGCCTCTGAGGCGCAGGTCCCCGCCCCCCGGCAAGGCAAGGGCACCTTTCTGCAGAGTCCTCAGTGGAAGCAAAGCGTCTTCCAGCCCAGCTGGGTCTGGGTTGGAGCTGTGGTCCACAGGGCGGTCCCCTTGGGCAGCATCTTCAAATCGATTTCCCTGACCATGGGCTCAGCAAGCATTTGCTCTCCCTGAACTAGAAGGGTTCCTGGTGAAGCTGAGCGCAGGTCCACGCGAGGTGTGGTGTGAGTGTATCCGGCCAGGCCTTCGGGCGGCCTCCAGAGCCTGATGGAAGGCGAGTCACCCTCAGACCCCCTGCTCGGCATTCTCCCTGGGTGGTCGCTAGGCCTTGAGTGGCGCTTGGGCTCGGAATGGACACGCCTGGGCACCCGGCCTTAAGTGAGTGTGGGTGACAGGAGGGGGGCAGCAGGTGACGAGCAGGTGTGCAAGCAGCAAGAAGGGTGTGTGAGCGGGCAGGAGAGTGCCGAGGGTGGGAGTAGGGAGCCCAAGAAATGAATAAGCTTGGCTGGAGCACTTAGGGGGAGGGTGGCGAAGGGAGGGGGCCAGAGAAGACCCTCTGCAAGGGGAAGAGAGTCCCACCAAGCCATCCCACCACAGCCCACGCCCCTACCCGGACCACCAGCCCAGAGCCCCCCACCTGAGCCGAAGCCCCGCCTTCTCACCCCGCTCCTCCGCACCCTTCCCCCCATGGGTTCCCACCACCCACACGCCCCCAGCCCGCAAGGAGGGGGCTTCTCGAAGCTGTCCCGACTGAGCGTGCTCCCTGCCCCTCAGCAGCCTGAGATGCTGACCGTGGTGGGCCTATCCGGTGAATCCCTTAACCTCCCCAGTTTCCTCATCTGTGAGGTGGACGTACTCTCAGTGCCTGTTTCATAGTACTGGCCGTAAAGCACTCACAGCAGAATGGGGCACGGTCGCCCCTTAGTAAGTGGTAGCTATTATTATTGGTTTGCAGCTATTATTAGTAATAATAGTAATGGCATCCCTGCCAGTATCAGAGCCACCCGGGGCCAGAAACCTCTGTGCTCCCACATCCCCAGGTCTCACCCATTCCACATCCTAATGGGTGACGGCAGCAAGAGCTCCCCAGCTGGCCTCCCTCCCCCTAGCTGCTCCTCCACGTGGGGATGTTCTGGAATATTTCCTGAGCCTGGGAAAGCACGAGCGTCAAAAATGCCAGCACGCGTGTGTACTGCCACCCAGCCTCGACGTGGGCCTTGTTGGCCTCAGTGTTTTTCCCATCCCTGACCCCATTCCCCTCCTTCTCTGTCCGAGGGGATTCAGGTTTGCCATTCTGAGGCACATTTTCTACTATGTGTGCTATTCATAAGCAGGTGTGTTGTCACAAGCCACACGTATGACTATACCACACTTTTTGGAGCCATTCCACCGACGGCCGGCCCTCGGCTCTTTCTAGCTATTAAGATGACGCCGCTTGTTTCCCAGCGTCCCGAAGGGGCATCAATTCAAGCTTATGGGTGGGTTCAGGCTCCCTTTTCCTGGAATGCCCGTTTCCCTACTGAGTTCTGTATTTTCCCAGTGTTTTGTAGGAATTCTTTATTCTGGAGAATCCTGTATCAGTTCTGTGCATTTGTAAGGATCTTCTCTTAGCCTGTCCTATCTTTTCACTGTAGTTATGGTGTCTTTTGTTGTCCAGAAGTTTTACATTTTAACATAGTCAAATTTATCTTTTCCATTCTTGTTTGCCCATGTTTTGTCTTAAGGGAATTCCCTGGCCGTCCAGTGGTTAGGATTCATCGCTTTCGCTGCCAGGGCCCAGGTTCGATCCCTGGTCGGGGAACTAAGATCCTGCATGCCGCGAGGCATGGCCAAAAAAAAAAAAAAAGAAAGAATTGCTTCTCTATCTCAGCATCATAAAGACTGTTCTCTCGCCTCCAAGGTAGTTTTAAAGCTCAGTCCGTTTAGGACTTTGATCCATTTTGAATTGCTTGGTGTGGGTTTAGAGCAGTGGCAGCCGGGGAGGTGGGGAGTGCCCCCCGGTGGCCTTAGCTTGAGGGGGACTCTGAAGGGAAGCTGGCTTGGGTTCAGACATTTTGGGACTGGAGCGGGGCCATTTGAATGGTGGCTTCGCTGGTGCACGCGAGTCTTCACTGCCGTAGGGTGAGTGAGGACGAGAAGCGGCAGAATGCTGGATCCTTACCGTGTGCCTGGGCGCGCACTGCTTTGCCCGTTGCCCCGCATTTCCCCACCTTGTTTGTAGCCTTCACCCTTTCTGGGAGGGCTCCTGTCTTACCTGTCCTGGTCCCACACACCTTCATTAGCTCTTGGGGCCCATCGTGACTGCTGAGGAGAAGAGAGGAAGCTGAAGGAGCCCCAGGCGCTCGCTGCAGGAGTGGCCCAGGAGCTCCAGGCCTCCACACCCAGAGGTCTGCCTCTGCTCTGCGCCACGTGGATCAAGGGGAAGGTTGCTGGGCTGTCAGGGGCATCACTCCGGTGGCCTCGATCTGCTCCTTGGTGTGTGTGCCCATCCCCCTCTTGACATCCCAGACCACCCTGCACTCCCCTCCCACTGCCTGGGCCCAGTTTCCATAGCAACGCTGCTGCTGGGTAACGTTTCCAGGGAGACATACATCCCTGTGTTTCCCAGTGTCACCTGAGCGTCCCACTGCACATGGTGAAAAGGTGAAACGTCCCCCACCCCCCACCAACCCCGGTCAAAGATGCTGAGCACAGCTCTCGGCCCTTGGCCCTTCTGCTTCTTACAGGAGCCCTTGACTTAAGGGCAGTGGGGAGCCGGTAAATGTTCTGAAACCCAAAGCCCTCGTTTGGAGCCTTTGTCGATTTCCATGGTGTAAATACTCCTACCATGGCCACCAGCCGATGTCACGGAACGCGGGGATGGGAAGACACGCACAGTCGCACACTGTCCTATGATGTCTCCTTCCAGACACACTAGACCAGATAAAAGTGTAGTAAAATAATTAGAAAGCCATGAGCTTGGAGGACTCATTGCCTTTGTTTTTATTTTTATTTATTTATTTAAAGTTCACACAATGAGATTCTTTAAAAGTATTCCAAGGGACTGAAGAAACATGGTAGTTTAAGATACAAAAGATAGTCACTCTAGGATTAAAAACAAAAGAAAATATTTATAATGATGCTCACCATCTATATTTGGCATTTTATTTCAAAAACTGACTTCTCTTTTTTTAAAAAAACATCTTTATTGGAGTATAATTGCTTTACAATGGTGTGTTAGTTTCTGCTTTATAACAAAGTGAATCAGCTATACATATACATATGTCCCCATATCTCCTCCCTCCCACCCTCCCTATCCCACCCCTCTAGGTGGACACAAAGCACCGAGCTGATCTCCCTGTGCTATGCGGCTTCTTCCCACTAGCTATCTATTTTACGTTTGGTAGTGTATATACGTCCATGCCACTCTCTCGCTTCGTCCCAGCTTCCTTCCCCCTCCCCGTGTCCTCAAGTCCATTCTCTATGTCTGCGTCTATATTCCTGTCCTGCCCCTAGGTTCTTCAGAACCGTTTCTTTTTTTTTTTTTTTTTTTTTTAGATTCCATATATATGTGTTAGCATACGGTATTTGTTTTCCTCTTTCTGACTTACTTCACTCTGTATGACACACCCTAGGTCCATCCACCTCACTACAAATAACTCAGTTTCGTTTCTTTTTATGGCTGAGTAATATTCCATTGTATATATGTGCCACATCTTCTTGATCCATTCATCTGTCGATGGACACTTAGGTTGCTTCCATGTCCTGCCTATTGTAAATAGAGCTGCAGTGAACATTGTGGTACATGACTCTTTGAATTATGGTTTTCTCAGGGTATATGCCCAGTAGTGGGATTGCTGGGTCATATGGTAGTTCTATTTGTAGTTTTTTAAGGAACCTCCATACTGTTTTCCATAGTGGCTGAACCAATTCACATTCCCACCAACAGTGCAAGAGTGTTCCATTTTCTCCACACCGTCTCCAGCATTTATTGTTTGTAGATTTTTTGATGATGGCCATTCTGACTGGTGTGAGGTGATACCTCATTGCAGTTTTGATTTGCATTTCTCTAATGACTAGTGATGTTGAGCATCCTTTCCTGTGTTTGTTGGCAATCTGTGTATCTTCTTTGGAGAAATGTCTGTTTAGGTCTTCTGCCCATTTTTGGATGGGGTTGTTTGTTTTATTGATATTGAGCTGCATGGGCTGCTTGTAAATTTTGGAGATGAATCCTTTGTCAGTTGCTTCATTTGCAAATATTTTCTCCCATTCTGAGGGTTGTCCTTTCATCTTGTTTATGGTTTCCTTTGCTGTGCAAAAGCTTTTAAGTTTCATTAGGTCCCATTTGTTTATTTTTGTTTCTATTTCCATTTCTCTAGGAGGTGGGTCAAAAAGGATCTTGCTGTGATGTATGTCAGAGAGTGTTCTGCCTATGTTTTCCTCTAAGAGTTTGATAGTGTCTGGCCTTACATTTAGGTTTCAATCCATTCTGAGTTTATTTTTGTGTATGGTGTTAGGGAGTGTTCTAATCTCATACTTTTATATGTAGCTGTCCAGTTTTCCCAGCACCACTTACTGAAGGGGCTGTCTTTTCTCCATTATATATTCTTGCCTCCTTTATCAAAGATAAGGTGACCATATGTGCATGGGTTTATCTCTGGGCTTTCTATCCTGTTCCATTGATCTATATTTCTGTGTTTGTGTCAGTACCGTACTGTCTTTTTAAAATAAATTTATTTATTTGTTTTTATTTTTGGCTGTGTTGGGTCTTCGTTGCTGTGTGCAGGCTTTCTCTAGTTGCAGCGAGTGGGGGCTACTCTTTGTTGCAGTGCGCGTCCTCTCATTGTCGTGGCTTCTCTTGTTGCAGAGCATGGGCTCTAGGCATGCAGGCTTCAGTAGTTGTGGCACGTGGGCTCAACAGATGTGGCTCACGGGTTCTAGAGCACAGGCTCAGTAGTTGTGGTGCATGGGCTTAGTTGTTCCATGACATGTGGGATCTTCCCGGGCCAGGGATCGAAGCCGTGTCCCCTGCGTTGGCAGGCGGATTCTTAACCACTGGCGCCACCAGGGAAGCCCTACCATACTGTCTTGATGACTGTAGCTTTGTAGTATAGTCTGAAGTCCAGTAGCCTGATTCCTCCAGCTCCATTTTTCTTTCTCAAGATTGCTTTGGCTATTCGGGGTCTTTTGTGTTTCTATACAAATGTTGAAATTTTTTGTTCTAGTTCTGTGATAAATGCCATTGGTAGTTTGATAGGGATTGCATTGAATCTGTAGATTGCTTTGGGTAGTATAGTCATTTTCACAGTGTTGATTCTTCCAGTCCAAGAACATGGTATATCTCTCCATCTGTTTGTATCACCTTTAATTTCTTTCATCAGTGTCTTATACTTTTCTGCGTACAGGTATTTTGTCTCTGTAGGTAGGTTTATTCCTAGGTATTTTATTCTTTTTGTTGCAATGGGAAATTGAAGTGTTTCCTTAATTTCTCTTTCAGATTTTTCATCACTAGTGTATAGGAATGCAAGAGATTTCTGTGCATTAATTTTGTATCCTGCTACTTTACCAAATTCATTGATTAGCTCTAGTAGTTTTCTGGTGGCATCTTTAGGATTCTCTATGTATAGTATCACGTCATCTGCAAACAGTGACAGCTTTACTTTTTCTTTTCCGACTTGGATTCCCTTTATTTCTTTTTCTTCTCTGATTGCTGTGGCTAAAACTTCTGAAACTATATTGAATAATAGTGGTGAGAGTGGACAACTTTGTCTTGTTCTTGATCTTAGAGGAAATGGTTTCAGTAAAACTGACTTCTCTTTTATTCAAAGTTCTGAAAGCAGCCAGATTCATTGGAGGTAGTTTTTCCTGTAGTCACATCTGCCTGACTTTATTGAATTTCCTTTTCTTAATGAATCGTGAGGGTTGAGTTAAATGTTAAATATTGGTGTTTATATAAGGAACACGCATGTTTGCTTTTGCCTTTGTTTTTAATAAAATTCATTTAGTTGTAAGTTTGTTCCATTGAAAGGTCGATACTGGCTGTGTTTAATGCTGCCTCAAGCATTTCCTGACAGTTTTGGCTCTGCTAAGGGCTTCAAGGCCAGTCCTCACATTCCCTTGGTGACCAGGCTTTGCCAGTCCACCCTTCACACGCATCTCCAAACACACGTCAGCAGCCAGCCCTTTTCTCCCATGCACTTGGCCCCGCGGGCTCCGTTCCCTCTTTGCTTTATAACTGCGGCCTCTCCAGCTGTCCAGATCCTCTTGGGCTGTGCTGACCACATTCTTACAACTAATACCTTCTTGGTTGACAAGCTGTTTCCTTGATACCCTTTGATCCAATAATTCCACTTTTGGAAAATTTCTCTAACATAACAACCATAGATTACACAAAGATATACATAGAAAATAGGTACAGAACATACAAAAAATGTGTCTCTGCAACCTTCTTTATAATAAAATTGAAAACCACTAGTGATGGACAGTAGGGACCAAGCCAATACACAACGGACGGTCCACGCGCAGGCTGGCATGCTCCAGGCCTCGGGGCGCCTGCAGTTACAAATTGGAAAAAGAGCAGGAATGAAATGCCAACACATTCACAGCTTTTACACCCTTGAGATGGTGGGTGACTTTTGTTTTCTTCCTTATGGTTTTCTGTATTTTTCAAATGTTCTACAACGAAACTGCTTTTTTTTATAATTGGACAGACCTGATTAAAAAAATCTTTTCTGTCCATGCGAAGATTACAGAGAGGGGAACATAAAAACTGAAACTACTATCTACAAGGACATAACCAAGTAGCAGCAAGGTGATTATTTGGGTTCCATGAATCAGAGGAGCCACTGGCTGGCCAGGGGTCCCTAGGACTCCTCGTGCTTTCCTTTGACAGCCTGTCTTCCTGGAACGACATCCAGGGCTGGCCTGTTCTTTGCAGCCTGGAAGACATGATTTTGCAATTGCATTGGGCATCTCTGTGAAGAACCCCTTCTCCGGAGACTCCCGGGGAGGGGGTGGCACTGTGAGAATTGAAGACTGGGACAACAGTGGTCTTGTAAGGGCCACTTCCTCAGCACCTCTCTTAGGGGCTCGGTGTGTGTTGGCCTTTTCTCTGTGGTGAGTCGTTGCTGCCTTGAGGACAGAGACCCTGTCCTCTGAGGCTTCTTGCTCTTCCGGACTCTCCCACCTGAACCCATTTGTTGACTGACTCCTGTCGGCAGAAGGGAGTCAAGGTCTCCCTCCCACCTTGATATGTTGGATGTTCCCAGCAGATGCTCGGTCATTGCTAAGGGGGCTCCCCGCGAACTTCCCACACCAGCTCTGTCCTCAGTGCTGCTTGAAGGAGGAGGACGGCCGAAGGGGATCTAGGGCCCTCGGGGCGTGGCACCATGCGGGGGCAGGGCTGAGAAGTGGGGTTCACCTGGGAATGAGGGCGCCCAGGGGTAAGCAGGGCCTCAGCGGGTCCTCACGGGGACATGTCATGTCTCTGCTGCAGGTGAACGGGAAGGAGCTCTCCAAGCTGTCTCAGGAGCAGACCCTGGAGGCCCTGCGTGCCTCCAAGGAGCCCCTGGTGATCCAGGTGCTGAGACGCAGTCCCCGCCTCCGGGGCGATGGCTCCTCCCACGACCTGCAGCTGGTGGACAGTGGCACTCAGACCGACATCACCTTCGAGCATATCATGGCGCTGGGCAAGCTGCGCCCACCCACCCCACCCATGGTCATCCTGGAGCCGTACGTCCCGTCTGAGCTGTGAGTCGCCCTCAGGAGGGCCCCGGGCCCTGCCTCCAGAGAGGGCAAGCCACCTGGGGTGGCTGCCCCGTGCCACCCAGAGGCCACACTGTCGCAGCTCTGGGCGTGGCAGGGAGACCCTGACTGGCTGCCCCCGGGGCAGGAAGCAGGCTCCTTGGCCTCCAGAGCTGACCGTCTCACCCCAGGGCTCAGGCATCTCCGGGCCTCTAGCCTCTGGCTGGACAGCAGCTGGTGAATGGGCCTGGGGGTCCTGACACGCAGGCTCCCCACTGTATCTACCCCCAGGGCCAAGGGAGAACCGTCCCGGGACTTTGCTGCCGGAAGGTTGAGGTCCTCAGCTCCTCCTCTATCCTTTCTCCTCCTCTGCCGCCCCATCGTCTTTGAATCTTCTTGCATCCTTGTCTGTCCCATTCCTCTGCCTGCTCTGAACTTCCTCCATCTCTTCGGCTTCTTTCTTTGGCCCGCTCGGAAGAAGGGCCTCTCATCCGGGCCTGGCGGCTCATGACTGTGTGAGCGCTGACTCATTTCGCTAGCCTCACCCCGGGCGGCAGGGAGGTCATCCCGGGATCCCCTCCTCCACAGAGAGGTAGGCCTGGGGCTGGCAGTAGCCAAGCTTAGCCTCGGGGCAAGGAGGGCCGCCCGCCCGCCCGTGGAGAGAGACTGGGCCCTCCTCCGCTCCCCAGCAATCCTCCAGGGCCTGGATAACTCCTGGGGGCACTGCATGAGTGGGGCCAGTGCCAGGTGGGAGGGGCACCCGCAGTTTGGAGAAGTCGGTCCCCGCTGGCTGGCGTGGTCAGAGGAGTCTGAGCTAGCGGACAGGACAGGATGGGGTGGGATGGGATGGGACAGGGCGGGGCGGGGAGAGCTAGGCATGCCTGGGTCCTCGCTGCAGATGCCCTCACACTCCTGTTCAAGAAATATTCCTGGTCTTCGCATAGATGCGTGTAGCTCAAAAGGAGGGGGTACAGAAGAGGTAGCTGGGCCGCCGCCTCCCAAGGTTGCACCCCGAGCGGGGCTCCATGCCGAGCGCACTGGGACCCGCCAGCTGGGAGCCGGGGCTAGGGAGAGAGGGGAGCAGATGGCTGGCCTGACGCCCCGCTTCTCCTGGGCAGCCCCCCCATCAGCCATGAGTATTATGACCCGGCGGAGTTCATGGAGGGCAGCCCGCAGGAGGCAGACCATATGGAAGAGCTGGAGTATGAGGTGAGCTGGTGGCCAGCCTTGGGCGCCAGCCCCAGGGCGTCTGTCTGTGGCCCAGCTCAGGCCTGGCTCCCGAACCCCCAGGCGGCTGGGCCTCGTGGCCCTTTCCCACGCATAGCTGAAGGGCTCAAGGGCCAAATTGGGCTGAGTTGGGGAGGGCACGGGTGAGGTCCCTCTGTCAGTGCGTGCTGGCGAGTCTGTGTCCCACGCATGTCTGTATGCTGTGCGTCCTGTGTGTCTTGTGTGTGTCTTGGGCATTTCCTGGTAAGGGACACCACAGGACACACGTGCCATTTGGGCTGGTAAGAGAGACCTTTGGAAACTCAGCTCAGGTGATGCGGTCTGGGCGGTTAGGCTGGGCCGAGGCTGCCGTCCCTGCAGCTTCTCCCTCTGCTTGTCCATCCCCCTTGCGGCAGGAGGTGGAGCTGTATAAAACTAGCCACCGGGACAAGCTGGGCCTGATGGTCTGTTACCGCACGGATGACGAGGAGGACCTGGGCATCTACGTTGGAGAGGTATGAAGGCGGGACGGGCGGCTGGGATCTTCTAGAAGGCAGTGGAGCTCCACGTGCCTTCCTGTGTGCTGGAACATGACAGCTGGACTCGGGTGCCCATCTGTACGGCACCTATGAGGGGGCCAGGGCAGCACGGAGGCAGGTGCTGAGGCAGGGTGTGGCACATGAAGACTCCCATGCCACCCTATCCCCACAGCCTTGCCACGCTGCCCAGGGCTCTGAGGCTGCCCGTAAGGAGGCAGCTTAGCGTCACAGGAAGGCAGCCAGTGGCTTCGGCGTGTGTCCAGCCGGGCAGTCCTCCCCGGGAGACCTGTGCCCGTAGTGGAACAGTGGGGCCTTGCGGGGTAAGGCAGGATGTGGTCCAGCCAGGCTGTGTTCTCCCACCACGTCCTTCAGGAGCCCTGCTGGTAATCACAGGGGTTCTTCTCCGCCACCCATCCGGCTGGTGCTGGGTACTTTCCCATACTTTGCCATGCTCAAAAAATCAGCCCTCCGTTCACATTGGGGCCTCTGAGGCGAGGCTGCCCCTTCCTACCAGACGGGCACCTCAGGGAGGGGCCGAGTCCCCATGATGCGCGTGCCTTGCAGGTGAATCCCAACAGCATCGCAGCCAAAGACGGCCGCATCCGCGAGGGAGACCGCATCATCCAGGTGAGCAGGGCAGGCAGGCCCCGCCGGCTCTCCTCAGCCAATTCTAGCTCTCTCCTGCTCAGAGCCCGGCCTGATGCTGGGCATCCCGCCGGGCCTGAAACCAGGGCTAGGACTCATCTCCCTCCTGCACGACCACGCGGTGGCTCCCATGTGCCCATGGGCTCTGCTGGCGTCTCTGCTCGGGCCCCTTACCAGCCCGTCCCTCCGTGCCCCAGACGTGAGCGTGCGTCCTGCTCCTCGCCGCTTCAGGCACGTGTGCTCTTGTGTGGGCCAGGCTGTCTTCGCCTCCGGCACCTTCCACTTGTCTCCATCCTGCCGGAGCTTGAGAGCCTGTCCTGGCCCAGGGTGCTCGCTTTGGAGCTCCCTGCGAGGGGACCCCTGTAGCTCAACTGGAGCCTGCCCCAGAGCCAGCCCTGGTGTCCTCGTTGATTGTCCCTTGGCCTGCCACAGATAAATGGTGTGGACGTCCAGAACCGGGAAGAAGCAGTGGCCATCCTGAGCCAGGAGGAGAATACCAACATCTCCCTGCTGGTGGCCCGGCCTGAGAGCCAGGTGTGTGTGCCCAACGGGGCGTCCTGGGTCCCCTGACGTGGGGCTTTCTGTCTTGAAAGCTGCCGACTAGGGCACAAACATGCCAACAACCTGGCACTGATGGAGGGTGGGGGGGGTGTTCGGGGCCCATTTCCCTTTGTGGCCTCTGATGGCTGAGTGGGCCGGGACCTAGACGCAAGTGGGGTCATTGTCTGCGGAGGTCCTTAAGGCAGTGGGGACAGCACGGGCCCGTCTCTGCAGCTGGCGAAGCGGTGGAAGGACAGTGACCGGGATGACTTCCTGGATGATTTTGGCTCTGAGAATGAGGGGGACCTGCGGGCGCGGAAGCTGAAATCCCCCCCTGCCCAGCAGGTGAGGAAGGAGGAAAGGCGGTGGGGGGGAGGGCAGGGAGGGCGGGCAGGACGGCAGACGGAGTAGATAGAGGCTTGGGGGGGCTGCGGGAGATGGACCAGACCCGAAAGCCCTTCCGATCTCCATCCTCCCCCCACGGCGCCCCCACTGGTGTGTCCCAGGCTGAGCGGGGCTCATCTTCCAGCTCCAGCTTGGAAACGAAGAGGAGAAAGGGGCCCCTGATGCGGGCCCAGGCTTGAGCAACAGCCAGGAGCTGGACAGCGGGGTGGGCAGGACGGATGAGAGCACGCGCAACGAGGAGAGCTCTGAGCACGACCTGCTGGGGGACGAGCCCCTGAGTACCGCCAACACGCCCGGGCCCCTGCGCAAGTTTGGCCTGCAAGGGGACGCCCTGCAGAGCCGCGACTTCCACTTTAGCATGGACTCCCTGCTGGCCGAGGGCGCAGGGCTGGGTGGCGGCGACGTGCCGGGCCTCACGGATGAGGAGTACGAGCGCTACCGCGAGCTGCTGGAGATCAAGTGCCACCTGGAGAATGGTAACCCCCTGGGCCTCCTCTTTCCCCGGGCCGCCGGCGGCAGCGGTGCCCTGGATGTCAACCGCAACGAGAGCGTGGGCCACGAGATGGCCGTGCTGGAGGAGGAGCTGCGGCACCTGGAGTTCAAGTGCCGCAACATCCTGCGGGCGCAGAAGATGCAACAGCTGCGGGAGCGCTGCATGAAGGCCTGGCTGCTGGAGGAGGAGAGCCTCTACGACCTGGGGGCCGGCGAGCCCAAGAAGCACGAGCTGTCTGACATCTCCGAGCTGCCCGAGAAGTCGGACAAGGACAGCACCAGCGCCTACAACACGGGTGAGAGCTGCCGCAGCACTCCGCTGCTGGCGGAACCCCTGCCCGAGAGCCCCCTGAGGCGGGCAACCGCCGGGGGCAACTCCAACCTGAACCGGACCCCCTCCGCATCCCCTGTTGCCACCCACCCCAAGGCTGCCCCCCCGCAGGGGGGTCCCGCCAACTTCCGATCCCTCTCCCGGGATCCCGAGGTGGGCCGGAGACAGCACTCGGGGGAGCGGGTCCGCCGCGGCCCCAAGACGGGGGTGACCCTGGAGCGCGTGGGCCCCGAGGGCAGCCCTTACCTGTCGCGGCGCCACCGCGTCCAGGGCCAGGAGGGCGATCACTACCACAGCTGCATGCAGCTGGCCCCGCCGCGCGGTCTGGAAGAGCTGGGCCGCGGCCCCTTGAGTTTGGCCGGTGGCCCTCGGGTGGGTGGGGCGGCGGCGGCGGCCACCGACGCGCCCCGCATGGAGTGGAAGGTCAAGGTGCGCAGCGACGGGACCCGCTACGTGGCCAAGCGACCGGTGCGGGACCGCCTCCTAAAAGCCCGGGCCCTGAAGATCCGGGAGGAGCGCAGCGGCATGACCACCGACGACGACGCGGTGAGCGAGATGAAGATGGGCCGCTACTGGAGCAAGGAGCAGCGGAAGCAGCACCTGATCCGAGCCCGGGAGCAGCGGAAGCGGCGCGAGTTCATGATGCAGAGCCGACTGGAGTGCCTGCGGGAGCAGCAGAGCGGCGACAGCAAGGCCGATCTCAACATCATCGCCCTGAGCCACCGCAAAACCATGAAGAAGCGGAGCAAGAAGATCCTGGACAACTGGATCACCATCCAGGAGATGCTGGCCCACGGCACGCGCTCGGCCGACGGGAAGCGCGTCTACAACCCTCTGCTCTCTGTCACCACTGTCTGAGCCCAGCTGTGCTCCAGGGCACAGGTCCTCCGCCCGGGCCCAGGTCCACTGAGCCCGCCGGGACCCCATCTTCTGCTCTCCCTTAGGATCTAGCGTGTGTCTGTGAGTGCGCGTGCGACTTTGTTACCAGACGGAAGCCCCTGGAGGACGAGGGACGCTTCTCTCCATTGGTGACTTCCTTCTCCCCAAGTACGGAGACCACATCAACAGCCGGCCTGGGGGCAGACCCGTATCGGCCCCCCCTTCAGCCGTAGGCGTGTGTGTGTGTGTGTGTGTGTGTGTGTGTGTGTGTGAGACGCGAGCCCAGACACATGTACGCACGCAGACACACGCATTTCCCTCCAGAGCGCTCTCAGTGCGGGCACTTGGGGACAGGGAAGTCAGCTGAAAAGCAGAGGCAAAGAAGACTGTCCTAAGCACAAGAGAATGTCCGTTACTTGTAGACAAAGGCAACCCTGATCTCTGTGGTTCTTTTCCTTTTCTGTGCTTGCCAATTGTTGTTTTTTGGGTTTGTTTGTTTTGTGGACCTGCTCTGAGGGCTGGCAGCTCCTTCAGGCAGCCTGACAGAGGTGGAATCCCCGAGTGATAGCTGGGAAGGAGGGGGGTGGGGGGAAGCAAGGGAGGGGGATGGGGGGAGGGGAGGTGGGGGAATGAAGGCAGGAATGGGAAGCAGCTTTGCAGATGGCCTCCGCTCTGAGGCGTGGCGACTGGGAGCTTCCGATGTGGCTTGCCAGGCTCACCTTGGAGGTCACCTCCTTCCCCGGCGACTGCAGGGACTGAGGGGTCAGTGTCCGTCCAAGGACAAGGAAGAGAGCCCAGGGCTGTGCCAGACGCCTTCTGGAGCTCGGCTTCTCTCCCGAGTGGCGTGAGCAGCAGCAGACCTCGGTGACACGACCCACGCGGAGCCCTTAGGGAGCGGCCTGGAGCTGAGTGACAGGCGGGCCCTGCCAGGTGGGCTGACTGGGGAGAAGATGCCCTGCGCCCCACTTTGCCAGCGTGGGCCAGGCAGCCCCCCGGGAACCTGTGCATTAGTGAGAGCTGGCCTGCGGGCCCTTCCCCGCTCAAGAGAGCCTCAGATGGAAGGCTGACGGGCTGCTCACCCCCGCCCCCTGCCGGCATCGTGAGAATAAAGCAAGCTGCCTTCGAGGGTGACTCCTGACTCCTGGCCTCCTCGTGTTCATTCTCCTTCATTCTCCAGCACCGGGGGCTGGCGTGGGGCCGGGCGGGTCAGGGGGAAGCTGAGCAACAGCGAGGTGTTCTGAAGTCAGCCTCCAGCACTCTGGGAGGAGGGACAGAGCCACCAGAGTCATTTCAGAGGTCTGCCACGGTCACAAGGGTGGTGCCCAGGTGCAGGAAGGATGGCAGAGACCTGTCTCAGGACTGGCGACTGAGCCTGGAGCCGGCATGTGCATGAGGCCAACACCCCTGCTCTGGTCAGAGTCGTAGAGAAGTGGTCCCACCCTCTCCCTGCCCTGCAGCTCAGGGAGTGCCCTAGCGTTTCTGGAAGGCACAGGCTTCCTTCCCTGTTTGGGGACCCCACAGTGCCTAGCCCCCAGAAGATGCAAAGAAGTGTCTTTTGACCAGATGAGTACCCGGTGGCTGCGGGAACTCCCAGAGGTTCCATTCAGCACAGCAAACCACTGGGCATCTGCTCGGTGTCAGGAACCCTGCTAAGTCCTGGCTGGGGCCAAGGCCCCAAAGACGGCAACTCCAGGGGCACCGTCTGTGCGGTGAGCCCTTGAGTAGGCGCTGGCTCCTGAAAAGACCCAGGATGCTGCCAGCACATTAAGTGGGTGAGGATACATTTAAAAATTCTCTTGAAAGAGCAATGTAGACCTCTTGTTAATTTTGCTAACTTGCTGAGATAGGCGTGAGCAAGAAACCTGAGCCTGCGTTCCCAGAAGCGGAGTGCCCTGCTGTCTAACAGCTGGGAGGGAAGACCCAGCATGTCACGCAGAACGCCAGCGGCTTCAAGGGGGGAAAGGGCTTGTTGATGAAAAGGGGCAAACATGAGACACCACCTTCCTCTTACCCCTCAGAGGCCTCTGGAGCTGGGGGCTAGGAACATCAACTCGTGACCGGCCCCTGCTCCTCGGGAGGGGACACTCCATATGGGCCCCTGTGAATGAAGGATGGGATTCCAAGGACCCAGCCCATCGCAGAAAACCGGCTGGAGTTGGAGACTAAGGCCACCTGTTCCCTGAGCATCCCTCTCTGGCTGCTGGGGGCTCACTGTGATGGCTCTGGAGGCACCTCGCTTTTGCTCTGGGGTGGGGGCCAGGACAGGCCCGGATCCGAGGGTCCCTCGGCTGTGTGAAGGCTGGTGCTGGGGCTTGGCTCTCACTGGCTCCGGGAAATGTTGACACCAGGAGATCTGGAAGCCCTTGGCAACCGGCGCACTGGACCAGTGACTTAACTGGGCGGAGTGGTGGAGCTGGGATCAAAAAGAGCCGCTGGGTGGCCAACAGCTGCCACTTTCCCCCTTAGAAGGAGGAGGAGCGGTGCTCAGCCAGCAGGCGCCACCCGAGCTCCCACCAGCCAGCAGCTCTCGCCTGGCCTGGTCTTCAGGGGCCCCATGGTCCCTGTTGTGCCCGTTTTGGGAGCGAGGACGGGGCTCTTCCCCAGAGCCTCCCTATTCCTGCCAGCCACCCATGCTGACCCGCTTCGCTTGGACTGAGGGTGTGGGGCAGGGAACAGCTGGCGTCCCCTAGCCTGGAGAAGGTCCCCAGGCAGGTCCCTCCACACTCCCGCGGAGGACAAGGCCCGGAGGAGAGCCCCGCCCACTCCCGTAGGCTCTGGGCCTCCTTTGGGGTGCAGCCTCCCTGGACACTGATCCCAATGACCCCTCACCGACAGCCTGGAGGAAGCCAGGTCACAGGTCCTTTGAACCCTAGGGCCCCCCACCTCTCCAGTCACTAGGTGGTAGCAGGGACACTGGGCCGGTGGGAGGGCTGCGGGTTGACGTGGAGCGTGGAGCCCGCACAGGGACGCCCGCCCGGTTTCTCGAGACCATCAGGTGCTCAGAGAGCGGGTTCACTGGAGGGAAGGTACACAGCCGAACTGGAAAGGGCTAACGATGGGCTCCTTGGAGGCTTGGGGGTCCGGGCCCTCTCTTGTGCCTTTCTCCGCGCCCCACCCGACACCAGAGGTGAGAGCATCCTGGGAGGCACCACGCTGGAGCGGGGAGCTTGGAAGGACCACCCCCCTGGACAGCTACCTGGAGTACTAGCTTCGACCGCATAAGCGCCACAGGGACGCCTGCAGCGCCCCCCAGGAAAAGCACAGGAAGTACTTCAGTGTGTGGTTCCTGCCCAGGGCCCTTCCGAAGGCCAGGAGGGGCCGTGGCTACGTGCACTGCTGACTGCTGGGTTTCGGGGAAGCTCCCCACGCCACCTGCCCTGGGCAGTTGCCCTCAAAATGGCAGGTGGTCAGAGGGTCCTTCCCTAAGCGGGCCCAGGCAGGAGAACAAGGCCACTCTTTGCCAGAGATTAGGGGGCGGAGGGGAGAGACAGCCCCGTGCCCCGCCCGGAACCAGGCAGGCAGCCCTGGGAGACGGTGGGCACTGGGTATTAGGGGGCTGAGAAGGGAGCGCTGACAATGGCCAAGAGTAAAGCAAACGTACACAAGGAGGAAGGGGACCTCCAGACCTGCCCCCACTCGGTGCCTGTGCCGTCTAGGCAGGCGGAGGGATGCCGGTCACCCAGCTCTGCCCGTGTGTGTGACACAGCCCTGGTGCTTGGGATAGCTGGTAACTGTTTATTGAAAGAAGCAGGGGGGGCGAGGGGGCATCACCCTCAGGCCTGGATGTGGCTCTTGGCGCTGAAGGCCAGGTAGTAGATCACTAGGCCGATGGCAGCGGCCAGTACCTCGGTGGAGACCCAGGGCCCATTCCAGGTGCCCTGCAAGAAAGGAGGCCAAAGTCGTTCTCGGGGGAGGGACGGGTGAGAAGGCCGGCCGCTCCAGCCACCCTCCTCCTGGGGCGCGAAGACGCACTGGTCCACCTGGCTCAGCCCCCGGCTCCCTCCTTCCCCTGTGCCAGGCCAGCCCCTTCTGGCCACTCACCCGATGGTCCACGCTGACTGTGAACAGAGGTGGGATGATGGATATGTCCTCGTTATTTCTCTGAGCCTGTGAGGGAGGTGCTGGGGTCAGGGGGCGATGCTGGGTGGGGTGGGAGAGGCAGGAACACCGGCCAGAGTCGTGGAAGGAGAAATGTGGGCGAAGGAGTGACACGGAAGGCACAGGGCCAGGTGGGGTGGGTGAGCAGGAAGGCGCCCACCGGCCATCCTGCTCCAAGTCAGAGAGGGGACCTCAGGGTGGAGCCAGCTGGGGCAGTGGGCTATGCCCCCCCTACTGCAGGCCTGGGTGGCCTTCGGGAACACTCACCTTCCTCAGGAGGCTGTAGGACTCCTCGTCAAAGAATCTGACCTCGTAGGTGCCTGCGTGGGCGCTCTTGTGGTCTAGGCTCCAGGACACCTGGGTGGGGTGTGTTCGGCAGGGGGTGGGCAGTGCACATGGCGCCACGGCCAGCGCATCGAATTCAAGAGCCCCAGCCCTGCCGGCCCGGCCTTCAAGCCACACCTGTGAACGGGTGGCCTCCCGCGAAAGTGACCACCACAGCATCCCTTACCTGGTATCGGCCCACGTCCTGGCCCCGGGTAACAGGAAACTGTTTTCCACTGACGTCAGCATAAAGAGCCATGTTCTGGGGGAGGGGATAAAAGGAGAGTCACCTTCTCCCCTCTCTGGCTGCAGGTGAGGCCCCGCTCTGCCACCCGGAGTAGCACCCTCGGCCTGTGTGTGGGTAAGGAGGCCGCCGGGCACAGCCGGGGACTGCGGTGTGTCTGGCGGGGGTACTCTCCACGTCTGTCTCCCTCCTTGGGGGCCACATCTCCCCTACGCCTGGCCTCCCTAACGCACGGCAAGCCTGTTAACTGGGCACGGGCGGGATGAGTGAAGTGTTCTTGTTTCTTCTCTGAGCCTGGAAGGGGGTGTCACGGTCGCGGACACCCGATGTGCTGCCTAAGGAAGACTGTACCCACAAAGGCCCAACTTCCTTCCTTCTCTGCGCCTCTAGATTGCAGAGGCTGAGGCCAGGGCTGCTCGGTCTTGAAATGACGAAACACACGTGGACACACACTTCGGCAAAGAGCAACCAGCAAAGGGACGCAGAAGCCTGGGGGCTGACCCTGGCTGTCTCTCCCTTCACACGTTTGCCCTTTCCACACACAGCAAGATGCCTGTCTGTATCACCGCACATAGATGCAGCAGAGCAGGCAGGTGAGGGGAATGTTCTTTAAGTATCTGCTAGAATCTGGCCTGGCTGTGCCCTGATCTCTCCTACACCTGGGAATCAAAACCCTGATTCTCCCTGTCCACACGGACCCCCAGGTCTGACCCCATCCACTGCCAGTGAGGGCCCCAGGTCTCAGCCTCACTGCTCACCTCTCGCCCCCGCACCCTCCCGGCTGAACCCCCACTGCCTCACCTGGACCCTGTTCTTGCAAGTCAGGGAGATCTCCACGATGAAGACAGTCTCAGTAGAAATGACGGCATCCGAGGTGGTATAGTAAGAAGGGGTGATCTGGGGCTCCACACAGGCCTCTGCTGTAGAGGCAGAGATGAACGGCTAAAGCCTGGCTTGTGCTTGCTGGGTTAGGGGCAGAAGGGACCACCCTAACCCCACTTCCCAGAGCTCATCAGCTGAGCACACGAAGGGCCCTTTGGACCCTGCCAGGTGGGGTCTGGCAGACAGATTCAAATGATCAGTCAGAAGTAGTGGTCTTGAAGGAAGGCAGGGGAAGGGAGACAGGAAGACTTTGTACAGGTGGAACCTCAACGTACAGGCAGAACAGGTGAGTGTGTGTGCGAGGGGGGGCGCTGCAGAAATTCACTGCACGACTCGAGTCTGTGCCTGGACCTGCAGACAGGGAAGCCGTGCGATGGTTTGGGGCTGCGGTCTGCCCTGGAGCACCCTAGAAGCCCAGCGGGTGGCCAGGCTGCCCTCAATTCAGAGCCATGCGTGGCTCTGGACAGTTTACTGAAGGCTTCTTCTGCAGACGCAAAGCGTGGTGCTGCTGGCAACCTATGGGGGCTTTTGATAGGAAGGAAAGGGTCTCTGCCCCAGACAGTTGACAGAAAGCCACGACTGGCCCCAGCGTTTCCGGAGGGAAAGAAATGGCAGAGGGTCTGGGTCCGTAAGCATAACTTGTCCCCTTGAACAGCGCTGCACTGAGAAAAAGGATGCTGCCGTAGTCATCTCCACACTGCTAGAGGCTAAAGGGAAGGAAAGGTGCCACCTAAATCACAAGGCGCCAACTGCTCTCCAAATGTGGTGTCCGGGCAGGGCCGTGACTTAGGCTGAAGCAGTCAGAGGAGGCCGTGGGACTGGAACGGCGGGAGGAAGCGGGAGGAAGATGCCTGGGAACATGGGTGGGAGGCGGTTCTCAGGAGCCACATCCCCCAGATCCTTCCACGCTCTGCTAGACTTGACCTTTTTCCTATGGACACGGGGGAGCACAGAGGGGCTTTATAGTTAGGTCTGTCCTTTCCAGGCATCACCGACTATAGCGTGGGGGGGTTCCTGAGGAGCAGGTGAGCAGGGTGCAGGCGGGGAGGCCAGTTAGGCTGGTGAAACACTGCAGGCATCAAGGGCGCTGGCCTGAAGTAGGGCAGGTAAAGTGAATGCACTGAAAGTGGCCCTGACCCAGTCCAGGCCCCCAGGCCCGGGGTGGGGGCTCCTGCAAGGACCTCCTCCTAAACAAACTTCTGGACTCCAGTCTGAGCTCAGCCCTGCCACTAAGTGTTAACAACCTTTCAAGAACGTGAAGCCATCTGACTCCGCCGGAAAAACCCTATAAGGATATGGCAAGGCCTCGGGGGAAACAAATCAACCGCCTGATCTAGGCACTCTAGGCCCACTCATCTTTCCCTCTTCAGTTCCTTTCTAACTCGCCCGGACCGTCCCTGCTCCCTCTTCACTCAGAGATCTCTTCCTGGAGAGGCCTGGCCCCACCGCACCGGGTCAGGTGGCTCCTCTCCACCGGCCCAGTTTCTCGCTCCGATCGCCCGGCGCTGCAGAGCTTTGCTCCTGTCCGACCCCCCTCCGGGACCGGGAGCTCCTGGAGTGGCAGCAGGGACGTGTGTCATTTCTCCTGCTGGAGCTGGGGCCAGGCGCACGGGAGAGGCTCTGGGACTCTTCCTCGCGGAAGTAGACGAGGGACAGACTAGACTGTTTCTCCCAGCAGCCCAGCTGCTTGGTAAACGTGTGTGATGCAAGAGCGCGTGGTGGGCTCGGCTGCCGCGACCAGAGACCACCTGCCTCTCTGAGGAAGAAAGCCCAGACCCCCGCTTCGCCCGCACCCCTCCTCCCCCCAACGCACCACCAGTCGTGGGTGAGAGGCTCGCCAGAAACGAGCTCCGGCCAGGCCGCTACCTGAGCAGCAGGAGAGGCCGGACAGCAGGAGGAGCGCCAGGGCGCCGAGAGATGCCAGCGCCGCCATCGCCTCTTCTCTGCCGAGGGAAAAAGAGAGCGACTCCCCTGAACACGAGGAGCAGACGAGGAAGCGCGACGCGTAAGAGGCCGCAGCAGCCAATCAGGGACCGGCGGGCCGGGCGGGCCTGTGACGTCGCCAGCGGCACTGACGTGTCCCCTCCCCGGACCAGGGGCCCAGCTGGCCGCCCTCCCCCGCAAGATGGCGACGACGGCGGCGGCGGCGGGGCGGCGGCGGCGGCGGCGGCGGCGCTCTCGGCGCCGGAAGAGGGCGTAAAAACCGGCGCGGCCGTGTGCGTGCTCACTGCGGGACCACGCCCCCTCCCGGGACTTCGCGCCCGCCGAACTCTCGCGAGAGCGGCATCTGCGAGTCGGAACCTGCGGCAGTTCTCACTTTACATCATGGCGCTGAAGGTGGCGACGGCCGCTGCCGGCGCTGTGAAGGCAGTGCTCAGGCCGGCCCTCCTCTGCCGTCCTTGGGAGGTGAGAAGCAGGAGCGGGCCACGGGAATAGCCGCGGCGATCGCTGAGGGGTGCTCGCACCTCGCCGGGGTTAGGCCGGCGGGCCCCGCTCTCGGAGCGTCCTGGGGCCCGATTGGCTGCGGGTCCCGTGAGGGGAGGGGAGAGCGCTGCGGGCCAGGGTTGATTGGCCACCTTCGCTGTCAGTGAAGGGGTTAGCCAAAGTTGATTCTGGTCTGGCTTCTCAGGGGTCTGCATCTTGTGGCGGGGGAGCTCCCGATGGGCGGGGAGAGTGGACCCCGGGGGGCAATGTCACCTCCCTAGTGTCCTTGTGGGAAACCCCTCCCCCAAGGCGGTCACGTGGCCGGCCCGCCTTGCTCTTGCCCTCTTGGGAATCGGTTCCTGGCCGCCCTGCCTCTTCAAGTTTCCCTTTTGTGGACCGCTTTGCCAGCTCTCCCAGTGGAGGTGGCGAATCGGACTTTGCCGGCGCCCCAGAGCCTCGTTCCCCCCCCACCCCCCCCACCGCAGGCGCCTGGAATGGGAAGGAGCTAGGATTCTTGAAGCTGGCGGGTTGGGAGGCCGCGAGGGCTTTGCTTCCGTTGTTCTCTGTTTAGGATCTTGGTTATTCAGGTCTGATTCCTCTCTCTTGACACGCTTGAATGAGGATAATTTAGTCCCTGGGTGGGTTGGAAGCCATCTGAAGCGTCATCGAGTCAGGACTGGCCCTGAGGGACAAGAGGTCTGACCTCTCTGGGCTCCAGTTTCTCCTCTGTCTCAAAGGATCCACCCAACTCTGACCTTCCAGAACTCTGTGACTTTGCTGACACTACTTGTGGACATGTCTTCGGCCATGCTTCCCCCCTCTGAGCCCTGGGGAAGACTGCCCTGTAACAGCTTCTGGTTTATGAAATTATGTTTAAAATGCTGACTCCTCCCACTTGCTCACCAGAGGCTTTCCAGAGGTCCCTGGCAGCTAGGCTCTTGCAGGATCTTGGTGGGGACATCTGTCTCCTCCCTGACTTCCCCCGTGTGTGCTTGTGTCTATATTGGGGCAGGGATGGGGGGGCAGTGCAAGGTTGCTAGCTGGGCAATGCCTTGCCCTGAGACTGGTTGTCCTGGGTATGGGAACCTTTAGAGATGAAGCCCAGATCTTTGGTCCCATTAATTGGGACCTCGTGGGAAAATATGCAGCCACCATTGGTACTTGATCCAACAGAAACATGCTGATGAGAGAACCCTCACTAAAATGTGGATCATGGGAGCCCTTAGGCTGGGACACGTACCATTCTGGACTCCTTTCTGTGGCACTATCAAAGGACGAGGGTAACAGTCCACCTTCCCGCTTGATGAACAAGCTGGAGACCAATGCATATATCCCATCCTGCCTCATACTGGGCTCCTTTGATAGGTAGCTTCACAGAACCTTTGTAACCTCCTGAAGGAAGGTGCCTGAATATGTCCAGAGCAAGGTCAGGGAAGTCACTATCCTGAGAGCTTTCGGGTCTTTGGCCAAAGCTGGATGGAACGTCTAGCATTGGGAGCAGGTGAGAGGGACGTTCGGCCCTGGTGG
Source organism: Phocoena phocoena (assembly GCF_963924675.1). NCBI lineage: Eukaryota > Metazoa > Chordata > Mammalia > Artiodactyla > Phocoenidae > Phocoena > Phocoena phocoena. Next base: position 128,259,598 of record NC_089240.1, on the reverse strand, counting down.
TAGTGATGGGGTCCAGGGTCTGGTGGGGTGTGGTTGCGCAGATGCAGAGCCAGGCCTGGTGTGAGCGCTGGCTCACCGGCACAGCCAGGTTACCTGCCAGGTGCCAGTAGACCTCAGAGGGCTGAAACCCAGGAGGAGTTACTGCTCGGAGCTGTAGGGGTCAGCCCAGCATCCCCTCACTGGCCAGCAGCCTTGAACACTGGCCTGAGGGGCTGGTGGGGTAAAGGGGGGCGTATGCTTTTGCATAGCCCCGTGTGCCCTTCTAGCGACTGAACAGCTTGCATACCTCTTCTTGCTTAATGTTTCCAGCAGTCAGATAAAGTGGGCACCTCTATTCTGTGGATTTCAGGTAAGGGTGGGAAGCTCAGCAAGGTTAAGCTATTTGCCAGCAAGAGTAGTAGATGGAGGATTTGGACCGAGGTCGACCTAGCCTCAAAGCCCGTCATATCTTCCTTCATTTTCTGATATGCTCATTCATTCAGTAAATGTTTTTTGTGTCCCAGCTCTGGACCAGGCATTCTGCTCGGTCTTGGGGTGACAGTAGGGGATCAGACAGACATGGTGTCCACTCTCAGGGGCTTAGGGGTAGGAGAGGGAGCACAGCAGCGATAACCTAGTGAGATTGTGGTTGAGGGGAAGGGAGTGGGGTGGGTAGGGCTTTGGGAGCCCAGGGGGACCAACAGCTCAGCAGCCTTAGGGCATCAGGGAAGGCTTCCTGGAGGAAAGGCAGTCTCAATACAAACACCATCCACAAGTTTGTATTGAGAGCCTACAGATAAGATGAATCCAGATACTGACAACTGCTAGAAGGAAAACAGAAAAGCCCCAAGTATGCGTTAGGCTGCAGACCCGGGGGCCCCATGGATCAGCAGAAACCCCCAGGGCCTGTTGTCCTGTTAGTCACCCCCTTCCTAACCCCTGTGCTGCCAGAGTTCTGTGCAAGGGGGAGCCTTGTGAAAAGCAGCCAGGGAGACCCAGGTGGGGCGGTCAGCCTCTGCTTTCTAGACTTCTAGCAGGAAGGCATGGCTCTTTGGAAAATGGCCACAGTGACTCTGCCATTGGCTGGAACGATCTGCTGCTGCCCCAGCAGGCAAGTGGCAGGGCATTCCCAGGCGATAAGGAGGACCTTGGCCCTGCCCCTGTCTCTGGATTGAAGGGGGCACCCAGGCGGGGCACAACAGGGAGGAAAGTGTGTGGGCCTGTAGCCCCGCTGCGGTGGGAGCTGGGACATGGGCTTCTTCTTCCAGGAAAGTGTGGGGACTCCAGATGGGTCACTCTGAGCACCTGTCCCATTTGGCTCGGGTGGCTTTTGCTCTGAAGCTGTCAGCCGTGGCACCGGTGTGACCAAGCGCGGCTGTTTCAGGTGGGGGGGTGGGGACATCTGTCGTCCATGTATGCCACGAAGCAGTTTTGCAATCCTTCATGAAAGCCTTCTGAAAGATTGGCATCTGCTATTCTTCTGCAAATGGTTGCATTTTTAGATTTCTGATTCTAGAGGGCTATTCCCCATGGTGCCAACAGTGCTTATCTCTGGGTGGACGGGGCTGGGTGCTATCTTCTTCCTCCCGATCTTCGTGCTCTGTCCATATGCTGCTTTTGTAACAAGAAAACATGATTTTTAAAATGATGTAAATGATGGTCATGGTGGCCCAGTGGTTTATCATGATTTCCCTATTGTACTACGTTTGGTGTGCCAACTTTTCCAAGTTACAGACATCACTGAGCAGGAATAATTGGCTGAAGAAGACCAGAAACAAGAAAAGGTGGGGAGCGGGATGTAAACATTTTTTAAAACACTGACCAGGGACCTGAAGGAGGTGTAAAGCGTTGTAGCGACCCTCCGCGGTGCTCCGACAGGCTGGTCTGTGTGCTGTTGTGCGCTAGACAGTGGTGCACGGGTGAGGCGCAGGGCCTGTCTGGGCGCGGTGAGGACGCTCGCCTTCCCTGCCAGGAGCTCGGCTGGCCCTTTTGCCAAATTGGCTTTCTGGGCTAGACGGCAACCACTAGCGTCTGGGTTCTCTTTGCCAGGTTCTAGGTGCCCACGAAGCCCCCTGGAGGAGCTTCTCAGTAAGTACCCACCCGAGTGTGTGCATGCACGTGCGTGTGTTGATGTTCACGTTGCCCGCCTGTGTGTGTGCGTGGGCGTGCGTGCACGCGCATGTGTCGTGCCTCTGGGCTCCCTGCCTTTCTGTGTCTCTCCCCCTGAGGTGCAGTCTCCAGAGCTCGCCCACCCCTTCTCCCCTGAACCGTGCTAGACGGCGCCCCAGGGAAACAGCCCCATTCCCCAGCAAAGCTTGTTCCTCCAGCCTTGACTGATCTGTGTCTTCTTCCTTCCTGTCCCGCCTCTAGCAACAAACAATTGTGAGTGTTTTTCTCATCTGCCTGTTAGGTTGGGGCTTTTAGTTGCTTTGGGATTGACCCGGGTCCAGGCGGGGACGGGGCCTGTTTCTGCTGTTGTCCTCCCGACCCAGGAGCGCCCCCCGCCGTGAGCAGCCCTGTCTGGGGTGGGTGGGGCAGGGTGTAGGGGTGTGGTACCCCAAGCTGGCGCCTCCCAGTGGGCCTTCCCACTGGGTCAGTGCTGGAGGGGGGGAAGGGAACTGAAGGCCTCCCCGTCCTTCTAGCCCCCGTCGGCTAAGTATGGTGGGCGGCACACGGTCACCATGATCCCAGGGGATGGCATCGGGCCAGAGCTCATGTTGCACGTCAAGTCTGTGTTCAGGTACAGAGCCCCTGGGCCCAGCCAGGGGGACCCTGAGAACTTTGTGCCAAGAGGGGCAGCGAGCCAGTGGTGGGAGGCCTTTTGTCCCAGTGTCTGCGATCCTAGCAGGCCGGCCCGGGCACGGGGAGGGTGGAACCAGGCCCACTGACAGCGTTGTGGAGTGTAAGTGCACGCCTGTCAGCTGGCGCAGGTGGGCTCAGTCTCCCCTCAGCCAGAGCCAGGGCAGGGTGGGCAGCAGCAGGGGAGAGGCCTCTGCACCCAGTGGTCCAGGCAGGCTTCCCAGACGGAGGCCTGGGGCCGCCGCCCTGACCCTGCTCTGCCCCAGGCATGCGTGCGTGCCTGTGGACTTCGAAGAGGTGCACGTGAGCTCCAACGCCGACGAGGAGGACATCCGAAACGCCATCATGGCCATACGGCGGAACCGCGTGGCCCTGAAGGGTGAGCTCGGGGGCCAGGATGGGGCACCGCACGTGATTCGTTTCACCTCCAAGCCGACACTTGTCCCTGGGGCCCCACTGATGCTGCGATTCTGAGATCTCAGTGGCACTAGGCTCTGCGGGAGCCTGTCCAGGGATGGGCCCCCTTCCACCCCCTTCTTCCCTCCTGAGGCAGCCCTCTCTGCTGGAGTCAGCTTTGACCCTCAGAGTCTTTCTTCCCAAACCACATGTCACAGAGATGCAGTTGTAACCCTCTGCCTGCCGCCTTGGTTCCAGTCGGCACAGCTGTGCATGTCACAGACGGGAGCTTTACCCTTTCTGAGTTTGCCTTGGTTTGTGCCAGGTCCTTAACTGTTTCCATCACTCATTCTGCAAACTTCAGACCATTACCTGCTCTGTGTGAGGACTGAGTGAGCAAAGGTGAACCCAGCTCGAGCCCCAGGCCCTGGCAGTCACGTGGAGGGGCAGCCATGTCAACTACAGGGTGCCCAAGGCACTCTGGGTGAAGGAAGTCCAGGCAGGGTGTGAGTTGGAGGGCCGGCGGCCCTGGGGGCCCTGAGAAAACCCTCCTCTACTTGGCACCCTCTGACTGCCTTCTCTCAGCAGCTGCTGGCCCTCTGGGTGCCCTGGTCCCAGCCAAGGTGAAGCTGTGGTCTTTTCCAGGCAACCCCTGCCTGCCTCTGAGCTGCAGCTCTTGTGCTTCCTCGACGCAGGGCCTGGCACTAACTGTGGCCAAGGTCCCCTTGCTGGTGCCAGCCTAGCCACCAGCCTGTTAGTAAGCAAGAGTGGTCACTTTCTGTCCGGCTAGACCCTGGCCTTGCCATTCCCCACCCAGGGTCTAGCAAGACCTTCTGGCCAGATGCCAACCCTTGTTCATTCATTCATTCGCTCAGTATTTATTGAGTGCGTGCTACGTGCCAGGAGCCCATCAGTGAACCGAACGCGTAGACACACATGCCCCTCTGCCCCCATGGGGCTTGCGCTGCAAGTTACGCTAGAGTGTTCCATGAAACACTTCTGCCGCCGGAAGCTGTTGTGTTCTTCTGTTGGAGTCACCCTTGGCACACGTCCCCTGGGTCGGAAAGGGGGATACGGTGGTACAGCTGAGCCTGGGGCGCCCTCTCCAGCCTGCTGGTCTTGTTTCTGTCCTGCAGGCAATATTGAAACAAACCATAACCTGCCGCCATCCCACAAATCCCGAAACAACATCCTTCGGTGAGAGCCAAGTGCATGGGCTGGGGGCTTGGCGGGGGTGGGCGTGCCAGCAGAGACACGTTGCACTTGCCGGCTGCTTCTCCCCCTGTGCCCCTAGCACCAGCCTGGACCTCTACGCCAACGTCATCCACTGTAAGAGCCTGCCGGGAGTGGTGACGCGGCACAGGGACATAGATATCCTCATCGTACGGGAAAACACGGAGGGCGAGTATAGCAGCCTGGAGCATGAGGTGGGGGCGTGTTGGCGGGCGTGAGCTCGGCTAGGGCGCTGGTCGGGGACGCCGTGCCCGAGGGGAACCTCGTGCTAGAGGGCAGGCTCAGACAGGCCGTGGGCCTCTTCTCGCTCGTCCCCTTCTCAGAGTGTGGCAGGGGTGGTGGAGAGCCTGAAGATCATCACCGAGGCCAGGTCGCTGCGCATTGCTGAGTATGCCTTCATGCTGGCCCGGGAGAGCGGGCGCAAGAAAGTGACGGCCGTACACAAGGCCAACATCATGTATGCCCCCCGCCTCGCGCCTCCGCGCTGCTGCCCGGGCCTGCTCTCTGGGACTCGGGGCCCGGGACTACGCCCTGTTGCCCGTTTCCCAGCTGTGGCCTCACCGCAGTGCACACCTAGGGGAGGTGGAACGGGATTCTGCCCGTCCCGCAGACGGCACTGGTTGTAGTTTAGAACCCAGCCTTCTGTGGCGTCTGCGTGCCCCGTCCCTCCAGCTGACGGTTGCAGTGGCCGAGCTGGTGTCCTGCATCCCCCTTAGGAAACTGGGCGATGGGCTCTTCCTCCAGTGCTGCAGGGCGGTGGCAGCCCGTTACCCCCAGATCACCTTCGAGAATATGATCGTGGACAACACCACCATGCAGGTAGTTAGGCTGCCATGCTGCGCGGCCCCCGCCCTGGGCTCCCGGGGCTGCCTGTGCTCCAGGTGCTGGCCGTCCCCTCCTTGCCCCACAGCTGGTGTCCCGGCCCCAGCAGTTCGATGTCATGGTGATGCCCAATCTCTACGGCAACATCGTCAACAACGTCTGCGCGGGGTTGGTCGGGGGCCCCGGCCTCGTAGCTGGGGCCAACTACGGCCACGTGTATGCCGTGTTTGAGACGGTGAGTGCCACCAGCAGTGCCAGGGCCCCTGGCTTTTGTGAACTGTAGCTCACAGACTTCCTAGGTCACCCGTTGAAAGTGTACGATTTATTGGTTTCTAAGATACTCAGAGTTGTGCAACCATCCCCACTCTCTAATTCCAGAACGTTTCCATCACCCCCAGAAGAAATCTCGTACTTGTGGCTGTCACTCTCTGTTCCCCCTTCCCAGCCCCTGGCACCAGAGTCATTTGCTTTCTGTCTCTGGATTTGCCTGTTCTGGACGCTTTACACAAATGCAGTCTACACTCGACGTCCTTGTGTTTCCCAGCCCCCTCCTTTTCGTCTCGCCTCTTCCAGGCTACGAGGAACACAGGCAAGAGCATCGCCAACAGGAACATCGCCAACCCCACGGCCACGCTGCTGGCAAGCTGCATGATGCTCGACCACCTCAAGTAAGTGGCTTCTCGATGCCGGGCCGTTGGCCCCCGGCCCGTGCCCAAGGCCGCGAGGACCAAAGTCTGCCCTTCTTTCTCAGGCTCCACTCCTACGCCACCTCCATCCGCAAGGCCGTCTTGGCATCCATGGACAATGAAAATGTGAGGCTCCCCCCACCTGCCTCCCGTCCAGCTCCCAGCCCAGCCCGGGTTGAGGGGCTGGAAATGGCGACCTGGCACCTTGTGCTTCCCCCAAGGCGGGGGGTTGTACCGGGCAGAGCGGGGGCCTTTGGGGCAGGAGCAGGAATAATAGCTGGTATTGCTGCCCTCCTGGTGGCGCTCCCAGCCCCTGCAGGCCACGGGGCACTGTGGGCAGCCCTGGGCTGCCTGCAGGCTAGGGCGCAGGCGTTGGCCGGGCCCCGCTGTGCGCCCAAGCTTGCCCGTCTCCCGCAGATGCACACCCCAGACATCGGGGGCCGGGGCACCACATCAGAAGCCATCCAGGACATCATCCGCCGTATCCGCGTCATCAACGGCCGGGCCGTGGAGGCCTAGGCCGTCCCCGGGACTGTCTCGGCCCGCCCTTTAGATCCCCTTCGCGCCCCCAGCACCCTGAGTGGCTCGGTGGGTGGACCCAGAATAAACCCACTTCTGCCCCAGCCCTTGGCCGCGTGCTTCTGTCACCCCAGGACGCTGGTGTTTCAGTCACACTTTATTAAGAAAACAGGCAGCACGCTTCCCATTCAGAGGGCCCTCTGCGAGGGTTGGGGGCAGAACGAATTCTGAAAGGCAGGCCTGGCCCTGGTATCTGTCTGCCCTGCTCGGGGGGGGGGGGGGGGGGGGTGGTGGTGGTGGTGGTGGTGGTGTGAGGGGGCGGTGTGAGGCACTCAGCAGGGTGGGTGGGGCGGAGCCGTCCTGCTTTCCGTGAAGGCACTGAGGGCTGGGGGTCGGGGCAGCCAGGACCGTCCCACGCTGCCCAAAGCACCAGCTGGGCCTAGGGGTTGAGCCAAGGGTGCTGGAGGCAGTCGGCCGCGCTGGCCCGCTTTTCGGGGATGTACTCCATCATGGGCAGCAGGAAGGCGCTGAACTGCGTGGCCTGCTCCAGGGGCCACTCGTACTTCTCCGTGAGCACCTCGTACAGGCCCCAGCGCTTGAGGCTGTGGATGTGCCGCAGCTCTCCTGGGGGCAGGCCGGTGGGCCTTAGGTCAGGCTCCACCAGGGAGGACTCTGATCTGGGACCCCTTGCTCCCCCTATTTCAGAACCCAAGGTCCCTGCCCCGCCCCTTGCATCCAGGTGGCCTGCGCCCGCTCGGCCCCACCTCTCCGGTTGAAGAACTCCCGGGAATAGCGGCCCGAGAGGGCAAAGGCCGGGGGGATGTCTCCCAGCAGCTCCACGATGTGGGCGATGTGGTCTGTGAATAGACAGGGGGCTGGGAGGAAGCCGGGCGGCCGGGAGACCCCGAGGCCGAGCCCAGGGCCTGCCTCCCCCTACCCTCGTCACGACTGTAGTCTTCTCCGGAGTGTGGCTCAAACAGGTAGTCGCCAGTGGCCAGCTCGAAGGCCTGGAAGGGGCAGAGGGTGAGGCTGCGGCCGGTGGGCCAGCTCTGGGCAGGGGTAGCCCAAACGGATGTACCATGCACGCCGTGCTCCAGATGTCGGCCGGGGGCCCGTACTCGGCGCCGATGAGCACCTCCACGGCCCGGTACTGCCGCGTCTGGATGTCCTCGGTGAAGTGCTTGTGCTGCAGGCAAGGGGAGCCCTGGGGAGCAGCTGGGGCCATGGCTGGCCTCCCCTCACTGCCCCCCTCTCGTCTCCCACCTCCTCTGGGCCGTGCACCCAAGGAGCACAGTGGGGCTCACTCTGAGCCTCAGTGTCCCCACGTGTCCCGAGGGTCTGGCCAGATGACCTGAGGCTGAGGCTGGCCGCTTCCCTGTGGCCCCCCACCCCCTGCCGTGGGCCCAGCTCTGCTGACCAGGCGGGCCGGTGCTGGTTTCGGCTCAGGCCTGTGCCGCCTCCTTCATAGCAGGGCGCCCGCTCATACCACCCAGCAGGCGTTGCCCAGGTCTGCGATCTTGATCTTGATCTTGTCTGCATTTTGGGGCTCTAGGGGGTTCACCAGGAGGTTGGAGGCACCAAATGGTGCTGGGGAAGCAAGAGAAGGGAGAGAGACTGAGCTGGCCTGGACCTGCCCCGCCCGGCCCCGCCCACCTGTGCCTGCCGCTGCCTGACTTACTGCTGGGTGACAGGAGGCCCCCGGTCTCGCGTTGGTTGGAAGAGCCTGAGAGGATGGAGCACGAGGCGGGGGAGAAGAGGGAGCCCGAGAAGCCTGAGGTCTGGGAGCTGGGGCTGAGGCTGCGGCTGCCCCCGGGGGCAGGGGAGGAGGAGGCCGGGGAGGGGCCGGCCGCGGCCCCCCCAGGGTGGCAGCCAGAAGAGGAGGTGGAGCCGCTGCCCCCCTCTAGTCTTGAGCCAGCGTCTGGGGAGACGGGCGGAGGTGGTGTGTGAGCAGACGCCGCTGCGGCACGTGCCAGGCGGCCCTGCGCCCCCCGGCCCCTCACCCTCGGCCTGGGCCGCTGCCTCCATGGCCTCCAGCCTCTGCAGGTCCCGAAGCCGCTCCTCCAGCAGCCGCTTCTGCTGGTTCCGTTTGCGCCTCATCTTCTTCCTCTTGTTTTTGGACAGCTTACCGGTCTGCCGTTAGAGCCAGGGTCACTCCGGGGTGCCCGTCACCCATCCCCTGAGCAGCCCGAGCCTCTGCCCGCGGCCTGCAGGCCCGGGGGCTCCGGGGACACCAGACGTGGCAGCGCCCCCTCACGCGCCTCCTGTCTCCCCTCCTGCCCGCCACTCCCCAGAGCTTGAGGCTGGGGAGGAACCAGCAGGCCTGCCCGTGGGTGCCAGCCTCCCCTAGGGGCCGCTCCGTCCCCTCCCAGCCTCGGACGCAGTGTCCTTCCACTGAGGCGGGGGCGAGCCCAGCAGCCACCCAGGGCAGTTTGGGGCACGTGGCCCACTCTGCGTATCATCCACATCTGGGCCACCCAGCCGCTTGGAAGTGCCACTGCAGGAGTGCTGGGGAGGGTGGAACCCGAGAGGCTGAGGAAGGTGAGGCCCAGGAAGAGGGGCGCCCCCACTTACCAACACCTCCTGGGGGGCACTGCTGACTGGGGGGTGGGGCAGGCAGAGCATGGAGTGACAGAAGGGAACCGAGACTCAGGCAGGGGCTGAGGCCCACGGGCCCCGCCCCGCCCCGCTCAGCCTCTTGGTACCTGTGGACCGGGATGGGGGCGGGGCCCCTGACCGCTGCCACTCTGTGGCCTCCGCGGCCAGGCGCCTGATGTAGGCATCGCCCACACACAGCAGGATGTTTTCAGGCTTGATGTCCGTGTGGATGACCTTGCACTTGGTGTGGAGGTAATCCAGGCCGCGCAGCACCTGGGGGGAGCCGCTCCTGAGCTCCCCCGGCGCCGCCCAGGCCGCCCCGCAGCGCCCTTCGGCCAGATGCCTGCCGCTCACCTGCCTAACGATGCTCTTCACGCAGGGCACGGGCAGGCCCTGGTAGTTGGACTTGATGATCCACTTGAGGAGCTGGTGGCCTAGGACCTCCAGTACCATGCACACGTCTTGGGCCGGGAGTGAAGGGCGGTCAGTGGGCAAGCAGCTGGGGCACAGGCCCTGCCCGCCCTCAGCTGGGGTGGGGGAGCAGCGAGCCTCGGGCAGTGCAGAGCCGGGTCTGGGAGGTCCCGGTATTGCTACCATCCCGGTGTCACAGTGTCCCCGTCACTCTTAGGTGTGCCAGTTGGGACAGTACCTTCCGCGGTCACCCTAGGGAGAGGGCACTGGAGGAATAGACGGGTTTCTCAGCCCATCTCCAGTCCTACACCCAAGTCTGCCAAAGAGCCTACGGACAGCCCCCCGAAAGGGAAGGCACTGCCACAGAGGTGGGCCCTCCCACCTGGGGGTAACCCAGCAACGCCCGTGGATAGCCAGTGCCAACCTGGTTATCCGCTCCCTGCCCCCCACCACAGAAACACAAATCCCCAAAGTGGTGATGGAGATATTTCGCAGTGTCACTGGAAGGGATAATCCCCATCGTGCAGATCGGCAAACTGAGGCCCTAGGAGCTGGGAAGGCACGAGCCAGCTGGCCCCTGCGCTGCCACACTGCTTGCTCAGCCTACGAAGGATACGGACTCCATTAACCCCAGAGATCCTGAAGTCGTCGATGAGCTGGACAATGGTTTCTCTCTTGGGGTCACTGGGGTCGCTGTCTCGGACCTGGAGCAAAAGCCAAGGGGCCACAGACGGCTGCCACCTGCCCCTCGCCAGCTGCTCCCCGGGCGGCCCCTCTGGGGTGGGGGCCTCCCTCCCGCCCCAGCTGGGCCCCGCTGGAAGAAAGGCTGCCGGCCCGCCCTTGCCCGCTCCTCGGGTCCTCCCACTCCACGGAGCCAGCTGGAGCCTGCCCCTCCGGGAGCCCTGCCCCCACCCCCGCGGAGCCCCGGCAGGCCTTGCACCCACATTGCCAGGCCCTGGGCGGCTCCTGGGGCGCTGGGAGCGGGTAGGGGAGGCGCCTCACACATTTCAGGAGCTTGATCTCATCCACAGCTGTCTCCGTGTAATGCCCTGCGCTCTTCACCACTTTGAGGGCCACGAAGCGCTTGCGCCTGCGACACCGAGACCCGCGTCGGCTGCTGGCACCGGCCAGACCCACGGGGCCGTCGCCGTGGCCTCAGCGGTGCCCAAGGGCAGGACCCCAGCTGGCGTGGGGCCTCGGGGGGTGGAGGGGGCACTCACTGGATGTCCCAGCAGAGCCAGACGGTGGAGAAGTGGCCCCAGCCCAGCTTGCGCACCACGTGGTACCGCCCATTGAACAGGTCCCCGATCTTCACGGGGTAGTAGCCACCTGGGGAAGGGAGCCCGTCGGGCGCGGTGGGGGTGTTGCCTTCCCCGTGCCCAGGACAGCGCGGCCCGCCGGCGCCCGGCCCACGTGGGCTGGCCCTGGCCCTGGCCCCTCCCCGCGGGCGGCGCCGAGGCAGGCCTCACCCTTGCAGTAGTCCTTGGCATCCTCCTGCTCCTCGTCGTCGGAGCCTAGTAGCCCCCGTAGTATCCGTGGCGCCGGCGCGGCGGGGGCCCGTTCGGAGCCTGAGGACTCGGGCCCACAGGAGGCCTGCGAGCTGTGGGTGGGGTGGGTGGGCGGTGAGCGCGCGCGCGAGGCGCCGGGGGCCCCGGGCGCCCAGGCCGAGCCCTACCTGCTGCTGCTGCTGCTGCTGCCGCTGTCCCCGCCGCCACCCAGCGCGCTGGTGCTCATCCCGGCAGCGCTGCCCGCGGCTCCGGCGCCCCGGGCGGCTGCTCCTGTGGGGCCCGGCCGCGGCCTGCGCATTTATAGCCTCGGCCGCTGATCTCACCCGCCTTTATAAATAGCCTCCCAGCTGCTCGGCTGTGGGCAAGGTATGCAGCGGGGAGGGGGCGGCGACGGCGGCCTTGGAGGGCTCGGCCCCCAGGACGAGGCCCCCCGCCCCCCCCGGGGCTGGCAGAGGGCACCACTCCACCGACACGGTGTGACACATCCTCCACAGTGAGCTCCCTCGCACCCCAGGGCCAAGGGGTCACCCACGCTGGGATGTGGTGATGCGGGCCCCAGGCCGAGCCCCTGCGCCTCAGGGCTGGCAGAGGGGACCGTTGAGTAGGCATGTGGCGGTGACCTGGTCCTCAGACTGAATCCCTGTGCTCCAGAGCCCGCTGATGGGGACAGCCACACAAGGGCACTGCGGGCATGGCGGGCCGGGCTTTCACCCCTGCTCACGTGCCCTAGGGTGCCGGTGACACTCTGGGAACATTCTCTGGCTTCCTGTTTGGCCCTTGGGGGAGCCTTCCCAGAGGCGATCCCTGCCATTCCCACGGGTACCTCATTCCCTGCCCCCTCTCTGCTGGGTCCCCGCTTTTCCGATGGCTCCTTGATCCCCAAGACAGGCTGGGGCCCTCCTGTCCCTCAGTGTAGCGTCGCTGGGGGCCCTGGCCAGGCAAAGGTCAGGGGCGTGAGCTGCGGGCAGCTCTTCCCACCACAGGTGCCGGGCCTGAGTGACGGCCTGGGGATGGCCCGCCTGGGACTCTACTGCTGCACGGTCTCTCCCGGCTCCCTGCGGCCCAGCCCTCCCTTGCTTACTGGCTCCAAGACGTGCACATATCCACGTAGGAGGCGTAGGGAGCTGTTCTTCCTGGCCCCGCCCTCAGGGGTCCTCAAGTGGGAAGCAAGTAAGCCCACAGCTCTAGTGGGCTAGTGGCAGAGGTGTCCGGGTCAGGCAGAGAGCCCTTGGAGCTTGTGACCTTGGGACCCCATCCAAGGGACCAGGAAGAAGAATTGGGTCCCCAGAAAGGGGGTGGGTGGGGAAGCCTCCAGGGAGGCAGCAGGATGGGCTGGAGACCTCCGTGGCTGGCGTGGGTGGGGAAGACGAGGGGAGGCCTTGGGCGGCCAAGGAGCCCCCCGAGCCTGTGGGCACTACTGTGGGCTTCCGGCAGAGACCGGTGGGCACTTTGGCTCTTCAGAAAGAACACTGGCTGCTCCCAGGAGGGCTGGGGGGCGAAGAGGGGAGCCAGGAGGCCAGCTGGGGACTGTCAGAGTCAGAGGGAAGCGGAGGGGACCTGGCAGTGACTGGCGACACTTGGTTCTACGTCCCTGTGCCAAGGAAAGGACTGGGAGGATGGGGTGGCATAGATGGGGGCCTGAGGGCAGGGGCACCTTTCCCGCAGGGGTCAGGGGAGGGAGGAGAGCAAGGCCTCGGAGTCCTCTTTTTCTCAGGTAGCAGAAGTTGTAGCCCTGGGCCGAGGGGAGGGCCGTGCTGGGGCACTGAAGAGACTCACAGGCGAAGGTGGGGCTGGGCATTGGGCTTCTTCTAAAGACATTTCTATTTTATTTCCAGATGTGATGCTCCAGCAAACATAAATACAGTGGGGAAGGGGGAGGGAGAAAGGATGGCTATAAGTTAGAAACCCAGGCGGGGAAGGAGGGAAGGGGAGGGGGTGCGGGGGGGGCGGGTAGGCAGCAGGGAGCCGCTCCCGCTCTCTGCCGGCCACTCCCGTGTCGCCGGCTCCTTCGAGGCTCCGTCCAGGGCATTGAACCGGCAGATCCTGCTGCTGCCCAGCTCACAGGTCAGTCACCTTGTTCTCCACCAGGGCGGCAACCTGCTGCAGGCGGCAGGCCAGTTGCATCTTCTGGCCCACAGGGTCCTCCTCCAGGGCACTGATGATCTACCAGAGCAGAGGAGGCCGGCCCGCCTGAGGCCCTGGCCCTCGGCCCACCGGCCGCCCTGCCCTGGCTCCATCTCAGTAGCAGCCTGGGGAGCCAGAGCTCCCTGAGGAATCCGGACGGATGCCGAGCCCCTTCCCCAACCTGGGCCTTTCCTCTCCTCTGTCCAGATTGGGCCTGGACACTGCCTCTCGCCCCCGGGGAGACTCCTGGGGCCTCCCTCTGGGCTCTGGGCTCCGGGCTCTGGAGGCATGCCCCTCCCCCCCAGAGTGCCCCGGGCCTCACCTGGTCGTAGTACCTGTGGATGTGGGTGTAGAGTTCTTGCAGAGCTTCCAGACAGTGGGGAGCGGAGGTGTAATTCTAGGGGCAGCACGCGGGGGTTGAGGCCCCAGCCCGGGCGTCGAGCCAAGCCTCCCCCTTCCCCTCTGCCCGCCTCCCCCGCCCCAGGTGTGGAAGGGTGCACCCTCTGGGCCGGGCCTCACCCCCGAGAGCTCGGCCAGAGCCGAGTTCATCTCCTGGTAGCTCGCCGGAGAGCTCTGGCGAATGTCGGAGTAGTATCTGGAGGAGGGGACAGAGTTAGGGGCAGGCAGCACCCATTCCCTCGTCCGTGATGCCCCGACACCTACCTCTCCACCATCTGCTTGTAGCGAGGGATCTCCCGGGCGTAGAGCAGTTTGTTCACGGGGGAATCCTGTTCTGGGCAGGGGTGGGCGTGAGCGGGAGCTGGGGAGCTCTGCCCTGGTTTTCTGACTGTGCCACTCGTGCCCCCCCAGCCCCACCCAGGGCTCTGCTCCGAGCCCCCGTGGCTCCCCCGCCAGGCTTTCTTCCTCTGCCCTCACCCGGCCCACTTTATGCTCCGAGATGGTGCAGGAGTCCATGAAGGTCTGGGCGATGACGGTGAGGACGGCGTCCACGTTGTCCGACACCCGCACGTCAAAGATGAGCTGTGGGTTCTTCAGGGTGTTCACCCAGAACCGCAAGAGTAGGCTGGGGACACGGGCCAGCCGCGGCGTGAGCAGGCTGCCCCAGCTCCCATCCTCAGCCTGGTCCCCGGCCCTGAGCTGGCCTGCGAGCCCGTGCGGGGGCAGCCGGGAACCCAGGGCGAGGGCCGCCGGGCCCTGGGCTTCTGTCCCGGCCCTGCCGCCCCCGCCCTGCCAGCGTCCTCTCTGCACGGGGGCAGCAGGCGAGGCACCTGTTAGTCTTCCAGATGTGTAAGGTCTCCAGGTCCTCAATGCCGTGCTTCTCGGCCAGCTCGTCCAGGAAGTCAAACAGGTACTTGACAGCGATGGGCACAGGCCGGTTCACGCTGAGGATGGCCTGGAAGGCGTCGTCCACAAACTTCTGCAGTGTGCCCTAGAAGGCAGGGCGCGGGCGGTATGGGGGGGGGGGCAGGGTGTGTGCGCCTCGAAGCCGCGGCCAGCCGCGGCCTGCCTCAGTGGGTGGGGCCGCCCCGTCACCCCAGCTCCCCGGCCCACCTACCTTCATGGACAGCAGGCGGGTGAGGTAGATCTCCGGAATGGCCTTGGCCCGCGTCCGCTCCCGCTCCGGCTCCCTCAGGCTGCTGCGCCGCGCCTTCGCTGCTTCTGGCTCATCGGTGACTTTCACCAGGTGCCAGAGGCGGACCCCGCCGTCCTCACCGTCCTCCAGCGCGGGGACGTCTGAGGGCACAGAAGCCGGGCCTCAGTCCTGTGCACCCTCATGCCGCCGGCCGGGGAGGCCCAGCCTGCTTCCCTGGTGAGGTGGGGCAGGGTGGGGGGCGCCGAGGGCCGCAGGGTAAGAGAGATGTGGAGGACAGGGTGGCAGCCCAGGGGCTCGCTCGGCCCAGCACCCCACGGCCCTGGAGCTTCCCGACCCGGACGCACCGCCGCCCTCGTCCACCCCGGGCCCCCGGCTCAGCCTGGAGTTGTGGCTTCCCCGCTGGCGAGGTTTGGGGAGACCCGGACACGGCAGACGGCATGACCGGGACTCCGGCCTGCCCACCTCGAAGTCGGGGGCAGGTTGGTGCGGCTGGGCCACGGCACTCACTCTCCCCAGAGGGGCAGCTCGGGGCCGGGCTCTGGGAGACGGCGCCTCCGTTGTGCAGCTGGGGAATGAGCCTCACCGTGGCTCCATCCGGGACCTGGCGGGGAGGGGAGCAGAGGCTGGGCTCCCTCCCTGGCTGACCCGAGGCGGGAGCCTGCCCCCAGCGCCCACCTGCCCGGCACCTTGTAATGCTGCAGGGTGTTGAGTCTCTTCCAGCGGTTCTGAGTCACGGAGGTCAGGTCCTCGTCCGACAGGGTTAGGTGACCGGCCAGGCCTGAGCGCCACTCTTGGGGGGACCCAGGGAAGCCGGTCAGCCCACGGCCTGTTCCCGTAGGGCGGAGCCGAGTGGCCACAGGTGAGAAGAGCCTCGGGCGGGGCAGGAGGGGTAGGTTCTCACCGAGGTCTAGGGCGTGCACTGAGGGCCTCTGGGAGAAGGGGGTGCCCTTGTAGACTTGGTCCAGCACCTTCTCCTTGACCTGGGTGATGGTGTCCGTGTCGAGCACCCGGGCGGGCACGCGCTGCACCACGCTGCCCGCCGCAGCCCCACCAACCCCCGGGCCAGCCAGCACCGTCAGCGTCAGGGCCCGGAATTCCACGTCCTCCCGCAGCAGGCGGCTGTCGTTCAGGGTCCGTTTTGCCTTGCCCGTCACGGCGTCCACGGGGCCCTTGTCCACCTGGTACTGGATGGCCCGCAGGAGCACGTAGAGCGGCTCACCCGCTACCTCCTGCAACCACCAGGAAGGGCTGGCGTCAGCTGGGGGGCGGTGGGCGGTGCGGGCAGGGAGGGGCGGCCGCTGCACAGAGCGAAGATGGACGGCAGGCAACACCAGCAGCCTCTGCTTCACATCCAGCCGGGCAAATGTTCGTAGCCTTCCCTCACCGACCCCCCGCCCTCGAGCCCGAGGCCCCTGGGCGGAATGGGGGCGCAGATCAGTGAGGCCAGAGGCAGCAGCCCCAGAATGGCGTGAGGGGAGAGGGGCCCTCACCCTCAGGAAGGCGTAGAGACAGATGGACACCCAGTTGGTGAGCAGCTTCTCCACCATAGTCTCCGTCCTGCAGGGAGCGGGCCCCGGGTCAGAGGGGCTGCTGCAGGGCCACCCTGTCTCCAGGCTGAGGCAGGCGGTAGTGGGAGGGCAGAGCTGCTCCGCCTGGCCACCCTTTGTGCCCGGCTCGCCGCTCAGGGTGCCCATCTGCTTCCCCACCAGCGGCTCCGGACCCAGCCCGCCTCCCAGGGCTTCCCAGCCCCACGCACGCCAGGACAAGGCTGGACGGAGCCAGCTCCCCTGCTGCCGGGACCGGCCAGGCCAAGGCCAACCTGCGTAGCATGAGCTTGGGGTTCTTCTGCACGTAATGGGCAGCCAGGTCTCCGAGCAGCGTCCTCACGATGTCGGTCAGGTACTCGAGCTTGCCGTGCAGCGCCAGGGACAGCAGCGAAGCCACGAGGCAGCGGTCCCGCTGGGAGAAGCTGGGCTGCTCCTCCAGGGTGTGGATGAGCTAGGCGGGAGGAGGGGGTGCTGGCACCCACCCCGGGAAGCCCTGCGCCCCACACATCCTCCCACGCCCGAGCCCACACCTGCTGCCTGGCCCGCTTCCTCGCCCAGGCCCGCCTCCCGCCCCCGCGGCCCTCACCGTAAGGAGGAAGGGCTTGCTGTTGAGCAGGTTGGAGAGCTGCATGAGGCCCTGGCGCACCGGCGCGCGGCGGCCCTCCTCCCCGGGCCCCTCGAGGGCAGGCTGCAGCGGGCAGCTGCCGCGCCCGGGGAAGAAGGCGCGCTCGGCGTACGTGCGGTAGTCCAGGAAGGGGATCCCGCTGGCCTCCAGGTCGCTGCTGAGGTCAGTCATCTCTGTCATCAGGTCTGTAGGCCAGGAGCCACTGAGGTGTGAGCTCAGGCCCAGGTCCGCCCTCTACCCTCTCCCCACCGCCCTCTCCCGACCTGTGAACTCCTTTCGGCACTGGTCGCCTACGCCGATCTCCAGGTTCTCCAGCTGCACCAGAACCTTCTGGTAGTCCCGCAGGGCCTGCTTGCTCTTGTGCCTGCGGCCCAGGGGCCAGGTGTCAGCCACGGGACCAGAACTGCCTGGGCCGAGGCCACTGCGCCAAGATGGCCGCCTGCGCAGAGGCCCGCCGTGGGCCACCCTTTCCGAAGGTGAGGAGGGGAGTTGGGGCGGGTGCGCGCGTGGCAGGGCGGCCCCCTCACCTGTACACGAGGGTCAGGAGGAGCACGGCGGCGATCGGCACGGCCACGCCCAGGCCCAGGCCCGCCTGGGCCTCCACGGGGAAGGCAGAGAGCGCGGGCTCAGCCTCGTACTGGACGGGGCCCAGCGGCAGCCGCACGTTGCCCATCTGCACCTGCAGCGGGGACGCGGGGCTCTTGAGCGCCGGCCTGCAGCGCTCCGCCCGCCCAGCCCGGCACCCCGGGCCCAGCCTCACCACGAACTGCGGCAGGGGTCTGGAGCCATTGGTGGGCTGCGGGGCCCGCGCGGGCGGCTCGCAGTACAGGTGGGTGAGCGTGAGAGTCTTCACCAGGCACTCGCCGTCGCCGATGTGCACGCGCACCTCCTCCTTGCTGATGCCCAGGTTGAGACCCTCACCCTGGAAGCCGGATCCGGGGCCTGAGTTGAGCCACCCAGCTGGTGCCCACAGCCCCCGCGCAGCGGCGGCCGGCAGGAGGCCTCACCTCCACGTCCAGGATGTGGCCTGGCTTGAGGCGGTAGGGGCGGGCTCGGCTGAGTGGGGCCAGGCGGGGGTTGGGCTGGTACAGGAAGTCCTGGCCCCCACTGGCGCGGGCGAAGTCCACATGCACGTTGTCCAGGGCGAAGAAGACGCGCCGGGGGCTGGCCCCGTCCGGCACTGCAGGGCTCCGGCACAGGAGGAGGCTGGACGAGTTGACGGAGCAGACGGTGGAGCACTGCGAGGCGGCGGGGCCGGGACGAGGCAGGGTGAGCCGGGGCTGCCCGCTCGCTCCCAGGGACGTGGGGGCCACCCCGCCCCCTCGCGGGGCACGGCGTCACCTGCTGGTGGGGCCTCACCTGCAGCAGGCCCCCCTCAAGCTGGGTGCAAGCCTGGGGGGCTGCGGCGGGGGCCCAACAGCTCCCCCTGGGGGTCGGGTCCCGGGGCTGCACCGCCACAGCCGTCTCCTCTGCGGCCTCCAGCCACACGGACAGCAGGGGCCGCTCTACCACGTCCAGGCCCGTGCCCCTGACTCGGATCAGCCGCCCGCCCCTGCGCCAGGATAGCACTCAGCAGGACCAGGGGCGGCGGGCAGCCCAGTCCGGTCCTGGCTGCCCACCCTCCCGGCAGGGTGCACAGGTTGCCCCGGGTGGATCAGGTCCTCACCCCCGGAAGCTGACGCTGGGCTCCGCCGCCACGAGCTGGGGGTCGGCGGTGTAGTGGAAGGGGCTGGCGAGCAGCGTGCGCTGGGCACGGCCGAAGACCACTCGAACCACAGCTTCTCCTGGGCTGGCCTGGGGCGTGGTGTGGCACACGATGGCCTCAGGACACACTGGCTCCCTTCTGCAGGGTGGGGAGGTATCTGGCATCTTGGGCTCTAGCCTCAGCCCGGCCTCCCCACCAGAGGCCTGCTTTGCCTCCCTCACCAAGGGCAGAGACCCCTGGGGTGGGCACGGCAGCCGTGGACCTGGGACTTTCACGGGGGCCTTGGGGAGCCCTGAGCTCATCGCCCCCATTGTACGCAAGGGGACGCTGGGGCCCATAGGGAGTATCCCCAGCTGACAGCGACCAGCTGGGGTCAGGAGGAGGGACTCACATACGACAGGGCTGGCTGCCCACAAAGGCACTGATGTTGCCTCCCGTCTGCAGGTGCTGCCCATGGATGGTGAGCTGGGTGCCCCCTGCCTGGGGGCCCCACTGGGGACTCAGGCTCAGCAGGACGGGGTCCTGGGGGACAGGGCAAGCTGGGGCACGTGGAGGCCCACTTCTCAGCTCTGCCTCCTGGGCCACGGCTGACCCTGCTCTCCCTCTGGAAGCCCTGTGCCCAGCTTCTGCAGCCCCGCAGCTCTCCTGCCAGCCGCCCTGCCCCACCAGGGGGTGCTCTTCTCTCCTCGCTGCGTCTCCTTGTCCTCTGCCGCGGCTTGCACCTCCCAGGCCCCCCTCCCCGCAGCTCTAAGCCCCAAGATCCAGTCACCTCCTTGGGGTGCTGCCCCTGCCCCTGCACCCACTGCTCCCACCCCAGGCTCTCTGGCTCCAGCAAGTCTCGAGGGCTCGGGCTGGCACCTGGAGGCATCCCTGCTCTCCCCCATCCCCTTGCCCGCAGGCAGCCGGGTGGGCAGCAAGTCCTGACAGCTCTGCGTCCCCGAGTGGTCCCCCTGGCCATCCGGCGGCCGCTGCACTCACTGCTTCCGCTGCTTGCCTCCCTCCTGGACAGCGGCCGGTGGGCAGCGTCCTCACCATCCCGCCACTGCCCACAGCCCACCGTCCACTCAGTGGCCAGAGCGATCACTCGGATCGCGTGGCTTCCCTCCTGGACATGAGGTGACGCTTCCCACTAACCTTAGGTCAGGTTGGAAATCCTCACGTAGGTGTCACTGCCCTCCTGTCCCTTCTTTCTACTACCCCCTCTGTGGGGAGCACCCTGGGTGGGCACTGACCTGGTAGGTGAAGTGCTGGGTTGAGATGCCCGGTGGCCGACTCTTAACGGCCACTTGGATTGGGCCCACGGTGCCGTTGGGGGCAGGAGATGTCACACACACAATTCTGCAGAGCGAAGGCCCGAGAGCTGCTCAGGAGCCCCGTGGGCCGAGCCCTCGCCTGTCGGGAGCTGCAGGCCGCCTGCCAGCCGCTGCCCAGAGCCCACCCCCTCCACTCCTCTCGCTGCCAGCCCCCCCCCACTTCCCCCGGCCTCATCTTCCTTCGGCGCATCTGACCCCGGCCCACGTTTCTTGGCTGCGAGCCTCCCTTCTCTCTGGGCGGCCAGTCTCTGAGGGCCTCCTTGGGAGGGCGTCCCTCCGCCCCCGGCTGCCAGGATGCCTCACCGGGCAGAGATGCGGTAGAGAGAGGGGTCAGGGCTGCAGGGCCGGCCAGCCACGCTCACGGCGTCCTGCACGTCGGCAAAGTCCCGGCCCAGGTTGGAGCCCAGGATGGTGAGGGCCAAGCCGCCCTCAGTGGGGCCGGTCAGGGGCTCAATCTGCAACAGGGAAGGGTGGTGATGGGATGCCCCCAACCTGCTCCTCCTTTGCGGTGTCGGGGGGTGCCTGGCCAGCCGACCAGACCGAGGTGGGACACAGCTGCTAGGGTTTGGGGGCCTGGGGCAGGGCTGCGCTGACCCTGGTAAAGCTGAGACAGTGGGGGGCAGGGCGGGGCCAGGCGGACCGCGATGGGGGATGGGGGATGAGTGAGAGGCTGGGCCGTAGGGGAGGGCTGGGGACTCACCGCGTCGATGCTGGGTGCGGGACACAGCAGCTCCACGGCCCCAGGCGGGCACAGCGGCCCGTAGCGGCAGGTGGGCCGGTCGTGGCTGCACCACAGGCAGCCCAGGCTCCCGCTGGCCGCCTGGCAGTGGCTGCAGTCGGGGTGGCCCACGGCGCAGTCGTACAGGGTCACTAGGAAAGGCCAGGCGGCGCGCTGAGGCGCCTCCCCCGGCTGCACACCCCGCCCTGCCTGCTGTGCCGCCCCCAGGCTCACCATGAAGAGTGCGGGCATTGTCCAGCCTCTGGCCCTCGCCCCGGGTGACGTAGATGGGCACCGGGAGCTCCCGCTGGGCCATGGAGGGCTGGAACTGTGGGTGGAGGGCGGGGTCAGGCCCGACCCAACTCGGGACACCCCCTGACCCCCGCCCGCCTCCTCCAGGACGCTCCTCCCAGAATGGGTGCCATTGTTCAGGGCCCCCGCATCTCCCAGCAGGGGCTGTGGGCACCACGTTCCTGTGCACGCCCAGGCCTGCCCACGGCAGGCCTCCTGAGTGACGACAGGCTGAAGGGGGCGAGCCCCTGAGGGCCCGGGCGTCCAGTGGCAGGTGAGTCTGTGGGGCAGCTGCCCACCTGCTGGGCCTGGCAGTGGATGAGGCCGGCGTCCCCGGCCACCTCCTCCAGGGAGGCTGGCAGCCTCTGCAGTTCTCCGGGCAGCTCCAGCCAGCAGTGGTAGGAGGCAGGCAGGCCCTGGGGGTGGGCTCTGTCAGCATCCTGGACGCTGTCAGCCGCTACCACTGCCCCTCCCCCGCTGTCGCTGTTCCCCCACCCACCGGAATGCTCACCCGGAAATGCTGAAGGTTCCGCACGCGCAGGGCCAAACGGCTCTCCCAGCCCACAGGCACCAGGAGGGGGCCTACCAGGCCCTCGACCCGGGGACAAGCCCCTGGGCCCCGCACCTGGATGTCCACCTGGGGGAAGGAGACCCCTTAGCGCTTCAGGAGTCGAGGGGCCTAGGCGGGCCTGGGGTAGGGCGGGCGCACGGCGGAGGTGAAGAGAAGCCAGCAGGCTGGGCCCGCCCACCTGTTGGGCACTGTAGATGGTCCTCTCGCCCTCCGGGCAGCGTTCCCCGTACACACAGCGGCTGTTCTGGGGGCACCAGTGGCACCTCCAGCGGCTGCCCACACAAGCACTGCACCTGGGGGGACGGGGGACTGCTCAGGTGGGGCGCCATCGGGAGTCACCACCCCTACCCAGCGGCTGGGCCCGGCACTCACGGAGCAGCCGCCTCCAAGGCCTGCACGGCACTGCAGTCGTAGAAGGAGAAGTTGGTGGTAGCCACGACCACGTCCTCGAACATCAGGGCCAGGGGCAAGGTGATGTGCTCTGGGGGGGCATATGGTGGTGGCAGGGGCGGCCATGTGGCTCCTGCCCCTCCGGCTCCCCCCTTGCCCCTCGCCCCGGGCGCCCCTCACCTGTGCCTGGAGGGTTATGCGGCAGCTGGTCTTGGGGAGGGGTGACGCAGGCCACGTGGGTCCCTTCCACGTGAGCCAAGCTGTCATAGTTCCCAAAGGCACAGTGGAAGTATTCGTCCACGGTGAGGGTGGGCAGCCGGGGCACAGACAAGGTGACCTGCGACGCACGCGAGGAAAGCACAGCAGGCGGGGGCCTCCTGGGGGGCCCAGCTCGCCGAGGGAGAGGGATCCAGGGCAAGGGAGGGCTGGGAGCAGAGGCAGCAGGAGAGGAGGAAGACGGGGCAGCCCCCGCCCCGGCAGGCGGCGGCAGGCATCTGACCTGGCCCTGCTCCTGGCGGGGGTGCTGGGCCGGCAGCAGGCTCTGGATGTGCAGGCAGCGGCCGTCCTCGTAGCTCCATAGCCACTGGTTGGGCTGGGCCGCCCGCCCGCACTGGCCCTTGCGGGTACACCTGTGGGGCAGGGGCCCGTTGGGTCCCTGTGTGGGACTCAGGCTCCCTGGGTGATTTGCGGCAAGGGGCTTGGGAGGACGGCCCAGCTGGAGCGCAGCGAGCAGTGGGGGTGAAAGGGACTCTGCTCAGAGAGGAAGGGGCCAAGCGCACGAGCACGTGAACCTGACTTAGGGTTGCCGTGAGGGATTCCTGAGGCTGCCGTGTGGAGCGTGGGCTGGAGAGGAGCTGGACCGGGCCAGGGGACACCTGAGAGAGGTGACGGAGGCCTGGCCCAGAGGGGGCTGGGGGGAGGAGAAGTGGACAGGCTGGGCAGCGGGGGGAAGGGGACGCCACCAGATTCTCGGTTGGGTACGCAGGGCAGGATGGGGGAACTCAGCGACGGCCCTGCGTCCCACCTCGGGGACGCGACCCGGCCTCCTGGCCCACCTAGAAGTGCTCCGGGAGCAGCCCCCACTCACCTGCCCTGCAGGACGCACCAGCCGCACAGGGGGTCCCGGGCCTGGAGGCAGCTGCTGCAGTCGGGGAACTGGGGGCAGGCTGCCACGGGTAAGCGGTCCACCTGGACAGGCGGCGGGGTACGGAGGTGGTGGCTGCAGGGCCTCGGGCCTCGTGTGCTCACCCCCCACCCCCGGGACAGCCCTCACCTGCTGGGAAGTCAGCACGTAGAGGTGGCTGCCACTGCTGTCCACCAGCAGGTCGGGGCTGATGGCCGAGCCCGGGGGCCCCACTTGTTGTGAGTGGTACACCTGGCCTCGGGTGCCATTGAGGAAGACCTGGGGGGATGACAAGGGCAGGGCTGGGCCAGCCCGCCGAGCCAAGGCCTGCTCTCAAGATGGCCGCAGGCTAACCGTTCGGAGCAGGTGCTGTCCCGGCTGGGGTTCCCGGGGAGCATCCCGGCCCCCAGAGCTGTCTCCCCTTCTTGCCGGCCCAGGGCGGCCAGGCCGTGCCGTGGAGGGTGGGGCAGGCCCACGGGCATCCAGCCTGCCCATGTCGCCTCACCCAGCTAGGGAGGCAGAGCCACCCTGGGTGGGGCCCTTGGGTGCCAGGGGAGGAAGGGCAGTTGTGGGGAGACAAGCAGGTCATGAAAAGGCAAGAGTCTCCTCTTATCGGCTGGGAACCAGCCGTCAGTGTGCGGCCTGGCTTTCCGACCTGCCAGCAGGGCGCAGGCCGAGAGGTGTGGCAGGAACCCGTGACTCACGGGGCTTCTGGGAGCCCCCACAGGGCAGGAGCGCCTCCAGTCAGGCCACTGAGGCCGGGCCCGGCCTGGCAGCATTGAGGCTGGGACCGGGGGTCTGGCTGAGGCCCGCCCCGCCTTCACCAGGCCCTTACTTTATGCAGCTGGCCCTGGATGTCCCCCAGGAACGCTATCGTGTGTCCGTCTGCCTGGAGGGCTGCGACTGCGCTGATGGAGTTTCTGAGTTGCAGCAGAGGCCCCGCCTCCAGGGGCCTGCGGCCCGCGATGGGGCTAGGGGTGTGTTCGTCGCCACAGGGGTATGACTCGGGGGAGTCCTGCAGGGGCGGAGAGGAGGGATTCAATTCCTGGAAGAGGCACGAGGTACCCTCCCTGGGCCCAGATCTGCAGTCAGCCCAGGATGGCAAGGCAGCAGGCGAGAAGGGCTCAAGGTTGCGCCGCAGAGAGGGAGAGGCTGGCCGAGGAGACTCAGACAGGCGGGCCCCTCCTTGCCATCCTCTAAAGCAGAGGTCACAGGCGATTGTCGCATGGGAGCGTCCAGCTGCCCTCGGCCAGGACTACGTGTGGCAGCCCCGGCCCTGGTCAGAGAGATGCTGCAGGTCCACAGAGGGACAGGGCCGGGGTGGCAGGCCGGGCGACACGAGGCCGCGGGAGAGGCGGGAGCCGCTGCCAGGTGGCGGTGCGGAAAGCCTCAGGTGAGAGGGCAGGGGTGAGGCCCGGGCCCAGCCACTCACGGGCGGCAGGGTGACGCAGCGCGATGTGACGCCGTACTCCACGGTGGCTTCCTCCGTGCCGCCGGGGCCCCGGCCGCCCGTGGTGTAGCAAAGGCGCCGGGCCCGCTCCATGGTCGCGTCCAGGTCGGCCAGGGGAAAGGCGCACAGGGCTGCCTGCACCCCCCTCGGGCCGGCAGCAAACGCTCCCAGTAAGGCGCCTGGGGCGAGGGAGGCGGCCTGGATGAGGCCATGGCCCCGGCAGGTGAGGGGCACTTCCACATAGGAGTAGAGGTTGGCGTCCCCCAGGCAGACCCGAGCCACGTAGGAGCGGTACTCGGCCTGTGCCCGGGCCCCACGGCGGCGGAAGACGAAGTAGGCCGAGCGAGCGTCAGCGAGGGCCGCCACGTAGCTGTTGTTGTAGTCGGAGAGGTCGCCCACCACCAAGCGGCCCAGGCCCTCGCTGGAGAAGGGCTGTGGCCCAGCCAGCTGGCGCACGGTCAGGGGTGGCACCCCGCCCGACAGCTTGCCCGCCAGGCCCCTGGCCACCAGCAGGAGGTCCCCGCCTGGCCCGGGCACCACCAGGCCCACCGTAGCCACGCCCACGGCGTTGGCAGCCACGAACTGCCCGTCGCCGGGGTCCTCGGCCCGGTACAGCAGCTGCGCCACATCCTCGAGGCGCCGCTTCTCACACACTCCCTGCCGCACCTGCCCGCAGGCCACCAGCTCCCGGGCCCGGCCGCTCACCAGCAGCAGTTGGTTGGCATTGTCGGTGAGCCGGGCCTGCGGGCACTCGGCCGGCTCCCGGAAGGGCACACAGTCGGGGCTGTCGAGGACCGGGCCTGTGACAGCCACCGACTCGAGCCGCAGCGCGGGGCTGAGCTGGAAAAGGCGGTTCACCGCGCCCACGTAGAGCGCGCCCCGGCCTGGGGCCAGCGCCAAGCGGTTGAGGGTGGTATTGGGCGCTGGGAAGCGGTGTGCCCACGTCGGGGCGAGTGGTGGGCACAGCAGCGGCAGCACGAGCAGCAGGCAGGCGCCCAGTGGAGGCCGGGGCGCCATCGCGGGGCCCTGGGGGAGGCCGGGCAGGAAGGCACGAGTCAGGGCGGCCGTGGGAATGGAGGACGAGGGGGCAGGAGGAAAAGGAGAATCCAGGAGAGACAGAGACAACAGAAGGGGAGGGGAAGAAGGACGGAGAGGCAGAGAGACAGCAGCAGAAAGCGGGGGCAGGGAGCAGCAGGGGAAGCGGAGAGGGAAAGAGTCAGAGGGAGACAGGGACGGGGCGGGGTGGGGGGTGGGTACGGAGAGTCCCCAGGAGGTGGGGGGCGGGGTGCACGCATGCACGAGGAATTTCCTTCATCTACTTTAGATGCATCTAGATTGTGGAAGGGGGCAGATCCTGAAAAGCCACAGGAACACCAACAGAAGGACTGAGTGGCAGAGAGAGGAGAGACCACAGAAAGGAGAGCAGGGCGGAGAGTGGGGGGCGGCGGCGGAGGGCGGCGGAGGGCGAGGGGAAAGGGGACAGGAGCCCAGAGACCAGGGCCTGAGGGCCAGCGAGGGTGGGAGAGAAAAGCTGCCCTGGGAAGCCAGCGGAAGAGAGGAGAGAGCCAGACACCCCGCTGCCTGCCCCAGAGGAAGCAAGGGGCCGGTGGCCAGGGCCGAGGCAGAGGAGAACAGAGGGCTGGGAGGGCCCCAGACTGAGCTGGGGGTGCTCAGAGCGGGGATGGGGGAGTTGGGGGGCACCAAGAGACAACCCAGGGTGCAGGGGGTTGGGGGAGGCCTGTCCCTTGCCCCATCAGCCCCGGCAGCCAGGGTCCACTGGGACTGGCACGGGGAGGGTTAACGTGGGGGGGGTGGAGTGAGAAGAGGACAGCCAGAGAGGGCGGGAGGGGAGAGGAGAGCTTGAAAGAAAGTCCTAGCCAGAAGCTGGGCATGGGCTCCCTTCCCCACCCATTTGGGGCCCAAGGCTGAGCCCTGAGGGGAAGGGCGGGGCCCTAGCCTCCAGAGGAGGCTCTGATCCGGGGTTCTGCTCCGCCTTCCAGCTCACCTCCCGCTGCCCAGCAGCCTCCTGCAGTGCCCAGGTGACACGCGCCACGAATCCCTGGGCCGTGATGGCCCCTCACGCCTCTCTCCTCCTGACCCCGGCACAGAAGCCAGGTCCTGAGTTGAGCCAAGGTCCCGCACAGCTGGGCGTGTGGGCGCGTGCCAGCCAGGAGTGGGCCCGCTGTCATTCAGCAGCCTGCCGGCTCCGGCCCCCCAGCTGCGGGGAGAGCTCAGAGGACGCCCCTGGGCCCTTATCTTGGGAATACAGACAGGAAGGTCAGGCCTGGCCTGGGGACAGGGCCGTTTCCTCTGGACCCTGGTATCGGTGGCAGTGTCTGTGGCGGGTGAGGGGCAGACGGCCCGCAGCTGGAGGCGCAGCGCGTGGGAGCCCAGGCTCCAGGCTCCTCCGCGCTCCTCACCTGCCTTCCCTGCCCCAGAGGGGGGTCTCTGGGGACGCAGGACTCAGGCACTTACCGCAGCGAAGGGCAGCAGCAGAGGCGTCTCCCGGGGCAGTGGTGACGGACACAGGATGGCTGTGGGGGGCATTGTCCTGAGTAGGAGGGAGACAGGCAAGGCTTGGTTCCATTCACACTCAACCCTGGGGGAGGAGGGAGGCCAGGAGGGCTGAGGCCTGGCAGCCAGGCTCCACCACAGCTGGCAGCTTTGTCAATAGTGGCCGGGCCAAGGCAGCCCTGCCTCCACGCCAACAATGTCCCCTCTGTCCAGAGGCCCAGGCCAGGGACCCGCTATATGGTGTCCCTATCCCCATCCAGGCTGTTCTGACCAGGGGGCTCCCTGCCACTCCCCACCCCCAGAGAGACACCCCCTGGGATCTGGGGACAAAGGGACAGGGTTTCCTTCAGCCAGAAAAATGAGACCCACACAGCCAGTCCCCCACTCCCGCCCTGTGCCAGCCAGCGTGCTCCTCCCCGTGTCCCCCCGGGGTCCCTGTGAAGGGTGCAGAGTGGGCCACGGAGCCCCCCTGCGAGGGCCAGGGCCCTGCGCCCCTGCATAGCAGGCCTCACCCTCGGTAGCCTTGGCGCCTGGCTGGAGGCGAGTCCTGACCCTCAATGCCTGCGTTTGTCCAGGCGGGGGGCAGGGGAGAGACTGGCCAAGGCAGCCCGCCTGGGAGACCTTCTCCCCTCACGCCCCCCCACCCCCAGGGACTGGCAAAGTCGTGCCAGGTACAGTCTGGTGCCAGCATAGAGGATGCACGGGAGGGGGTGGGAACCCAGCCCTTAGCTTCAGACTTGGCAACTGGTCGCAGGCTGTCCCCCTCCCGCTCGCTCGGGGAAATACCATCCCAGGATGGGTCTGGATCTCCCCCTTCACGTGTGGGGTGGGGAAGGGAGTGGCAGCCGGCAGCCGGCTCCTCTGCCTCCCTCAGAGGGCACCGTCCGCACACCAAGGCGGCAGGGCTCAGGCCGTGACCCGAGGTGCGGGAACAGGTGTGCTTGAGTCAGGCTCCCCGTTTCCTCCACAGGGTGCGGTAGCAGCAGGCAGGCTCAGGGGTGAGGTGACAGCCACAGGGCTCGCTGCCACCTGGCTGGGCCAGTTGGGTGGCTGTAGGAGCGGGGAGCCAGGCGGGCCGCTTCCCTACCCCGTGCCCTGCCCCGTGGCCAGAGGCGCCAGCTCTCGCATTTGGGGGCAGCAGCCGCAGCCCTACCTCCCAGCGCCAGGGCCACCCGTTGGCCAGGACGGGGGGGGGGGGGGGGGGGGGGGGGCGGGGGGGGGAATCCGTGCCCCCAGGCATCAGGAGGTGTCGTCGCAGGACTTGGGCTGGCGCCTAAGCGCTTTCGCCTGATTCGGGCTAGTCGGCCTGTGGACCCCTGGCTTCTCCCGGCTCCCAGGTGGCGCCCCCCACCCCGACCCGGCGACCCCTGCACCCCGCGCCCTAGCCAGCCCCGGCTCCTGCCTACCTGAGCGGGCCGCCGGCCGGGCCGAGGAGCAGCTGGCGGTGCCAGGAGTGCGTCCCGGAGGAGCCCCAGTCTCCCTCCCCACAATGCAATCGCTCCCAGCCCGAGTTGTCCTGGGTGGCCCGGGAAGCCCAGCCCCTCCGCGCCCACCCCTTTGCCCGACGGCGCAGGGCAGGGCACTGCTGCCCTCTGCCGGCCTCGGTGGGCATGGCAGAGGGCCGGCCGCGCACCTGCCCGGAGCAGGTGAGAGGGGGCGGTGCCCTCCCATGGGGGGGGTGGGGGCAGGCGGGCATTCCATAGCCTTCCATGAAGTGCCCTGACTGAGCGCCAGACTTGGCCCTGGCACTGGCACCGTTCAGAGCCAAAGCCCACAGCCACCTGCCCCGAGAGTCTCCCGGGTCTCAGGGGCAGAACTACTTGCCAACAGATGAGACCCCACTGCCAGGACAGCCCATTTGTGGAGGGCACTGTGGGTCACCAAGGAGGGGGAGTCAAGTCTGGGGGCGCTCAGGGCATCACGGAGAGCATCACAGAGGAAGTGAAGTTTAAGCTGACCTTGAAGCACACGGCGCTACTCCTACTGTCATCCTCCGATGTACCAGGGCTGGTCTAAGAGTTCAGTCCTTCCAATGACCCCAGAGCGGGTGCAGTTATTTCCCCTGGTTCACGGGTGGGGAGACTGAGGCTCGCAAGGTTAGGAAACTTGCACAAAGTCACAGGGCTAGTAAGTGGTAAGGCTGAGAGTCGACCGCGGGTCCCTGCCCTTAACCATCAGGCCACGAGGCCCTGAACCATGAAGGGCAGCAGGCATTGGGCAGGAAGGGAGATGGGGACTGCCCGAGGCCAAGCCTGCCGGTGACACGCCCACAGGGCATTTTCTCCTACCTGGAGCACAAGTTGGTCGAGGTGGGCTTCGAGGCTGCAGAGGGCTGGCAAACGGCTTTGCATTTGAACAAGCGCAAGCTGGCGGCCCAGGGGTGGAGAGCATGGGGGAAACCTGGATCGGGGGGGCTGTAGGCGTGGAGAGGGGGAGCGGGACCCAGGAGACGTGGCGGTGGACAGGGTGTAAGCGGCGAACGCAGAAGGATCCAGGAGATCCCTGGGCTCTTTCTGCTGGGGCGTCACTCCCTATGGAGCAGGGGTGCCAGTGGAGGGGAGGACTGAGGGGCCCACAAGGCAGGAGGAGGTGGCCAATGGAGCTGGTGGGGTCTTAGCGTAAGAAGCTTGGCTCGGGGTGAAGAGCACTGGGGGTGGGTGGGAGTCACAAGAGGGAACTGGGAGACCAGGGGCGTCAGGGGAGGCAAGCGACCCAGAACCCGAAGGCCCAGCAGATCCGGAGGGCTACACCCCGCTCCCCCAAGGGGGAAGGCCAAATGCCCAAGAAGGGGCCAGGGAGGGATCTAGAAGCTCCGGGAGAGGCAGGCTGTCGGGAGAGTGATGGGGGAGGGTCTCTGAACACTAAGACTGGAAGGACTGTCCCCCCACCATGGCCAGCTGGGCCCCTCCCCTCCACCGTGTCCCTCCTCAGCCTCCACCCCAGCACACACGTGTCCTTGGTGGCTTCGGGAAAGACAGACGCCTTCAGTCCCAGCGCTGGGAACATTTGTCCTACCTTTCCACAGAAGAAAATAAATCTGTCTCCAGGCAACACAATTTTTAATAAGTATGTATGTGTATGGCCTGCAAGGGCCTTGTCCACCGGTCCCAGGCAGAAGACAGGCAGCCCCTAGTCTGAAGTCAGTGGCAACGGTGAAGGACCTTTGCAAGCTTTGTGAGTTTTAACATCTTACACAAAGGGAATCCTGTTGTTTTCCTTCTGCCAGTGGCTCCTTCCCCTCGCAGCTGGCCTTTGGAGATGTATCTGTGCCGATCCATGTGGATGGCCCATTCGTCCAGCTGCATGGGATCCTTCCATCAGTATCCCTGCGAGGGGTGGGGAGGCGGCCTTGCTGAGGGCGGGGTTCTCTAGATGCTGGAAGGGGACTCGCCGGGTCATAGGGCACGTGCGCTCCGAGTTTGCCAGGGGCGGAGGAATCGCTTTCCAAGCTGGTGGCCCACATGACACTCCCACTGCCACTGTATAGACATTTATTTCTGTTTCTCCTCATCTTCACCAGTACTTGGACTTAGTACTTTTACTTTGTGTTTCGTACTTTCGGTCAATACAGTGGGTGTGAAATGGTGATGCCTTGCTGGACTTTGTTTTGGCTGCGTTGGGTCTTCCTTGCTGCGCGTGGGCTTTTCTCTGGTTGCGGCGAGTGGGGGCTGCTCTTCGTTGCGGTGCGTGGGCTTCTCATTGTGGTGGCTTCTCTTGTTGCGGAGCACGGGCCATAGGCGCGTGGGCTTCAGTAGTTGTAGCACGCGGGCTCAGTAGTTGTGGCTCGCGGGCTCTAGAGCGCAGGCTCAGTAGTTGCGGCGCGTGGGCTTAGTTGCTCCGCGGCCTGTGGGATCTTCCTGGACCAGGGCTCAAACCCGTGTCCCCTGCGTTGGCAGGCGGATTCTTAACCACTGTGCCATCAGGGAAGTCCCCCCGTCTTATTTTTTATTTTAATGTTTTAATTGAAGTATAGTTGATTTACAATGTTGTGTTAATTTCTGCTGTTCAGAAAAGTGACTCAGTTATACACATATATAGATTCTTTTTTATATTCTTTTCCATTATGGTTTATGGCAGGATGTTGAATGTAGTTCTCTGTCTATCCCTGTTTTACTTACTACAGCTTTAAAAGCAAGCCTTGATACCGGGAGGGGGTCATCATCTTTCAAAATTCTGTCACCTATTCTAGGCCCTTTAGTTTTCCTTAGAAGTTTCAAAAACAGCTTGTCAAGTTCCAGGAAACACCGTTGGGATTTTTTTGAAGAGGTAAATGGAGGTTTTGTTGAATTTTGAATCCCTTTGAAGACTAGTCATCTCTAAAATATCATTTCCCCACCTCTGAGCATAGCATCTCTCTCTAGTTATTAAGATCCTTTCAGTACATTTTCCCCTAAGGACTTGAACATCACGTGTTTGGTAGAGCTGTTACTAGGGACTTGCTTTTTAAAAAATATTTACTTATTTATTATTTGTTTGGCTGCGTCGGGTCTTAGTTGCTGCGTGAGGGATCTTTGTTGTGGCATGGGGGATCTTTTAGAAGCGGCATGCGGGATCTAGTTCCCTGACCAGGGATCGAACCCAGGCCCCCTGCATTGGGAGTGCAGAGCCTTAGCCACTGGACCACCAGGGAAGTCCCAGGACTTGCTTTTTTATGGCATTATAAATGCTATCTTCTTCTTAATTCACTTTCTGATTGTGCTGCTGGTACATAGAAACACAACTGACTTTTTAAAAACTGAAGTACAGTTGATTTACAATGTTGTGTTAGTTTCCGGTGTACAACAAAGGAAACAGAATTGACTTTGGCGTATGCATTTTGTCTCAAGCAGCCTCATAAATGCTTGTATTAGGGCTAATAATTCTTTGTGGATTCTTTTTATGTTTTTCCAAGGAAGGTGACTTTTTAAAAAAATTTATTTGGTTGCACTGGGTGTCAGTTGTGGCAGGCGGGCTCCTTAGTTGCGGCTTGCCAGCTCCTTAGTTGCGGCACGTGAGCTCTTAGTTGCGGCATGCGTGTGGGATATGGTTCCCTGACCAGGGATCAAACCCAGGCCCCCTGCACTGGGAGTTCATAGTCTTATCCACTGTGCCACCAGGGAAGTCCCCTGTGGATTCTTTTTGGTTTTCTACTTACACAGTCATGCCATCTGGGAGGAATGACTGCTTTGTTTCTTCTTTTCCAGTCCTTTTAACTACAGTTTCTTTTTCTCACTTTACTTCCCTGGACAGTACAAGGTTGAATGGAAGCAAAGAGAATATTCTTAAGGTTTCATCATTAATTAAGATGTTTGCAGAGGGTGTTTACAGACACCTTTATGAGATTAAGGCAGGTCCCTTCCAGTCCTAGTTTGCTATATGTTGAATTTTATCAAATGCATTCAGAAAAAGCACTGAGTTGATGACAGAATGTTCCTCCTCCCATCAGTTAATGTGTTCAGTTGTGTTAATTGATTATCTAATGTTAAACCACCCTCGCATTTTCTGGGCTAAACTCAACTTTGTCATGGTGTAGTGGCTGGATGGGTTTTGTTGTTGTTTTTGGAGCACGTCCTCTTTTTCTGTTCCCTGGAACAATTTATCTAAGACGAGGGTTATCAGTTCCTTAAAGGCTTGATGGAATACATCTGTAAAACTATCTAGGCCTTCCTTGTTGTTGCAGCCACCAGCCCCTCTATCCATACATTTTAAATCACATTGCCGATTTCTTTAGTAATTATGGGACTGTTCAGGTTTTCTGTTTCTTCTTGAGTCAATTTTTTTATTGTGGTCAAAAATACATAACATAAAGTTTACCATCTTAACCATTTTTAAGTGTATAGTTAAGCAGTGCTAGGTACACTCACATTGTTGTGAAACGGATCTCCAGAACTTTTTCATCTTGCAAAACTGAAACGCTATATCCATTAAGCAACTCTGCTTTTCCCCAGCCCCTGGCACCCACCCTTCTACTTTCTGTGTCTATAAATTTGGCTATTCTAGGGACCTCACATAGGTGGAATCGTGCAATATTCGTCTTTTGTGACTGACTTATTTCACATAACATAATGTCATCAAGGGTCACCCATGTTGTAGCATCTGGCAGGATTTCCTTCCTTTTAAGGAGGAATAATATTCCATTTTGTGTCTAGACCACATTTTGTTCATCCTTTCATCAGTCAGCGGACACTGAGGTTGCTTCTACCTCTTGACTATCGTGAATGGTGCTGCCACGAACATGGATATGTAAATAGCTCTGCTCTCGATTCTTTTAGATACATACTCAGAAGTGGGATTGCTGGACCACATGGTACTTCTATGTTTAATTTTCTGAGGAACTTCCTTGCCATTTTCTATGTCAGTTACACCATTTTACAATCCCACCAACAGTGCACAAGACTTCTAATTTCTCCACATTCTTGACACTATTTGACGTTTTCTGGGTTTTTTTGGGGTTTTTTAAAAAAATAGTAACCATTCTAATGGGTGTCAGGTAATTTATTGTGGTTTTGATTTACATTTCTTGATGATTAGTGATGTCGAGCATGTTTTTGTATGCTTGTTGGCCACTTGTATATCATCTTCGGGGTAATGTCTATTCAAGGCCTTTGCACATTTTTTAAATCTTTTCTTAAAACTTAATTTATTTTATTTTTGGCTGCGTTGGGTCTTCGTTGCCACGCACAGGCTTTCTCTAGTTGCGGCGAGCGGGGGCTACTCTTCGTTGCGGTGCGTGGGCTTCTCATTGCGGTGGCTTCTCTTGTTGCGGAGCACGGGCTCCAGGCTTGCGGGCTTCAGTAATTGTAGCACGCGGGTTCAGTAGTTGTGACTCTCGGGCTCTAGAGCGCAGGCTCAGTAGTTGTGGCGCATGGGCTTCGTTGCTCCACGGCACGTGGGATCTTCCCAGACCAGGGAAGATCGAACCTGTGTCCCCTGCATTGGCAGGCGGATTCTTAACCACTGTGCCACCAGAGAAGTCCCTTTGCACGTTTTGAAATCAGGTAATTGGATTTGTTGTTGTTGAGTTGTAGGAGTTCTTTGTATATTCTGGGTATTAACCCTTTATCAGATATGTGACTTATATTTTCTCCCGTTCTGTAGGAGGCCTTTTTACTCTGTTTGTTGTATCCTTTGTTGCTACACGTGTCCCTACTGTCAACCAGAAGACAATATTCCCAATGACTCTGAAGCCCCCATATACCCTGTTCCTCCCTTGACATAAGCAACCACTAGCCTTTCCTTACTTTTCTTACTTGTCCCACATATGCATCATCTCTAAACAATATATCTTATATTTTTAGAGCTTATATAAATGGAATCATACTGGATGTATTTTTCTGTAACCTGTTGCTTTAGTTCCATATTACATTTGTGACATGCATCCGAGTGTGATACATCTAGCTGGAGTTCATTCATTTTTATCGCTGAATGGTTTTCCATCATATGACTGCAACATAGTTTGTTTTTTCACCTGTTAATGGACACCTGGGTTTTTTCTGGCTTTTGCTTATTATAAACAATGCTGCCTGTGAACGACCTGTACGCGTAATCTGGGGTATTTGTGAAGGACCTTCTCTAGGGTGTGCTCAAGAGTGACCTTGTTAGGCCATAAATATGTACATCTTTAATTCTACTAGATAACACCAAATTGTTTTCCAGAGTGGCTGTACAAGTTTGTGTAGCACCACAGTGTACGAGTTCCTGCTACTCCATATCAATGCCGACACCTGCTATTGTCTGACTTCTTAATTTCTATCAGTCAGTGGATGGGAATAAAAAGATATATCACTGTGGCTTTAATCTGCATTTCCAAAGACCCTCTGTTCTAACTTGCCAGGGAATAAAGTGTGGTCTTCTGCATGAGGTGGGGTAAAGATGTGAGCATCTAGCAGCTTCATATATATAAAGCTGATATATATATATATATATATAATTGAAATATATGTGATCTAGCAGCCTCTTGCACGGGTGTCCAAGCTCCCATGCTTAAGCCAGAGTCTCTCATTATGTTGGAAAGGGCTATGGTATCCGTGGTTTTACCCCTGTTTTCCTCTCCTTTCATTCTTGCCAGAGCCTTGTGTCTATCTTACTAATTTCAAAGAACCAACTTTTGGTTTTATTGATCTTTGTTTTTTCTATTTCATTAATTTCTGCTGTCTTTGTGATTTCCTTCCTTCTACTTTCTTTGGGTTTATTCTACTGTGGTTTTTCTAACTTCCTGGGTTGGGGCTCAGCTTACTTTTTTAAGGCTATACATTTACTCTTAAGTACTGCTTGAGCTACACTCCACACGTTTTCAAATGTCGCGTTTTCATTGTTGTTCAGTTCTAACATTTTTTTAGATTTTCATTATATTTCTTCTTGGACCAATCAGTTATTGGGAAGTGTATTTTTAAATTTAAATTTGTAAATTTAAATTTTCAAACATATGGGAGGACTTAATTTTAGCTTTGTTATCCATTTATGATCTTATTCTATTGCAGTTTGAGAACATGCTCTGTACGATACCCATTCTTCTAGCATTTGCTGAGATTTGTTTTGTGGCTGCGAACATGGTGGGTTTTATTAAGTGTTCAAGGTGAACTTGAAGTGTGTAGTCTCTAGTTTGGGGATGTCTGTTAATCAAGTGTGTTCAGTTTGTGCTATATTCTTCCTATTTTTGTCTGCTTGAGCTACCAATTGGAGTGAGAGGTAGTGCGATTTACTGTGGTGAATTTACTAATTTATTAATTTTTCCTTTTACTGCTACTTTTTTTTTTTTTTTTTTGCGGTACGCGGGCCTCTCACTGCTGCGGCCTCTCCCGTTGCGGAGCACAGGCTCCGGACGCGCAGGCTCAGCGGCCATGGCTCACGGGCCCAGCCGCTCCGCGGCATGTGGGATCTTCCCGGACCGGGGCACGAACCCGTGTCCCCTGCATCGGCAGGCGGACTCTCAACCACTGCGCCACCAGGGAAGCCCACTGCTACTTTTTTGTTTGATGTACATTAGAGGCTCTGTCATTAGGCAGCTACAGACACATTCAGAATGGTTAATGCTTCTGAATGGATTATTTCTTTAATCATTGGGCAGCAACCCCTTTTACTCCTAATAATGATTTGTGCCCTGAGGTGTACTTTGTCTGATGTTAATTTCTCTCCACTAACTTCCTTTTGAATGGTATTCGCTGGGTATGCCTGTTTCCATTTGTATCAATTAGGGTTTGGTGGCAGACCACAGAACCATTCTAGCTTTGTAAGTTGAAAAAAAAAAAGGATTTATTATCAGGTAGGGACGGCTTGCACAATCTTGGGAACAGATGGAGGAACACCTCCTAACCCTCCAAATTGCCACTTGTCCTGGATCAGGAACAAATCCTGACCTCAAAACTCAGCTAAGGGACTTCCCTGGTGGCGCAGTGCTTAAGAATCGCCTGCCAATGCACGGGACACGGGTTCGAGCCCTGGTCCGGGAAGATCCCACGTGCCGCGGAGCAACTAAGCCCGTGCGCCACAACTACTGAGCCTGTGCTCTAGAGCCTGCGAGCCACAACTACTGAGCCTGAGTGCTACAACTACTGAGCCCACATGCCTAGAGCCCGTGCTCCATGACAAGAGAAGCCACCGCAATGAGAAGCCTGCACATCGTAACGAAGAGTAGCCCCCACTCGCTGCAACTAGAGAAAGCCTGTGCGCAGCAACGAAGACCCAACGCAGCCAAAAATAAATGAGAAAAAAAAAAAAAACTCAGAGAAAACGCCGTCTATCTCCCGTCCCCCAGATGAGAGACCAAGCACCGCGCGTCCATGCATCTCTTCAACCACCAGCTGCCTCTCTGCTGGCCAATGCACCCTCGGACCACCTCCTAGCGCTTACTCATCATTTCCGCTGGGGCCAAGGGCCTGGGCCCAGCAAGCACTAATCACGCAGCACCTTCTCCCCGACCTGTCCCTTCTTCCGCAATGGATGCCGTCGCCCAACCGGCCACTCAAGCCAGAACCCAGGGGTCACCTTGACTCTCACTCCACCCGTCCCCTCCCCCAGAGTCTGAGGTACCCCCCGCATGACTTTCTTCTATTCTCTCTAGTGCATCTGGGATTTCAGGCCTCAGCACATCTGGCCTGGGTTGCGTCAAGCGGTGTGCTCCTTCGTCTATGTCTATCTCTTTACCTGTGATCCATCCATCCATCCATCTATCATCATCACCAGTCTATCATCTCTCTTTATTATCTATCAATCGTCGATCACTTCTACCTCTTTCTGATCAATGTATCCATCACCTATTATCTATTTTTTGAGGCGAAATTCACATCACACAAAATTAACCCTTTTAAAGTGCACAATTTGTTGGTAGTTAGCATACTGACAGTATTGTGCAACCATCACCTCTGTAGTTCCAGAACATTCTCATTACCCCAAAAGGAAACCTTGACCCCATTCAGCAGTCACTATCCAGCCCCTGGCACCCACTGGTCTGCTTTCTTTGTCAAGCTGAATAATACTCCATTGTACGGACAGACCACATTTTGCTTGTCCATTCATCTGTTGATGGACATTCGAGTTGTTTCCACTTTTGGTTACCATCAATAGTACTGTTAATAATGTTCACGTATGAGGTTTTTTTAAAAAAATTTATTTATTATTTTTGGCTGCATTGGGTCTTCGTTGCTGTGCGCGGGCTTTCTCTAGTAGCGGCGAGCGGGGGCTACTCTTTGTCGTGGTGCGCAGGCTTCTCATTGCGGTGGCTTCTCTTGTTGCAGGGCACGGGCTCTAGGCGCGTGGGCTTCATTGGTTGTGGCACGCGGGCTCAGTAGTTGTGGCTCGTGGGCCCTAGAGCGCAGGCTCAGTAGTTGTGGCGCACGGGCTTAGTTGCTCCGTGGCACGTGGGATCTTCCCGGACCAGGGCTCAAACCCGTGTCCCCTGCATTGGCAGGCGGATTCTTAACCACTGCGCCACCAGGGAAGCCCCACGTATAAGGTTTTGATTGAACATCTATTTTCCATTCTCTTGGGTCTACGTCTCCGAGTGGAATTGCTGGGTCACACGGGAACTCTGCCTAGCTTTCCAGGACCTGCCACGCTGCTCCCCACGATGGCTGCCCCACCTCTGTCCCAGCAGCAGTGCGTGAGCCAAGCACAGTGCTCTTGCCTCCCCCCAAGCAACCCTCCACGCAGCCTCCTTTAAGCATGAATCCCATGTTGTTTCCATCCTGCTGAAAACCCTTCCGTGGCTTCTCGCTGCTTCTGAAGGCCAGGCTCTGGAAGTGAGGCCCCTCCCTCCCCCCTGCATCTTGCTCCTGATTTACCCCTGGGCCTCGGCACAAGCGTTCCCCCCTCCTAGAAGGTCTAGAAGCACTGTGTCCCCACTGCTCCTTGCCTGGCTGGCTCAGGACTCTTCCTCCTCCGTGTCCCCTGCCAGCCCATTTGGCAGCTCACTGGTTTTCTCTCAGCATCTCTCTTGGAGCTGTCACGGGTGGACTGGACCTCGGTCCTCTCCTCTCCACCCTGGCACAGGGTCGGGCTGGGTCCAGAGTCCCCTTCCGGCTCAGCCATCCTTTTTGAGATGTTGCTGATGCCGCCTGCCCACGGCTGTGTCTGCCGGAGAACGCACAGGGCAGCATCTTCGGCTGGGGGTGGGATCAAGGCTCCTCCCCCCCGCCCCAGGCCACTGCTGCCCGTCCCGCCTCTCCCCCAAGCCCCGACGGACAAAGACGCTGGGAGGCAGGACTGCACTTTCCACAGGAGGTTTTTACTGAGGAACTGAGGGAGGTTCCCCGACCCGAGGGCTGAGGGCCCGAAAGGCACACGGCGGCGCGGTGGCGGGGTCTCCCCCTCGGGTGGGGGCAGTCTTTGCAGAGACAGCTTCCCCACCGACCCCTCTTTGGCACTGAACTGGCAGCCCCAGCGTCCCCGCCCCCACCCACGCCCTGGTGGTTGGCAGTGTAGGCCGGTGGGGTAGCGGGCTGGCTGGGGGCCCAGGCCACCTCTCCCGCTAGCAGGGTGCTCACGTTGAAGATGGAGAGGGCTGCAAAGGGGAATCCAATAAATTAGCTTGAAGGAGAGAGGGTTAGGGACGGAGGCGGACGGGGACTACATTCTTGTCATTGCTCGGTAGGAAATGTTGTGCAATTCTTTCTCCCGAGGGCTCTTTGGGATGACTGGTGGGGAGAAGGGGCACAGATGACGGGCCCTGCCTCATCGCGGGGCCCACTTGGCCGTTTTTATGGCAGTGAGGGTGTTCCGGGGGACGGGAGCCTCGGCGGGCCACTGGGATGATGGCAATAGAGAGATGGACCGTCTGTGATGTCTCCAAGGGACCGCAGAGGAGGGAATGGGGGGACTCCAGACTTAGGAGGCGCTGCCCCGCAAACACCAAGGCTCCTGGGCACAGGCTGGTGCTGTGAGCGGGGCCGCGCCTCTGGCCCCTCTCCCCTTCCACTTGCCCAGGTCCCAGTCTGGTGGGGCTGGGAAGCGGGCACAGGTTTCGCTGGCTGTCCTCTGGGAGGCCTGGGAGGACGGCAAAGCATGCAGGGTGGGCCCGCAGCGGGGCGGTGGAGGGGAAGGCTTGGTGGGCAGGCGCTCCGTTTCCTTCACGTGGTCCGAGGGCTTGGTGTGGGGCGTGGGCCAAGGGCTAAGAGCCAGGGCCGTCTGTCAGGTGGCAGCGGCCTGCAGGACTCCAGGGCCTTGGCCCAGGATCTGGCAGAGCTCCTGGAGGCGCCGCTGCATCTTGGGGATGCCCGCCAGCTGCTGCTCAAGCCGCTGCTTTTCCTCAGTCAGGCTCAGGCGGGCGGCCGAGTCCAGCTTCTCGAACTTCCAGCCACCCTCCCCGTCGAACTGTAGTAGGTGTGTGTGGTACTTCCTGTCCCAGGAGAGGGAGAGGGAGGTTGTTTGGCAGCACCGCCCCCTCCCCCGCTGCAAAGCCACGGGCGCATCGCTCGCCAGAAGTGAGGGCACCTACCACAGGGAGGGTCGGTGGGTGATGGAAAGCAGGGCAATGCCTGCATCCTTGGCCGCCTGGAAGATCTTGCCTTCCACGTCGATGCTCACGGCACTGGTACATTCATCCAGGAGGGCGTACTTGGGCCTTGGGGGTGGGGGCTGAGTGGGTGAGCCTGTGGACCCTCCAACAGCCCCAACAGCCCGGGCTGGCCCCAGGCCCCAGGGGGGGGCGGGAAGCCTGATCTGCGTGCTGACCCCCTGTCCTTTCGATCCCATCCCTGCTGGGCCCTGGGGGGGGGGGGCAGGGCAAGGCCTCCTGGTGGCGCTGCCCTCCCCGCTTAAGGGGCTCCCGGGGAGCACAGATGCCGAGCGGGCTCCTGGGAGCACCCAGGCAGCACCCTTGTCTCTGCCGCTGGCTCGGAGGACCTCCAGTGCCCGAGGGAGCCCAGCCACTCAGGACAGAGTGGCTCACCTGTGGTAGAACATGCGGGCCATGCCAACTCTCTGCTTCTCGCCCCCGGACAGAACGTCCTTCCAGTCACACACGGCCTCCCAACCTGGCAGGAGACAAAGGTCGCTGTTCAGTTCAACAAGGGCCGGGCAGCACGGGCAGAGGGCCCGGGCCCAGGCGCAGTGGCTGCGGTGGGAGGGGCCGGGCCACCAACAGTAGCGGAACATGGCAGCGCACGTGACTCGGAGAAAGGCTGTCCGCTGGGGATGTGTGCTCTGGGTACCTGTCCGTCTGTGGGGACACCGGAATAGTTCAAAAGAGCTGGGAGCAGAATTACATCCCCTCCAAGAAAAGACATATGGGAGTCCTCACCCGCAGGACATGAGAATGCCACTGCATTTGGAGACAGGGTCTTTACAGAGGTGATCGAGTTAAAGTGAGGTCACGGGGGTGCGTCCTCATCCGATGGGACTGGTGTCCTTATAAAAAGGGGACACTTGGAGACGCAGACACGCACAGAGGAGAGACGGCGTGAAGACACAAGGAGCAGACAGCAACTACAAGCCCAGGAGAGAGGCCTGGAACAGACCCTCCCTCGCGGTCCGCAGAAGCAACTGCCCCTGCCCACAGCCCTGGATCTTGGCCTCCCGGCCTGCACAACTGGGAGACGATACATCTCTGTCATTTGCCCCACCCAATCTGTGGCGCCAGCGAACTCACACAGGACCTAATGGGGTGCTAATCAAGTGCCAGTGGGCATCAAACAGTCATGGCAGAGCCCCAGGGATGGCTGCGATGGGCTCTCCAGAAGGCTTCTCACCCACAGGCGCCAGGCCTGTGCGTCTCTGCTTGGTGGAGCACGGCAGCCAGGCTCAGGGGGCGAGTGGGTGATCCATCAGAGATGCCTCCTCGCCTGCTCCCTCCACTGCCTTTCCAGAAAACTAGAGGTTTTGGCAGGGCACGTGGCCACACACAAAAAAGACAAAATCCCCCAGCTTGCTTTGATGAGAGGTTTAACCACAGGACTGAATTCTGGCCAGTGGGGTGTAAGTGTAAGTGTTAACACACGTGGCAGCTTCTGGAACGTTCTTTAAAGGAACTTTCTTTAAATCATTCTATGATTTGCACCCCACCCCGCCCCTGGGATGTGATGTGATGCCGGAGCCACGTATAGCGGAGCGACCTGGGGGCCGTTGTGGAGTGGGGCTTGGCCTCAGGGGTGTGAGCAGCCCAGGAGGAGGGGTACACTCCCAGGGCGAGGGAAAGAGGCCCGACCAAGCCAGGGGGAAGCTGGGGGATGAAGCTTTGCAGGGACCGTGGCGACCAGGGCAGGCCCGGGAGGAACAGCCCCACCGAATCCACTGCCTGTGGCCCCCTTTCTGCACAGGTGACGACACCTGGGAGGGACTCTCATGAGTCACCCGCCATGTCCTGCAGAGCCCCCATGGGTCCTCAAAGGTGCTCTTTCATTCACTGCCGGCACTGAGGTTGAGACTGGTACCTGGCCCCTTCTACAGGTGGAAAGCATCTCAAGAGGTCAGGTTTTGCTCAAGGTCAAGCTGCCCCTCGGTAGCCTAGGCAGGACTCGGACCTCTGCCACTCAGCTTTCAGTATAAAAATCCAAACTCTGGCAGCTGGGCCGCAATCTCCTCTTCCGCCCCTCTGGGCACGATAGGCAATTAAAGACCAACCTGAGAAGTCCCCAAGCGATGCGTTCTCTGGCCATCGGCCTGTCCCTCCCTCCTGCGGTCTCTTCCCAGTGGACACACCTCCCAGGCTCGAGCCAGACACGTGGGTGGGCAGGCGTCCCCTCCACCTCTGCTCTGCACGCTCCAGGCTGCCCTGCCCACACCCGTGCTCTGCCCTCTCGCTGAAATGCATAACTGACCTGTCGCTTCCCTGCCTGGCCCAAGAGGCCCTGCCTGCCAC
Source organism: Phocoena phocoena (assembly GCF_963924675.1). Taxonomy (NCBI): domain Eukaryota; kingdom Metazoa; phylum Chordata; class Mammalia; order Artiodactyla; family Phocoenidae; genus Phocoena; species Phocoena phocoena. The sequence goes on along the minus strand of NC_089240.1, from coordinate 128,217,453 downwards.
GGAGCCCAGACCCTGGAGAGGGTGCCCCGTCGGATGGCCCCCGCCGGGCCCGGCTCCCTTCCCGAGTGCAGTGCACTCGGGCGGTCCGGGGCCGCGCGCTTCCTGTCGGGCCTCCCCAGGGGGCGGGGCTCCTCAGGCCACGTAGCACTCCGGCCTCGCCAACGTTGGCTGGGGCAGTCCCTCGGGGACTATCCCTGGGGGGGGGGGGGCCAGGAGGGAGGCTCGGGCAGGTGCGGCAGCAGGTCCCCCGCTGAGCCCGGGACAAAGGACGATGGATCGGCGGCCTCCCGCGTGGCGCTGCGCGTGGGCCGCCCCTCCCCCTACCTCCTTCCCGCTGCAGGATGTGGTGCAGGTGCACGATGTCCAGAATGGCTTCCAGGTGCTGCTCCGAAAAGCCCTTCCTTCGCATGTCCTCCACGGAGTCCGGGTAGATCACTTGGTCGCGCAAGGAGCCCACGGACATGTAGGGCCTGCGGGAGAGCCGCGTGTCCGCCGAGGGAAGGGCGGCCCGGCTTCCCTGCCGACGCCCTGCTCCCGAGCAGGCTCCGCACGGGCCCTGCCTGCCCGAGGGGGGCTGACCGGAAGGCCGCGGGCACTGCCGCACAGCGCGCCGCGCCCACCCGCTCACACACGCACCCATACTCAGGTCGCACACGCGCATCACGGCACACATGCAGGTACTTGCCCACACGCACCCCCAGCTGTGAAGCTGCTGGGCGAGCGGGGCGGGGCGGGGTGGCAGCACCTTGCCGTCCTCTGCCCAGGCCTCAGGCCCTGCCATCTCCGGGACGTCAGGTTCCACAGGTCAGAAGGGGTGGGGGCGGACCTGGGGACCCTGGCTCTCTCCCTCTTCCCCCCTCCCACCCCCGCCCAGCCGCCGGTGGCCCCGTCACCCCACCGCTCACCTCTGGGGGACGTAGAACATGCGCTGGGGTGGGGGCTTGTAGAGCACGCCACCATAGGTGGGCCAGAGACCGCCCAGGATACGGAACAGAGAGCTCTTGCCGCAGCCGTTGGGGCCCGTGATGAGCAGGTGCATGCCCTCTTCCACCTGTAGAGGCAGCGGCCGTGGAAGCCGGCCCGGGCCTCCCTCCCCTTACCCATGGCCTGCCTGACAGCCTCGGAGAGGCCCCCGCACCCAGCACATGCCATCCTCCATCTCTTGGTGAGGAACGGCAGGGCCCCGAGGGTGAGCTCTGGTATCCGGAGCCCTAACCGGCTGCCTGTTTCAGGCACTGCCTTGTCCCCAGAGAGCAGGGGGCCAGCAGGAGGAGGGCCTGTCCTGCCACAGTCCAGCAAACGGGTACGCGCCCCAGAAGGTCAATGGCAGCTGCAGCCCGCTTCACCTGGAAGCCAAGCGTCAAGCGCCTGAGGCCTGCCATGAGCCGATTACATCATGTCCACTGGTGTTCTGGAAACACCTGCTATAGGAAAAAGGCCGCCGGAGCAGGCGGGGAGTGTGCAGATGGCAGGGAGCCCGCCGTCCTCGGGGTGGGGGAGAGCATGAGGCACGGAGTCAAGGCACGCGGGGTACAGCTTCCGCTGCCCCCCGCCACGTGTGACATCACAGCAACACTAAGGGCCTTCCAGCCAGTGCAGTCCTCGCGAGATCCCAGAGTGTGGCGGATACGCGCATCCATCTGGTTTATCTCGGTCGGCGCCATGGGTTGAGCCGTGTCCCCTCAAAGAGTCCTGCGTTTGAGTCCTAACTCCCAGGACCTCAGAATGTGGCCTTACTTGGAAATAGAGTCTTTGCGGATATAATGAAATTTAGATAAGGAGTCGGGTGGGCCCCTAATCCAGTGTGGCCTGGTGTCCTTATAAATAGGAGACATTTGGACACAGAGACACGTGCACAGGGAGAGTGCCGTGTGAAGATGGAGGCAGGGACTTCCCTGGTGGCGCAGTGGTTAAGAGTCCGCCTGCCAATGAAGGGAACAGGGGTTCGAGCCCTGGTCGGGGAAGATGCCACATGCTGCGGAGCAACTAAGCCCGTGCGCCACAACTACTGAGCCCAAGTACCGTAACTACTGAGCCCGCACGCCTAGAGTTGGTGCTCCACGACAAGAGAAGCCACCGCAATGAGAAGCCCACGCACGGCAACGAAGAGTAGCCCCCGCTCGCAGCAACTAGAGAAAAGCCCGCGCGCAGCAACAAAGACCCAACGCGGCCCAGAAAAAAAAAAAAAGATGAAGGCAAAACACCAGAAGCCGGGAGAGGCCTAGACACCCTGATGTGAACTTCTGTTGGCTGAGCCCCTCGTTTGCTGCTCCTCCTTCGTTAGACTGTAAACTCCCCCGGGCAGGGCCCAGGCCTACCTCCGTGCAAATGTGGGAGGGCTGGTCGGTCAGGGCCCGGCTCCTCTGTGTGCCTGGCTCCGGGGGAGCCGCGTGGCCCCAGCCAGCTCCACGGCTGCCTCCCTTGTCTCCTTCCGTGCATCTCTCCGACCGCCCCCAACATCTCCCAGCCCCGGAGCCCAGCTCCACCAGCGGCTCTGCCAGGACAGAGCTCTTGCTCAGCCCCTGGTCACCCGTTCCTCGCCTGACCTTGCTCCCTAACCAGCCACGCCCCTGCTCACCATGGCCTCTGAGCTTTGCCCAGCTGGGCTTCCACTGGGCCTGCCTGGAAGCCATTCACCCTGCATAAACTGGCCGTCAGTGGCAGCCCCACACCCCAAGGGTGACTACTGCCAGGGGTGATGGGGATCACACCGCTGGCCTGCGTCCAGCTTCCAGCTGGCTCTCAGGCCCCCTCTCAGCAGATCAAGGAAAGGGACTCTAGGCACTGGCCCTTCCTGCCTATTCCCTGCCTGGCCGTGGCTTCCGCTGCCCTGGCTCCTCAGCGGGGCACGCGCGGCCCCTGCAGGACCTGGGCCTGAAGCCCCTGGCTCCTCGTCCCTGCCCTGGGTGAAGCTTCATGTGACCTCTACTCCCCCAGGGATGCAGACCTCTACTCTGCCTTTCCTGTGGCCCTCGCTGGACCCGGGACAGCCATCTAACTGTGGATCTTTTCTCTTTTTTTTTAAAGTTTAATTTGGCCACACTGGGCAGCATGTGGGATCTTAGTTCCCTGACCAGGGATCAAACCTGCACCCTTTGGCAGTGGAAGCGTGGAGTCTTAACCGCTGGACCACCAGGGAAGTCCCAAATCCGGGATCTCTCTAACGCTTTGGGGTTCCCCTGATTTACCTGTGGTTTACAGTGTCCAGCCTGGAGCTCAGGGAACATTAGTTGAATGAAGGATGAATGACTACTGCACCCAGGACTCCCCTTCACTCTATCACTCCCTGACCCTGTCCAAAGCTCTGGCTGGGGACACAGGTCACTGGTGGATGTCTGCCCCCAGGGCATCCTCTCCACAGACAGCTTGCGTAATGGCTGAGAGCCCTCCCAGTGGGCCAGGCTGCACCCGGCACACACCCGCCCTGGGGGCCTCTCACAGCAAATCTGTGGGACCTCAAGCCCGGGTCGGTGGAAGAGAATCTCTTTCATCACAGCTGGAATTGGACCAGAGTCCCCAAGTCCTGGGCTACTCAGAGATAGGGGCGGGTGTGGGGTGCTGCCAACGACAGGGCCAGGAACCTTTGGGTGACTCCAGCCCAGCCCTCTTAATCAGCTCTGACTCCACTGCCCCAGAACTAGCCGTCAGTCAGAGACATGCTGGTCTTTCACCTTGAGCTTAGCCTGCCTGCCACGTAGACCTGGGGTCAATGGCTACTGGCAGTGCGGGCAGGCTGGCCAGGCTGGATGCTGAGGGCTGAGGTGGGTGCAGAAGGCCAGGCCCCGGGCCCCAGAGCTGGGCTCAGCCCCGCCCGTGCTGCCAGGTTGGGGCTCCCCTCCGCCCTTCGACCTACCCTGATGTTGAGGCTGGCCACCACTACCTCCCCCGTGGGCGTGACGATGGGGATGTTCTCACACACGATCCCCTGCTCCACATCCACCACTTGGCCTGGAGAGAGAACGCGAGGAAGGGAGAGAGGGAGCAGAGCTCTCCCGCCACCTGCCGCTGGGCGCCATGGACCCCCACCCGCGACGGCACGCCACTGCCCACCAGCTGACTACAGCCCCCTTGCTGTGCTCTGGGCGGCGGAGGGGCAAAGCCGGTTCCCTGGCCTCTGGAGCCCAAGCGTGGCGTCCGCCCCTGCAGCCCCTCAACGCCACACCACCTGAAAGGCGGCTGCGACGCCTGGGGCCTCTTCCCCAGCGCCCCAGCCCCTACTGGAGCTGCGCCCCCCTCTCTCGCAAAGGGAAACCCTGACCGGGGCACCTGGAAGGGACTGGGCATGTGAGCACGGTGGCCAGCGGCGGCCGCTCTGAGAGGGAGGGCTGTGGGGGCCGCAACGTGCCCAGGAAGCCCTCCGTGGGGCACCGGGCAGCCTGCTGTGGGAGGGCCGGGACCAGGGCGGCCTCTTTGGGGAGGGCTCCCTTACCTCGGATCTGCAGGGACCCCTCCACACGGACACCAGACCTCACCACGGCCCCGGACCCTGCCTGAGTGTCCTCTGGCTCCCCGGGCCTCTTGAAACGGCAGTGCTGGACGTCTTCAAATACCTGGAACATCTCGTGGACCCGGGCTGTGTAGCCAGCCAACTCTGTCACCTGCAGGGAGGGCGACCGTGGCTCAGCCCCCGCCAGTGGGGGTGGGGAGGGAGGGGAGATGGTAGGGGCGGGGGCTGGGCGGGGGGGTTACCTCCTTGTAGGACACCATGACCCGCTCGATGGCGTCCGCGGCAGCTGTGAGGAGGTTGCGGGCGATGGTGAAGGCTTCCGTGCGCTCGCTCACCAGCTCCTCCTCCTTCGCCTCCAGGGCCACCTTCTTCGCCACCTCCGAGTCTGCGGAGCACAGTGGGGTGGGGAGTGGCGAGGACAGTGGAAAGTCATAACTGACCCACTGAGGGAGAGAGCAAGTCTGTCCAGCCGATGGTGCTCGGACAACCGGGCATCCACATGCAGAAGAAGGACCCTTACCGCACACCACACACAGAAACTCACTCAGAGTGCAGCGCCGCAGCGGCCTGCACGGAAGAGCTAAGACCACACAACTCTTCGAAGAAGGCAGGGGTAAACCTTCGTGCCCTGGGATTAGGTGTGGCTCCTTAAATACGACACCAGAAAGCACACGTGATAAAAGCAAAACAGGTAAGGGAGCTTCGACAAAAGTAAAAAGTTTTGGGCACCAAAGTAAGTCATCCAGAAGGTGAAAACACAACCTACAGACTGGAAGAAAATATCTGCAGATCATATATCTGCTAAGGGCCCAGGTCCCAGGTCCCAGAATACGTAAAGAACTTTTTCAATTCAACAATAAAGAGACAAACGACTCAATTAAACATCGGGCAAAGGATCTGAATAAACATTTCCTCTGCAAGATATACAAATGGCCAAGAAGCATACGAAAAGATGCTTATTGGTCACCAGGGAAATACAAAATCAAAACTGCAACGAGACACCACTTCACACTCACTAGGATGTGGCTACAGCTGAAAAGACAGTAAAAGTGCCGGTGAGGAAGCGAAGCAGCTGGCGCCATGAGACACCGCTGGTGGGGACGAACGACGCGCAGCTGCCGCGGAAGACAAGTTTGGCAGTTCGTCCAAATGTTAAACAGAGAGTTACCAAATGCCCCAGCAATTCCACTCCTAGGTGTACGTATATCCAAGAGTGAAGACAGAGGTCCACACAAAAAATGATACATGAGTGTGTGTAGCAGTTATTCCTAAGAGCCGAAAGGTGGAAACAACCCAAACGTCTACCGATGGATGAGTGGATGAACACGATGTGGTAGCTGTGTACATACAATGGAACATTATTCAGCCATAAGAAGGAATAAAGTACTGATTAATCCTAAAGCGTGGATGAAACGTAAAAACGTGATGCTAAGTAAAAGAAGCCAGATACACAAGGCCACATATTGTGTGATTCCATTTATATGAAATGTCCGGAAGACGCAAACCCATGGCAACAGGAAGATTAGCGGTCGCTGGGGGCTGCCAGGTGGGGTGGGAAGTGACCACTAATGGGTCCGGGCTTTCTTGTTGGGGTGGTGACAATGTTCTAGACTTAGATAGTGGTGATGGTTGCACAACTTTTGTACGGTACGTTAATTACGCCTCAATAACGCAGATGTCGCGTCCTGTACTACAACGGCAGCCCCTCCCGAGCCTCTCAAACAGGAGTATCCCCTTTCAGACCTCCGGTCTACCCCGTGTCGCCTTCATCTCTCCCCTTGCTGCCGTATTCTGTGGCCGTCCTCAATGCTACTATTTCTCCCTGAGAGCCTGCTCCTGTCTTGACTTGCTTTGTTCTTTTCCGTCTCAGCTGAGACCCCACGGTCACTCACTTCAACCCTTTCTTGTCAATGGCCTTGACTCCCTTGACCGTTGGACCCCCTAGAGGGGCAAGGTTTTTACACAAGGAATGTTCTGGAAATGGTGATGGGGAGCAAGGGGGAGGCCAACTCTGAGGGCTAACTATCCAGGGGCATAAATGGATCTGAGGTTGGAGCCTCAAGAATGTGATGGTGGGGGTGGGCTGGGAAGGGCCAGGGAGTCAGGGCAGGGCAGGTGCAGTGTGGGGTGGATAGGGCCAGACAGCTGGCTAGAGCACCGGGAGTCCAGGGAACTGGGCGGGGCAGGGGAGTGGTGATTCTGACAGTCTAAGGTCCCCAGGCAGGGGGGACACAAACCCTCCTCCCCGGACATCCTGAGAGCTGGAAAGATACTGCGCACAAAGGGAAAGGGTCTGCGCGGGGGCCCTGGCAACAGGGGGCCCCTCCCTGGAGACAGCATAGCCCTCCGCAGCTTTCCTCGGAGCCTTGGGGGCTAAGATGAGTAGCCCAGAGCCAGACACCTGACAGCTCTTCCCGGCCAGGCTGCCATGCCGGCAGGCCAGAAAGGCAAAGGTGGCTACATCTTTCCCTGTGGATAATCGCTGGCCTCCTCACCCGGTTCCCAGCGCTCTCAGTCTCCAGTTACTGGGGACACAGCAGGGACAAAACAGACAAACCTCTGGCCTCCTTGAGTTTAAAGTGGCAGAGCCTCTATAAGGCAGCCGCAGACGTGGAGCAGACGGGCCGTTCAGCACTTTGAAGAGCAGCGAGGCAGGGGAGGGGGAGAGAAAGGCCGGGCGGTGGTCTCACCTAGAGGGTGCCTGTGAGCAAAGCTCCCATAGAGGGAGGGAGGGGCCACGGGGTGGCAGAGGAAAGAGCATTCCTCGCAGAGCCAGGAGGAGCAAAGGGCCTGAGGCAGAAGCAGGCCAGTGAGACAAGCGGAGTGAGCCAGGGGGATGGGAGCGGTCCACATGTTCACAGGTGACTGGCTATAAGGGCCATGAGGGTGGGGACAGGAGCTCAGGACTCTGAATCACCCACAAAGCCCAACACAGCAGAGGCGCCAAAAAGTCCTAGGCCTTCAGAGGAGGGAGAGGCCTCGGGGACTAGACGGGCTGAGCTGTGCCCTGTGCCAGCTTCAGAGGGAAGCGGCCACAGGCACTTCCTCACAGAAACCACGGCTGGGTTTCCTCCTGGGGGTCCGTTCCCATGCTCCTGGCCTAAATCAAGGCCACCCGTAGTGTAGGTCCATTGGTGGAAGCAACTACCCCCTCAATTAGATCTTTCCTCTTGGAGGTCACCCAGAGAGGGACAGACAGCTGAGGGTATGGGAGCCCCAAGGGAGAGGCACCAATAGGGAGAGAATCAGAGAGACTTCTGGTTCTGAAACACGCACTTCAGGCTCTCCCTCTTTACGTATACCTGGAAACCCTCTTACTACCAAACTGCATAAAATATAACACCTTTTAAATCAGAGCTGTGCTTGCAGGAAAGCAAGGGAAATTCCCAGGAGTGAGAAGAGAAGCCAGTAGCCAGGTGCTCCCGTGACATCCCCAGAGACGGAGAAGATAGGGCTCTAGGCGCGAGGACCAAAAGGTCTCCTCTAAGGATTTGTAATTACGTGTCTGGGCTGCAAATTAACATCACCTGCAAGTGCGGGGACCCCTCTTCCCCAAAGCAGAGAAGTTAACATGAAAGTGGCCTCCAACTGGTTCATTACTGGGCAGCCGCTTGGCTAAAGCAAAAGCAAATGTGCGCAGGGGAATCCTACCCTCTGGTTAGGCTGCAGAATCCACAACGGCCACGAGCAAAGAAGACCGGCAGACGGAAGATAAAGCTGGCTTAGACCCCCAAGAAGTCAGACAACCGAATAGCTGCCCAGAAACCATGGAACGAGCATGATTAATATGGTTGCCAGCAGAACTTTACAGAAATAGCCATTGAAATAAAAAACAATTCAAATTAGGGACTTCCCTGGCGGTTCAGTAGCTAAGGCTCTGTGCTTCCAATGCAGGGGGCACGGTTTCGATCCCTGGTCGGGGAGCTAACATCCCTCATGCAGCGCAGTGTGGCCAAAAAAAAAAAGAAAATTCAAATTAGATGCAGCCGAAGAGAAAACTAGCAAATGTGTGAGCAGGAAAATCTGAGGAAAACTCCCAGCATTCAGCATAGACAGTGCTAGATGGGGAAAAGTGAAGAGAGACGGACAGTCACAAAGGAGTGAGAAGCCCAACACATCGTGAGAGTTCCAGAAGGAAAGAGTAAAAAGAATGAGAGAGGCAATATTTGAAAAGATAACAGCCGAGAACTTTCCAGAACGATGGAACAATCTGAGTATTCAACGGCCATACAACAAGTCTCAAGCAGAATAGACAGAAACACACAGGCAGACGCTTCCTAAAGAAACTGCAGAAAAAGAGAAAAGTCTAACCAGGGAGACCACGCGGGCTGCTGAGAGCAGTTAAGCTGGTAACAGATTTTCCAACGGAGGCAACGGGATGTTGTCAATGGGCTGAGAGAAACCGACCGTCCATCTCAACTCCCTCACCCAACTGAACTTCAGTTCGGGGGTAGGGGGAGGATAAAATAAAGACATTTTCAGACAAGAAAATCATCTCGAAGCTCCATGATGAAAGCGTCACAGTAAGGACTTCTGAAGGACGGCTGTCTGAAGGAGGGTCACTGGGCCGCGGGGAAGGGCTGGGAAGCCAAGAAAGCAGAAACTCACAGGTGAATCTGAACACGCACCAACCGGATAAAGCAACGGCAAACCTGTTGCTGGGGACATCAGCACGTCAGGCGGGCTGGCCCTCCAGTCCACGTGTTCTAAGTAAGGGCCCAGAGGAGGAGGAGCTACTGATTAACCCAGACTGTTCTCAAGTAAGCATGTTAACCTTTGAAGGGCAACCATGAAAAGACTGCAAACAGAATGAATTCCTTGCAAACCAGTAGAGGAACAAAATGCTAATCCTTCCCAGTCCCCCCAAGGCCTTGGGGAAGGGGGCTCTGCCCTCGACAACCCGCAAGAGCTATTGTAGGCGTGGGTGGGGAAGCCAAAGCCCAAGCCAGGAAGGGGCTCCCTCGACGTACTTCCCCACCCTCCCACTTCCAAGATGAGCCGAGGGCAGGGCCAGATGCGCAGGGGTGCACGCGCCTGGTGAAGGCTGTTCCTGACTTGCAGTCCCTGGGCTTGGCCAAGTGGGACCAAGAAGCATGAGATGCTGTAAAGGGGAGCCGCACACAGGGTGGCAGGCAGCGAGGAGCTCCGGGAGAGTGTGACCTGCCGGGTGCCCCCCGACCCCAGAAGTAGAAAAGTCAGGTGGGCCGGCTGAGCACTGGGGCCTCCCCAGCCTAGCCCAGCGGTGCAGGAGGACAGGCCCCCACTCACCTGACTCCGCGTGTCCGGTGGCAGTGATGATGGGGACTGCCACCATGAGCAGTCCCGAGGCGCTCCACACGTACTTCATGAGGAACTGCTCCAGCATGACGTACCACAGGCGTTCCAGCAGAATGAGGTTGATCTGCGAAGCCAGGTCCTGGTAGGAGTGCTGCAGCAGGGCCAGCTCCACCTGCAGGGGTCGGGCACCGGAGACCCAGAGGCCTGGCGGTCAGTCCCACAGGGGCGACAGCGAGAGTCCCCAAGTGTCGCTCACACAGGCCATGCTGTATGATGACCACGACAAGGTTGAGAGCCGGGGGTTAGGACTGGGCCACGTTTACAGGGGACAGGTCTCAAACTCGGGGGAGGTATGGGATCGACATCACAGCATTGGGGTACAGCGGCAGTGAAGGGGCTCACCCCCCCCACCTCCCGAGACCCACGCTCATCTCCTTTCCGTTACCTCTTCAGTTGGAGTGCTCACCACACCCCTCTCTTTGCCCTGGACAGCTTCTCGACATGGGCTGAGGGCAGCCACCTTGCCTGTTTCTTTGGGCAACTGCTGGGGGGCTACCCTGAACTAAGCGAAGGACAGCACAGGAAAGCAAAAGGCGGTTGTTGGTTTTGAAGAACTTGGTTCAATAACCTCTACCTGCTTAGGCCCCGCCTCCCTCTACTTTCCCACAGTTCCTCTGGGTGACACACTTGCACTGCATTCTCCCGCCAGAACCTGCAGGGCACACTCCCAAGCCAGCTCGTGCAGGCATCGCCCTCGGTGGACAGCCCCACGCCCAAGCCAGCTGAGGACTCTGGCCCACCCGCTCAGCAGTGAGTGGGCCTCCCCTGCCCTCCCCCTCCCGCACTGGCCACTACCTGCCATCTCAGGAGAGGGACCTGTGCAGGGCCTGGAGAAGAGAGAGGAGGAGAGGGAGCGGGAGAGAAAGAGGATCCCTGTGACAGCAGCAGTTAGACGGGCGGGGGGCTGGAGTGGTCAGGAAGCAGTCACAGCAAGGTGGCCACTGGGGCATAGATTTCTTGGTCGGGGGTGGGGCACATGCCCTAGTCCCGCCTTCCCACCCCTGACCGACAATAGCTGCCCAGCCTGGAACCGTTTCCTCTGCCAAGTGGTTTCACAGCTGACTCTCCATTTGATTCTCACCACGTCCCACTGTGTGTGTATTCTCATGTCCACTGCAGCCCAGATAGGCAAAGTGACCTGCCCCAGCTCACACAGCCTGGAGGTAGCAACAGGTATGGAATTTGGATCACATTGGCTGGGCCATTAGGAGGACCAAATTCTTGTAAACGATGCTTCACGCTTCCACTTATGAAGGAAGGTCTACCTAGGCACAAGCCAATAAGAGGTTGTGTGTGTTTGTATGTGCGTGTCTAAATAAGCCTCCTCGAGATCCCAGTAACAGCAGAATACCCTGCTGTCTGCCCTCCAGCCAGTCACCTCTGCCCTAGCCTGTTGATCTGAGCCTGGGCATGGGGACATCTGCCAATGGGACTGGGGTGAGCCACCTGCCTATACAGTAAGGGCGATCAACCCACCCATGAAGGCCCATCACTCCACACTGCTTTCAGGCCTTTGGCTGAGGCCTAAACAGACAGGCTGTGGATGCTCACAAGGTCCCTCCCGCCCTGGCCGGTGAAACCTCCCGGTGAGCATGCGATCTGCTGAAACTAGCCCAGAGGAAGTCCTTCAAGGAGCCAGTGATCTCTCTTCTATCCCCCACCACCCAGGTCTGCAGCACCGCTCAGTGGCTTTGCCTCAAGCCCATCTCCTGTTCCTGAAATGAGCACCCGGGCAATCCAGGCTCGTGCTGGGAGCTGGCAGGAGCTGACAGTGTAGCTGCGGGGAACGTGCCAAGTGCCTCACCCAAGGCCACGGCTGCCTGCCAAGGCCCTGCGGCCCAGAGGACAGGAGAGGAGGAGAGGGGGTTGCAGCTGCACACCAGGCACTTTTTCTCCTCATCTGGAGCCCAGCCCACACCCGGGATGCCCCCTATCTGCTCAGGAATAAACCCTTTTTAAAAATCAGACACAAGCCTGCCTATCTGCCTGATGTGATGCGCAGCCAGTGAGACAAGGTCTGGGGCACAAGGCCACCTGACCCGGGGAGGACACATGGGCCTTCACGAGATGGATGCCATTGTGCCCCTCCCCCGAGAAACACTGGGAACTGAAACCAGAGTTGCAGAGAGCCTAGCCAGAGGCAGCCGCAACCTCAGGCGCGAGGAAGGGGAGGGGCCGAGGCGAGATAAAGGGAGCATTGGCCTGGAGTAACCTTTCCTAGGCCGGCCGTAGCTGGCCCGGCCCCCCGACCCGGCCTGCCGGGAAGCTGCACGACTGGGACCCAGGCGGAAGGGCGGCCACGCTGGGGGCTGGGTGGCCGCCGGGCAGGCAGGAAGTGCGTCCTGCCGCAGTGGCGGCCTGGGCCCAGCATCCTGGGCCGGGGCCTCGGGGAGGCGGCCAAGCCCACAGCCAGGCGGGCCTTCGGGCTCCAGATGGGGGAAGCCTTGACCTGGAGCGCTGAGCTCCACCACCGCTGCGGCCGGCATGCTGCGCGCTGCTCGTTAACCTCCACTTGGGCTGAGTCATGCCCATAATGCCCGCCTGCCCAGCCGGCCAGCTGGGCCAGAGGCCAGCCTTCAAAGGGTCTGGGGGCCCAGGCATAAGGCCGCGTCCCCAGATGGCAGGAGCCTCCTCTCTGTCGGCTAGAAGAATGGGGCAACCAGGGAACTCTAGTCTCAAGTCGCTAGGGTCCACAGCCCTAAGGCCAAGACAAGCGAGGCGGAGAAGAAACAGAAGTGGCCCAGGGCAGTCCCCACCCAGCCTTCCTGCTTCTTCATTACTGTGCCATCTGAGCTGCCCAAGGCCCTGGTTGGCCCACACCTCTGGCATCAGCCACAGGCAGCCCTGGCTCTCCTGCCCCTGAGCCCCCAGCTACACGCTTTCCGGTGCCCCGAGCTGCCCCACCTCGTGGCCCCCATAGAAGGCAATCTCCTCCGAGTTGGCCACCACCCGGGAGTGCATGTAGCGCAACTCCCCCTTCCGCCGCGCCTCCTCTGCCACCAGCTCCCCGAACTTGGGCGAGAAGGCTTGCAGCACGTTGGCCGTGAGGAACACCACAAGGCCAGCGATGGCCGAGGGCCAGGCTGTGCCGGCCCCGCGGGAGCGGGCCACTCGAACCAGGGTATAGGTGGTCACCGCCACGTCCAGGAGCGGCTTGGTCAGGTTGGAGTAGAGGTGGGCCACGGAGGCGGCAAAGGCCACCACATCCTCCGTCAGGGACTGGTCCGGGTTGCGGAGCCGCCCGTCCATGTTGCTGACCCGGTAGTAGGTCTGCTGGGAGAAGTAGAGGCTGTAGGCGTGGGCCACCAGCCGGCTGCGGAACGCCAGGGCCAGTCGGCCCTCTAGGTAGCGGATGGCACTGTTGACGAAGGTGGCGGGGAGCGCGATGAGGAGCCACTGCAGCAGCTGCCAGCCGAAGGCCCGGGGGTCCTTGCGCACGATGCAGCGGGCCAGCCGGCCGTCCAGGCGGGCCACGTACACCGACAGGAAAGTCCGGCTCACCAGGGCGGCTGAGTGCAGCGCCAGCAGCCCCGTCTCCCGGCACAGGATCCTGGGGAAGAGCAGCCGCAGGAGCCACAGGAGTCGCTGGAAGAACACCCGGTTGACACCGGCCTTGGCCGCTGCGCCCACCGTGGCCCCGGAAGCTTCCTGCGCGGACTCCCCAGCCGGCGTCTGAGGGCCCCTGGCCGGAGCCAGGCACTGCCGCACCAGGGGGTAGATTTTGTGGGCTCCATAGGCCGTGAGGGCTAGGACCACAGCTGTGCGCTTCAGCGTGGTCACCCGCGAGGGCCGGGGGGTCGAGAGCACCGTCATGTCACCTGGGCTGGACTCACGGGTCTGGGACTGGTGCCTGAGGCAGCAGAGGAGGCAGGTGGCTGGAAGGGTGGAGGCTCTGACCCGAGGCTCGTTGTCTAGGCAACTGGAAACCTCGCAGTGGTCCCAGATACTGTCGCTTTAGGCCACCCGGGTGGTGCTGGGCCCCCTGGTGCGGTGGGCTCAGGGGCCTCCAGGGTCGCGGCCTCTTCAGGCAGCCGAGGTGGAGGAACTTGTCAGTCCCCTGGCCCCTGGGGTCAGAGCCTCCAGAGGTCTCGGGCAGAGAGGGCGTCTTTTCCTCTCCGCCTCCTCCTCCCCCGGGGCACCGTGCGCGTCCGTCCGCTCCGCAGCCTGGCTGAAGCGACTGTGACTCCGCCACCCGCCGGGAATCCCCACCTACCCACCCACTCTCCCCCAGGGGGAACTCGGGGGAAGGGGAGGAGGCGGAGGAGGGGTGGGAGGCGGAGCCAGGGCGCCCCACCCCGTTCTCGCCCCACGGTTGGGCCCCGCCCCCTCCCCGGACCACAGAGACGTGGGAGGACCGCGCGGGCTAGAGAAGCTGCACCTCGCCTTCCCGCCAAGGCCTCGCCCCGACTCCCCGTGCGCCTGAGGCGCGGCTTCTTCCCCAGTCCTGGGCGTCGGAGCCTCGGCTCGGGGGCGGGGCGGAAAACCGCCTTGGGAGGGGCCTCCGGGGCCTCGCGGCGGTTGGGGGCGGGGCGGGACCCGGCGGGTGCTTCCGGTTCCGGCTGCGGGGAAGGGGCGGGGCCGAGGTTGAGGTGGGAGAGTTCCGCGGCGACGGGGCGTGACGGCTGACTGTGGGAAACTCGGTGAGCGAGCCCGCGCTCCCGGCCGGGCTCCGGGGTCGCCGAGGTGCCCCGGCTCCTCGACGAGGGGGGGAACGGCGGGCAGCGCGGCGAGGCCCGGGGCGCGGGGCCAGTACCGAGCTGGGAGTGCGAGGCCAGGGCCGGGCAGAGGGAAGTGGGAGCGGCGGCGGGTGGAGCCGTCTCCGGGGGCGGGGGGCGACGGCCAAGTCCATCCGGAGGAGCCGCCGGGGTGGGGCTTGGGAGGGCGTGCCGGGTCGGGGCCACGTCGGGGTTTCTCTGGAGCGGGGTGGACGCCGTGGCCGACTCGGGCGGCCGGGAGGGGCTCTTCCGGCTTTTGAGGAGACGGTCTTCTAGAAGTTTCTCTGGATGGGGCCGTGAGGTGCAGGGTCGAGACCCGCGTTTGCCCTTGGCCCCGACTCCCGTTCTCTAGGAGTCGCTCTCCGGGGCTTTCTGAGGTACCCCGAGCCCTTCCGCCCCTTCGGAGGCGGACGCAGTGGTCGGGAGACCTTGGAGCCCCGCTCCTACCCCGGGAGGGGCTGCCGGTTCTCTGTGGGCCCCGATGGGAGGGCCGCGGGCGCCAGGGCCCCTTGGCTTCCCCGGGGGACGGGGGCGCAGCAGCCTCGGGAGGAAGCGCGAGGGCGTTACGGAGACGGGGGCTGGGGTGTGGGGGGCGGGAGCGTCTGGCGCAGCGCTCCCCTCGGCGTGGGGGGGGCGGGGGGGCGGGCCCGGGCCCGCGGGGCTGCGAGGATGGTCTCCGGGCTCCACGGGTTTCCGATTCCAGACGCTGCCCCGGTTCCGCAGGCGGGAGGAGCCTCCCGGACTGCACCGGGAAGGAATTGTCCGAAAAGGCGGCTCTGGGTGTGTTAGCGCCCAGACTGCCGGGGCTCGAGCCCGCGTCAGCCAGGCCTTGGAAGGCTCTGAGGTCGGGTGCGGGGGCCGCCCAGCTGTCACGACTCCTGTTTTTTCTGTGCTCCCGCAGGAACAGGCTCACATCTCCCCGTTGGAAAGCTGCTAGCAACACGATGAGTCTGCAGTGGACTGCAGTCGCCACCTTCCTCTATGCAGAGGTCTTCGCTGTGCTGCTTCTCTGCATTCCCTTCATTTCTCCCAAAAGGTATGGCCCGTGGAGCGGGCAGGCGAGCCAGGGAGAGTTGCTCCGCAGCTTATGCCTGCAGAGTTGGTGGGCCCTGGAACTGAGGCCAGATGGAAACAGGTAGAACCTGTCTGGGGTAGGGGTGGCAAGGGTTGTGTTGATTATCGCCAACCTTCCCCACAGTTCTGCTCTGTCACATCTTGCCGAGTTCCTTTCCTGTGCGCCCTGCCTTCTGGTCTTCAGAATGTCCCAGAGGGGAGAAGACCTAGTTATGGTTCTGGGAATGATGCCCTCCTGCCGCCCCCCCACCGGGGGCCCTGGCGCTCAGGGGATGGCATTGTAGGATCTGCAAAACTTGCATCACGGGGTCATGTTGCTGTTGATTCGGTGACTTCTGTCCTCTTAACTAGTCTCACTGGCATTGCGTAGTGCCCTCATGAGCATTACTCAGCCTATGAAGGCTGGAGCCATGTTTCTTTTCAATGAACAGAGGACCTGTAGAAAGTTAACTTGAAATTAATTTTAATTACGTTTACTGTATGAACACGTTTGGACTTAAATTGGGGCATTACAGATAAGGCTGTGTTTTTATGGATATTTTTTTAAAAGCTCTTTTTTAATGAAAAAGTGTAGGCCCTGTTCTGATGTGATAGAAAGTATACAACATTGCTTAAGGAATATTCTTGACAAAAGCGAGATCTGAGTCACCTCGTACAGTTCACAGGAAATGCAGAACAGAGGCCCCCTTGGAGCTGCAATCTGGGAAGCTTTGTAGGACAAACAATCTGGTTTCTGCAGACAATAAACTGGGAAAGAAAAAAGAGCAAGGGAAGAGGGAGCTTATAGAATAAGAGAGACTTAAGATACTTACCAACTAAATGCAGAATCAGAATCTTGTCAGGATTCAAACAAACCAACTAAAAATAATTGTCTCAGTTGGACTTTGGAGTTCTGGCTCTGGAGTTCTGATGATGAGAGATTCTTGTTGATATTTTTGAGGTCTGGTGATGGCATCGTGATTAGTATTTTGGAAGGCTCTTCTCTGATAGAGCTGTATCCTGAAGTATTCATGGAGGGAAACGAAGAGAGGTCTGGGGTCTGCTTCATGGTAATGTAGGGTGGTGGGAGTCTAGGTGAACCACGATTGGTCACGGGGGAAAACAGTTTAAAGAAATGTGTACGTGGCAAGCATTTTGATACTACAGAGGGGAAAGTAAGTTTCCCATTTCCCTCCCCAGAGCCTACCAGTGTCTAAGACTGGTTTTCTAAAAATTTCTATACACGGACATGTATCTTTTTTTTCTTTTTAACACTCTTGAATGGATGTCATAAATTGGAGAATTGCAAGTGGCCGAGGCTGAATCTGTATGGGATATTCAGCCGTTGGAGACGAGTGCAAAACTGTATTTCTGTTCACAGGGCCCTGGATCCCCGGCGTGCGTTCTTTCTCTTCAGGCCTTAGCCTTTTTGTTTTCTTCACAGATGGCAGAAGATTTTCAAGTCCCGCCTCGTGCACTTGGTAGTGACCTATGGCAACACCTTCTTTGTGGTTCTCGTTGTCATCCTTGTGCTGCTGCTCATTGGTGAGTGAGCTGTGGCTGAGGGCAGCTACCTGACCTAGACCCTTTGACCGAAGTAGCCTCTGCTGCAAAGCCCCGTGCCATGTTCCGTAAGCAGTGTACAGCTTTGGCTTCTCAGAGACAGACCACTGAAGGGCGCCTGTCTTTCTCTTGGGGGAGGAGGCTCCTTTCAGGCACAAAGACGACGATGCTGGCTGCTGGCAGGGCCCTCACTTTGATCGGCGGCCTTTGTGTACCCGGCGATGATCACCTCATGTCTCAGGCAGCTCCTCACGCCCTTCCAGAGCTGAAACCAAGAGAAGCTAACTGGCTCATGCTGACCTTGGTCCAAGTAGTGCTGCTCCTTGGGCACTTAGCAGCGTCACTCTCTTCCTCAGTGCCTGAAACAGGCCTCGAATAGGGGACTGAGCTACCAAGTAGATAGGGAGCCAAGCTGGGAACGAAGCCGCCATGTCCTGAAGTATACGGGGGGCAAGAGGTCTGATAGCATATCTAGGGGGCAAATCCCAGACCTCTCTGGATCTGGGTCAGACTTCAGGTTCCTCGAAGTCCTTCCAGTTCTGAAGTTCTATAAACCGTGCATTGAGGTACACACCAACAGAGGCTTGAAAGATGAACAGGGGTGGGGCCTGAGGCCAGGTGGTGGCATGATTGTTCAGAGACCCGAGGAATCAGTATAGCTCTCATCTGTCTGTTAAATGTGCCTTTTGCTGCGGTAAGTGATCAGTACATCCCCCTGCTTGGTCTCCGAAGTATTGGCTCACCTCTGCCATAGACAGTGGTCCTGTCTCCAAGGTGCGATGCCTGCTTAGACTCAGAGCACTTCTGTCTCCCTGAGTCCCCAGCAGAAATGTGGCAGGGGGTGGGAGGCCAGGGGGCCATAGTTCAGGGGAATGTGCAGGGCTCCACCCACCAGCTGCAGCATTAGGCGTGTCTCCTTCCTGATGTCTCGGGGCCTGATGGGATAGGTTCAGGCAGGACTGCCTCTGAACAGGTGAGGTGCAGCCTATCCATTCCCAGCCGTGGAGGGTGGGTGCCAGCTGCGCACAGACCTCACTGTTCTTGAAGTACTTGGTAAAGCCCCGAGAGGCAGCTCTTTCCAATCAGGGTTCTCTCCCTGAGCGGCCTCTGAGTCCAGAACAGGTAGGGATTATGCATGTCTTCCCGTGAGCAGGAAAAGCCAGGCTGCAGGGTTTTGGAATTGGGTGTGTGTGCTTTTGCTTTTGGGTGTGGGCTGGGGGCAAGAATTGGGGTGGGGAGGGACCGTGCTGAGGGTGTTCACTTGGGGCCTTGCCCCTCTGCAAACCAGACTCCACGAACTCTCCTAGTATGGCAGAGTGGGCCAGGGGGGCCCTTTGCAGAAGGCAGTAGTTGGCAAAGGTGCCATTCTTCTTTTTTGGGGGTCAGGGAACTACCTGGATGTTCTAGAGAGACGTCCTGCTATGATGATAGGCTGCTTTCTATCCTAAGGGTAAGAAGCATAACCTAGAGAGGCCTACCTAAATAAGTTGTTAGCTAGTAGCAAATACTGATGACATAACATAACCAGCTAGAAGCTGCAGGCCTGGCTGGCCCCTAGCCATCACTGGGAGGGGCCTAGGGCACATCTCACTGGGGGAGTGGGCTTAATGAGGGTCCAGGGTCAACTACCCTGGGCTGGAGGCCTGAGATAGAGGGCAGCACTCTGCTGCGTGACTTGGGCTAGTTTGGCCCAACGCCTCCATCCCCGGTCTGCTCTCTGCCATCAGCCAGAGGTGGTCCTGGAGGTGCTGGGGTTTCTGGATGCAGAAGACAGTGTAGGAAAACATGGTTTTTGTTTGTTTAAATCACAAAATAACACATCTTTAAAAATTCACAAATTCAACCTAGAAAGGTAAAGTCCCCCATAATCCCATGTCTCACAGGTAAGTATTGTTAAAAGTTTATGGTATGTTTCCATAGGCATTTTCTATGCTGCCGTCTTTATTAAACTAGTACATACCGTTTTGGCTTGGATTCAGATCACAGTACACACCGTTTTGGATTGTGCTTTTTCCACTTACTGTATCTTAGGCTTTTTTTCTTATAGCAGTCTCCTTCTTCTTAAAGATTGGGTAGTATTTTATCATATGGTTATACTGTAATTCCTTCTTTATAGGCATTCTCATATCATTGCACATATATGCAAATCTTTCTGTAAGGTAAATTCATAGAGGTGGAGTGGATGAACCCAAGGGCATGAACATTTAAAATTTTATGTCTTAGTTTGGGCTGCGATAGACCGTAGACCGAGTGGCTTAAACAAAAGACATATATTTCTCAAAGTTCTGGAGGCAGCAAGTCCAAGATTAAGGTGCTGGCAGATTCAGTGTCTGGTGAGGGCTCTCTTCCTGGTTCATAGGTGGCTGTCTTCTTGCCATGTCCTCACATGGAAGAAGGGACAAAGGGGCTCTCTGGGGTCTATTTTATAAGGGCACTAATCCCATTCACGAGGGCCTCGTGCTCACTTCCCAGGGGCCCGTCTTCCTAATACCATCTGGTTGGGGGTTAGGATGCCAACTTAGGAATTTTTGGGGCCAGGAACACGCAGTCCATAAAAAAACATTGTTGTCCTGGTTTATATCCCTGCCAACAGTGTTGAAAGAGGGCTTGCTTCATGGTACAGATGTAACACAAAAACACCAGTAAAGGGGGACAGATTTTTATAATGTAAGATCAGCTTAAAAAACAAGCAGTCTCAAACCAGAAATTAAGAACCAGACAATAGCCATACAGTGATACCTTAACCCTCTCCCATGGGGGTCCATTAAGAGCCCTCTTTAGGTAGCTCTTTACGTACTGACTTAAAAAGATGTCTCAGATGTTCACTTTGGCAGCACATATCCTAAAATTGGAAAGAGATGATTAACATGCCCCCTGCACAAGGATGGCACACAGATTCATGAAGCATTCCATGTTTTTTTAGCACATTGTAGGGTATACAAAAGTAGAAATGTTGTACACGTGAAACTTACATAATGTTACAAATCAGTGTACCTCAAGGAAAAAGAGATTTCAGGGTTGAGGGAGAAAAGCGGTAGGTATGAGATGGTTCCATTTCTTTTTTTTTTTCTTATTTTTTTTAACATCTTTATTGGAGTATAATTGGTTTACATTGTTGTGTTAGTTTCTGCTGTATAACAAAGTGAATCAGCTATACGTATACATATATCCCCATATCCCCTCCCTCTTGCGTCTCCCTCCCACCCTCCCTATCACACCCCCCCATCCCGCCCCCTAGGTGGTCACAAAGCACTGAGCTGGTCTCCCTGTGCTATGCGGCTGCTTCCCACTAGCTGTTGTACTTTTGGTAGTGTGTATACGTCCATGCCACTCTCTCACTTCGTCCCAGCTTCCCCTTCCCCCTCCCTGTGTGATGGTTCCATTTCTATTCCACAAACACATAGATGTGAATACACGGGTGAACCAGAGCGCTGTGTGGCCAGCAGCAGCTCTCCAGAGCAGAGGCTGTTCACCATTCAGCAGGTGTTTGTGTGCCCCCTGTGTGCCTAGCACTATGCTAGGCCCTAGGGGTGTAATAGAAAAGATTTCTGCTCTCATGGCGTTTGTAGTCTAATTTGGGGGAGATGGACGATAAACCTGTAATTGGGGTAATTTCAGATGTGTGTATTGCAAAGAGAATGACATCAGGTAATGGGACTGAAAATGACTGCTTTTTAGCTAAGCTGGCCACATGTAGCAGGTCCTGCTGGAGGTGATTATGTTATGGGATTCTTACTCCTTCTGCATTTCTGCTATGTTTGAACCTTTGATAAGTGTGAATTTCTTTTGTAATCAGAATAAAAGAGTTTAAATAATAAAATGGGTTATAAAGCTTAGAAGTGAAAACCCTTGCATCTTTAGCACGCATGCTTCAGGTCTTGACTCCTAGGTAGCTCATGCCTCCCTAGCGGGCATTTCCATAAACAGGAGTACCCCGGCTTATCAGTTGGATGGCCCATGACCAGCCCAGTTTGAGATAAACGGGACCAAACATTGGGGGCACCATGGGAAAGGAGAGCTGCCTCTGTTGCTGGCGACGTCTCAGATTCGGTGAGCATCTTGACACGGAGAGCAGGCTCATGGCCTGGGTAGAATGGGTCGGGGGGTGACGTGAGAAAAGCTGGAGGAGAGAGTAGGTCCAAGGGCAGCGCTTCTGACAAGGCATCCCCCGAGGTGTGTATAGAAGGGGGATAGCAGGGGAGACAGATTCGAGGGAAGCGAGACTGCCCCAGCTTATGCCGCCTGTCTTACCTGGACAGGCCAGCCTAGTCTGAGCGGGAGCTAAACGCCCGTATCTCCTCTGCTCCGCCACAGATGCTCTTCGCGAGATCCGAAAGTATGATGACGTGACGGAGAAGGTGAACCTCCAGAACAACCCCGGGGCTGTGGAACACTTCCACATGAAGCTTTTCCGTGCCCAGAGGAACCTCTACATTGCTGGCTTTTCCTTGCTGCTGTCCTTGTGAGTGGGGAGGGCTGAGGGACTGTGAAGGGACCTGTGGGCTAGCCCGTGACTTTGCCTCCTCAGTCTGTGGCCTTGAACTGGAGGCCCTTTCTGTGTTAGGGGAACCACACAGTTTCCCCAGAGGCCTCTGTTTTTTCTCCTGACCTCCGGAGGCAGCATGGAGGATGGGAGAGGGCTGACTAGAAGGTCAGAAGACCACGTTCTGGCTCTGCCGTAATCTGCAACACGTTCTTTTAGGACAAATGTCTTATCACCAGCTCGATTTCTGTACACAGAGTGAAGTAAATGACAAGCGTTACCCTCCTCTGGGAGAGGCTCTTTGGAGCCCAGCTTAAAAGGGACCAGTTGAGGGCTTCCCTGGTGGCGCAGTGGTTGAGAGTCCGCCTGCCGATGCAGGGGACGCGGGTTCGTGCCCCGGTCCGGGAGGATCCGACATGCCGTGGAGTGGCTGGGCCCGTGAGCCATGGCCGCTGAGCCTGCGCGTCCGGGGCCTGTGCTCCGCAACGGGAGAGGCCACAATAGTGAGAGGCCCGCGTACCGCCAAAAAAAAAAAAAAAGGGACCAGTTGAACAGGGGCTTTTTGGGTATGGGGTCCTGTCCTGAGAAGAGTGGGCAGAAATGGCACGAAGGGGCTGAGACCGACCCTGTCCCCAGGGCCTTCCCCGATGTAGACCTGTCTGTCACAGGAGCATGAGGCCTATTGGAGCCTGGGGGCCAAGGGCTTCCGGAGTTATTGGGAAGAGCCTACCGTGAGGTTACTGAGAAGTAGGGTCAGTGTATGGATTCTTGGGCATTGGAATGACTGGGTTTCAGTTTTTCAGAAAAAAAGTCAGTTGCTCAGCTGAGCCTGGCCTCTCTGGGTCATAGTTGGAAAGTGCCGGGTGGTGGAGCTGGAAAGGGCTTTTCAGGAGGATACATTTGATCACAGGAGTGATCTGCAAGGCTGCTGTCTTCCAACTTCTGAGAGTCAGGAACTGAGAAGGCTGGGAGGAGTTGGACACGTAGCTTAGAATTTTAGGGTTTCAGGAAGCTCCAAAAAAGAAGTATGATCTTGTGGACTGAGACTCTCCTGACTGCTCTGCTTTTGTGATCTCTTCCAGAAGGAGATCTCCAGGGCAGGTATTATCTGACAAGGCCAGGGGACAGTGGGTAGCCAGGTGTACCAGACGAGTGAGTGTGTGCTCAGCTCTGTCCTCTCTGCGACACTGTGAAGCGAGGTGTTCCAGCTTAATCCCTGCAGTTGACTTTAAAAAATTGACGTATAGCACAAACGGGCATCTGGTTCTGTGAGTGTTTGACAAATGCAGAGTAGGATAACACCACCACCACCGTCAGGGTACAGAGTAGTTGGCAGTCTCCTAACCCAAACAGGTGAATTCAAAGAAGAGCAGTTCTCATTTATACCTCGGCTGTTTCTGAAGGGCCGTGCAGAGACTGAGAGAGGAGAGTGAGATTTGGGCCCACAGGTCCCGTGCTCCCTCACAACCCCACTCTGTGCTCTGTCGTGCCAGCTGCCTCCCTCGCTTTGCTCTGGCCTCTCCATTTGACAGGCGTGTAAGGAAGGCTTCATCGAATTCCCTTTAAAACATGTCGGGCATAGTAACTTCTTGGGCCTGGTTGTTCCAGCAGCCATACATCTGTTGCCTGTCCATCTTAGCTTGCTGTGTCTGCCATACCCTCCCGTGTCCCTCCTGGCCAGTAGCTGATCAAAAAAAGGATGTGAGGTTGGTCTTGTGTGACTTCTTAGAAAAGGAAACCGTGACCCCAAGGATCAGTGTGGATTCAACAGCTGCCCACAAATGAGCTGTTTAATTGTTTCTAGAATTTTCTGAGATGATATACTCCTCCCTAGTCTAGGGGTCAGATCCTGTATGGCGGCTGTGGCCCTTGAGGAACTTCTCTGTTTGCATGACATTAACCATCCAAGAAGAAAAAGGATTACGTGTGAATTCTCTGGCCGTCCAGTGGTTAGGACTCTGCGCTTCCACTGCCGAGGGCCTGGTTTCAATCCCTGGTCAGGGAACTAAGATTCCCACAAGCCACGCAGCATGGCCAAAAAGAAAAAAAGAAAGAAAAAAACCAAAAGCTTACCTTGAAGACTGGATGGCCAGGTGGCCTCGCCTGTGTGCGTGTGAGCTGTTTGGGTTCTGGTTCTGCTTGAAGTCAGTAAGGACTTTAATAATCCTTCATAATTCAGTGGGCCTTTATAAATGGAAAAGGGCAGCCCAAGAGAGATGCAGCGGCCTGAGTTGCACAGGTTCTAAGTGGCCAGCCCCAGCTCACGCCGAGTTCCGACCCTCTGTTCAGAGGCCAGCTGGTGTGCATTGGAGTGAGCAATTGGTGCCAGATGATTGGTGTATAGCCTGCCTCAGACCGTAGACTGGATAGCGGGCTGCTTTTTTCCCCTGGATTTTGGTAGGAAGGTGCCTGGATCAAGTACACGATCTGTACATCAGTCTTACTAGTCTAAGTTTTAGGAGTCCAACGACTTTAATCTCTTAGCTCCATTTGTACATCTGAGGATTATTAAGTAATCTGGTAGTATAAAACCTTTGGAGGAAGTTGAGGCTTTAAATAAACAAATGAGAAAATACATCCTGTGAAATGCTGTCATAACCACTGTTGACACATACGTTTGTTAAATATTTTTCTAGACTTTTCTGTGCCTAATAGCAGCTACCACTTGGTAAGCGTTCAGTGTGCCAAGCACACGTTAATTTTTATAGTAGCTCTGCGAAGAAACAGCTGAGGTTCAGAGACCCCAGTTCCCAGAACTAGTCATGAGCAGAGCTGAGAATTCAGACGTAAAGTGATGGGACCTCAGCAGCCACATGCTTCTTCAAAACAGGGTCAAGCTGTAACTACCACGTGGGAACATGGGTCTTCCACTGAGTTTGTCATTAACATTGTTCTAGGACAACCCATCTGTTGCCAGCATTCTTAGGTGTCTACCAGTTCCCCGCTGGTGAACATCAGGCCGATCTCCCCATTTTTCTGGTATCGTAAACAGGGAAAACCCCTCTCAATTGTCACTTCGCATGCCTCTTAGCTAGACTGCCTGATACTCTTCAAAGTGTCTCTGACCCTCTTACTGTCTGTCTCTTTCTCATCTGTATTTGTGCAGGTCTCACTTGCAGGTACTGACTCAGTCCCTGAACCCCCGTAGGCTGTTTGGAAAAGAGCACGTGGATCAGGGTGGATGGGTCAGGAGTGGCCAGAGAGGGTGGAGGGTTTTGAATGCCAGTTTCAGAGTTTGTACCCGAACTCTGTGTGGTAGAGCACTGAGTTTTTCCAGTGGCGCTGCGCCATGGTCAGAGTTGGGTGTTCATACTTGGTGCCTGGGGTGGAGTAGAGCAGGAGAGCCTGCAATCAGGGGGACCAAGTCAGAGGTCACCGAACTGAGACATGCTGGTGGCCTGAACCTGGTTTCAGAGGTGCTGGTGGAAGAAAGGGGAGGAACTAGTGAGGATGCCAAGCCTCTGAGGTTGAGGTGGTGGTGGGTTCTCCTGTGGGCGCCCACAGAGTGGCAGCTGTGGCAGAACCCGGAGGAAGGCTGCACACCCACCCGCGTGGAAGGAAGGGAGCCGGTGAGGCCTGCTGGAAGGAACGAAGAAGCCGGGGGAGAGGGGGGGGATGACTGCACCGAGGGGTCGAGGAATGGGCGACAGGGAGGTGCTGGCCGCTCCCTGGAAGTGAGATGGAGGGGAATGAAAGCAGATGCAGGGAGAGGCAAGACTGGGGGAGAGACAGCAGGTTAGTGGGTGAGGGGACCACAGAGGCACAGAGCAATGCTCAGAAGAGAGGCTGGGGGTGGCGCTGGTTCCTCATGGGGCTGGGGTCAAGAGCACATTGGGGGAGAATTCCCTAGCTGCCCAGTGGTTAGGACTCTGCGCTTTCGCTGCTGAGGGCCCGGGTTCAATCCCGATTGGGGAACTAAGATCCCACAGGCTGTGCAGGGCGGCCAACAAAAAAAGCACCTGGGGGGAGCCTTGAGCAGCCCTCATAATTGAAAACGGGGGCCCCAGGCTTAAAGGACGCATCACGTCCTTAAACAAGTCTGTACTTCCCTGCAACAGTCTGCTGGGGGAGGCGCGGGGGGCAGGGTCTGGGCTTTTGTCTTGCATCTGCTTCGTGGTCGCCCTGACGTGGGGCAGCTTGCTACCTTCCCATGTCCTCACGCTCCTTTCTCTGTGGGCTGGGCCCCAAAGTCTGAGAACAGCTGTCTCTACTCAGAAGCCTGGGGGTGCTCTGCCTCTTTTTTTTGTCCCATGTGATCCCCTGCTCCTGTGTTTTCCTTTTTTTAATTGCAGTAAAATGCATTACCATCAAACTGGCCATCTGAACCATTTTTAAGTGTACAGCTCAGTAGTGTTGGGCCCGTACGCACTGTTGTACAGGCAGCCTCCAGAACTCTTCATCTTCAAAACTGAAACTCTGTCCCCACTCCACAGCCAGGGATCTCACCTCCTGAGCCTCTCTTCCTCGCTACCCGGGGAAGTGCTGCCGCAGTGGGGCTGCATCATCCCGAGTAGGCTTCCTGCCGCCGGCTTTGGTCTCCCAGCCTGTCCACCCTGCCCCTGCCCCAGCCAGGTGACCTTTCTGGCATGTAAAACCGACTCCACCACCCCCTGCTTCCAGTGCCTTCAGAGCACCTTTGGCATCAAGGCTTGAAACCTACATCCTGCAGCCCTCTGCAGTCTCTGCTTCGGCTGCCCCGTGTCGTGAACCAGCCTCGTGGGTCCCCTTCCCTGAGTATTTCTGTGGCCTCTGCCTGGAACCCCCTAACTCTTGTCTGCTGGTCTAGCCAAGACCTCCTCTTCATGCTTATTTGGGCCTTCCCTCCTGATTCTGCCATGCAAGGCCCGTGCTTTGCTGTGGGCTGGCCTACAGAGCTGTCCTTCAAGGGCCCCAGCGGCCTGTGAGGGTATCGTGGGGACCTGGGCTCACCCCCTTTAGTCTGGTTGGCTCTGTGCCACCTTCACCTTAGGGACTGAATGGAGTGTCCTGGGCACACAGGGACAGCTTCAGGCCCGTGTCCAGGTTGAACTCATCGAACTGCTGTGTCGAGTGTTTTAGATTGGATGCCCAACTCTTCAGGTCTCCTGAGCTCTGGCAGCAGGAACGCCGGGGGTGGGGGCGGTGCTCGTGAAGACACGTGTCTGGGTGCCCCGAGGATGTGGATGTGGATGCCGTTGGTCCCAGCACTGCGTAGCGGGCCTCTGGTCTGTGATGGGTGTGGCGCAGGGCACCATTTAGCGTGGACTCGGCAGCGCGGGCTCTGTCTCGCGTGCTCTTGCCCATCCGTTGCCTTAGTGCCTACTTCCCTGCTCTGGGAGCGCCTCTGGCCGGCATCCCTGTTGAGCTACAGGTGTGGCTGCACAGCAGCTCTTGCTGGGCTGAGTTTTGCATGTTCTGAGAGCAGTGCTCTGTTTTCTCCGCCTTTGCTAAAATGTTACTGGTCAGGACCCAAGTAGTGGTCGCCATCCAGACCCAGGAAGGTCCACCGTTGTGCGTGAGGCCCCTCGATCTGTAGTGACCTGAACTTGGTCCACAGTTAGCTCTTGTTTTCTGCCTACCTCTCGGGGGCTGGGTTGTGTCACCACAGTCAGTCCAGATGGAGCTGCCCGTGCTTTGCTACAAAGTTCCTCTGCTTAACCGCCAGTGACTTGGGGGCTGGGTTGTCTCCTGGAAGGTGATCGTGCCCTTTAAACTGCTGGTGGGGCGGAATCCATCCAGACCCTCTGGGGTGGGCGGGACGTTCTGCTCTGCTTTCTTTGCTTTTGGGTCAGCCCTGCCTGCTGCCAGCGCTCAGCTCTGCACATAGTTGGTGCCCAGGCGGCCGCTGGGGCTTGTGTTGATGGCGTGTCCACGGAGGCCACGTGGGCCCAGCAGGCGGGGATGAACGTCCAGCCTGGGCTCTGCCGCCTGCAGTGGCCACGGGGCGCTTTCTTCCCTTGCCCAAGGGAGTATAACAGCCCATGGTGGTCCTGAGAGACAGATGGGCGTAGTGAGAGTGGACTTTGGAACTGGCTGGGTTTGGATTCTGGGTCTGTTGCTGTCTAGCTGTGTGATCTCGGGTAAGTCACTTAACTCTCCGGAGCCTTTTTCCTTACCTGTTGCGCAGGGGTTGAGGATGCCTCTTTCGAGCACTTGGTGTGAGGGTGGAGGTGACTTGGGTTATGTTCTCAGCATCATGCCTGGCACGTGGGGAGTGCTTAATAAATGGTAGTTGTTACCGGTATCACCCCAAGTAGTGAGAGAGTTTCGTGGGATTTTTCCCACTCGTGTGGTAGGCTGTGCTGGGCCTAGGTAGGGAGTTGAAGAGAAAGCTGGTGTTGGCCTTCAGGGGTCTTACATTCCAGGCTGGGCACAGGGTGGGGAGAGTGGGGGTGGGAGAGCAGAGTGGGACAGAAGGACAGAGAGGACGGGTACTGCAGCCAGAGCAGAGGGTGGGGGGAGGGCTGCCCCGGGGGGAGGGCTGCCCCAGGGAGAGGCCAAATAAGGGTTGGAGGCAGCCAAGCCAAGGAATCCTCAGGGCCCTGGGCATCCGGTTCTCAGCACTGGAGGCAGCATAGAAGAGCCAACCCTCTGTGGTGTCACTCAGCTTCAACATGAGTGTCTCCCTGGCCAGTCTCATTTGATTGCCCCCTTCCCCATTATTCTCTGGATTATTTTGAAACCAATCCCAAATATTATGTTTACAGGCAAAATAATATTTTGGATTATCGCTTTGAAAAGAGAGGGACTTTATTAAAAGACCATAAGCATACTAGCATCTTGCTTATTACAAGAACCTTACAGTAACTCCTTAGTAACCAACTCAGTAGTGATTGCTCACGTTTCCCAGATTACTTTGCAGGTTTTGTTTATGCTTTTTTACTGTTTGTTTAAATCTGTGTCTAGATAAGGGAACCTAAGGGGTTTTCAAAATCTGATGCTTGGGGCCTACCCAAAGATAAAGTGATTTAAGTGGAGGACTGACCTTAGAAGGCCAGGTAAAGGGATTTTTGACCTTTGTTTCCTCTTGATCCGAAGATCCATCCATCAGCTGCCATCATTTTCTTTCTTTTTTTTTAAAATTAATTAATGTATTTATTTTTGGCTGCATTGGGTCATGGTTGCAGTGCGCGGGCTTTCTCTAGTTACGGCGAGCGGGGGCTACTCTTCGTTGCGGTGCGCGGGCTTCTCATTGCGGTGGCTTCTCTTGTTGTGGAGCACGGGCTCTAGGCGCGCAGGCTTCAGTAGTTGTGGCTCGCGGGTTCTAGAGCGCAGGCTCAGTAGTTGCGGCGCACGGGCTTCGTTGCTCTGTGGCCTGTGGGATCTTCCCGGACCAGGGCTCGAACCCGTGTCCCCTGCATTGGCAGGCGGATTCTTAACCACTGCGCCACCAGGGAAGCCCTGCCATCATTTTCTAAGACTACAAATACGGTAGTGCTTCACAGCTCAGCACTGGGTAAGAGCCTTTTTGATAAGTCTGTTGATTTCTAGTCCCCCCCCTCCCCCAGCCAAACTCACCCCAGCTACTAGTGTGCTGGTGTCCTGTGGGTGCTGGGCCCAGGAGGGGGCTCTGTTAAAGGGGGGACCGTGTTAATGCGGGGGGAGTTGCTACGAAGAGGCCGTGGAAGACCATCTGACACGCGTTGGCTTCTTTTAAAATATGGATTGTTTGCTCAGCTACTGGATTTTGGCCGAAGAATTCTCTTCATACTCTAAAGGCAAATGGTGAATGACCTCTTTGGGGACAGGGTGCCAAACTACAGGGGTTCAGTCTTCCTGATTCCAAGGTCATCGGAAGCCTGATGTTCCAGGAGGGCCCCTTTCTCTGAAGGCAGAGGGTAGGGTGAGCGGAGAGCAGGGCTGGAGATGGGAAGGGCGATTGGCTCCTCCAGCCCAGTGCCATGTGACCAATTGCCTGCAGGCTGGAGACACTCTCGCTGTGAACAAATGGGGCTGGTGTGACTGAGGAGCTGGATTTTTCATTTAATGTAATTTTAATTTATTTGAACTGAAAGGACCTCTGGTGGCCTCTGTATTGGACCGCATAGCCAATGCCACCTCTCGTTCTTTGCTTTGTTGGTTCCCCAGCCCAGGCCAGGCCTATTTCCTGGGCTTTTTCCACAGCACATCGCCATCGCCTGCTGGAGACACTGCCTTGTTGCCTTTAGACTGGAGTACCACGTGGGGCACATCTGGGGGTCGACAGCTCCCTCTTTCCCATTCCCTCGAAGTAGCCAGGGGGCCACCAGCATATTTTAGCCCTGGAACATCTGTCTAGGTTGTCTGGCCTCTTTTGGTTGCTCTCTGTCCCCCAGTTTATACAGAATCCCTCTGCTCCCTGGTTTCAAGAAGGCAACGTGACAGGCTCGCTCCTGTTTGCTGGTTCTCTTCAGCTCTAGAGGGCCCCCCGCCCCCGCTCCCTCTCCCTCTAGCTGGCCTTGCTGTCCCCAGGGTAGATAGGCACCACCTGGGCTTAAGCTGGAGTTGCTGCAGGGCCTTGGCCTTTCCTCGACCCTGGCCCCCTCCCATTTTGTCCGAACTCAAGGGCTAAGAGGAAGGCCGAGCGTGTGTGCTGAGATGTACTCCTGAGATGGATGGGGGCAGCCCTTGAAAGATTTTCCCTGGATCTTTCTGAGTAAACTCTCCTTCTTCCCATTCTGCTGCCTCCTTATTTTCATGACTCCAGACTCTGTAGGGTGAGAGTTTCCTGGGGCGGCTTCCACCCTGTTATTACTGGTCTGCTTTGTCCGAAGTTTTTGCTGGGGCAGCACCTGGCTTTTGGCTCCTCGCCACGGTGGCCACCTCCCC
Source organism: Phocoena phocoena (assembly GCF_963924675.1). Lineage (NCBI taxonomy): Eukaryota > Metazoa > Chordata > Mammalia > Artiodactyla > Phocoenidae > Phocoena > Phocoena phocoena. The sequence goes on along the minus strand of NC_089240.1, from coordinate 128,187,068 downwards.
ACGCCGCCGCGCCGCCGCGCCGCCGCCTCCTCAGTGTTTTTTTGCTGGCGAGCTGGGCCGAGTTCACCCGGAGTCCACCTGCCACCCTGTGGAGCGGCGCCAGAGGCAGAGCTGTAGTCAGCCTGGAGAGTCAACAGGTGGCGCTGTGATACCAGCTTCCCGCTTCCCCAGGGCAGCAGGGTGAGGGGAGTTGCCTGCCCACCTATCTCGCTGCGGGGCCCTGAGGGCTGAGTGACCCGAGGGCGTGGCACCTGGGAGATGCCTGGTAAATGCTAGTGGGCAGGATTGGCAAGGGGGGGCCACAAGCATAGAATATTCCTTTTGGGACTTGGGAGGACCCTCCTCCTTGCTCTTGTCCCACTTCCTGTAAAGTCCAAGTCTGCCTCCCCCTGTTCGCCCACAGGAGGGAGACAGGATCGGTGTAAAGCACATGTGAAACCACGTCTCCATAGCTTGATATGGTTGGCTCTGTTTCTCCTGCAGATCCTTGTTTACTCAACCTTTTATAAAAGCATGAAAGCCCCACTCAGCGTCCAGAAACATCTTACCGAGAAAGCCCAGTTGAATTCAGGTATTTGGGGATGACGTTTGTCTGCCAAGGGCACATCTGGATTCTCTTACGGTTCGTGCACTGACTTCTCTCCCAGTCGCTGGGTGCATTTAACCCAGACCGTGGCCCCTCTATCAGCCCTGAACCTTTGGGAAATCCCTTCGGCTTGTGGCTTCTCACCTGTTGTCCAGAAATGGCTAGAAATAGTTACCTGCATAACAGTACTTGGACAGTGAAGCTGAGCACGGTGGAGGATGGCCAGCAGGAGTGGGGACAGCTGTCCGTCAGCCTTCTCTCTAGGCTGACATCTCTGGGCTGTTGAGATTTGGAGATTCTGAAGCTCAGCACCTTCCACTGTATGCCCTGCTCTGTCCTGGGTCTCGGTGGAGACTCAGAACACTGAGGGGACAGACACAAAGAGGGCACATTGATGTGTCTGGGAGAGGGTGGAGGCTCTCGGGGAGTGTTGGAGCTGGATCTTGGGTGAATTGGGGACAGGCACAAGAGCATGGGGCCTAATGTGTGAGGGGCACTAAGAAGTTCTAGAAGGCCAGCTCCTGGGCAGGCCCGGTCGGCCGTGCTAGGGAATGCTGCTCTTGGCTTAGCCGGGGGCCCTGCAGGGGCACCCTTTGGACTTGGGCCGGGGCACTGGGCTTTGCCCCCAGCTTTGGTGATGAGTGTTTTCCCAAGTGCCTATTCAGCTACTGCTGCAGTCACAAGCCTGGCTGGCTCATCAACACGGGTCTGACATGGCGCCTTCCTGCTGCTGTTTCTCGTCACCCTGTTGCTCAACTGACTGGCAAGCCCCGCCCGTGTCTGCCTGTGTCCCCCTCTGTGCGGCTGGGCCGAGGGAAGGCTGAGTGTGGGGAGAGCCAGGGCCCCAGACTCACATTCTGTCCTGGCCTGAGGTGTGGCATCACACACATGGGGGACGGGGGGAAGTCATCTGCAGGGTCCCTTCCCAGTGGACCAGGTGGGGGGGGCGTGTAGAGGTTGAAGGTGCATTCCCTGGTCTGAAGGCATTTGTGGCTGGGCAGCCAGTTGAGGAGCAAGTGACAGTGTGATGCGGGGAGATGATTGGGAGGAGAAGAGAGGAAGAACCGTGCAACCAGATGAGGGGGCACAGGGGCTGGTGCGGGAAGATGTGGAAGGGGGACCTGGGAGGTTCAGGAGAGGCTTTGAGGGGAGAGTGGTAATGGAGCTAGGTCTTTATTTATTTTGGCTGCATTGGGTCTATCGTTGCTGCACATGGGTTTTTCTCTAGTTGTGGCGAGCGGGGGGCTACTCGTTGCGTGCACGGGCTTCTCATTGCGGTGGCTTCTCTTGTCGCGGAGCACGGGCCCTAGGCGCATGGGCTTCAGTAGTTGTGGCTCGTGGACTTCAGTAGTTGTGGCTCACGGGCTTCAGTAGTTGTGTCTTGTGGGATTTAGTAGTTGTGGCTTGCTGGCTTCAGTAGTTGTGGCGCACGGGCTTCGTTGCTCCGCGGCATGTGGGATCTTCCCGCACCAGGGATCGAACCCACGTCCCCTGCACTGGCAGGCGGATTTTTTTAAATGTCCCCTTTTTTATTTTCAAATTTTATTTATTTTTAATTTATTTTTGGCTGCGTTGGGTCTTCATTGTTGTAGGTGGGCTTTCTCTAGTTGCGGTGAGCGGGCACTCCTCTTTGTTATGGTGCGCGGGCTTCTCATTGCGGTGGCTTCTCTTGTTGTGGAGCACAGGCTCTAGGCTCGTGGGCTTCAGTAGTTGTAGCACGCGGGCTCAGTAGTTGTGGCTCGTGGGCTCTAGAGCACAGGCTCAGTAGTTGTGGCGCACAGGCTCAGTTGCTCCACGGCATGTGGGCTCTTCCTGGACCAGGGCTCGAACCCGTGTCCCCTGCATTGGCAGGCGGATTCTTAACCACTGCGCCACCAGGGAAGTCCCCTGGAGCTGGGTCTTGAGTCATCAGCGAGAGTTCTCAAAGAGAAGGGGAGACACCCCTGCAGACTGGTGGGCTGACGTGCAGTGACAGGAGATGAGGCAAGTGAGGACTGGCGTGTTCGAGAGCAGCCAGTGGTTTGGTGTTAGTAGAGCAGAGGGCCATGCGGGTGGTGAGGGGACAAGAGCCAGCTCGCAGAGGGCTGTGTGCCAGCCAGAACAGTGGGCGTGCGTCAGAGGGATGGAAGCAGAGGAGTGACATGATCAGATTGTCTTGGAGAAAGCTCACTGGCTTTCCTTGGGGGCATGGATTACAAAGCTGTATGGTGGAGGGTAGGGAGGAGGCCACTTAGGAGCTATTAAAGTCACCCAGGAAAGAAGCAGTGAGGCCACAGGGATGACTGGGGCCCAAGGTGGCGTGCAGGCCCAAGAGCTTGGGTAGCTCAGTGACGGTGTCCACCATAGCGCGGTGCAGGAGCAGTTGGCCTGTCATGGATGGGCTGAGTCAGGCGTGTCTCGGGGACACGCAGGAGCCACCGGTGAGTCGGCAGCTGGGTGTCAGGATCTGGCTGAGATAAACCCCTGTCAGGGGTGGGATTGGTGGGCGGTGAGGGTTGCTTGAGGCAAGGGTAGGGGAGAGTTCCAAGGGGGTGACCCGACCCGTCAGCTGTGACAAGTGCTACAGAGCGAGTGCCCCAAGGACTCCAGGGTGCTCCTTGGATTGGGCGGTTAGGGCACCGGTGATCATGCTGGTGGCATGGCCAGGGCAGGATATAGGTTGGTGTTGGTTGAGGAATGGAGGAAGAGAGGAGGGGCTTGGGCTGGTGGGAGGCAGAGCCTTGAGGGGCGAGGTTCCTGGAGGGAGGAATTACCCAGAATCGTCTGGGGCTGGGTTGGAGGAACAGGTCTAACAGGAAGGGAGAGGAAGGGGATGGATGGTGTGAAAGACACGTGGTCGGGGAGGGGCATCTACCCTAGACGCTCTTGCCCTGCACTGAGGGGGAGACCCTGAGGGCGGGCAGGGGGCTGAGCGGGTTGAGGTGGCAGGAGGCCCCCTGGACAGCTCTTGGCGCTGGGTACTGCTTGTTTGCCCGGGCTCTTGTTGGCAACCCTGGTTCTCCATAAGTGGGGATGGGCTGGGACGGCACCGAGAAGAGCTCGGCCCCTGCTGTACTGCTGTGGTCCTCGCTGCCACCACCATCCTGGGCCTCGCCTCCCTGGGTAACCGGGGCGACAGCTGTGGTGGCTCATAGTGCTGCTGGAGTCCTGCCCCATGTCAGCCGCCTGCCCAGCCTCGTCGGGGCGGGGGGGGGGCAGGCGAAGGGGGAGCGTCACCTTTGGGCTTGCCTGCTCCATCTTTGCTGGCTGGGTCTGCCAGGTGGCACATGTGCCCTCCCCCCCAACCCAGTCTCCGGCTGGGAGGAGCAGCCTCCTCCACGTCGTCAGGATCTGCTCAGAGCTGCCTGAGCGCCCTGTGCTTGCGAGCTTGGGGCTTAGTCAGACTTGCCTTTCTTTCTGGGCTCCCCCAGTGACTGCCACTCTGCCTGTGTGACTCAGGCACGTTGCTTCTCTCTGGCTCCTGGGGCACTCGGGAGCCCCCTCCACCTCCAGGGCTTCAGCCCGGTGGGGGGCAGGCTGGTGGGCAGTTGCGGCTGAGACAGGGAAACCTGAGCCCTGGGCCACGAGGTCTTGGTCGCTAATTTTAGAGAGCACATGTCACTGGAAACTCTCCCTTCCTGCCAGGAACCAGTAGCCTGGCTCTCCCGGTCCTGACAGGGGCCCCTGGAGCCGCTCCCTAAACCAGGAAGCGTGATGGGTGCCTCACAGCCCCTGCGAGCCGCTCCCCATCAGGGCTCATTCCCAGCTGAGGCTCTGCCAGGGCCTGGCCAGGGAGAGCTGGGCGCCTTGTTTGCTCTCCCATCCCTCCCTAGTCCCCTCGTCCCCTCGGGCCTCATGAGCAGCAGGTGTCCACGAGAGCCCTGCAAAGGCCAGAGAAGACGGCTCGGAGCAGGCGGCTTCAGCTGCTTTGTCTCCTCTGAGCGAGCACTTGGTTGTGGAAACACCCTGGACAGGCTGAGTCCTCCCCTCGTCCCCGGGGCCTGCCTATCCTGCACCCTCCTCGGGGCAGTGGCTGGCCAGGCCCGTCCCAGGCATGTGGGGAAGTGCCCCCCCTGCCCCCCACTCTGAGTCCTCCCATCCTCTCTTCTGCCAGCTAACATCTCAGGGCAGGGTGGCTGTCGGGAAATGGAGCAGCGTGTGCTCAGCTGCCACGTGCTTGCCTCTCGTGGCTGGCCTGAACCTGAGATGTGTGCCTGGGCCCTGATTTTTCATTTTCTGTCCCCCTTGCCTGGGGAAACCTCAAGGTGGTGATGTTTTCTAACAGGTGTGGTCTGGCAGCTGCCTGTAGACTGCATTTGGGAAGGGGGTGAGGAGAGAAGGGTTTTTTCCATCTCTCTCATTTGGCCCAGCTGGTGGTTCCCTGGAAATCGAGAACATGTAGTGGTTGGCAGCTCAGGCCTTGGGGTCAGACAGGCAGGAGTGCGGATTCCAGCCACATTCGTTTCTGGCTCTTGACCGATTGCTTCAGCATGCTGAGCCTCCATATCCCCTCTGTGAAGCGGGGGCAGTAGTAGCAACTGTCTCACAAGGTGGGCTGGAGGATTCGGCCGGCCCTTTGGAAGCCCCCGCAGCACTGGCCGCTCTTGTATGGTGTGTTTGTTTGTTTTGCTGCATGGCATGTGGGATCTTAGTTCCCCAACCAGGGATCAAATCCACGCCCCCTGCATTGGAAGCACGGAGTCTTAACCACTGGACCACCAGGGAAGTCCTGGGCTGCCCTTGTTTATCAAGGCGAGCCCAGCCTTGCAGCGAGGAAGGTGGCAGCATGGCTGCTTTGACACGTCAAGGCCCTGCCCTGTAAAGTGCCGGGTTCTAGGCCTTTAGGCTGTATCTAGGCGTGGCCCCTTGTGTCCTATCAGGCTCCTGCTTCCTGTGCCTTCTGGGCTGGAGGAGAGCCCCAGGGCTGTGAGCGGCCTTTTGGGGGCACTAGTAATCCTTCTGGTGGCAGAGGACAGCTCCTGGCTCCATCTTTCCCCTCACGTTGCCGGTGTGTTTTGCTTTGCCTTCCTGGCAATCCAGAAGGACAGGTCTAGGCTGCAGGCAGGTGTGGGGTGGGAGCAAACGAAAGAAGTTCATGCTAGCCATCTTTCCCTCTTTCTTTTGCTCACTTCTCCCTTCTTTTTGTAAACAATTACAGCTTGCTTAGACGCCTGGTGACTCTTATCTCCCAGCAGGCCACGCTGCTGGCCTCCAATGAAGCCTTTAAAAAGCAGGCAGAGAGCGCTAGTGAAGCGGCCAAGAAGTACATGGAAGAGAATGACCAGCTAAAGAAGGTGAGTTTGGCCTTCCCGACCCCCCCACGTGACATTCTTCATGGGCCACAGCAGCTGCCGTTAGCCTATCAGGCTGGGAAACGTGCAACACTGCTGTTGTCTGAAAAGCGGAGGAGTTGGGTGGAGGGACGAAGGGGGTGGGTACTGGAGGGGTCTGGGGGACGCGATGGGAAGGGGGGCGCCCTTGCTGCTCTCTTGCCTCTACCCGCTGTGCATCCAGGCCAGACTCTTCCCTGATAAACTGACTCCCTAAGGAGCCGAGCCCTGTGCTGTGCACATTGGGCAAGTTAGCACAGAAGAACACAAGATAGCATAGGACCAGTGTTGGTCCCCTGAGGATTGCTATCATCTGGGGACGAGGCGGGGCAGTCCTAGAAGGCTTGTCAGAGGAGGTGAGGTGTGAGCCAAGCTGGGAAGGAGACGGATGGACTTGGATTCGTAGGCAGGATAGAGTTGGATGGGCAGGGGTGAGTTGGGGGCTCCTCGGCTGGAGTGAGCTGTGGAGCTTGGGGAGAGGAAGCGATGGCATTGGTCAGTTGGGGGTCACTGGCAGCAATCCCCAGACGACAGCAAATGGAGTCGTTGGATGGACCGGTCAACTTGGAGGAGCTGCCGAGAAAGGAGGCAGGGCTGGGGGCCAGGGCAGGCAGGGCGTGTGGCTTGGGAGCTGTAGCAGGTGGCCCTGCTGGCCTGGGCTTCGCCTGGTGGCTGGGAACAAGCAGTGGCCCAGTTCTGTGCTGACATTTCCGAAGGGGCAAGTGCCCAGGGCAGCTTGAGGAATCACAGCTCAGTGGGGAGGACGGAGCTGGACTCCTTCCCTCCCTCCCTCCTCCCTCCTCCCTCCTGAGTAACCCAGGCCCTTGGCACTGTTCCTAGGAAGCTGCCGGTGGAGTCAAGTTGGATGGCAGGGACGCTGAAGTGAAGGTGGAGGAAGAGAACAGGAGCCTGAAGGCTGATCTGCAGAGGCTGAAGGACGAGCTGGCTGTCAACAAGCAAAGTGAGCACTGTCGTCGGGTTGCCCGCGGCCCCCAGAGCTCGGGAGCCTCTGCCGGTGGCTGCCACACCTCTCTTGCCAAAGTATTAATAACAAGCTCACACGCAGGCTCAGGAGCTGCGTGAAAACAAACGAATGGCTCCCTGCTCGTCCAGCCCAAACGCAGCCGGGCTTGGCCCCAGCCGGTGGGGCTTAGTGGTTTAGCAGTGCACTCAGGGTCCAACCGAGGAGGGCCCAGGAACCCCAGAGGCCCATGGGCTAACTCCGGAGCATCTCATCCAGCACCAGGCATGGGGAGTGGCGCTGTGTGCCTTGTCACCAGGGGCCTGGTGGGTGGGGAAGGAAAGGCTGCATCAGAGCTGCTTGAGATGTTCCCATCTGCTCCCTTCCTGAAGGCCTCTCTCGACACACCTCTCGTTCTCAGCTTTGAGGCTGGGGTTCTGCTCCCTGCCTCCTGCTCTTACCCCCAACCTTTCCAAGATGTTTGCCCCATGCTGTCAGCCTCCCTGCGGTCACCCCTGCTGAGCCATGCAACCCCTCCATTAAAGGGGTTGGGGGCCGATCCTCGGTGTTCTTCTACTTGTCCCAGCTTTGTTGGCCAGCCCTTCCCCACTTTTGGAGGCTTTCGAGGCAGCTGGCAGAGGAGCTTTCTTGAGAGGAGTGGTCTCCCAGACACCCTCACTGGGGACAGATTTGGGGCGGCTGCATCTGCTGTCTACAGCAAATGGTGTTTTTCTCCCTAATCCTCATCTTTTAATTTTCCTTCCTTCACCACTTGCATCATCCCCAGAACTGGAGAAAGCTGAAAATGAGGCTCTGGCCATGCGGAAGCAGTCTGAGGGCCTGACCAAGGAGTACGACCGCCTGTTGGAGGAGCACGCGAAGTTGCAGGTCAGCACGCTCAGCTTGCTCTGTTGGAACCGAGCCCCCCACACCCTGCGCAGGTGCAGAGCAGGCCTCCCACTCCCTTAGCCTCAGGGCCAACGTGTCCCCTTCGAGAGGCCTCAGCAGCAAGCTGGCTGCTTTCTCTCCCAGTCCCCCTTTTTTCCTTTGTTGCTGCTGAGTCTGGGGCCAGCATGGGCCCAACAGCCGGAACCCCTTCTGGAGCAGGAGGGGTGTGGCCTGGCAGATGGCAGCCACTTACTAAGGTCGCCTTGGCAGTCGGGTCAGCCCTCTGCATTGTGGGCCTGCCCAGCCTCGTGCCCAGCATCAGTGCCCTTGAGAAGAGCTCCTTCCCTTACACGTACCCCTGGTCCATGGTGTGGTTTACTGAAGGGCCCCATCAAGTACCGGCCAGAGACGTGCAGGGGAAATTCCACTGCTGGCTGCTGGCCTTCCCTCTGTAGGGGCTGCGGGGTGATGTGAGGCCGAGAGCTGGGGACATCACAGCCAGCTCCCACCCAGTAGGTCCGAGTCATTGCCACCACCTCCGCCCGCAGGCCCGGTCTGAGTCCCCAGACTACCTGCGTCTGGAAGCTCAGGTGGCCTGGAAATTGGGCATAAGGGCTAGGAAAACACCCCTAAGTTCTGATGGTTTGATTCAGTGCTTGGCGTCCTGAGTTTGGGCACCGTGGAAGGTGGAGAAGGAGGGCCCAGCCCCCAAAGGGGGACCAACAGCTTCAGTGCAGGGCGGGCTCACTGGCAGGACCTGTGGAAGGTGTGCAGAGTTGGGAAGAGCCTGAACTGGGACTTGGAAGGGGCTCAAGTTCGGAGGCAGCCGTGGGCACGAGGGTGGGTGTGAGTGAGGCCCAGGAGAAGGTGGTGCTGTGGGGTTGGGGCTCTGAGAAAAGAGCGACAGCAGAGACTTGTCTCCCCTCGCCCCCTCGCCCCACGCCCCCGCCTGGCTGGAGTTAGGGTTACAGCCCTCGTGGAGTGGGGCCACTCCCACTCTGGCCGACTGTGAGGTGCTGCTGGTGGGGGGGTCCCTTGCTCATCTGACCGCCTGGCATCTTCAGAAAGGGGCACCCCACTGGGCCTCTGGGGTGGAGGGGCTGGAAGGCGAAGGGGAGGAGTATGCCTGCCAACCCACTGCTTTGCAATTTCTGTCCCCTTTGCAGGCGGAGGTAGATGGCCCCACGGACAAGAAGGAGGAGTGAGGGCCCCTGCTCCCCGCCCATGGCTGGCTGCTTCCCGAGAGCCCGGCCTCCCTCGGTACTTCGGCTCGCTCCCTTCCGCTTCCGTTCCCTCATGCCGCTTGCAGTTCCACGCTCTCCCAGCATTCTGTAGGGAACTCAGTTCCCACCCAGGATGAGTAAGGCTGCGGCAGGTCTTGCTTCCCGCTGGGTTAAGCCCCTTCGTGTTGCGCATTGATGCTCGGGGCTCCAAGGCCCCTTTTCTCTGGTCCTGCAGGAGGGCAGGTGGAGCAGGAAGAGTAGAATTTCTCTTGGGGCAAAATAAATGTTGTTGTGTTGTGTCCGTGGTGCGTGCGTATAACTGAGGCCGCAGGGAGACCTCCTTGTGATCCCTCTCCCTGGAGTGGCTGGGAAGGTGGCGGCAGGCAGCTCGGACAGAGACCCCCGCTCCAGTCTTTGCCCTGGAGGCCTTCCAGACATTTTGTCTCCATTTGTTCAAACCCCTAAAGGCTCCCTCATCCCAGGCTGGGCGCAGGCTCACACTTGCCCTCTCTGCCCCTCTGCCTCCTGCTCCCCAGGCCAGGCCCCGCTTTATGGCCACGTGGGCTGTGTCCATCCTGTCGGTCTTCCTGGGGGTTGGCTGCTGGGCCCGGGGAAGCTTGAGAGGCAAGGTAAACCGCTGGGGCTTCTGGGTGGCAGACTCGCCTGCCTCCTCTGGGTCCTGTTCATCACATTTAGGACAGATAGAGCATGGCAGAGTGCCACCAGTCACTCCCTGCCCCATCCCCTCCCAAAGGTTTGCAGGATGACCTCTGACTAATGCTGGCAAGAGAGGAGACTTGCCCTTGGCAGTGACCTGCGACTGGCCCAGGGCAGAGCGAGGCAGTGGGGAGGGCCTCCGGGCGGGTAAAGTGCTCCTCTGCCACCTGCGGCCCGTGAACATGTAGGTGTACCGCCCTGATCGGACAGCCTGCTCTGGCACCGGGCTCCCCCTTGGCGGCCCCCTGGGCTGGCTTTGGCAGGTGGCCGCCATTGGGCAGGACCTAGTGCTCATCCTCTGCTGGCCCTGAGGGCTGGGCAAGGGGAATTGGGGTAAGGTCGGAGGTGTTTTCTCTTGGAATTAAGGGGCCCCTGAAGGTGGTGCTGACACCCAGCCTTGCGCACCTGCTCCTCCTGCCAGGCGCAGGCTGGTGGCTCCCTTCAGGGCTGTCATTTCCCCACGTTCTCATGAGGAATGCCGCCCCTTCCTGGGCAGCCTTCTAGGTGGTGTCTGCCAGGGAGGGAGCCCACAGGTGACGCCCTCTGGTTGCTATGCGGAGGCTGAGGGCCAAGCCCACTTTTCCAGGAAGTGTTCCCTGACGACCTCAGCCTCCCTGAGCTCGCTCTTCTCTGAACTTCTACAGGCCAAAGTCCAAACAGTATGCCTCTAGGTTCTTCCCTGTTCAGTCCCAGGTGGTCCCTGAACCCCCTTGGTATCAGGCCCCGGGCTGGGGACGGGAAGAGACAGTGGCAGGGGCAGCAGACTCTGACAGGTGAAAAGCCAGGTGCTCGCCCAGCCTACCCTGGAGGGCCGCCTGAGGAAACCAGCCCCCTCTGGCCCATCCTGAGGGCTGTTTTCCTCCGGCAGCCTCCATTCCGAGTGGGACTGTGCCCGACAGTATCCCCTGTCTTGCCTCCAGCTCTGGTAACCCCGTGGGCTCCACAGGTCTGGGCTGTTCCATTTCCTTGCCTGTCTCCCCCGCTAGGCTGCTGGTCACTGGGTTCTCAGCCCCTACTGGATGGACAGATTCCCAAGTGAATGGGGCCAGCCCACTGCTCTCAGGGCCCTGGCCAAGCAGCATGACCTCTGTCAAGTTTCCTTTTTTGTTTTTTTTTTAAATTTTAAAAATTAATTTATCTGGCTGTACCGCATGGCTTGTGGGACCCTAGTTCCCCGACCAGGGGTCAAACCCGGCCCCCCTGTGGTGGAGCACAGAGTCCCAGCAACTGGACCGCCAGGGAATTCCCTAAGTTCCCTTTTTTGTGCTGTTGATGTTTTCTGAGTCTTTCTTGGCCTGTGGCAGGTGGCTTGGAGGCCATTTGGTAAGAGGTGATGAGGACCTGAGCCAAGGCATGGCGGTGGTCGGGGGAACAGAGACGTTAAGGAGTTGGTATGAGTCAGGGTGGGGAGTAGCAAGGGCCTGGGGGTGACAGCAGGCCTAGCCGCAGGGGAGGCAGGGACTGTTGATGGAGGAGCGGATGCAGGGTGGGGGCTGGGCACCATGTGAGGGGCCTGCTCAGGAGAGCCAGGCTGCAGGTTTGGGGAGCTGCCAGCACACGGGGTTCTTGGAGTTGTGGGCGTGGTGAGAGCAGAGGTTTGTAGGGTGAAAAGTCTTTTAAGAGAAGGGTGGGACGGGTTGGGTCGGAAGAACGGTCGTCAGGTGTTGGGCCTGCAGGGCCCGGGCCACCGTCGCACCGCCGAGGCGCCTCTCCACGCCAGCAAAGGCTCTAAAGGCCCAGGTCGAGTTGGGGTTGGGCCTGCTCGGCTGCTGTTCCTTCCCAAGCTCTGCGGTGACCTGTGCTCTGTCTGGGTTCTTCTTGGTGATCATGAGAGCATGGGCTGATGGCCGTGTCACAGGCCGGAGCCCATCTCCGGCTGTACAGTTGAGGGCTAAAGCCCCCTCCTCTCTAAGGGGACTGTGCCTTGCTAAAGAGAGGGACTGGCCTGGGAGGGACTGAAGAGGAGCAAGTTGTCACTTTTCTCTGAAGGGCCACCCCCTCCCTTCTGCCCAGGCTGGCATTCAGAGTGGGCAGCAGGTTCCCAACCTTGACCCCCACCCCAGGCCTGCCTCAGATGATGAGCGGGCTGGTCCTGGCCACCCCGTGTCCCTGCCCTGTCATGCTCCTCCTCCTGTCACTCGGGATGGAGCCAAGGACCTGAATGGGTTCACTTTCTCCAGGTCTTCCCCCCGCCTTCCCTTAACACTGGGCTAAAGTGTGTGTAATCTCAAACTCTACTTTAACCATTTTTAGGATTACCGTTGAGTGACATTAAGTACACTTACACTGTGTGTGGCCTCTCTCGCCATTAAACATTAACTCCCCTTCCCTCTCCCCCCCATCTGCTGGCGCCCACCGTTCTGCTTTCTGTCTCTGAATTTGACTCCTCTAGGGCCATCATAGAAGTGGAGTCACACACTATGTCTTTTTGTGATTGGCTTCCCTTCCACTGAGCGTAATGTCTGAGGTTCATCCGTGTTGGAGCAGGTGTCAGAATTTCCTTCCTTTTTAAGGCTGATTTTCGTTCCATCGTGTGGATGGATCACATTGTTTTCACCTGTTCCTCTGTCGGTGGACACTTGGGTTGCTTCCACTCCTTTCCTAATACCACTCCAATCAGACTTTGGCCCTTCCTCCCACACCAGACCTCTCTCATCCAGGTCTCCGCGATTTTGTCACCGATCTTGTCGCCAAATGCAGCTGGCAATCTCGGGCCTCACTTCCCGTGACCGTGGGCAGCACCCGACAGAGCCCATCGCTCCCTCCTCCCTGACGCCCAGGGCGGGGTTGGGGGGGTCCTCACATGTGTTCCAGGACCCGTCTGGCACTCGGGGGCCCTTCCCGAGCCTCCTCAGACTCTGCAGCCGGTCCCCCCTCTTCTCTGCCACCTTTTTGTTTTGCGGTACGCGGGCCTCTCACTGTCACGGCCTCTCCCGTTGCGGAGCACAGGCTCCGGACGTGCAGGCTCAGCGGCCATGGCTCACGGGCCCAGCCGCTCCGCGGCATGTGGGATCCTCCCGGACCGGGGCACGAACCCGTGTCCCCTGCATCGGCAGGCGGACTCTCAACCACTGCGCCACCAGGGAAGCCCTCTGCCACCTCTTGAGTGTCCCAGGGCCACTCAAGTGCTTGGGCCACATCTCCCTCTCCAGCTGCCCATGGCCCACCGCCCCCCTTGGGGAGCTCATCCAGGCTCGGGGCTCTCGGGGCCATTTTTATGTAATGAGAATTTCCAAAATTCTGTCTCCAGCCCAGACTCTTTCCAGAACTTCAAACTCCTTGTCCACTTGCCTACTGGACATTTCTACTCAGTCGACACCACCGTTCCCTCCAAACCTCCTCGTCTCCCTGGTACAGGGCCTGGCAACTGCCATCGTCCCTGGCATCCCAGCCATCCAAAAGCCTGTTGGCTCTGCCTTGCAAACAGGTCCCCAACCCAGAGACTTCTCACCTGCACTGCTAGTGCCCTGGTCCCACCCAGTGATCTCCACCTTCCTTCTGGGGGCTCTGCCGGAGCCTCCTCCCCAGCCTTCTCCCTCGCCTGCCCTCGGAAGAGCACCTGTTCAGTGCAGCATTTGGGCAGCCTTTGCAAACCTCAGCGCCCGGACTTCACTCCCACCTTCCCCGCTCGGCGTGCTCCTCTTTAGCACGCCGTTATCCTTGCTCCCCAAGTATGTCAGCTCCGTGGGGAAAAGGCTTCCTGCCGGATTCCTTCCCTGTTCCGTTCCAAGTTCCCAGAACAGTGCCGGGTGCAGAGACCCTCAGGGCGAATACTTGCCCAAGGAAGCTGCTCGAGGTGGGGAGGCCTCCACCCGCAGCTCTGGCACCTGACAAACAGTGGGGGGCAGGAGCCAGCTTTTGGAAAATGACATGTTTTTATTGCTATGTTTGCAGTGGCTTTTGAGCACAGTAAGGGTGTCCCCGCTGGACCGCCGCCCTCACCCGCCCCCCACCCCTCCAGCCCACGTCAGGGTGTGAGGGAAGCCTTTCTAGGGCCCCCTCGGCTGTCTCGGGATTGGACGTGACACAGACGTGGGTTAAGTGAAGCTGCTACGCGGAGGACTTGAGACGTGGAAAGTGCGTCAGCCTTAAGCTCGCAGGTGGGAGCCGCGCGCAGGATCCCTGGGGCGGGGGACGGATGCCCACCTCAGATCCCTGCCGCAGGGGCACCCGGCCCAGGGCGCAGGGTGTGGGTCAGCCTGAGCATGCTGGGTGAGCAGCCCCAGGTCCGGATCCCCCCGCAGAACCCTGCGTTGGCTCACCCTGCCGACCTGTGGGCAGAGCAGGGAGTGTGCGGACACCCACTGAGGTCCCCACCATGCACTTTTCCCACCCCAGTCTGGGGCCAGGGACTACACGTGCATACCCACACGACAGACTCACACACTCGACAGCTTGAAGCTTCTGTTTTGCCTATGAAAATGAGATCTATAAATTCACACTCCTTGGCTGGGGCAGAGGTGTAAGAGGGGCTGAAAGGGATGGGGCGTGGCAAGGAGAGGGACGTTGGGGTGTTTCTCTTAGAAATATACAAGCAGAAATCTCCTCAAGTTTTTATAAAATGTGCAAAATACAAGCCTCATTTGCCCACAGGCACAATTTACACCTGGTATTCACCTTGGCTAAGAAATAGAGATCTATGTCTAGACCCTATGTACCCACGCACACATGCACTCAAGCTCACACAACTGCTATTGGTGGCAATTGGCTCAGGAACTGAAGGTTCCCTTGCTGGCTGGCTCTCTAAGCTTCTAGAGTAGGGATGGGGAGAGGGGTCTAGCCCAGCTGAAATATTCGCCTTGGTTCTGCTGCCCCCCCCCCCCGCCTGCCCCCTCTGCTCTCCAGTCCCCCTGTTCCCCGAGCTGCCACTGCTGCCCCTGGGGTGAGGGGCCACCCAAGGGTGTGCTGGGCAGAGCCTGGAGAGAGGCAGGCAGGGCCTGGTGGGGTCGGGTGAGACGTGACGGTAGCGGGCACTGGAGGGCGGGCGGCAGGGCTTGGGAAGCAGCGTGGGCACCAGCTTGGTTAAGGGGGGTGGGGGAGGCATCTATTTTTGGTGGGTTGTGATATTTTTGGCATTTTATTAAAAATGGAAAAAGTTATTTTAGTTATAAGCACTCTGGTGCTTCCTCCCCTCCCCCCCCAGGCAGACCCCATAGGTGTCAGGGAAAGGCAAGCCCCCTGGGGGGGGTGGGGGGCTAGAGCAGGGGCTGCTATGGCTACGAGAGGGTGAGCTGGTGATGTGAGCCGGGGCACCTGTCACATGACGCTCTCCACCACCACCACCTTGCTGCTCTCAGACACTGGGGTCAGGGTGGTCAGGCCCCTGACATCCGAGTCCTGAGCTCTGTACTCCAAGTGGTGGAGGCCCCAGACGGGCTGCGTCAGGTGCTGCCAGCGCTGCGGGAGAGAGGGACACGTTGGGTCCCTGGGGAGGGGCACCTGCTTGTCCCTGGCCTCTCTCCGCTTCCCGCCACCTGCCACCAACTTGGGGCCCGGGGCCGTGCCCCTCCTGACCAGGCCCCGCTCCCTACGCTAGGGAAATAGGGGTTCAGTGGAGGGCCGAGTGGCTGCTAGAACAGAGGCTAGGGACAGGCCTCTCCTCCGCCGCCACCACCTGAGCGAGGCCCTGGAGGGCCAACTCTCCTCCCGTACACCCCCCTCCGAGCTGGCCCAGAGGCTCCGGCACAACGGTCTGTCCCTCCTGGCGGGTGGGAGAAGGGGCAGGGCGCTCTGGAGGTCACGTCTCCACCCAACGGGAGGGAGGGATGGTGTGCGGGAGACGGGGCGCGGGGAACTGACCTCAGCCACGGTCCCCTTGGCCCTGAGGAGGCAGCCCAGGAGGTGGAGGGGCACACACAGCATGGAGGAGAGCGCGAAGCCCCAGCCCATGGCCTCGCCCCACCACGGGTACACGTAGGTGTTGTTGTAGACCAGCGGCTTGTAGTAGACCGTGTTGAAGATGAAGATGCCCTGCGGGCGAGAAGCCTCGCGCTCAGCCGGCAGCCACCACTGCGAGCCCTCAGTGTCCCTCGCCCTGCCCAGCCTCCCCCGGCCCTTACCATGCACACCAGCGGGGTGAAGAAAGACCAGCACCATTTCATCCAGGGGCAAGGTCGGTACCCGATCATGCAGGCCACGTCGTCCATGAAGCGGTCGGCTCCTGGGGTAACGTGAGGCCGGAGGGCCAGGGCTAGAGACGCACCACCCCTGACCGCACCGCACCCCCGGCTTGCCTGTCGGCCCAGACCTACCGTACACCCAGGCGATCACCACGCACTCCCAGAAGGCCTGCCAGAGTAGGGTGGTGCCGCTGGCTGAGTAGTAGTCAAACAGCTGGAAGACATACATCCCACCCTGGGGATGGAGCCAGGTCAGGGAAGGTGGCAGCCGGCAGCCTGAGGCCAGGGGCATCCCTCACCCTGCCCCTACTCACATCGGTCACCATGGAGAGATCAATGACAAAGCAGAGGGTACAGCAGAGGGCCACGGAGATCTCTCTTTGGAAACGGAAGTAATAGGAGGCCGGGAGGAGGTCCAGCAGGCCGGTGATGAAGCCTTCCACACCTACAAACTGTGGCCGGGCAACTCAGGCTGTGCCCCTCCCCACCCACCTGCCATCTCCCATCGCCCAGTGTGCCCTCTGCTCGCCAGGCCCCCTCCGCCCCACCTCCCAGCCCCCTCTCTTGCATCCCCCCTCTCAAACCTGGCTGTCAAGGCCAAGCAGCAGCAGCATGAAGAAGAACAGAGCAGCCCAGAGCGGGGCCACAGGCATCAGCGTGACGGCCCGGGGATAGGCGATGAAAGCCAGGCCAGGCCCTGAGGGGGAAGGGGCAAGGTGTGGACACCTGGAGCCCCCCCCACCCACGTCCTGTCCCCCTCCACCCTGCACCACGGTACCAGAGGATTGGACAATGCCAGGGCACCCTGTGGCCAAGGGCCTTTCGACTTCTGTCAAGACACTGCCGGGCCACTCGAGCCCTCGTGTGTGTGTGGGTGGGTGTGCGCGCGCGTGTGCGCGCCATACCAGGGGCTGGAAGGTTCCCGCGAGCCCTTGGTAGACCTGTACGCATTAAGAGTGGCGTGTCTGGCTCAGCCTTCTGTACCTGGGTTCCGGCAGCTACTGTGGTCGCAGATCACCACTGACCCAGAAAAGGCCGACCTTTCCCTCTACAACACTCAGGCAAGTGTGAGGGCCTACCCCGAGGCCCCTGGATACAGACGGATGGGGGCTCGGGGCTCCACGTGGCCTGGCCTGAGGTGGCTGGACAGCTGTGCCTCGCAGCTGCTCAGCCAGGCCTCCTGGCCCAGAGTGATGGGACAAATTGAGTTTGAATTGTTCTCATTTCTCAGAACGTCATTCTGTGTGCGTTCGCGTACACGGTCCGTTACGACAGCAGCTGCCGCTGCTCCGGAGGCCGGGCTGGGGCTTGGGGCGTCTTTACCTGATTCCGCCACCTTGGAGATGTGCACGCCCTGCTCTGTGGCCATGAAGCCCAGGATGGAGAAGACCACGAAGCCAGCAAAGAAGCTGGTCCCGCTGTTGATGAGTGCGAGGATGATGGCATCCCTGGGGGCAGAGGGGACCGTGTGGGCTGGTGAGACTGCCTGCTGCCCACGGGCAGGCAGGGCAGGGGTGGCAGAGCTGTAGTGCCTACTTGTAGCAGTTGTTGTTGAAGCGATTGTAGCTGCCCAGGGCCGTGAGGGCCCCCAGGCCAATGGCGTAAGAAAAGAAAATCTGGGTCCCGGCATCTATCCATACCTGGAGATGAGCGAGGGTAGAGCAGGTGTGAGGAGCCCTGCTAGACCACCCTGCTCCCGCACCATGTCCCCCCACCCGACCTCCACCTCACCTGAGGGGACGCCAGCTTCGACCAGTCAGGCTTGAGATAGTAGATGATGCCATCCACGGCTCCAGGCAGCAGCACTCCACGCACGAGCAGCACAACGAGGACCACATAGGGGAATGTAGCGGTGAAATACACGACCTGGGGGGCGGGGGTGCTCAGAGGGGTCCTGTGGCACCCACCTCCCCCGCCTGCACAGGGCTGCCAGGAAGGCCACCATCCCCGCCCGCCCCCCACCCCCCGCTGGCTGGTGTGCTCAGTGGTGAGGAGGGAGGCCACCCAGTGGCACCCCCTTCTACTCATCAGAGCCACGACTCCTCCCAAAGGAAGCTGGGTGCTTGGCTGGGGCACCAGCAGCCCCAAGGCGAGCACAGGTCAGCTGCAGAGGGAGGGAGAGGCAGGGCCCTCCCCTGGCAGGGAGCGAGGCCGCAGCCCGCAGGCAGGTCCCACGCCTCCCGTGCCGACTCCAGGTCCTGGTCTGCAGAGAGGCGGGGGTCCTTGGTGCCGGGGATTAGAACTCAGCTAGCCAGAGACAGAGGCAAGATCAAGACGACAGCAAAGGCCTCTGCCTCCCACGCAAGCAGCGCCAAGCGGCTGCTCTGCGGACCCTGCTGGAACGCTCCCGCCCTCCAGAGACCTGGCCGTGTCCCGCGTGTCCCGCAACCACCGGCAGGCTGTCGTATTGTGTGTCTGTTCACACAGTTGTCCCGACAACCTGACAGGGAGCCCCTGAGGGAGGGATGGGTCCACGCTCCCCACTGGGTCCCCGAGGGCAGACAGGCAGGTGAGAGAGACAGACCGAGAAGGTCAAAAGCTGATGCAGAACCAGAACCGAGAGAAACTGGAAGGGAGGGAAGGCGAGCCAGGGAAGGCGAGCCAGGGATGCCCCCCACCCCAGGGAAGGGGCAGCCGCTGCCGGGGCCACTCCACCTCCACTCGGGAGGGAAGGCTGCCGGGCCTGGAGGCGCAGGGTGGAGAGGACTCTCCAGCCAGGGGGTGGGGATCAAGTGGTCCGGACTGAAGTCCCTGCCCCTCCTCGGGCTCTGGCCCTGGTGCCATCTCCTCCCCTGGCAGCAGTGTTTGCTGGCAGACACCCACACCCCCCAGGCAGTGCTGCCCCCAGGCCTGCCGTCACCCCAGCTGTACCTTTCCTGTTGACTTGACCCCCTTCCAGACACAGAAGTAGACCAGCACCCAGCAGGCCAGCAGACACAGGGTCACCTCCCAGTTGAGGGCCCCCGGAACCTCCAGCCCCCCGGAGAGCCTCAAGACTTTGTTCCTGGGGGAGGGAAAGCCCATGAGGGCTGTGCCAGCAAAGGGCCAGGAGACTGGGGGTGGCCCTGGGGTGGCGCCTCCCCCCCCCCCGCTGCCACAGCCCTTGCATCCAGCCGGTCTCCCCCATGCACCAGGTCAGCCTGGGCCAAGCCTGCAGCCTGAAGTCGCTTTAGTCTGTGTCCCCGGAGCCTTGGAGCCCCTGGCGGCCCGGCCCCACGCCGTCCCCAGCGGGCCCAGCAGCAGCCCCCCGCTTCCCTCCCTAGGCGGGCAGGCACCGCCCACTCCACATCCCTGGCCTCATCCCCCCAGGGCCGGGCCCCGACACACGTGCGCGTGCACACGCACACACATGCAGACTTGAGCTACGTGTGGGAGACCAGAGAGACAGGCGGGGCCTGGCCCAGAGGTGCCTGACTCACTCCCAGAACTCGATGACAGGGGACCGGCGGTCAGCAAGTTGGTCACAAGTGAGGTTGGCCAGGGTGGCATTGGCACAGTCTTCGTGGCGGAAGATCTCCACACAGTCGGGAGTGTTCCAGGTATGGCCACACGTGGCCCAGGGCAGCGTGGTGGTGAAGGACTTCACCAAATAATAGAAGCCCCAGGCCAGCACCATGATGTAGTAGGTGTTGCAATAGAAGACGATCACCATGGAGGCGTAGCCCAGGCCTGGAGAGGAGCAGAGTTTCCGTGCAGGCTCTTTTCTGGCCAGTTCCCCACCGTCCCCACTATCTACGTGGCCAGGCACTGCCAGCGGTCCCTGCTGGACCCCAACATCCTGCTCCCTGCATCTGCCATCCTCCCCCTCCCCCGCCATCCGTGCAACTAGATCCTTCTCTGTTGCTGTCCAACCAGACCTCTCCAAGTCCCCTTGGAGTCTCCCTTGCACTGTGTCCCCAGCGCTAGGCTAACTCCTCAATCTGTCCCCGCAAATCAGCCCCTGCTCCCTGCCCCCGCCCTGCTTCACCTCCTGCATCCTCCCCAGCCCCAAAGCAGAGCACACATCCTGCCCCCATCTGAGAGTCAAGTCCTTTTGTTTCCCTAGTCTCACATACCTGTCCCCTTCTACTGGGTCCCACTGCCACCATGATGGTTGAAGGAAGGCCATGCCTCCACCTGCCCCCCACCCAATGGCCTCCCGTAGCAGCAGCTGGGGGGTTTTCTGGGGACCTGGGGCAGCGTGGGAGACAGTCACCCTCTCAGCAGGCAACCTCGGCCAGTCACTTACTTCATCTCTCTGTGCCCCAGCCTCCGAGGACGGTAACAGTAGGACCTACCTCCTAGGGCCTTGAGCTGATGGGGGAACACTGCCCACACACAGAAGGGGCTTGGTGGTAACCCTGCCCACTGGTCCTTCCCTTCAGACCCTGAACTTTCAATGGCTCCCGTCCCAGCTCCTTAGGATGGCCCTCTGGCTTCTCCTGCCATCGCGTCTCACACCCAGCCACCCTCTTTTCAGCCCCAGCGAGCCAAGTATACTCGGCAGGGCCTGTCCCGGGCGCTGCTGGGACTGGGCTTTCTTGCCCTGGTGGAGAGGTCCATCCCCCACTCTAGTCTCCACCTCCCCAAGGTCAGCCAGGTGGTCTGCACGTCCTCCAGGTTCTCCCTCACAGCTTGGGGGGCATCCCAGGCCTGGTGCTCAGACTTGAGGTTTCTCAAGTGGGTACCAGCTTTGCCCCAGTGGCGGGAAAGGGGCGAGGCCCCGGAGGGAGAGGGTGCGAGGGGCTGCCTGGGGCTGCTCACCTTTGAACAGGGGGCAGATGTTCCACACGTTGATGCTGCCGGCCTTCATGAACTGGCCCAGCGAGATCTCCAAGAAGAAAATGGGGATTCCTCCGACCAGGGCGATCAGGATGTAGGGAATGAGGAACACACCTGGGGGATGAAGCTCAAGGTGGCCACTTGCACAGGGTGGCCCCTTAGCCATGTGGGGACTTGACCCAAACTCCTCAGCCAGGCCAGGCCAGCCAGCCTGGCTTTCAGAAGCCCTGGGAGGCGGGTGGAGCCCCAGCTTCAGGCTCCGCCCAGGGCCCATCATAACTTCCCACTGAGTGAATCAGTGCAAGGGGTGGCTGCTGACTCAGGGGCCCAAGGTGAACAGTCTTGGGGAGGTGGAGTGTCGAGGGGCCTACGGCAGCCCCTGGGCCTTAGAGCCCTGTTTCCTGGGCTGGGGGTCCCCTACAAGGCTTCTGCCCCTACTCACCTACGGTGACCTAACTAACGGGCACGGAGGACACACGCACTTGTGGACACAAGCCACTCCGTGGCCAGCGCTCAGGCCCGGGGACATGCCGAGCTTGGGCGAGGGGAAGGGAGCCCTGGCCTGTGCCGGCACCCAGACTCTTTCCTGCAAGTGTGAAGGTGCAGGGGAGAGGGTGGGTGGGTAGGTGGGTAGCAGTCGTCTGCCAGTGGGCAGAGTGGAGGGTGCCTGAAAGGGCATATGAGCAAGGACAGGAGACAAGGTTGGGGGAGGCTGGCAGGGACCTCAGGCTGGGGGTGGGGGAGCCCTTCTCCTCTCCAGGCCCCCTACCCTTGCCCCCGCTCGGCACTCTCCACTACTCAAAAGCTGAGCTTGGTTGCAGCTTGCTTGGCTTCAGGTCTCAGCATCCTTCTTGCTTGTGACCTTGGGCAAAGGCCTTCTCTCTGGGCCTCAGTTTCCCACCCGTCATCTAGTCCCTGCGGCTTCCCACCAACCCTGGTGCCGCTTTGCAGTCACAGGACACACGCGTGCCCATCGCTGTTGCTAAGCTGGGCTGGGGCGGGCATGGGGTGTGCATGCAGTGTGTCCAGCGGCGGCGCCAGGCGGCCCAGGCTGCAGGCTTCCCAAGCCTGGCTCAGGCACCCAGTGTTCCAGGCCCAGGCTAGAGGGGAGGGAGGGGAGGGGAGGGAAGGGGAGAGAGGGGAAGAGAAGAGAGGAGGGAAGGGAGGGGAAAGCAGAGGGAGGGACAGAGTGGCCCATTGTGTGTGTGTTCGTGTGTGCACACGTGGGGGGCCCACACAATGTGCCACTTGTGTGCCTGACCTGTGGGGGCAGCCAGGGCTCCTCACCTCTGGAAGCCCCCCCAAGGGGGAGGCCTCGCCTTGCCACCTCGGTGGCCAATCACTTCGGGCCCAGAGTCTGTGGGGGCAGCTCGGCGTTTTCGGCAGGAGGCTCGCCGGCCCCCTCCCCCCACACGCTGCCAGGCACATGACCGGCCGCGGGGGGGGGGGGGGGGGGCGGAGACCGCCCGGCTGGGCCACCGCGCGGCGACGGCGGGCGAGGGGCTGCCCCCGGCCGTCCCGGGGGGGGCCTCCCCACCCCCTGGACTTCGCACGGGCGCCCCGGCGGGGCCGGCGGCAGGCGGGGGAGGGGCCCGCGCTCACCTCCGCCGTTCTTGTAGCACAGGTAGGGGAAGCGCCACACGTTGCCCAGGCCCACGGCGAAGCCCACGCAGGACATGATGAAGTCCATCTGGCGCGTCCAGGTCTCGCGCGGTGGCACGGCCAGGTGGCCGCCAGGCGCCCCCAGGCCCGCGGGGCCGTCGGCCTTGGCCGGGGCCCCGTCGGGCCCGGGCGCGATCAGGGGGCCCTTCTTCTCGTCGCCGGACACGCTGTAGATGCCGTTCTTGGCGCCCTTCTTCGCCATGGCCGGGGGCGCGGCGCCCCGCGGGAGCGGGCGGGCGGCGGGGGCGCTGGCGGCACTGGGGGGGGGCCCGAAGGCGCGGGCCCGCCGGGGGCCGGGGGCGGCCGGACCGGGGGTCGGGGCGGCGGGCGGGCGGCGGGCGGGGTGCGGGACGGCGGGGGCGGCGCGGTCAGAAGCAGTCCACGAAGCACTTGAAAGTGAGCCTGAAGAATCTCATGTGTGTCGGGGGCCCGGGGGCGCGCGGGCGGCGGCGGGGCCCGGCCGGGCGGCGGCGGCGGCGGCTCCCGAGGCTCCTGCCCGCAGCTCCCGCGGTGGCGGCGGCGGCGCTGGCGGCGGCGGCGGCGGCTCGGCCGGCCCGAGGCTCAGCCTAACGGGGCGCGGGTGGCAGCCGGAGCCCACCGGAGCCCACTGTCTGCGAGCTGCGGCCGGAGCAGGGGCCTACGGCCCGCGCCCCCCGCCCCGGCCCGGACCCGCGCGGCTGCTCGGCTCGCCCGCGGCTCCCCCGGCGGCGGCCTAGGCGCGCTCGCCCCTCCTTCCTGGCGGCGGCGGCGGCGGCGGCTCCAGCCGCTCTCGGGGCCGCGGCGGGCTCAGCGACTCGCCACTGCGCTGCGATCCTGCTTCTCCTCCCCGGCCCGACCGGCTGCCGCTTAAGAACCGACTTCGGGATGATGTCACTGTCGCCCCACCCCCACGACTGGACTGCTCCCCCTCCCCCTCCTCCGTCCCTCCCTCCCGCCTGCCCTCCCCGTCACTCCGCCCACCTCCCCCCGCCCTCCTCCCGAGGAGGCGACGCCGCTCCAGCGGGAAGCTGGATGGCTGCTACCTGGGGCGCCGGCCAGCACCTCCTTCCCAGGAGCCGAACCGCCCCTGACCGCAGGTTCACCCGGGCCTGGTTCACGTCGACCCTCCTAACCTGCCCTTCCCGGTTCTGGGCCAGCAACTACCCTGGCTGCCTTCTCGACATCCTTGCCCCACCTCTTCCCTCCTCCTTCCAGCCTGTCCCATCTCGGGCCCTTCTCTGACTCCCAGCTGCAGCTTGGGCCACTGTTGGGTACCAAGGCCTACAGCTTTCCGGCTCCCCTGCACCAGAGGGGGTGCAGGGTGCTTCCGCCTCCTGCAGGGCTGGGCCCAGCTGGCCAAATCGGGGAACGGCTGGGGCGGGGGTGTGGGTATGCCTCCAGGTGTGTGCTGTGGGGCTTTGCCAAGACCCTGTCTCCTGCCATTCGGCCCTCCCTGAGGGACACAGCACTGGTAGCTGGGGGTCAGGGTCCCAGCTCTTGGAGTGACAGGTCTCCGTGAGTCTCCTAAGCAGGCAGAGGGGAGCCTGCCCAACCGAGGGACAATGCTACACCTTTTCACCAAAGTGGAGGGTGGTAGGGATGCCTGCCACCCCTACCCCTGCCTGACTTATGTGAGACTCTGGCAGGAGTAGGGTAAGGCTGCCCCCTGGTGCTTGGTAGGTGCACAGACCCTCCCCCAGAGGCCTCAGCTAAGAGGGCCCAGCTCCGCACCCTCTATGCTTCTCTCCCCAGGGACCTGCAGGCCTCCCCAGCAAGGGCAAGGTTGTTCAGCTGCTTCCCCATCAGCGGCTGAGCAGCCTGTTCGGAATTTTCCGGGGCCAAGAGTAGCTATAGGATGGGGAAGGAAGGGGTCATTATCCTGGCTGGAGATGTGAAGTGTGCCCACCCCCACCCCTGACCCCAGTCCCAGGCTCCCCAGTCGCCACGCTGCAGTCCCCAGATGGCTCATCCCGTTAAGCTAAACCCGCAGCCATCCGGGCGGCTTTAGGAAGAAAAGCAGTTCCGGCCTGAGCCAGCTTGAACCTGTTAGGTGAGGGAGGGGCGGCATCTGCACCCAGGCTTGCTGGAGGAGCCTTAACGGGCCTGTGTGGGAGACAGGCGGGGTCTCCAGTGTTTAGGTGGGGCGGGGGCACTGGAGGCTCGGGAACCCTCGAGGGGGCGGGGTCCCAGTGCTCCTCGGGAGACCCAATCTCGAGTCTTCCCTGGCCCAGCCTACGAGTGACCCATAGATGGCCTGGGGAAGCAGGGGCCACCCTCAGGGCAAGGACTGAGGGGGAAGGGGCCCGGCCCAGTGAACCGCAGGCACCCCTATGCAGTCTGAGAGGGGAAAGAGGATCCGGTGGAGTAAGTGGAGGGGAAGGGGCAGGGCGTGCTTGCGGCCGAGGGTGTGACGCCTGCAAGGGGAGGGCGTTCGTTAGCTGGCGGTGACCTGGTTGAGGGCTGGCTTCGATGGAGAGGCCGGATGGCGCCAGGGGAAGCTCAGGGAAGTGAGGCCGTGGCCGGGGGCAGGAGACTCAAGAATTTAAGAACTTGCTTGTCCGAGGAGCTTGGTGGGGAGAGAAGGCAGGGGCTGGGGAAGGACGTGGTGAGCTGATTGCACTTTGGGAATGGCACTTTTGAAGACGGCAGAGGGTGAACCGAGCAAGGCCGAGGGAGCTTGAGAAGCAGGGGTGGGGACCTCGGCTGCCGTGCCCAGGAGGGGAGGGGACGTGTTCCAAGGCCAGTGGCAGGACCGGGAGGGAACTGCCACCTGCGGCTGCCGTTGTCTCTGTGGGCTCAGAGGCTGCTAAGAGCGAGGTGGCTTCGCTGGAGGTGGCTGAAGAGAGCTGCGAAGGGCGAGCCGGCTGCAGAGAGCGGCTACCGCCGCTCCAGGGACCACCACCAGCCACTCGGAGCACGGGCCTCCGCATCTGGGGGTGCAACAGGCCCCCAGACCACACTCGACAGGGCCACACCCTCGCTCCCTCCCCCTCGCCAGTCTTCCCCAGTGGGCGATGAGACCACCCCCTGCCTCCGCAGCCCCCACGTGGTCTCCTCCTGTGGCCCGTGCACCACGTGCTTCTCTCAGCAGCAGAGATCTGACCGGTTCCTCCCCACGTACGCTCTTCCCTGTGCTTTCCTCTATGCTGAAGATCAACCTACATTCTCCCCCAAGGCGTGCGAGATCGGGCACGAGCTGGCCCGCGGGCTCTCCAGAGCTGGAGGGCGCTGCGCCTCCCCCGCACCTCCTTCCGATCCTGTGGGATTCAGCTCACCTGCCACCTGGCCCAGGAGGCTAAAGAGGGAGACTCGGGAGCCCTCGACCCCTGCACACAAGCTGCACCGCCTCCCGTGTCCAGACGGGGTGAGCTGGGCTTTGGAGATGCATGAGGTTCACGAACCCGTCCTCGCCTCTGGCGGGATGATCAGGCAGGAGTTTCTCAAAGTGGGAGCTGGGGTCGGAACTCTGGCCTCCGATGTGTTGACCCGAGCAGTCCTTAGGAGTGTCTCAACTGATAGGGACGCCTACAGTGTTCCAACAGAGGCAGAGGGGTTCCCAGCCCTCGGTGGGTTCTCAGGGCCTCGCAAAGGTGTATTTGCCAACACCCCCTCCCCCTGCGGCAGACCCTCAGCTGAGGGCAGGAGGTTGCCCCGCGCCGGGCCCCGGTATTGATGGCCCTTCGAGGCTGGTTCCCAAGCACGTGCACGAGGGGGTGGGTGTGCCCTACCACGGCTCCCGGGTGAGAAGCAAAGCGTTGCCCAGGCAGAAGCCACAGTTAGGCTGGGGGTGAGAGTAGGAGCTGAGGAGGAAGGGGAGGGGATGAGGGGAGAGCTGGAAGGGGGGCGGGGAGGGAGGGCTCCCATTGTCCAGGGAGGCCTGGGGATTTGGGCTGGGGATTGGACCCAGTGCCTGCAGCGACCGTGGACCTCGGAGTGGGCGGGGTGGGAGGGCGTCCGGGCCCCGGGTCGACTGGTTATGCCTAGAGGACCTCGCAGCTGGAGATGGGTGGGTGGGGGGGCCCTCCTCTTTGGAGGCTGCCAGGCATGGGGAGCTTTGCAATTAGAATTAGCTGGGAACAAAGGGACGGCTGGAGTCTACCTTGAAGGGCTTTGTGCTTCCAACTGCTGGGAAGGGGAGAAAGGCGCAGGCTGCCCGGGAGGCTGGGGGGAGGGCAACCTGAGAGGCCCGGGGCCTGCTCACCGCGGCCCCTGCACGGCACCCCTGGTCCACCGTGTCCATCCACGCAGAACCCCCAGCAGGGTTTCTGAAATTCGTTTTCTACGTGTTTCTCTTTTAAGATTTTTTTTGATGCGGACCATTTTAAAGTTTTTATTGAATTTATTACAATATTGCTTCTGGTTTTTGTTTTTCTTTTTTTATGTTTTGGTTTTTTTAGCCGCGAGGCGTGTGGGATCTTAGCTCCCCGACCAGGGATCGAAGCCGCACCCCCTGCATTGGAAGCGCGGAGTCTTAACCACTGGACCGCCAGGGAAGTCCCCGTTTTTATGTTTTAAATAAACTTTTTCTAACAGAATAGCTTTAGATGCACAACTGCAGAGATAGGAGTGAGAGTCCCCACACACCTACACACAGCTTCCCCTGTTACTAACACTCTCCATCGTGTGGTCCCTTTGTTAAAATTATCAACCAATATTATACATGATCACCAGCTAAAATCCAGAGTGTTTTTTTTTTTTTTTTTTTTTTTTTGCCCTGTGTCCTGGAGCTTGGAAGCTGCCAGTACTGAAGACATGACACCGAGGGGACCGGAGTCCTTACATTACGTGGCCCAAGACCGCATGCCTGATCTCTGCCAACAAAAGGAGGGTTAAAGTCCAGAGTCTTATTCATATGTCCTTGACTTTCCCCTCACCTCTTTTTTCTGCCCCATGATCCCACACTGCATCGGCGTTGTGTCTTCTTAGGCTCTTCTGGGCCGCGACTGTCCTCGTTTTTGGTGTTGTGGCGGAGGTCCTGCAGGACCCCTCAGGGTTTTTCTGTCATGAGTAGACATGGTGATGGTTACTGAGAGGAGGACCACGGAGGTGAAGTGCCCTTCTCATCACATCCCAGCAAGACTCCATGCTTTGAACACGACTCCCACTGTCCGTGTCGACCTGGGTCACCTGGCTGAGGTCCTGTTTGTTCATCAGGTGTCTCCACTTTGAATTTAATCTTCCCCCTTTCCATCCTGTCCTCTTGGGAACAAAGTCACTATCCATGGCCCACGCCTGAGGAGCCATCGAGAGAAACAGGATCCGACAAAAACTGGTTAGAGCCAGTTAGGCCCAAGATGGTGGAAGATTCACTTCCAGTAGACCTTGAGCCCCATTGTAATGCATTAACATGCTAAATGACACCCCCACAGGTGCCACGACAGTTCCCAGGCTGACCATAAAAGGCCAAAAAGAGGGCGATGGCCCAGTTCCTGTTGCTCTCCACCCCTTCTCCAGAATAGTTGGGATAACCCTCCCACTCCCAAAGAGCTCCCCACTAAGACGCATATTAGATAATTGGGGAAAATGTAGACAGGATGGTTTAAGAAAAAAAATTAATTTTCTTTTGCAATATTGCATGGCCCTATACAAACTAGGGGTCCAAAAGATCTGGCCAGAAAATGGGTCATTGAATGACAATACCATCTTGTAGGTGGACCTGTTCTGTAAAAGGAAAGGTAGATGGGGTGGGAGTCCCATCTGTTCAAATGTTCATGACCCTATTCTAAGATCCAGGTCTAAAGAACTCCTGCCGGGTGTGCCTGGCTCACATCCCTTCAAAGTGCCTTCTTCCCCCACGGGAGCCTGATGTTTTAGGTGATCCCCTTATGAGACCACCTCCCCGAGGTCCACAACCGGGAACTCCTACCCGGCCCCCCCCACCAATTCTGAGGAGGGACAGTCTTCCGGCCTGTTTACCCCTAACGCCACATCTGGGCAGCTATGGGACCCCAAACACCCCTGAATCAGCCCACAGATTTGGCCTTTGGAGTATTCAACAATAGAGATAAGGTTGAAGAGGTAAAAAGGATTCAGGGACAACAGCGAAAAGCACAGTTATTGGCGGCAGCCCTAACCCCTGCACCACCTCAGGGTTACCCTCCCTTACAGAAGCCCATGACGGGGACAGGATCCAGGAAGCCTGGATCAGGGCCACTGTCTCGCCAGGAAAGGATCTGTTTTAAGTGTGGCCAAGAGGGCCACTGGAAGGACAAATGCTCCCTGTATGGGAAAAGTCCACTGGGATCCTGCCCGACGTGCAAACGAGAGGGCCACCGGAAGTGGGACCACCCCCAGTCCCGATGGGGACTCTGAGCCCCCAAACCAATGACGGCCAAGAGGACCTAAGACTGTTGGGGCCCGGGACCCTCCCTGGCTCCCCAAGGACACCTGGTCATTTCTCTGGAGGAGCTGAAAGTGAGTTTTTTTTTTCCTCAAAGAATTGAGTGGCCACCTCAATGATATCAAAAGACTGACACACTCATTCACCTATGTTGGAATGTTTTACTTGCCCTCATCTAGCTTAGGGGAGAAGGCCTCCTTCACCCCAAATTCCTATCAGCGATGGTTAGTTTAGTCAGACCAGTGGCCTCCCATTTTGGTAATTTATTTATAAACACTTTTGAGGATCCTCCCTGGGTTTAAGAAGCTCTCTGATCGTGGCCCTCGAGGCTGGCCTACAGCCTCACGTGGTCCCATTTCTAAAGGTAGCCTGACGATAGCAGCTCCGCCAGGGACCTCTGCGTCCCAGGCAGCGGGGTTCACTTGAGAAACAACCTGGGGTGGAGGGGAGACCCCCTCTGGCTTGGGATTGAGGCAGGCTCCCACAGGCAAGAGCAAATCATTTTTCTTGGCGGGTGCCTTCTCCGTGAGGGTCTCCAGCTTGCACTATTGTCTGGAATTCAGTGAGCAAGTTCCTTCCCAGCAGGGGGACGGGGCACTGGGGGACGGGGCACTGGGGGACGGGGCACTCAGGCATGAGCAGAGCTGATGTGTGAAGGTCCCACTTCCCAGCAAGCAGCTGAATTGCTTGGTCTTATCATACACGATTGGGAGGACGCGGGGCCTGAGCCATCAGTCAGCACAGACTAGGCGGCCCCCATAGCTGGTAAGAAAATAACCTTCCTACCGTCCGCGCCAAGGGTTACCAGAGGCTCTTTACCGAAAGCTCGGTCTCTGTGCACCGGTGCCCAATCAAATCTTGGAGACAGAGTTTTAGGGGAAGTAGAAAAGGAGAGCTTTACTGCTCTGCCAGACAAAAGGGGGCACAGCGGGCTCCTGCCTCGAAAAGCTACGTGTCCCCCGCCCACGAGGATTTGAGGAGGGGTTTTATAACAATGGTTCAAAGTCAGGGTTCCCGACAAGATCGGGGTGTGTGTAGGGCTTTCACTCCCTTAATCTCGCCTCAGGTAGTGTGTCCTGACCTGGAGGAGCTTCTCGGGTCCCTTTAATCTCGCCTCAGGTAGTGTGTCCTGACCTGGAGGAGCTTCTCGGGTCCCTTTAATCTCGTCTCAGGTGGTTTCTTGGCCGCTTCTCCCTTGATCAGCAACTGTTCAGCTCTGCCCTTTGGAACCCAGGGAAGGTCACGGAGGCTGGACTCTTGCCTACAAGAAACGAGGGACAAAAGTGCCTCCGGAAGGTTATTTTCTTACCAGCTATGGGGGCCGCCTAGTCTGTGCTGACTGATGGCTCAGGCCCCGCGTCCTCCCAATCGTGTATGATAAGACCAAGCAATTCAGCTGCTTGCTGGGAAGTGGGACCTTCACACATCAGCTCTGCTCATGCCTGAGTGCCCCGTCCCCCAGTGCCCCGTCCCCCAGTGCCCCGTCCCCCTGCTGGGAAGGAACTTGCTCACTGAATTCCAGACAATAGTGCAAGCTGGAGACCCTCACGGAGAAGGCACCCGCCAAGAAAAATGATTTGCTCTTGCCTGTGGGAGCCTGCCTCAATCCCAAGCCAGAGGGGGTCTCCCCTCCACCCCAGGTTGTTTCTCAAGTGAACCCCGCTGCCTGGGACGCAGAGGTCCCTGGCGGAGCTGCTATCGTCAGGCTACCTTTAGAAATGGGACCACGTGAGGCTGTAGGCCAGCCTCGAGGGCCACGATCAGAGAGCTTCTTAAACCCAGGGAGGATCCTCAAAAGTGTTTATAAATAAATTACCAAAATGGGAGGCCACTGGTCTGACTAAACTAACCATCGCTGATAGGAATTTGGGGTGAAGGAGGCCTTCTCCCCTAAGCTAGATGAGGGCAAGTAAAACATTCCAACATAGGTGAATGAGTGTGTCAGTCTTTTGATATCATTGAGGTGGCCACTCAATTCTTTGAGGAAAAAAAAAACTCCTTGTTTTATAAATCTAGTCTGTACAGGATCAGAGGTGTAGCTCCAGAAATAATCCAAATACCACCAATCCTTTACCACTCCTCAAACCTCCCCTACTTATCTTAAGAGGCTTGTAGGTATGGAGGGAAAACAATTTTTTTTTCTGGCCTTAAGGGGACAAAGTCATCCTAGAAGGAACTTGCCTTTTGCTCCTCAGGCCTTTGAGATACAAATGCTCTACCTGTTCTTCTCCAGGAACCCGTAGCTCTGCCATCTCTTGAAAATGCACATCTTGAGCAGGAGAAGCTAACACATTCACCTAATGAAGGACATCTTGGTTGCTTCCAGTTTTGGCCCATTCTGAATAAAGCTGCTATGAACATTTTGTGCTGGTTTTTCTGTGGACATAAAATTTCAAATCCTTTGAGTAAAATACCAAGGAGTGCGGTTGCTGGATTGTATGGTAAGAGTATGTTTAGTTTTGTAAGAAACTGCTAGACTGTCTTCCAAAGTGGCTGCACCATTTTGCATCCCCTCCAGCAACGAATGAGAGTTCCCGTAGCTCCACATCCTCGCCAGCATTTGGTGTTGTCAGTGGTCCAGATTTTGGCCATTCTCAGAGGTGTGTAGTGGTGTCTCATCGTTGTTTTAATTTGCAATTCCCTAATGTTGTGTTGATGATGTTAAACATCTTTTCATATGCTTATTTCCTCTCTGTATTTCTTCTTTGGTCAGGTATCTGTTCAGATATTTGGCCCCCTTTTTAAAAAAATTTTCTTTGAATTTTATTTTATTTATTTTTTTATACAGCAGGTTCTTATTAGTTATCCATTTTATACATATTAGTGCATATATGTCAATCCCAATCTCCCAATTCATCCCACCACCAGCCCCCCTCCGCCACTTTCACGCCTTGGTGTCCGTACATTTGTTCTCTACATCTGTGTCTCTATTTCTGCCCTGCAAACCAGTTCATCTGTACCATTTTTCTAGGTTCCACATATATGCGTTAATACACGATATTTGTTTTTCTCTTTCTGACTTACTTCACTCTGTATGGGTCTCTAGACCCATCCACGTCTCTACAAATGACCCAATTTTGTTCCTTTTTATGTCTGAGTAATACTCCATTGTATATATGTACCACATCATCTTTATCCATTCATCTGTCGATGGGCATTTAGGTTGCTTCCATGACCTGGCTATTGTAAATAGTGCTGCAATGAACACTGGGGTGCATGTGTCTTTTTGAATTATGGTTTTCTCTGGGTATATGCCCGGTAGTGGGATTGCTGGGTCATATGGTAGTTCTATTTTTAGTTTTCTAAGGAACCTCCATACTGTTCTCCATAGTGGCTGTATCAATTTACATATCCACCAACAGAGCAAGAGGGTTCCCTTTTCTCCACACCCTCTCCAGCATTTGTTGTTTGTAGATTTTCTGATGATGCCCATTCTGACTGGTGTGAGGTGATACCTCATTGTAGTTTTGATTTGCATTTCTCTAATAATTAGTGATGCTGGGCAGCTTTTCATGTGCTTCTTGGCCATCTGTATGTCTTCTTTGGAGAAATGTCTATTTAGGTCTTCTGCCCATTTTTGGATTGGGTTGTTTGTTTCTTTAATATTGAGCTGCATGAGCTGTTTATATATTTTGGAGATGAATCCTTTCTCCAGTGATTCATTTGCAAATATTTTTTCCCATTCTGAGGGTTGTCTTTTCGTCTTGTTTGTAGTTTCCTTTGCTTTGCAAAAGCTTTTAAGTTATATTAGGTCCCATTTTTTAATTTTTGTTTTTACTTCCATTACTCTAGGAGGGGGATCAAAAAAGGTCTTGCTGTGATTTATGTCATAGAGTGTTCTGCCCGTGTTTTCCTCTAAGAGTTTTATAGTGTCCGGTCTTAAATTTAGGTCTTTAATCCACTTTGAGTTTATTTTTGTTCATGGTGTTAGGGAGTGTTCTAATTTCATTCTTTCACATGTAGCCGTCCAGTTTTCCCAGCACCACTTATTGAAGAGGCTGTCTTTTCTCCATTGTATATTCGTGCCTCCTTTATCAAAGGTAAGGTGACCATATGTACGTCGGTTTACCTCTGGGCTTTCTATCCTGTTCCATTGATCTGTATTTCTGTTTTTGTGCCAGTACCATATTGTCTTGATTACTGTAGCTTTGTAGTATAGTCTGAAGTCAGGGAGTCTGATCCCCCCAGCTCCATTTTTTTCCCTCAAGACTGCTTTGGCTATTTGGGGTCTTTTGTGTCTCCATACAAATTTTAAGATATTTTGTTCTAGTTCTGTAAAAAAATGCCACTGGTAATTTGATAGAGATTGCATGAAATCTGTAGATTGCTTTGGGTAGTATAGTCATTTTCACAATATTGATTCTTCCAATCCAAGAACATGGTATATCTCTCCATCTGTTTGTGTCATCTTTGATTTCTTTCATCAGTGTCTTATAGTTTTCTGCATACAGGTCTTTTACCTCCTTAGGTAGGTTTATTCCTAGGTATTTTATTCTTTTTGTTGCAATGGTGAATGGGATTGTTTCCTTAATTTACCTTCCTGATCTTTTGTTGTTAGTGTATAGGAATGCAAGTGATTTCTGTGCATTAATTTTGTATCCTGCAACTTTACCAAATTCATTGATTAGCTCTAGTAGTTTTCTGGTGGCATCTTTAGGATTTTCTATGTATAGTATCATGTCATCTGCAAACCGTGACAGTTTTACTTCTTCTTTTCCAATTTGTATTCCTTTTAGTTCTTTTTCTTCTCTGATTGCTTTGGCCCATTTTTAAATTGGGTTGTTTGTGTTGTTACTGAGTTTTAGGAATTCCTTATATATTTTAGGTGCCAGTCCTATATCAGATATGTGTTTTGCAAAGATTTCCCCCCAAGCTGTGGCTTGTCTTCTCATTCTCTCTCGTTTTTTCTCATTCTCTTAACAATGTTGTTTACAGAGCTAACATGTCACATTGTGATACAGTCCAATTTATCATTTCTTCTTTAATGGACCATGCTTTTCATATTGCATCCCCAAACTCATCACCAAGCCCAAGGTAAGACAGATTTTCTCCTATGTTTTCTTCTAGAAGTTTGGCGTTTTACATTTAGGTCTGTGATCCACTTTGCGTTCATTTTTCTGAACGAAAAATGGCATCCCCTGAAAGGATTTTGAAAAGCTCTGCATCCACCACCATCTAACACACACACATGTGTTTTTTGAAATTGACATCTACAGTATTTCAACGGATGTTTCAACAGTCGTGAAGGGTGTCATTTCCAGTGTATTGTAAATACTGATCTAAAACAAAAACCGTGAGATCACTTTTTACACTTCCACTTCCTGATTTTGATGCCACAGGCTCACTTTGGAAATGGGTCCTTTTCCTCCTGCCTCCGCTTTCCATCTGCTGCCCCCCAGAGCAGTCTCCTTTGCTGTCCTTCTCCACGTGGGAAGCCTTTTGTTACTCATGCATCAGCGTACTTCTCCAAAACACCAATTACATTTCTTGTTAGGACCTGTGACCGCAGGGCAGTGGATTAGACGTGTGGATGCAAATAAGATGGGGCTTTGGTTTGTGTCAATTTGTCCAAGTGTCCATAAACAAATAGGACTTACCGCCAGCATGAGATGGGGTTCACTGTCGGTTCCATTCCTATTTTTTTTCTCTCTTTTAGATGTAAAATCTAGGAAACCCTGTTCACAGGTTTGAGCAGTTGGGAGTGGGGCCCATGCTTCCGAGTGCTGAGGCCCCTGGAGCCTTCTCGAAGGAACTGGGAGGGGTGGTTGGGAAAGGGAACCTGATGGGGCCTTCTCAGACCAGCCATTTTGAACAGAGGACATGCAGGAGCTGAGGTCTGGAGAGATGATTTTTAAAAACCTTTGCCTGCCCCGTAGACCCTCTTGAAGACTTTGTGTCAGCCCTGCGAAGATAGAGCCAGCAGGTTACTCCCGGGCCCTGAGATTCCATGGAGCCCCTGCAACAATGGCCTGTGTGGATGTACTCTTGGTAACAGCCAGGACACCTGTTGCCCCCATCCTTGGTGGGACCTGGACTCCCTGGGAGGGGCGCCAGGACCGAGAGGGGGCTGGATGGGACAAATCCACTGATTGTTGGATGAAGGATTGGATTCATTCACCAAACACGTATTTCCTGAGTGATTCTCCTGGGCCAAGTTGACAGAGACACTCTCTGGGGGTGGATGCTTTGCTGAGGAAGACCAGCCAACGAAGGTGATTTTGCAGAGATGCATGCTTTTCAGACAGGGCAGGCGGGGTGACTACTGTATAGAATGTGTTGGAGGGGGACAGCTGAGGCCTCTTTGAGGAGGTGACATTTGAGTTGAGACCTGATGGAGTGAGGGAGCAAGCCAAACAGATACTTGAGTGAAGAGTGTTCCAGGCAGAGAGGCAGTGAGTGCAAAGGCCCTGGGGCGGGTGCATGTGTGGCGTGCTTGAGGACCAGTTAAGAAGCCAGTGTGGCTGGAGCTGCTTGAGCAAGGGGTGGGGGGGGAGTGGGTGGAGAGGGGCCAAAGCAATGATGGGGAAGAGGGACCAATCACGCAGAGCTCTTAGGCCCCTGTAAGGACTCATGCTTTGGTTTGGAGTGACACGAAGAGCCGTGGGAGGGTTTGGAGCTCAGGGGTGACATGATCTCAATAAAAGGAATGCTCTGGCTGCTGGGTGGGGAAGAAACTACCGGTTGGAGAGGTTAAGGGTGCAGGCAGAGGGCAGGGGGAGGCCAGCGAGGACGCTTTTGCTGTCCTCCAACTGAGTGCTGATGGGGGTTCAGGCCAAGGTGGCAGAAGCGGCAGTGGCAGGGCTGGGGCTAGGGAAGGAGGCTGTTTTAGTTCAAGTGGCCTGGATGCCCTGTCTGCAGAGAGGACATTAGAGCAGAGACCCGAAGGCACCCAGAGAGCCAGGTCAACATGTGGGTGAAAAGACTTCTGTGTGGAGGACACCGGTGGTGCAAAGGCCCTGGGGCCGGCCCAGTCAGGCCGCCGGGAGGAGCTGGAGCCGGCGGGAACCCGCACGAATGACAAAGGAGGGAGGCGGGGGCGGCCGGCGCCGGCCGATTGCCTTACAAGGCGCCCTGCAGTGCCGCGGCCGCGCTCGGCCACCGCGTGCTCGGCCGCCAGCGGGCGGCGGGGGCGCGCGCGGAGGGGGGCGGGGCCGCCGAGGCGCGGGCGGGGGGCTCGGCGCGGTGGCTACTGCGCTAGGCGACGCTGCGGCTTCGCCTCGGCTCCAGGTCCGCACCCGGCGCTCCGGGGCGCGGGCGCGCGCTGGCGGGGGCGTGCAGTGTCCCGGGCCACGGCAGGCCCCGCGCACACCTGTCACGCCCGGCGCGCCCCCGGCCGGCACGCGCGCGGCTCACGCAGCTCCGGACGCGGGAGGCCCGGGCTGCCGAGTCCCTCCCGCCGCGAGGCGCCGAGGGCTGGGCTGAGCCGGGCGGCCGCGTGGGTGGCCGTGGCGGGCGGCTGTGCGCGGGGGTCGCAGGTGCATCTAGGGCGGGTCGGTGGCCTGGGGGGCGCGTGCCTGTGGGCGCTGGGCCGTGGGTGGCAGGTCTAGGCTTGGGGGCGGCCGGGGGCGCCTCTGGGCGCTGCGGATGGGGGTGAGCCTGGAGGGGCCCGGGGGTGGGCACGGAGCCTTCTGGAAGGCGGCCAATCGCGGCTGACTAGGTTGTGTGGGGGCGGAGAGGGGGTCTCTGGGCGCTGATCGTCGTCGGGGTGCCAGGTCGCGGGGCGTCGGATCGTGGCCGTATCTGGGAGGGGGAGGAGTTTATTCGGCGGCCTCGCTGGAGGCGTCCACCTGGGAGTGCGGACCTGGACAGTGGGGGAGGGGCGAGATGTAACGGGCTGGGGGAGGGTGTGTGGGACCTGTGTTCCTGAGTGGGGCTGTGGCTGAGGGTGGCTGAGGCACTGCCGGA
Organism: Phocoena phocoena; assembly: GCF_963924675.1. Classification (NCBI taxonomy): domain Eukaryota; kingdom Metazoa; phylum Chordata; class Mammalia; order Artiodactyla; family Phocoenidae; genus Phocoena; species Phocoena phocoena. Next base: position 128,150,618 of record NC_089240.1, on the reverse strand, counting down.
TCTGGGCTTTGGGGGACGGGGCTGCCCCTCGCTCAGGGAGCTTCCCTCCACCTCTCCCTGCACCCCCAGACATGCTGCTGCTCAAGAAACAGACGGAGGACATCAGCAGCGTCTATGAGATCCGGGAGAAGCTCGGCTCGTGAGTGTGTGTGTGTGTGTGTGTGTGTGTGTGTGTGTGCGCGCGCGCGCGTGAGAGTGAATGTGTGTATCTGTGGGGGGATGGGTGGCATGGGACAGGGAGGGCTTCCCCATCTCCTTCGGCTAAGGGGGCCCTTCTCCCTCCCCGCCTCTGCTCTCGCGCCCCGCCCTCCTCCTCGCCTTTCCCCTCCCTTCCTGCCTCCCCCTCTGCCTCAGGGGCGCTTTCTCCGAGGTGGTGCTGGCCCAGGAGCGGGGCTCCTCACACCTTGTCGCCCTCAAGTGCATCCCCAAGAAGGCCCTTCGAGGCAAGGAGGCCCTGGTAGAGAACGAGATCGCGGTGCTCCGCAGGTGTGCGCCCCGCAGTGGCTGGGAGCCTCCTCCGTGTCCCCAGAAAGGCCTGGCCGGGGGCTCTGCCTTGCTGGACCGGCAGGGGCGGCCCGTGGTAGGGTAGGGGGCAGGGGCGGGAGGAAGAGAAGAGGGTGAAGGGCTTCCCTGGGGGTCCAGAGGGGGCCGTGGCGGCCCATAAGGGGCTTTTTCTTGCCGTTGCAGGGTCAGCCACCCCAACATCGTGGCTCTGGAGGACGTCCACGAGAGCCCTTCCCACCTCTATCTGGCCATGGAGCTGTGAGGAGGGCGGGGTCAGGCGGGGGTGGGCGGGGCCGGGGGGCCGGGTCAGCTGAGCCCCTGCCCCCCCAGGGTGACGGGGGGCGAGCTGTTCGATCGCATCATGGAGCGCGGCTCGTACACGGAGAAGGACGCCAGCCACCTGGTGGGCCAGGTCCTTGGTGCCGTCTCCTACCTGCACAGCCTGGGCATCGTGCACCGAGACCTCAAGGTGCCTCTGCCCTCCTGCCCGCCCACCCAGGCCTTGACCCACGTCCCTGTGCACCACGGGTCTGGGGGACTTGCGGGCGCCCAGCCCCGGGGACCACGCCACGGCTGACCCGGTGTTCTCTCTGACATCGGTGTGTCACAGCCTGAAAACCTCCTCTATGCCACGCCCTTCGAGGACTCCAAGATCATGGTCTCTGACTTTGGCCTCTCCAAAATCCAGGCTGGCAACATGCTAGGCACCGCCTGTGGGACCCCAGGCTATGTGGGTAAGTGAGGGGGGCGCCCCGAGGCTCGCCGGGGGCCGGGGTACCCAGTGGGAGCTGAGGTGCCAGGGGCAGGGCAGGCGGTGGGCCACTCCTGGGGTGTACTAGGCTGAGCCCGGCAGCACTGAAGGCGTGCTGTGCGTGTGCGCGGGCGTGCGTCTGTCTGTCTCTGGCCCCCAGCCCCGGAGCTCTTGGAGCAGAAACCCTACGGGAAGGCCGTAGATGTGTGGGCCCTGGGTGTCATCTCCTACATCCTGTGAGTGACCACTGGGAAGGCTCTTCTTCTGCCTGCCTGCCCCCTGCTGGGTTGGGGAGGTTTGGACAGCTGGGTGATTCATCTGTGGGTGCCAGGCTGTGTGGGTATCCCCCCTTCTATGATGAGAGCGACCCCGAACTCTTCAGCCAGATCCTGAGGGCCAGCTACGAGTTTGACTCTCCCTTTTGGGATGACATCTCAGAATCAGGTGAACTTGAGGCTGACCCCAAGCTCAGGGAGCGGGGAGGGCCGTGGGGCCGTGGGGATGGGGCGGGCTGACCTGGTTTCCCTGTCCCAGCCAAAGACTTCATCCGACACCTTCTGGAGCGAGATCCCCAGAAAAGGTTCACCTGCCAGCAGGCCTTACAGCATCTTTGGTGAGCGGGACCCCTGCTGAGCTGTCCTGGGACCAGAGGGTCCACACCCTCAGAGACCCCCAACCCTCACTGACCTTTGGCCTTGCCCTAGGATCTCCGGGGATACAGCCTTTGACAAGGACATCCTGGGCTCAGTTAGTGAGCAGATCCAGAAGAATTTTGCCCGGACCCACTGGAAGGTCAGTGTGGGGAGGGGCCTGGGGACCCGGCTCAAGGCTGCCCGCCCTGTCCGTCAGCCTCAGGAGGATGGTCTGGGCTGCCAGTGGTCTTTATGGTCCTCGAAGTCTTGGGACCAGGGCTGGGACACGGCCTGACACCCCTCTCTCCCTGCAGCGAGCGTTCAATGCTACCTCCTTCCTGCGCCACATCCGCAAGCTGGGGCAGACCCCGGAGGGGGCGGACGCCTCGGGACGGAGGGTGATGAGCCACAGCCACCCGGGCCTCCGCACTGGCCAGCCCCCCAAGTGGTGACACCCAGGTGCGTGGGGGTGAGCCCTGCGCCCGCTGGGACCTGGCTCCTCGCTGAGCTCAGGGGGTGGCAGGCCCCATGTGGCCAAGAGCTCAGCAGGGTGGACCCCACAGAGTAGCGGGCTGAGGGCGGAGAGCACCGACAGAGGGGAGGAGCCGGGGTCCCCAAGAAGTGGATGAGACAGAGAGGTGGGGGGCAGGCTGTGCTGCTGGCGTGAGGGTTCTCGAGGGGCCCGGTGAGCACTTCTGCTGAGAGCCTGGGCTGGGAGCAGGGGGCGCAGGGCAGGCCAGGGGCGCCTCCTGACTGCCCCCTTCCCTGTTCTTCTCTCTTCTTCTCCACCCCAGGCTGAGTGCACGGACCCCCAGACTCCCTTCCAATGGACCCTTTCAGTCCCCCCCATCTCCCCCTCCCACCCCAGGGCACCTCTGCGGTAGAGCTTGAGCCCTGTGGGTGTGGTGCAGGGCACTGGGGTGGGCGCTGTTGGGGCGCGTCCACAGACTTCCCTCCCCTGTCGCTGCCACACCCAGTCTAGAGACCAAGAGGCCCAGGGGCTGTCCTTCCCGTGCTGTTCTGTGCTTTGCTGACTGTGGGTGGTCCTGCTTGTGTTGTGGCCCTCCAGCCTCCCTCCAGTCTTCCCCAAATCAATAAAGACAGACAGAGCAATGGGCAGTGGTGAGCTGGGGGGAGGGATGAGGGCTGGGAAGGAAACCAAGGAGGCAGGCCACCTCGCCCGTCACCACCCGAACTTCTGCTCCCCCCCGTCACAGCAGACAAGCTCCGGGTTGTCCAAGAACTTCCTGTCCCCACTCCCCGACGTGCCGGCAAGAGGCAGCCGAGCCGGCCAGCTCTGCCACCCTCGAGGTTGGCCTGCGTGTGGCTCTGGGGCCCTGGGCCGGGCTCAGGGGCGAGTGGAGCCCCGGGTGCTGTAGCCAGGAAGGCAACCAGAGTTCCGGGCTGTCTTCACCCCCCTCCCCGCCCCCACTCCGTCTCCCTTCCTTCCCCTGCTTCCCGTGGCCGTGGCCGGACAGAGCATTCCCAGAGCACGCCTTGCACCGAAAGGCTCTGCAGCCCGTCTCTGAGGCTGGAGGAGGGGCCCCTCGGCCAGGAGAGGGCGCTGCTGGGGCCTCAACCCCTGTGCTGGGTCGTGGCTTTGGCACTGCTGGTCTCCAGGCCCTGGGGAACCCGGGCTGGGTGGGTCGTGGCTTCCGGTGTGAAGAACGGTGGCTGGTCTTCTGGTCTGTGCAGCCCCTGCCCCTCACACCCCCATTGTGGATCGGGTAGGGCTCCAGAGCCCGGCCTTGCTGGGCGCCAGGCCTTTACTGACTCCGCTCGGCCTTTGTCCCGCGCCCATGAGGGGAAGGCTCCTAGGGCCTCTCCTTGGCCCCGGTCAGGGCAGAAGCAACACCCTCACGGTTCTGGCTGAGCTGGCCACCCCTTTGTCCCACCGTCACCCCTGCCCACTGGCCCCTGCCAGCCTGCATCGCAGAGCCTCTGCTGGAGAAGACACCTCTCCACGTCCACCTTTGGGACCTGAAGGGAGATGGCGAGGCCCAGAGCAGGGCTGGCCTGGGTCTTGGGGGTGGGGCTGGAGCAGGGGCCGGGCTTCCGCCGAGGAGGGTAGCCATGCACAAGTCCCTCTCCGGAGTTCTCCTCCCAGCATCCTCCCACCCCTTTCCGTGCACAGCCGCGCAGGCCCCTGAGCCCGAGGCAAGTCCCGAGGGGTAGGCAGCTTCCCCCTCTGTCCCCACGGCCAATTCTAGGCCATCCTTTGCTCTAGGCTTTGGTGTCACACAATGCGGTCCCACCACGCCAGCTCCCCTTTCTCTGTCCATAGCCCGGGGGACCTCAGGCTGCCATAACCTTGGCCCGGTCTCTACAGCTTGGCCTCTTCACCTCCAACGACCTGTCCTGCCTCCCCTTAGCCCCCCACGCAGGGCCTTGTCATCTCCTGTCCTGCCACCTCAGACGTCCCCTTCTCTGGCTCTCCTCCCCTCTTTTGGTTGTTCGCGTTGGCCTCCCAGCACACTCACGTTTTCTCGCTTTGCCATCAACATTGATTGGGCCTCTACTCTGTGCCAAGGCGCTGAGCCCACCAGCCAAGGTGCCCACTGTCACGCAGGAGCTCCTGCAGTGGAGGGAGTGGGCTTACTCAGGCGGTGGGAGTGATCCGCCGGGGGAAGGTAGCAGCTGGCTGCTCAGGGAGGCCTGATCAGGAGTGCCAGAGCCAGCTTTCCAGAAGGAACCACACTCCTTCGGAGACAGCCAGCTCTTCCAGCCCAGGCTGCAGCCACATCCTCGCTGCGGAGTCAGAGTCCGGCCGCAGCTTCGGCCGCAGTGACACAGGGCGCAATTTGATCTTCCGCCAGCAGGAGGCGCCACAGTCACATTTTTCCACGTTCATCAGCCACCTGTTGATCCTTCAGCACCTGGGGCAGCTGCTCAAAACCATTTCTCCTCCACCCCACCCCCCCAAAATCCTGCCCCAGGGACGTCCTAGCCTGGGGGAGAGGCCTACCCTGCCCACCTGGGAGCAGGGAGACGGGGGACCCCCAGGTCGGGCAGCGGCGTCACCGTTCATCCCTCTGAGCCCTTCCCATCTGGGGGGGGGCAGTTTGCGAGAAGAAAGCTTTGGGTGACTCAGGCCGTGGGAGCATTTCGGGCTCAGGGAAGAGCAGGTGCTCAGGTACTGAGGCTGCGCCGGAGGGACGGGTCAGACTGGAGCCCGGTGAGGTGAGAGCTGGGCCTTAGTCTTTGAGCTGCGATGAGCCGCTGGCAGGGTGGGGGCCTGAGAGCGCCCTTGTCTGGGCTGGGGAGGTGCTGAGCTGCTGTGAGTCTGGAGCGGGGGCCAGAGGACTGGCCTTCCCAGGTGTCAGGGACCAGACTGGATTTGAGGGGGGAGCCCCTGTGGGCGTCACGAGAAGCTGTCTCCCTCATTCTGGGCCACACAGGGTGGGTCACACGCTCTGTCCTGGAGCGAATCTGTGGGTGTCAGAAGGGTTAGCTCAGTGGTGAGTCTTTTTAAAAATGCTTTGGCTGCGCTGCCTGGCATGCGGGATCTAGTTCCCAGACCACGGATTGAAACCCTGCCCCCTGCAGTGGAAGCGCGGAGTCTTAACCACTGCACCGCCAGGGAAGTCCCAGTGGTGAGTGTTTATTGAGCACTTACTGTGTGCCAGGCACCCATATCAACTCCAACCTCGACTATGAGGTAGCGACTCTCATCATCATCATCCCCACTTTGGATACTGGGAGGCGGGGGCATAGAGGCCGCATAACTGAGCCAAGGCCACGCAGCCTTGGGCTCTGCCTCCTGCCGGTCTCTGTGTAAGTGAGGAGGGCTCGCTGGGAACAGGAAGGTCATGTGGGGACTTGGGGAGAAGGCAGGGGAGCTCTTCTCCACCCTTCTCTTGCTGAGCGCAGCCTTGCAGGTGGTTTTGTTGCCTTTGACACTCCCTGTGCCTCTAGCTCATTGAGTCAATTCCCTGTGAAATGGGAACCTGGCTGATGGGGCGAACCCCTCTGGGATTCAGTGTGAGGGCCTGGGCTGACGGCAGGGGCACGTCTGGGGGCCATGTTGGAGGGCAAGGTGAGAGAGATGTGCTGACGGAGGGAGCTGAAGAGGGACTGGAAAGATGGACATTGGTCGTGGTGGACTGAGCAGGGGGACTGTGAGGGAGTCTGGGAGAGAAGCAGGCCTATTCAGGGCCCGTGGCAGCCATGTTCTCCGCCCAACCCCACCTCCACCCAGGCACCCCTGTCTCCATCCCTGTCTCTTCAGGTGGGCAAGACACGAAGTACGGAGTGTTTGGGAAAAAACCGAATAACCCGATTTGGTTGATTGAGGGTTGTTGGGACAAGTGGTTAGAGATTGCCCAGAAAGGTGAACTTTCTCAAGACGGCACTGGGGAGCCACTGGAGGGCTGTAGGGAGGATGGTGGCCAGATGAGATTTTTGCTTTAAGACAGTTTCCAAGTATTTTTCAACCCTATCTGGCCCCTCTTGATAAATACAAAAATCTCATCTCTTGATGCTGCCCCACCCAAGCCCGATAGAGATTTCAATAGTTCCCCTCATGCCAGGGAGCCCAGCCTGCCTCAAGTGATGTCCCGCGTAGAGGCCCAGTTGTTTTTTCTCAGTTTATCCTTCTAGCTCTTTCAATTATTGCCTTATGTTGTGTTTTTTTTTTTTTTCTTCTGTACGCGGGCCTCTCACTGCTGTGGCCTCTCCCGTTGCGGAGCACAGGCTCCGGACGCGCAGGCTCAGCAGCCATGGCTCACGGGCCCAGCCGCTCCGTGGCATGTGGGATCTTCCCGGACCGGGGCACGAACCCGTGTCCCCTGCATCGGCAGGCGGACTCCCAACCGCTGCGCCACCGGGGAAGCCCCTGCCTTATGTATTTTTAAGTTAGGTTATTAAGTGCAGATGAGTTTAGGATTGCTACGTATTTCGTAAGTTGCACATTTGGTCAAAATGGAGCAACACGCATTAATACTAGTAATGCTTTTGCCTTATAGTCGACTTATACAGTGATAGTAGCATAGCAGCTATATCTTTCTTTTCGTGAATACTTGCCTGTCATATCCTGTTCAATTCCTTTTCTTTCAAACTTAAATTTTTTTACTGAGATATAATTCACACGCCATAAACCTCACCCTTTAAAATGTACAATTTATTGTTGTTTTGGTATACAAATGTCCCTGACTTACAATGGTTTGACTTACGACTTTTCGACTTTTACAACGCTGCAAAAGCAATACGCGTTCAGTGGAAACTGTGCTTCGGATTTTGGATTTTGATCCTTCTCCAGGTTAGTAATATGCGGTGCAGTCCTTGTGATGCTGGGCAGTGGCAGCCACCCGAAGCTCCCACTCAGCCACTTGATCACGAGGGTAAACAATGGATACACTTATGACCATTCTATACCCAGACAGCCATTCTGTTTTTCACTTTCGGTACAGTATTCAAGTACATGACATACTCAACACTTTATGATACAAGAGGCTTTGTGTTAGATGATTTTGTCAAACTGTAGGCTAATATGACTGTTCTGAGCATGCTGAAGGCTAAGCTCTGATGTTTGGTAAGTTAAGTGTATTACGTGCATTTCCGACTTAGGATGTTTTCCACTTATGATGGGTTTATTGAGATGTAACCCCATCAGAAGTTGAGGAAGATCTGTGTTTACAGTTTACGTGATCACGATCTCATTCCAGAATATTTTCATCACCCCAAGGGAAAACCCTGTACCCGTTAGCGGTAACTCCCCATCCGGCCCCCACCCCCCAGCCCCTGGCAACCACTAATCTACCTTCTGTCTCTGTGGACTTCCCTATTCTGCGATTTTATATAAATGGAATCACGACGTGTGGCTCTTTGTGTCTGGCTTATTTCATTAAGCATGTTTTCAAGGTTCATCCATGTTGTAGCATGTATCAGTACCTCATTCATTTTTATAGCTGAACAATGTTCCATTGTACGGATAGACCATGTTCTATCTATCCATGCATCCACTGATGGACATTTGGGTTGTTTCCACCTTTTGGCTGTTGTGAATAATGCTGCTATGATTATTTCTGTGCAAGTTTTTGTGTGGACATACGTTTTCAGTTGCATTATTTGATAGAATTCACCAGTGAAGACTTCTGGGTTTGGATTTTCTTTGTGGGAAGATTTTCAATTACTAATTCAACTTATTTGCTTGTTATAAGTCTATTCAGATTTTCTTTCTTTTAAAGTCAATTGAGGTCATTTTTGTCTTTCCAGGAGTTTGCCCATTTCATCTGAATTGTCTAATTTGTTGGCATAAACTTGTTCAAAACATTGCCTTATAACCCTTAACATTTTTATAGGTCAGTAGCAATGCCCCTCTTTTCATTCTTTTTGAAAAAAAATTTATTTATTTATGGCTGCATTGGGTCTTTTTTGCTGTGCGCGGGCTTCCTCTAGTTGTGGCGAGAGGAGCCTACTCTTCGTTGCGGTGCGCGGGCTTCTCATTGCAGTGGCTTCTCTTGTCGTGGAGCATGGGCTCTAGGCACTCGGGCTCAGTAGTTGTGGCACGCGGGCTCAGTAGTTTGTGGCACGCGGGCTTCAGTAGTTGTGGCTTGCTGGATCTAGAGGGCAGGTTCAGTAGTTGTGGTGCACAGGCTTAGTTGCTCCGCAGCATGTGGGATCTTCCCGGCACAGGGCTCGAACCCGTGTCCCCTGCATTGGCAGGCGGATTCTTACCCACTGCGCCACCAGGGAAGTCCCCTCATTTCATTCCTGATCTTGGTAATCTTTTTTTTTTTTTTTTGGCCGTGTTGTGCAGTTTGTGGAGTCTTAGTTCCCCTACCAGGGATTGAGCCCTGGCCCACGGCAGTGAAAGCACTGAGTCCTAACCACTGGACCGCCAGAGAAAAGAACAGGTAATCTTTTTTCTTGATCAGTCTAAGTAAGATCAACTTTGCTGGTCTTTTCAAAGAACCAACTTTTCACTCATCTTCTGTATTGTTTTCCTGTTTTCTATTTCATTCATTTCTGCACTAATCTTCCATCTGCTTGCTTTGCATTTAGTTTGCTTTTCTTTTTCTAGTTTATTAAGGTATATCACTTGGCCATTGATTTGAGACCTTTTCTTGTTGTTGTTGGTATAGGCATTTAAAGATAAATTTCTCTTGTAAACAATATATAGTTAGCTGAATCTTGCTTTTTTGAATCTCTGATTTTTGATTGGGGTGTTTAGACCCTGCGTATTTAATGTAGTGATTGATATGGTTGGATTTACATTTGCCATTTTGCTATTGGTTTCTCTATATTGCCTGTCTTTTCGTTCCTCTCTTCCTCCTTGACTACCTTCTCTTGTGTTAAATAGTTTTTAGTGTACCATTTTATTTCTGCTGCTGATTTTTTAACTATATATTTTTGAATTACAGTTGCATTACAGGGACTCCCCCGGTGGTCTAGTGATAAAGAATCCTCCTTCCAATGCAGGGGACGTGGGTTCGATCTCTGGTCGGGGAGCTAAGATCCCACATGCTGCAGGGCAACTAAGCCCGCACACCACGCACGACTACTGAGCTCACACGCCTCAACGAGAGAGCCAACGTGCCGCAAACTACAGAGCCCACGCGCTCTGGAGCCCACGTGCCACAACTACAGAGCCCACGCGCCCTGGAGCCTATGCGCCACAACTAGAGAGAGGAAACCCACAGGCCACAACTAGAGAGAAGCCCGAGCAGACTGTGCGCTGTAACGAAAAAGATCTCGCATCCCTCAACAAAGATCCTGTGTGCAGCAACTAAGACCTGATGCAGCCCCCAAAATAAGGAAAATAAATAAATAAAATAAATATTAAAACCCCCCACAAAGAACAATTGCATTACAATATGGATCTTAACTAATCACAATCTACTTCATACTAGTACTCATTTAATTTTCGGTAAAATGTAGAGACTTTGCTCCAGTAGAGCTCCATTCCTTCCTTCCTCTTTTGTGCTATTAAGGTCATGTATATTACATCTATATATGTTATAATATAAACTCAACCGTACAGTGTTATAGCTATTGCTTTATACAATCTTATGTCTTCTAAAGAAGTTGAGAAGAAATAAGGAAAAATATATTAAGAGAGACACTTATATTAACCCAGATATTAATCATTTTTGCTGCTCTTCATTTCTTCTTGTGAATTCAAGTCACTAAATGGTGTCAGCCTGAAGGACTTCTTTTAGTATTTCTTGTAAAGAAGTATACTAGCAGTGACTTCTCCTAGTCTTCGTTTATCTGGAAATGTCTTTTTTAAACCTTCAGTTTTTTTAAAGGATAGTTTTGCTAGATATAGAATTTTTGATGGACAGTGTTTTTTTCTTTCAGCTCTTTGATTATGTCATTTCACTGTCTTTGGCCTTCATTGTTTCTGATGTGAATTTTATTGTGGTTTTCTTCTAAGTGGGTCATTTGTCTCCTATTGCTTTCAAAATTTTCTATCTTTGGCTTTCAACAATTTGACTGTGAAGTGTCTATGACTCACTCTCTTTGTTTTTATCCTATTCGGGGTTCATTGAACTTCTCGGACCTGATTAACGTTTCTCATAAAATTTTGGACATTTCTGTCATTGTTTCTTCAAATATTTAATCTGAGCCTTTCTGTCCTCTTCTTCAAAACCTCCCATTACACATATTTTAGAATGTTTGATGTTGTTCCACAGGTCTCTGAAGCGCAATCATTTTTCTCTCTTTTCTCCAGATTGGATAATTTATATTATTGATCTATTTTCAAGTTCAGTAATAATTTCTTATGACATCTGGAACTTACTCTTTAATACTTCTAGAGGACTTTCCTTTCAGTTATTGTACTCTTTAAATCCATTGTTTCCATTTAGTTATCGTTTCATAATTTCTGTATCCCTATTGAGAATCTCTATTTGTTGATTCTCTGTTGTCCTACTTTCCTTTAACTCTTTAAAAATATTTATTTATTTTCTTTATTTTTTGGCTGCACAGGGTCTTAGTTGCGGCATGTGGGATCTTTGTTGAGGCATGCAGGATCTTTCATTGTGGCATGGGCTCTGCACTGTGGCGTGCGGGCTTCTCTCTAGTTGTGGTGTGCCGGTTTTCTCTCCCTAGTTGTGGCGCATGGGCTCCAGGGCGTGTGGGCTGTGTAGTTTGCGGCACGCGGGCTCTCTTGTTGAGGCACACTAGCTCAGTAGTTGTGGCACGTGGGCTTAGTTGCCCCGCGGCATATGGGCTCTTAGTTCCCTGACCAGGGATCGAACCCGTGTCCCCTGCATTGGAAGGCAGATTCTTTACCACTGGACCACCAGGGAAGTCCCATTTTCCTTTAACTCTTTAAACATGGTTTCTGTTAGCACTTTGAACGTAATTATAATAAGTGCTTTGAAGTTTTCCTCTGTTAATTCCAACATCTGGGAACACTCAGAGACAGTTTCTTTTCTTTCTTTCTTTTTTAAAAAAATATTTATTTATTTGGCTGCGCCGGGTCTTAGCTGTGGCATGCGGGATCTTTGTTGCTACGTGCAGGATCTTCTTTGCGGCATGCAGGATCTTTAGTTGCAGCGTGTGGGATCTAGTTCCCTGACCAGGGATTGAACCCGGGCCCCCTGTATTGGGAGCGTGGAGTCTTAGCCACTGGACCACCAAGGAAGTCCCCAGAGACAAACAGTTTCTATTGACTGTTTTCCCTAATGTGCGTCACACTTTGCTGTTTCTTTGCATGTCTTGTAATTTTTTTTTGCTGAAAAGTGAACATTTTATTTTATTTTAAAAAAACCATTTCATAGTTTTAAAAAATTAATTAATGAATTAATTTATTTTTGTCTGCGTTGGGTCTTCGTTGCTGTGCTCGGGCTTTCTCTAGTTGTGGCGAGCGGGGCTACTCTTTGTTGTGGTGCGCGGGCTTCTCATTGCGGTGGCTTCTCTTGTTGCGGAGCACGGGCTCTAGGTGCGGAGGCTTCAGTAGTTGTGGCTCGTGGGCTCTAGAGCGCAGGCTCAGTAGGTGTGGCGCATGGGCTTAGTAGCTCCACGGCCTGTGGGATCTTCCCAAACCAGGGCTCCAACCCGTGTCCCCTGCGTTGGCAGGCGGATTCCTAACCACTGCGCCACCAGGGAAGTCCGAAAATTGAACATTTTAGATAATATTTTTCATCAACTCTGGATTCTGATATTCCCTTTCCCCCTAGAAGTAGTTGTTTTGGCGTGTGTGTGTGTGTTTTAACTTGTTTCTTTGTTGTGTGACTTTTCTGGGCTAAGTCTGTGAAATCTGTCCCCTCCCCGCCCCACAGTGTGCAGTCGGTGGTGTTTCTGCTGAGTTAAAAAAGAAATAGTCCAGTTTAAAATTTAAGCCTTGTTCTCTAGGGGCTGCCCCTGTATCTGCCTAGCTTAGAGGCCAGACAATGATTGGACAGAAACCGTGCTCAAACATCTCAAGCCACTAAGGCTTGTGTGCTCTGCTGATGGATCTGTGTGTGGGAAGGGGAGTTCTTTCAATCTTCAGGCTATTTTCAGGCCTTCCCGGGTTTTTTTCCACTGACCCTTTTGAGTCTTCTACATACATGTGCACAGCCTCAAGGTAGTCAGGAGAGTGTGGATGGCTTGGGACCTCTCCTTTCTCCAGCTAGGCAGGAATATGCTTGTCCCAATGAACCACTTTCACAACCTGTCTAGTAGAACCGAGCTGTTGGCCCTTCCCTGTTGTCTGCCCCTGAGAAGTTACTTCAGTTGACAATGCCCCCTGCAAACCTAGGCAGAGAAGCTGCTGGCCTTCATGAGCTGCCTTGTCCTGGGAGAACCTCCACGCAGTGTAGTATCTTCAAATCTCTCTGGCTCTCTGGCTCCGACCCATGTCCATCACCACATCTCATCTCACTCTCCCGCCTCTCTCTTTCCCTTATAAAGATGCATATGATGGCATTTAGGGCCCACCTGGAGAATCCAGGACTATTTCCCCATCTCAAGTATCCTCATTGTTTCTGACCTTGGAGACTTTCTCTTATTTTTCCACGAGCTCAGCCGTTCATTCAAAAATGTTTTTAGACTTCATCCTACGTTTTAGAGGTTCCGGACCAGGAGGGTTGCTCTGGACACGTGGTCCACATTGCTCACAAAGCCTCCACTGCCTTCTCACACTGTGCTTGTCTCCACCCACCCTCCAGCCTCCTGTCACTTCCTGCCGTGTCTCCATCACCGGGAATCACGTCTTTAGAGCGACCTCTCCGGCTAGCGTGCAGAAGGCACTGGAGGCGGCCAGAGCTGAGGCTGGGAGGCCGGAAGGAGCAGGTCACTGCAGGTGGCCCAGTGGCCTCTGCAGGCTCTCCCTGCCCCCAGCCGAGGCCTTTGGAGGCCAAATTCCACAGTGTCAGCCAGAGGGACACATGCTTGGATGTGCAGTTTTCCCGTGTCCCTCACCAGCTTGGGTCCTTCTGCAGCTCCATCTCCTCACACTGGGGCTTGGGTTGGACTCTGCGCTGTCTCAGGGCTCAGCTACCAACCCCCCATGGTCACTTCTGGGTCCCTGCATCGTTTGCTGCTTCACAGGGTCCTGGTCCTGAGCCATGGGGCACAGAGTAGGAGCTCAGTGAGTGAATGGGCGGCTCAGCCAGAGGTCGGGCCGACAGGCAGTGTGGATGCCAGATGGGAAGTGACGTGGGGGCGGGTGGTGCGCGAGTGCCCCAGCAGCCCAGCACACCCCCTCCCCAGGTCTCCCTCCCTGCCTTCTCCTCCAAACTCTCCAAGGTGCTCAGGAAGCTGCTTCCCGCTGTTTAGAATCTCACAGAAACCATTTATTCAGGAACAATTACGGGAAGCAGCCGTGGTGTGCATTCCCAAGGGTGAGATGGCCCTGCTGCGGGGACTGCTGGCCCTGGGCCGGGTCCGTAAGCGGGCTGGTGTGTGTGTGAGTGTTGACACATAGACACACGCACACACACGCACACACGCCGCCCGTGAGGGGTATGTACTGCAATGAATGACCGTGTGTGTGCGCAGCTCGGCCCCTTCCCCGCCCCTCCAAACCCACCACGGCTGTGTGGGACCCACAGCAGCAAAATCCAGGCCTGCTTCTTCCCCTCCCCCACCGCAGCTCCTGCTTTGAGACCCCATCTCCTCTGGCGGCAGCTTGACCACCCTCAGTCACAAAGAGCCCCAGTGATCCTGTCAGGACATCTGGGGGAAGAGGAAGAAAAGCATCTTTTCAAATGTCAAGTGGATAAACAGTCAGGGCGCCAGATGTGCGGCCGGGAGCCGCCCAGCGCCTCCCAGGCCGGCGCCCTCCCCTCTAGCGCTGCCCAGCAAGGAGCCACCCAGAAAGGGGCTGTCCCTGCGGACGCTGGGTGGCCGCTGCGCCTCCAAGGCCATGTCCCCGGGGAGGCCCCCGGTCCCAGGAGGCCCAAGCCCTCTGCGGAGGAGTAGTGGGTGACTATGCTGGTGGCGGCGGTGCACCCCTCCCCATAAGTAGCCATTTGGGAAGAGGGATGGGACAGGGAGTGGGTCCCTGTGGCAGACCCGGAACGGGCCCACGGCCCTCCCAAAAGGGGAAGCCGCAGGGGGCTCGGCGCGGGGCCAGCTCGGCCGAGTGCAGCCACCTGGAATGGTCTCTGGGGATGGGAATCCCCAACCCCTCCCCCCGAAGGAAAAAGGAACAGTCGCAGAAGAGGCAGGTTCTGGAGCGGGGTTCCGCCCACAAGCAGCGCGGGTCAGGCTGGCGGCCCCAGGCCCGGCCCATAGGCACGTTTAATAGGATTCCCGTGGATGTTTCAAGTGGGTAGGACAGGCCTGTCCCCACCGCCACCCTGGAGGGGCTCCCGGCTCCTGCCTCGTCCCACAGCTCCACATGAGGTATTGTGCTCTCCCCGCCCCCCCAGGCCGAGCCCCCTCCCTCCTCTTCCCCAGCACGCGGGTGGCTGGGCTGGGCGCACCCGCTGGGGGGCGGCCCGGGGCCCTATGTGGCGTCCAGCTCAAAGACGCCATCGCTGGTCGGCGTGGTGAAGAAGGAGGGTGGGTCGGAGGCGGCCGACTCCTGCCCCCCGCTGCCCCCATCCCGGGCGCGCCGCTCCTCCAGACGCAGGCTGCGCTCGAAGTCCAGCAGCTGCCCCATGAAGTTGAAATTGGGCGAGATGTTGGACTTCTTCCGCTTGACCAGGTCGTAGGCGTCGTTGAGCGAGAGGTGGCGCTTCTGCATGAGGTAGGCCACGGTGACGGTGACGGAGCGGCTGACGCCCGCCAGGCAGTGAACGAGCACCCCGCAGTTCTGGGACAAGGCCTCGTCTAGGTGGGGGCAGAGGGGGGCCCGCGTGAGGTGCGGGTGGTGGCCTTCCGGGGGGGTCCCTGGCAGTCCCCGCCCCATCCTCCGAGCTGGGGAGCTGCTCCAGTGGTGCCCGGCCCCCGCAGGGCCATCCCGGCTCGGGGCTCTGGGGAGGCAGCTGAGCCTGGAGGAGCCCAGGTGAGGGACAGGGAAGACGTGGGAGAGGCCAGCAGCCAGGCCCGGGGCTGGGGAGGGAGGGGGGAGTGCAGGGCGGCCTCACCAATGAACGCGATGGCCTCCGGGAAGAACTGGGACAAGTTCTGGCTCCAGTGGTCCGAGATGGGGATCTGCTTGTAGTGAAAGTCACCGTTCTTCTCGAAGAGGTTAGGCAGGTTTGGGGTGACATTGAGGATGTAGCGGATGCCCAGCTTGGCCAAGCTCTCCACGTTGGCCGAATCCCGGGCACTGCCCAGGTAGAGGTTGGGCAGGATCTGGACGGGGAAGGATGGCAGTAGCCCCGCTGGGGGGGGCGTGGCACCCTCCGAATCCAGGCCACAGCTCATGGAGTCTCGGTCAGGCTCGGATTCCGCGTCGGAGCAGTCGGAGCCCAGGCACAGGCCACCGAGCCCCACCACTGGGCTGGGCACTGGAGCTGTGCTTGGGCCCCCACGGCTGTCAAGGCTGGTCTCACATAGGTGAGGGCACTCGGCCTGGAATCTGCTGAAGCCACCTGGGAGGGGACAAGGGGAGGATCCCGTTGATCTGGCCTCCTGGGTAGCCGAGTGCCCTGGCTGGGGATAGGGACCCCGACCCTGGACAATTCCGATGCCTGAGGGGGCTGGCAGACGTCTCCAAAGGGAACTCGAAAGCCAGCAGTCTGACCTATACTGGTCTCCCGTGTGGTGTGCTCAGCACTGGTGGCAGCTGCAAGGCGCCAGGCTGGGGCAGAGCCACCAAAGGGGATCTTACACCCCCCCAGGGCCAAGCCAAGGCAGGCACGAGGGCTCAACAGAGTTTAGATGTACTGCCAGCCTTGGGGAGGACAGCGGCCATCAGTTAAAGGAGAGGAAAGATTCAGATGTGAGTTCTCTGCCTGGGGGGTCTCCTGACCCAGGTCTACCAGGAGCACCCCGAGGCCAGGGGCTGGGTTACAGCCGTGTCTGCGCTCTCCTCAGGGATGAGGTCGACCCCAAGGGGCAGAGAGCCTGGGAGAGAGTGCAACGCTCCACCTGGATGGTCCCAAAGTCCCAAGAAGTGAACATCTCCATCTACAAACAACGACTATTTCCCTGGGGATGGGGGTGGGGGCCTGGAAATTTGACACTTTATGTATTTCTACGTCCCTGTGCATTCAGAATGGAGCAACGGACGACTGGCCAATGACCCTCCTGGATGGGGAGGTGGGGACAACTGGCTCTGTAGGTTCATGGGAATCTCGTCCCTACCCTGGATCTCTGGGGGTGTTTGGCTTGGCAAGGAGCCAACATGCCTGTATCAGCCCATCTCCCCTCCACCCCCAAGCCCTGCCATGACCATGGCAGGCAGGGGAGGGGGGAGCTCTCTGCCTCCTCCTGCCTTCACTGCTTCTCTCCCTCTCTCTTCCCCTCCCCCTTCCAGACCCTTTGCTGAGCGGGATTTGTCCTCTTGTGGCTCCAGCCTCCTTCATCCATGGCTGAGCAGCTGGGGGAGGGGGTGATATGATGGGATGGGGGCTGGGAGCCCGATCTGGGTATTCCATTCTTGAGCATCCAGGGAGCCAGGTCAGGGCAGATTCTCCCCATTTTCCAGACTCAGAAACTGGGGCTCCCAAGAGTGAAGGACTTCCCCAAGGTCATGCTCAGGGGAGGGAAACCTCACCTCCACTTTAGACAAAATGAGGCTGGGCCTGCCCAAGGTCAAATGAATCATGAATGTCCTCAGAAGGTGGGGCCCGGCCCTCCCTGGGCTGGGGTCCTCCCCGGGCTGGTGCCCGCCGGCCACCACCCGCACCTACCCTGTAGGTAGTAGGCCAGGTAGCCTTCCTCCCGCAGCTTCTGGAGCAGGGTGCCCAGCACCGACTCGGCCTCCCACTCCTCGGCCTCGGCCTCAGCCTCCCCGCGCCGGTGCCGGCCCCCGCCCTGGTCGTACAGGAGCACCGGAGCGGGCGGGGGCGGCTGCAGCGGCGGCCCAGGCAGGAGCGCGCGCACCGACAGGCTCCCCCGCCGCAGGCGGCGCAGCAGCAGCGCGGGCAGGGCCACGCTCAGCGCCCCACCGATGCGCGCCGACTCGTACAGCTCGCGGCTGCGGCAGTCCAGGAGCAGCAGCCGCGGCCGCGGGGGCGACAGCTCCCGGCGCAGCCACAGGCACGAGCGGCCCAGACCCTCCATGGGCTCGCGGCTGCTGGCACGTCGGGCCCCGAGAGCTGCAGAGAGAGGGAAGGCGCGCGACGTGAGCTCGCGTCCTTCGCGCCCGGCCGCCAACGGGCGCGGGCCCGGGGGCCAAGACGGGAAGCCAGGCCCGGGTCCTGAAGGCGGGCGCCGAGGGTCCCGCAGGGACGCCCCTCTACTGCCTGATTCTCTTCTCGTACCCCTCCTACAGTAAGGATACGCAGAAAGGCGCCCCTTGCACCCCAGGCAGCCACTCGGCGTTGCTTCCCGTCCCAGGAAGGGAAGTGAGAGGTCCCCCAGAAGAGGAAGGCTGGGGGTCCAACGGCCCCTTCGAGAGCCGCCGTGGGTCCCTTCCTGGCCACTCCTGGGGGCCCAAGGCCGCGGCCATCTCCCCCCACACCCCCTTTCTGCGTCCGTCTCTCACTCTGCCTGCCCGCAGTCACTCCCCACGTTCGAGCTTCCGACTTGGGGGGCGTGTGCGCGTGAGAGGGGGTCCAGGCCGAGATCTCCCGCATGGCCAGGCGGGCCCGGGTAATAGAGGTGGTGCCGAGGTGCTGGACCTCGGCCGGCCGGACCTCTCGGAGCTGCCCTCCTCCCCCCCGTAGAAAACAAAAGGAGAGAGACCTGGAGCGTGATCCCGCGGCGAGCGGCCGCGCGCGGACGTCCCAGCCACGGCCACCGCGGGACGAGGGGCGCCGTCCGCGGGCAGGGAGTCCCCGAGCCCGGCCACCGGGAAGAGGGCGGGGCAGCGGAGCAGGCGCGCACGTGGAGGCCGAGTCCACTGCCGCCCGCGCACCAGCCGCTTCCTGGCAGTGGGACCCAGCTTCCACCTTGGAAGCTGCTGCCTTTGGACGTGGAGTTGCCGTTTGGAGGGGCGGGGCGGCGGGGGCGGGCTCAGGGGGGCCAGCGAGCCAACGGGTGCCCTCGAAAGCAGTTGAGTGGGCCCTGCAAGTGGCGCGCTGAGCCGGGGCTTCCACCGAAGCGGGACTGGGCCAGGGCAGAGGCCAAGGGCAGGTCAGGGGCCCAGCAGGGGACCAGCTGCAGCTCCCCTGGCCGGCGCCAGTCAGGCCCCTGGAGGCAGGGGGAGGGGTGGGGACAAGAGCCCAGTGGCCCTGCCCCAGAGGCTGCCTCCAGCCCTACTCATTTGGGGTGACCATCGCGTGCCCTGACTGGACTTCAGCGGCCCCATCTATATAACAGGCCCCTCACAGCCACCGCCTTGGCTACCATGGGATGCCAGTGAAATCGTGGAGGGGAGGGGGAAGCGGGACCAGAAACCCGCTGCTGTCTCCTGGCCAGAACCCTGCCCAAGGCTAGCTGGAGGGCTGGGCAGGCAGAGGGCAGCTTCTGGGCACCACAATGGCTTCCTTCGGACAGGCCAGGCCAAAGGCCCCGGGAGCTCTGTGCTCTCAGCCCTGAAGTGGGGTGCTCTGTTCTTACCACATTATTGATCCTGGGAGCCACCCCTGGCTCCTCGTTTTGTCAAGAGCTGAGTCATTTCCACTTAAATGTCTCTCACATCTGGACATTCCCCTCTGCCCCCTGCACCGGCCTGGGTCACCATCATAGCTTCCAAAGGCCTCTCCCTACCTCCAGGCCTGTCTGCCTCAACCCCCCTCAGCCCTGCCCTGCAGCAAAGGCCCACGGTGTCCTCCATACCTTCCATGGACACAGGATGGCGAACGGGCAGGACACACCGGGCCGCTGCTTGCACAGCACTCCCAGGCCTGCAGGACAGGTCAGTAATAAACCGAGGGACCGGACAAGATAATACCAGGTGTGATAAGTGCTGAGACAATGAAACGAGGTGGGGGAGGTTTCTGAAAAGTCTGGTCTTGTCCCTTCTCTGCTTCAAGCCCATCTAAAGCAAATAGCAGAGTTGAAGGAAAATGTACAGCAGATAAGATAAAGCTCATACAGCTCAATCAAAAGGTTAAGACTCCTATAGATAAATGGGCAAAGGAAGCAGAAAAGACTGCACGAGGGAGGAAATGCAGTCGGTCCAAGGCGCTTGGGGGAAGGTTCAACCTCAGTCGTGGAAGGAAAGTAAATTTAAAAAAACAAGGTAACAACGACAGAAAACAAGGTAACACTTCCCACCTGTCACATTAGCGAAATGTTCTCAAAATGAGAGCTCCCAGTGCTGGCAAGGGTGCTGTGAAACTGGCCTGCTGCTCCATTGCTGGTTGCTAGAGGGTTCTCTGTTGGTATGGCCCTTTTGGAAATTAACTTGGTACTACGCATCCACAGCTGGGAAGAACACCACACCCTCTGGCCACTTTTGGGAATCCACCCCAAGGAACTAAGTAAAAGAAGGCAGAGCTATGCACACAGGATGAGCACCACAAGACAGGTAACTAAGGAGTGAAGGGTGCAGAGCCACTGGAGGGCCACTCTCTGGGACGGTTCAGTCCAGTGTGGCTGCCAGAGACTCCTCTCACGGACCACAAAGTAAGATGAGAAAACTTGGGAGGTAACGCTGGGGAGAGGGCAGCTTACAGAGAGCCAGGTTGCCTCGAAGGGGCCTCCAGTTGCCCCCTTCCTCCCTCCCTCCTTCCCTCCCTCCCTTCCGGGCCCAGTGGGCCTCCAGCCTGGGACATGTCTAGGTCTCTGGGCTGAATCCCACCACATGCATCCAGGGGCCCCAGACAGCTGGGCTGGGTCCCCTTGCCCCTAGTCCCAGCCTCCTCTGCAGCCTGTCCTGATTCTGCTCCTTCTTCAGCCATCCCCCCTCCCCACAAGGTTTCTGTCTCCCTCCTCTGTGCTCCAGGGCTCAGTTCCCAGAGGTTGCCAGCTGGGCCGGAGCGGAGTGGGGGGCATTTCCTTTCCCTCACATCCTAGCTCCCAGAGACAGAGGTTGGCTGCCACCTGCCCATGGGCCCCAAGCCTGGGGACTCCCTCCAGGCCTGCCGCAGCTGTGGGCAGGAGCCTGGGGTGGGCAGGGGTTGAAGGCACCAAGGGGTTCTGCAACATGCCAGCCTGGGGTGTCTGGCTTGGCAGAGTCGTGGGCAGTGGGGGTGGCAGCACCCGACAGGGAGGTGGAGAGATACGTGTCCCCACCCGCCCTGTCCTGAGGGCTCAGCGTGGTTGGAGAGACGGTCGCCAACCCCGCTGGAGGTAGGAGCTCCTGAGTTGCCTAGCCCTGCTTTCTGGAGAGGGCTCCCTGGGGGAGGTGACCGGAGCCGGGCTGGGAAGCTGAGGATGAGAAGGGAGGCAACTTCTGCAAGGGTGAGGGGAGAGGAAACTAGGCTCCAAGAAACCCTAACCCCCGCCCCCGGGCTGGGGTTCTGCGGGGCCTGCGCCTCGCAACGCCCGAGGAGGGGCTCCCCTGAGCCTCGCTCCGGACCCCTGCCGGCCAGCCCTCCCGCCGGGAGAGAGCGCTCAGGAGGGGGATTCAATCTCGAAAGTGAGCGCTCGCTGCCTGGCGCCAGCAGCGCCCGCTGCGCCAGCAGCAGGACAGACTGGAACCTGTTGCCACCTCCGCACTGCAGGGCTGAACGCAGCCAAGCCCCCCTCCCCCGACCCTCGCCCGGCCCGCCCGCGCTCGGGCCCCCGCAGCGCCGGCCCCGCCCCGCACCCGCTCCCCGGGCCGCGCCGGGCAGGGGGAGGCAGCGCCGCGCGCCGGGGCCTCGGCAGGCCCCCTCCGGCGGGCGGAGCCAGGCAGCGCGCTTCCCGTAGGGTGGGCGCTGCGCCCGCCGCCCCAGCTCCCGCCGGGCGCCCCCGGCCCCCCGCCCGGCCCAGCCAGTGCCCCTCGGAGGCCGCGGAAACGCCGCTTCCCGTAGGCCTCGCGCGCGCCGCGTGCGCCTTCTGGTCCCTGGAGCCTCCCGAGAGCGGCGCCCCGCCTCCCCCTCCATCCCCCCCCCCCGCCCCCCCGAAACACACGGTTCCCGCCGGGCCGAGTGGCAGAATTTCGGCTCTCGCGGCCGGGTCACATGGCCAGGGGCAGAACTCCCAGCGACAGCGTTCCTGCCAAATCCACTGTCTTTTCCACCAAATCCACTTTCCGCTGGGGATGGCTTTCTGCTTTTCCCGGTCGGTCTCCTCGCGGGACTGGGAGTTCCTCCAAGGCAGGAGCGGGCGTGTGCCCGGCCCCAAGCTGGCCCCAGCCCCCAGTGAAGGGCCTGGCACGCGGCGCTCATGGAAGAAATGCTCGTTAACAAAAGAAGGCATGAATGAATGAAACCAATTGTTGCGTGAGGGAGCCCAGGAGGGGACCGCTCCTGCTTGTTTCCTCAGCGGGTCACACACTCGCCCCCAACAGACACGCACAAGCACACGTGCACACACGGCCCTCCCCCCACCGCACAGGCAGACGGGCACACGCGGCACTCCGACTCATGCCCCCAGGAAACCCACCTACTACGTGCGTGCCAGCAACTGGGGCCCCTTTGGTCCCAGCTGGGCCGCCTCCATTTCAGTGCCTGCCTCTCCCTTCCTCTTCCCCGCCCCCTCCCCCCCATCTAAGTACGGTACCTTGCACCCCAACTGCCTTCCTTATCTCTTAGGGAAGAGGCCAAGCCAGTCGCTGGGGAGCCTCAGGGTCTGTTTAGGGAGGCACCTGGGGGGTCTCAGGATGGTGAGCTGCTGCTGCGAAGGCGAGCCAGAGGCGCCTGGCAGAGATGCCACCAAATGCTGCAGCCTCTAGAGCCCGCGTGCCAGGTGTTGGGGAGTGGTGGTGGGAGGGACTCGGGATGTGCTGGGGGATGTTGAGGGCTATTTGCGATGGGGGCGGGGCAGGGTGCTGGAGAGCATGAATCCAGCAGGTGTGCATACATGTTGGGGTGTATGGGAGTGCGTGCTGGGGATGCTAGAGGTGTGTGCCTGGGGAGCGGGCCTGGCTTCAGGGAGTGGGGAGGGTCGGCCTCTGGGGTGGGGGTTAGTGTTGGGGTTTGTTCAGGGCTGGGCGGATTGCAGTGTCTCTGGGCTGGGAACGTGGGTGGGGTGTCTGTAATGAGCATATGGGGAGTTGGAGATGGTGGGGCACGGTGAGGAGAGCTATGTTAGTGCAGACATCGCAGGGATGTGTTTGGCATGTGTGTGTGTGTGTGTGTGTGTGTGTGTGTGTGTGAACGCGCGCGCGCGCTCGCGCGCCTGGGTGTGTACTGAGGCGTGGCAGCGTCTGGGATGGGTGCTGGCCTGAGTTGGGGACAGTAGTGGATGGTGACTTAGCGGCTGCTGGTGTGTGCACTGCAGGGACCTGGGTCCGCGGTGCATGGTTTGTGCACGCGCGTGTGTCGGGGGGTGTGCGTGGCCATGGACACGGGAGGTGCACGGGCGGGATGTGCACGGGGGGTGTGCGGTGGTAGCACTGAGTGGATCTCCCAGGGGCGCGTGCCTGGGTCTCCTAGGGGCGCGTGCGTTGGCCCTGTGGGGTGCGCTCTGGCAAGACTTTGGGGGTGCAGGGTGGAGGAGCGCACGTCGGGGGGCGGCCAGGCAGGGTGGGGGTGGGGTGGGTGCCCGGGCGCCGCGTGCTCCGCTCACCTCCGCTCACCTCCGTTCCGCTCGGCTTTCTGCGCCGGCTCCGCGCGTCGCGGCCGGGAAGTTTCCGAAGCCCGGGCGGCGGGAAGCGCCACAGCCTCTGCCGCCGAGCGCCACCGGAGCCTGGGGCGGCGGCCTCGCTTGGAGCCGAGGGGCCGCCGCCGCCGCCGCCGCTGCGGAGGGAAACTCCAAATCCCGCCTCCGCCGCCGCCTCCTCCTCTCCCGTCGCCGTCTTCTCCGCCCCCTGCCCAGGAGGGGCAATGTCGCCGGCGGCGCGCAGGGAGGGAGCGGGGAGGGGCCGCGGCCTGCCCGGCGTCTCCCTCCACCTCCCCCGCCCGCCTTCCTCCCACCTGCAAGCCTCTGCCCGCTCTGCCCAATGTGGCCCCTCTCCGGGATGACCCCTGCAGCCCCCGGCCCCCAACGGCCCCGCTGCCTGGGGTCTCCGAGCTTGGGGTGCCGGAGTGGGGTGGGGGCCCTGACCTAGGTAGGGCCTGGGCTGGGAGACGGTTGCACCGAAGAGTCTCTGCTGGCACCCCTGCCACCCTCAAGAGAAGCGAAGGGACCCATCGAGGACCAGGCACAGCTTGGCCCCCAGAGCCACCTCCTGCCGCCACAGGGGATAGGGCATAAGGTCCAGCTGACGGCCCTGCAAGTGCCCCCAACCACCGGTCCCCCTGGCACTATCTTCTCCCTTTTTCATGTATCGGTCATAGCATTTTGGCTTCAGTGCCTGGAAGGGGTGGAGGCTGGACATTGGGGGTGGGGCTGGGAGGGGGTGCTGTCACCAGGCCCGGTTTGCTTTCCTCCGGACCCAAGGCCACCAGCACCTCATTTGGTCCTTATACCGGTCTGGGAGTCGGAGGAGACCTTTCCCATGCTATAAGTAGGGAAACCGAGGCAGCGGTTTCCTGGCGATCACACAGGAGTGCAGGGACAGGGCCCGAGCGGGCTCAAGGCCGGGAGAGCGTGGAGAAGAAGGTAGGCAGAGCCGGGATGCCAGCCGCCACACGGATGAGGGGCAGCCGAGGGAGGCCAGGCTTCCTGGCTAGTGTCTGCAGCAGCCTTGAGCTCCCGAGTCAGCTCCCCTGGAAAAGAGAGGAGAGGGGCCGCTTTGTTTCCTAATCCGTACATTTGGGGAAAGGCGCAGACCTCATGATCTCCAAGGGCCCTGCTAAGCTTTGCTGCAGTTTCTCTCCAGGTTGTGGGAGCTTGGCATGCCCACCCTGCCCTTTGCCCCTTTCCGGCCTCAGCAGGTGCCCACCCTTACAACCCTCCCCCTGCTCGAGCCCCTGGGCCTTTCTGGGCTACACCCACTGGCAGGTGCATCTGACAGGCAGGCCTAAGGTGCCCTGGGCTGGGCTGACCTTTCACCTCCTCTTCAGCATCAGGGCCCCGGGGTCCAGCGTGGAATCGAACTGCCAAAACCACACCGCACGAGCGAGCAAATGAAACTGTGTGTGGGTCGTGCCGCTCGACGCCGTGCTTCTGTGACACTCCACGGTGCCAGCTGTCCTCAAGTCAGGGGGCCTTTGCTAAGAAATCAACATGTACCAAAAGCCGTGCCGTTTATCAATAGGACCATTTTATCTGTCAAAACGTGAAAATACATGGAAACCGAAAAAGATGGGGCTGGCTTCCCTGGTGATCCTCCCATTTGGGGAAGACATACGACAGCCGTGTCGTGGCCCTGGGCACTCAGTTGGCCCCCTGCAAAGGCTTGGTGAGCTGACTCACAGAGGAGTATCTGGAAAGGCTGAATAACCAGCCCCCCGCCTCCCGCAATCCTGCACTTTAGTGACTCAGGGCTGAACGGCTGGAGGAGGAACATTTGGATTGAATGATACTGCCCCCCACCCCTGCAAAGCTCCTACCCCAGCCCTCCCACAGGGCCTCTGCTCTCCAGGCAACAAGACCCACCCAGCTCTGGGAGAGAAGACCAACACAAACGGCCGGGCCAGTCCTGGGAGCTCCCGAGGCACAGGTCTGCTCCGCCTCGGGAAACGGTGCCTCCCTCCTCGTCCCCAGGGACTTGTCTTAGGTAGCCAGGCCTGACCTGTTCCCTCTTGAGGAATAAAAGGGAGAATCTTCTCGAAGAGCGCTCGACTGAGAGGCCAACCGTGTTGGAATCGAGGTTGTTCTGAAGACGCAGCTGGGCCTCCGTCTCCGAAGCAGCCAAGCCCACGTGCTCAGATCCTGTCTGCTCCTAACAGAAATCTCGGGGTGGGCTGACGGGCCAGCTCCAGCCCTCACCCTCTCCTCTGTGGCCCTGCCCCCTCGCCCACCAGAACCTCCACCGGCAGAAAGCTGGGCGGTGCTCCGAATGTGCCAGGGGCGTGCCACTGTGGGCCTTGGGCTGAAGGCAGCCATAGCTGCGCAGGTGCAACTTTCTTCCGGTCCGACTCTGGGTCCCTTTCCAGGCAGTCGGAGCTTTGAGGAGAGGCGCATCCCACCTGGTCCTTGCATGGAGACCCTGCTCCCCACGGGCACCGGCATTTGGGTGCACACACACGTGAGGCGTTATTTCTGGGCAACCATTGGGTCCCACTGAGAGCGATATCCGCCGCTGAATCCGCGTGCTCACGTGACAACACCCCCCACCCCAGGCTGCCGTCGTCCCTCCACCACTGGGTAACAGGCCCCACTCTGCCCCTCCTCCATCAGAGGCGCTTTAGCCAGCATCCTTTAGACGCATCTCACTACCAGTTGCCTTGCCTTCAGGAACACATTCTAGGCCCTGTTCCGGAGCCCCACCTGCCTGCAGCAGCCCCTGACAGAACCGCATCCGGACATTTGAAACCGAGTGGCCCAGTGGTTGCTCTCAGATCGGCACTTGCAGCCCAGGTGAAAGGGTGAGGGTGAGAGGCAGGCGGGGCCGGGAGGGAGCTGAGGGGAGAGGAGGGGGCGGGGCCAAGAGGCAGCTTGTGTAGTGCAGCAGCGATTGATTTCCGAGGGTCCGGGACCTCGGGGGCCATTAACAGCCCCATTCCGGGAGGGCTCAGGTTCAGGTTCAATAACCTGGTTATAAACCCCCTCCGGCCAGCTGCGCGGGCTCCCTCTCCTTGCCTTGTCCTCCCAAGAAGCAGCGCGCGCGTGTGTCTGGATATACATTACAGATGATATAATCCTTTTACCAGGAGAGAGCCAGACACCCACGCCCGTTGGCTGGACAGGCAAAGGGAGGTGAGAGGGAAGAGGCGGGAGAGCGGTGGAAGGGGAGGAGAGAGAGGGCTGAACGGGGCCAGGAGAGGGGAGCCACCACGGCTGGAAGGATAGGCCAGGAGGTTGGGAGCCAATGGCTCCAGTGAAGGCCTCCGTGAGTGGCCCACCCAGCTCCCCGGCCACAGCTCTCCGTTCCCCCACCAGGAGCGTGTCTCCTGAGTTAGGCCATCTCGTCACAGGAAGGGATGCGTGAAACAGGCAGTGCGGCCAGACCAAGGTGGGGGCTCACTTCAGCTCCCTGGCCCTGGCTCAGTTGTCTTTGGGGGGCGGGGAGGGGTCCTGGGGATGCTGAGGGTCTTTCTCATCTCTGCCCTCAGGGGTCGCCTCCCTGTATGACAGACTGAGCGCCTTGCTTCCTGCTCCGCCTTGCAGCACTGCGAGGCCCAGCTGGCTCCTGGCGCGCAGACCAAGGCCTAACACCAGGCTGGCTGGGTCACTGCTACTCTGGGGTCACTGAACACCTCTCTGCACCTCTCCTCCCACTGCAGGAGCTTTCCACCCTCTGGCCTGGTCTGGGAGCACTTCTGCAGGCCCAGCTCTGGGCCCCGGAAGCCCTAGTCAGCCCCTGACAGTGACTGGGCTAAGGGAAGACAGGAGGGAGACAAGAGCCCAGGGCGGGGACTCGCCCATGGCCTGATGGCGGCGGCGGCGGCGGCGGTGAAGCTGCAGGACGCAGGAACCGCCGTCCAGGGCAGGCGGCCGCGGCAGAGCAGGCACTGTGGGTGGGCCCCCAGGGCCCAGGCCAGCTCACAGAGCCACTTGGCCACTGGCAGGGAGACTCGGGTGGCGCCCCACCACGTGAAGCCACACAGCCAACTTGCCGCCCTTTGGAGCCCTGCTGTCGCCGAGGGACCCTTAAATAATGAAAACAGTAGCTCCTGGTTACCGTGCCAGGAACAAGGGCCATGAGCCTTCTGTATGAGGAAACCGAGGCACAGAGAGACGAGGCGGAGGACCCCAGCCTCCAGAGCGAGCACTGCCTCTGCTGTCGGGGCTCAGGTCCAGGTTGCTCTTCCTCGTAGGTTTGGGGGTGGCAGGAGCGGGGCCAGCGACCCAGCCAGAGCAAGGAAGGACAGAGCTCCCGGTTGCAGAGGGGCCCTGGGGAGCCGTCCACACAGGCCGAGGTGGAGCCCCAGGCTGTGGCCCCAAGTGCGCCCCGGCCCAGGTGAGGACTCCTCTTCCGTCACTGTCCCTTAGCCTCAACGCTGTCCCCATGCAGCGCCCCCTCGCTGCCCCCTTGGGCATTTTCCCCCTCTAAATTTAGAGAGTAGCTATTACCCCTCAGTACCTGCTTCCCACAGAGAGGAGAGCACCCCCAGGCAGAGAGGCGGGGAGAAGAGGGAGGGGAAGGCCAGGGCCCGGTGGCAGCAGAGCCAGAGGGATTGGTCTCCGCCCCGAGACGCCGCGCGCAGGAAGGGGACAGCCACAGACCTGCACTTGGAGCCGGGCCCCTTGGCCGGAGGCTGTGGGGAGTCGGGAGCTCCTTGCAGGGGTCCTCAGAGCTGCCTCCCTCCATCACCATGTGCCTGGGCATTGTGGCGGGTCCCTTCTCCTGTCGGGCCTCGCCCAGTACCTAGCAGGTGCTTAGCGCTCAGTACCTGCCAGTTGGGTGCCCCCTCCCCCTGCCAGCGCCATTTCATTATCACGGAGAGAAAAGGCAGGACCTGGGGTGGGGGGCACAGAGGGTCACGGTTCAGTATGAGTCACTCCGGGGTCCCATTTGTCTCTGCTGTTAGAAACCTGGAGCAGTGGCCTGAGGCTGGTTTTCTAGCAGTGGCAGCCTCTCTTCACTACACCTCCACCTTGGGGACGTCTGTTGGGGCTGGCGTGGGCGGGGACCAGGAGGGTAACACAGAGCCCAATGTGTCAACCTGCAAGGCTTGGCTACTGGGACCTGGCCAGAGCCACAGGGAATGTGACCGTGACATCGGCCTCCCCATGGCACCAGCCCCAGAGGAGAAAGGGGTGATCAAAGATGGAGTCCCCAAGTCTATAAGCGTTCCCAACATCTGAACGGAGTCACCAAGGCCCAGATGCAAACGTCCTGTGCTCCGGCTCTCAGTGACGGCCCCATTCTCCACGGCAACAGGGAGACAAGTGTCCAGAAGCTGTCTTCATCTTCAGGAAGGGGCACTTGGGGCGCTCGGAATGCTGTCTCCTTCTTAGCCTCACGGCTCCCATCACCGTGTCCTCTCCTCCACCACTGGCCCCTCTCCTTTCAGCACCACCCTTGCCTCTGCCCAAGTCCCTGAACAACTCTCAAAAGTCCTTCCATGGGGGCTCCCCTGGTGGCGCAGTGGTTAAGAATCCACCCGCCAATGCAGGGGACACGGGTTCGAGCCCTGGTCCGGGAAGATCCCACATGCCGTGAAGCAACGAAGCCCGTGCGCCACAACTACTGAGCCCACGTGACACAACTACTGAGCCTACACTCTAGAGCCCTTGAGCCACAACTACTGAGACCATGTGACACAACTACTGAGCCTGCACTCTAGAGCCTGTGAGCCACAACTGCTGAGCCCACATGCCACAACTACTGAAGCCCGCACGCCTAGAGCCCGTGCTCTGCAACAAGAGAAGCCACTGCAATGAGAAGCCCACGCACTGCAAGGAAGAGCAGCCCCCGCTAGCCCCAACTAGAGAAAGCCCACGCGCAGCAACGAAGACCCAACGTAGCCAAAAAAAAAAAAAAAAAGTCCTTCCATGATATTTTGTAATAACCTATAAGGGAGAAGAATCTGAAAAAGAATATATATATAACTGAATCACTGTGCTGTACACGTGAAACTAACACAACTAGTAAATCAACTGTACTTCAATAAAATGAATGAATGAATAAATAAATGCTTTTTTAAAAAATGTATTTATTTTATTTTATTTATTTATTTTTGGCTGTGTTGGGTCTTCGTTGTGGTGCATGGGCTTCTCACTGTGGTGGCTTCTCTTGTTGCGGAGCACGGGCTCTAGGTGCATGGGCTTCAGTAGTTGCAGCACATGGGCTCAGGAGTTGTGGCTCGTGGGCTCTAGAGCACAGGCTCAGTAGTTGTGGCGCACGGGCTTAGTTGCTCCACGGCATGTGGGATCTTCCCGGACCAGGGCTCAAACCCGTGTCCCCTGCATTGGCAGGTGGATTCTTAACCCCTGGGCCACCAGGGAAGTCCCTAAATGCTTTGTTAAATTAAAAAAAAATCTGTGGCAAATAACACAAAATGTCAAAAAAAAAAAATCCTTCCACGACGCTTTGTGCCTTCAGAGCGGAGACACCGCTGCGCGCTCTCCCACACCCTCTCCCGGAGCCCAAGGCCTCTTGGCATCACCTTGCCTCACAAGGTGGTGGCTTCTAGATGTGACTAGTCCACCTTCCTGTCAAACTCCAGGGCCTTCAAGGCTCTTCCTCTCAGCCACCCCACCTCTCACTCCCCGGTTTCGAATCCACTCCTGGGGCCTTGGGTCTGGGCGGCCCATTCGAACCCCTGCTTCTCAGTGCTTCTCTGGTGACCCCGGCCCCTTCTCCACTTGGTACCCTGCTTTCCACCTGTCGAATCCCTTACTTGCACCTGGCTACCTTCCTTCCCACGATCCTCAGTGGACAGTCCCAAGCTCCATCGGTCTCCTGGAGCCCAGCTGAGGCCTCACCCTCCCAGCGGGTGCCTTTGCCACCCAAGTGACCAAGCACGTTCCGGCCCGTCAGGGGAGAGCTCCCTGGACTTCCTGCCCTTCCTGAGTCAAAGCCACCAACAGCTGTAGTCCCGGGCCCCTGGCGTCCAGGCTCAGAGGAGGTGGGGTCCTCTTCCCTCCCAGGTCAGCCTGCTGTCCCATGCCTTCAGCTGCTGCCCCGGATGCCGCCGGCCGAGGTGCCCTCTTGTCTTGCTGTCCCTCAGACCTTGGAAACCCTCCCCTCTCTGCCTTTCCCGGTTTCCTTCCCACCACTCTGGCCGTTTCTCTCAAGTGTGTCTCAGGCTCTGAGGTCCTCCTCTCCCTCTGTGTGTCCCCGGATGACCTCGGCTCCTCTCCTGGGTGACGACTGTGACGTCAGTGTCTCCACTGCCACCGGGATGACCCATGGCCCCTCAGGTGCATTGTGTGCCACAGGGAAACTCACTGTCTGCCCTCAGCTACCCAAATCCTGGCCTCGGGGGTGGCACCCAATTCACCTTTCTCTCCACCACCCCTTCGCATTGCTGGTTTCTGCTGAGTTTCCCTCCTGTCCCTGGCCAGGCCCTGGCCCCTCTTCACTGTCCGCAGCCTCAGGGCTCCGTCCTCCCCTCGTCCCCCACATGGTGGACGTGGTGATTGTCCTAAAGCAGAGGCTATTGGCGCGCCTCCTCTCAGGACCCTTCGATGGCCCCAAGTGACCCTGAGGACAAAGTGCAAGCACTTCAGCCGCTCACACCCCCTCTCTCCCAGGACACCCCTCCGGCCCCATCTCACTGCTGGCAGTCGCCAGAATGTACCAGCTGTCTCGTGCCTGTTTGCCTTATTCAAGATAAGCTCGTACCCTGAGGCTCCGGCACACACATTTTCCGGGGCCACTCTTCAGTCTGCCATGGCCGGCCCCCACCCCCAATTCACGTCAGCTCACGTGCAAGATAAATCCCGCCACGCTGCCGTCCCCTAAAGTCTTCACCTGCCACGCCACCGCCACTTACTGTCACAGCCCACCGTCAGCCTGGTGAGGTCACACCCTCTTTCTTCCCTTCGCTGGGACCACCTGGCACGGGTGGGCTGTGTACTCCCAGGCCTGGACCACTGCAGCTCTTGGACGGGAAGCCATCTCTTTGGGTTGACAGAACATTTGGAGGACAGGGACCATGTTGCGTTGGTGTCTCTGTCCAATGCTTACCACCTAGCCTGGCTCTGGGATGGGGCTCCAGTAATGTGTCTAGACCCCAGGAGCAAACACATCCAAGAGCCTGGCTAGAATTGCCAGACAGCCCAGGATCGCCAGACCCTCCTGATTAACAGGCAGGAGAGCAAAGCCGGCAACCAAGGGAGGGGCAGGGAGACGCAGGCGTCACTGCCGGCCATCTCCGTCCCGGCCGCGGGGACCTCAGAGCGCGGGGCCTTGGTCCTCGTGCTGTGCTTTGGAGTCACCTCTCTGGCCGGCCCGGAACGAAGGTGGATGCCACCGGGCCTCTGCGAGCGCTTCTTCCCCATTGTCCTGGGAACGTCCTCAGCCCCCAGGACCACGGGTCCTCAGCCCCCAGGACCACGGGACGCTGGTAATCCCGGCACGCCCGCGTCCCGACACAAACCCCAGACCGGGGAGCGGTGGTGGCCTCCCTGCCAAACGTCTGTGCACACGATCACTGGGCACGATGGTGGCCACCGCGCAGGGAGGGCCCTTCTCCGCGAAAGGACCAGCCCCCGACCGCAAGCGCTGGGCGCCCTCGGCGGCGGCCGTGCACAGCGTGGGGAGGGCCAGGCGCCCGCTTCCCCGCCGTGAGCGGGCCTCCACCTGCCACGCCAGGCCCGGGGGAACCTTCCCTGGCACCCCCTCCCCACTTCTGGGCCTCAGCTCTGTTCCTCCTGGAAGAAGCTGGGCAGTGTCCCATCTTGGTTTGGAGCCAGGGGCCTGGGAGGGAGGCACGTGGCCCGGGGCCGGGCGGTCCGGTCCCCTCGGTGCTGGGTTCCCGAGCGCTGCCCTGCGAGCGGGCGGCCCTGCCGCCGCCGAGGGAGGCTCCCGCCTGATGTGGCCCAGTGCCCGCAACAGGCCCGGAGGGAGGGGCTGGGACGCAGGCGCCGGCCATCCTGGGCGCCCCCCAGCCCACCTGATCCCTCCCTCCTGGGCCCCTGGCTGCACGGCCCGCAGCGCCACGGCCGGTGGCCGGGCTCTTTCTCGCGGACACCTCTGTCCCGGGGAGCGGAGCGGAGCGAGAGTCCCTCCGACCCTGCCATCCATGTGTGCGGCCAGAGGGCTGCTGCCCGGGACCCCTGCCCTGGCGGCCCCCAGAGGGGCCCACGTGGCTGCGCCTGCGGGTGGCACGGGGACAGCACTTTCATTGCGTTGCACGCGGCGGCAGGCCCGCCCCCCATCTTCTCCCCCATCGTCCCCCACCCCCTTCCTGGCTCTCGGCCTCACTGGGCATCTGGTCGTGAGCAGGCCAGGGAGGGGGTGCGGGGCACTAGGAAGGAGAGGGTTTGGGACCCAGCGGAGGGGCCGGCCTGGGTCCCTGATGGGCTGTGGCATGGGGCACACTGAGGGAGCCACTCAGGCCCTGCGTGTTGTCGCTGGGGCGTTGCCTCCACACGACCTGCCCCTGCCCCAAGCTGCTTCTCGGCTCGGGCATACAGCTCGGAGCACATCCCTCAGGTGTCTGCCTCCTGCCCTCATGCGTTGCAGGGCTTCCCTGTTTGTCGTCTCCTTCTGTGCCCGGCAGCTGGCGAGCCCAGCAATACTGAGGATGTCTCTGGGCTCCTACTCGCCTGGCATCGGGCCTGGGCACCGCAGGCACTCCACCGACGTCTCCTGAGTGAACGATGTTGAGTCAGGGCAGCTGTGTAACCCCGCAGGGACCTTCCAGGCACCGCACCCTGTTAGGGCACAGAGAGGACAGGGCCCCGGCCAGCCTCTGGGAGACCCCTGCCCATGTGTGGGACTCCAGGCACATCCTGGCGCCCCCTCCCTGCCAGGGGTTGCCCTTCACTTTTGGCATACGCGTCACGCAGCCTCCAAACAGGGACTGTGAATTCCTGGGGCTGAGCTTGGCTGACTGCCTCGATTCCTTCTGTGTGCTCAGGTGTACCCCACAGCCTGCAGGCACCGTCAGAGAGCCCCCCAGCCTTCTCTCCCACTGCCCCTCACCTGCCCACCCAGCCCTCAGAGGGCCGAGTGGGTGCCTTCTGAGGACAGGGCCGGCCATGCCTGCCCCGCTCCGAGGAGCTGGCTGGGCATACGCTGAAGAGGAAAGGTGGGCAGGGCGGGAGGGGGACGAGCTGCCATGTCATCCCGTTGGCATCCCTGGGACACCTCTGCTGCAGGTTCCGTGACCAGTCAGCCACAGGCCTTGGTTACTGTGGAAACCAGAGCCTCGTGTGAGTTCTCGTCATCAAGGGATGAGGGACAGGGCGCCCATGAGGCTGCACGGAATCCCACTGGACGGCCCCAAAGATGTGCACCCGGAGCCTGGCTGAGAAGGCTGGGTGCACCCGCTGGCTCCCTGCGTCGGTGCTAAAACTTGCTCCATCAGCAGTGCTATGGCAGCGCAGATCCAGACCTGGGGTAGCCACGTGGTGTCCACACATGAACGTGCACGAGCCTTCACGTGGCATAAATTCACCTCTCCAGCCATCCAGGCACATTGGCAGGGAGTCTGCCAAGGTTGAAGCACACGCTCATATGCACACACCCATACATATCCAATTAAGATTTAATTGGACCACATAAGGTGTAGCCAACAAAACAGACAATAATCAAAAAGACCGAACTATTCTAATACAAGATTAGTATAGACCTGGTTATGGGATGGATTGTCTTCCCCCCCCCGCCACCCCACTCACATGTTGAAGTCCTAACGTCCCTGTACTTGTGAATGTGACCTTATTTGGAAATAGGGCCATTGTAGATGTAATTAAGATGAGGTCATACCGGAGTGGGGTGAGCCTCTAATTCACTATGACTGGTGTCCTTATGAAAAGGGGCCATTTATTTAGTTATAGGCCATGCCGTGCAGCGTGTGGGATCTTAGCTCCCCGACCAGGGATCGAACCCGCAACCCCTGCAGTGGAAGCGCAGGGTCTTAAGCCCTGGACCGCCAGGGGAATCCCAAAAGGGGACATTTAGACACAGACACACACAGAATGCCACGTGAAGATGGAGGCAGACCTGTAAAACCAAGGACATCAAAGGTCACCCGGCAGAAGTCAGGGACGGCCCCTGGAGCAGACCTTTCCCCAGTGCCTTCAGAAGGAGCAGGACCCTGCAGACAACTTGATCCAGGACTTCTGGCCTCCAGAGCTGTGACACAATAAAGATCTGTTATTTTAAGCCACCTAGTTTGTGCTACTTGGTTATGGCAGCTCTCTCATCTGTTGTATCATTTAAAGCTAAAATATCCCTACAAGGTAGATAGTCTTAGCATTTCACAGATGAAGAGACTAAGACTCGGAGCATTTGAGTGACTTTCTCAGAGTAATTCGGTCAGTTTGAAGCAGACCCGGGACTCAGTGCAACTCATCTGGTTTAAAATCTATATCCAGTGAAACATAAGGCACTAAAGTCTCCCAGCTTCCTGATATAGTCAGGTTTTTAATTTTATTTTAAAGGGTATATTTCTGAAGCTTTGGGCCTGACAGGTATTGTTGATTGAATGAGTCGAGGCAAATTGTCCATCCATACTCCTTCTTTTGGGGGTGCACTGCACGTCTTATGGGATCTTAGTTCCCCGACCAGGGATCGAACCCGGTCCCCCTGCAGTGGAAGTGCAGAGCGTTAACCACTGGAGCGCCAGGGAAGTCCCCTTAGTTTACTCTTGATTAATGGCATTCCTTTAAACCCTGCTCTAAATTATAGCTTTTCCTAAATATGCATCCCAACCTAGTAATTGATAATTAGTTATGTTAGCTAACAGCTTATCTTTAGGAAGGAAGCATAATTTAGTTGGCATCTAACAAATCTCTGTGGAATGAATGAATGAACCAATTTGATTGGTTTCCGGGGGTAATCTAGGTCTGGTAGTAGTTACTGAGATGGCAGCTGAGAACCCAGGAGGAAGTGGACTGCCTTCAACTGGTGGCCAGCAAAATCCACAGATTGCGGAGGACCAAGGGAAAGCTCTATAGAGGGTGGGCGCTGGAGCTGAGTCTTTTTTTTTGTTTTTTAATAAATTTATTTATTTATTTATTTATGGCTGCATTGGGTCTTCGTTGCTGCATGGGGGCTTTCTCTAGTTACAGCGAGCGGGGGCTACTCTTCATTATGGTGTGTGGGCTTCTCATCGCGGTGGCTTCTCTTGTTGCGGAGCATGGGCTCTAGAGCACAGGCTCAGCAGTTGTGGCACTTGGGTTCAGTAGTTGTGGCTCGTGGGCTCTAGAGCGCAGGCTCAGTAGTTGTGGCGCACGGGCTTAGTTGCTCCACAGCATGTGGGATCTTCCCTGACCAGGGCTCGAACCCGTGTCCCCTGTACTGGCAGGCGGATTATTAACCACTGCGCCACCAGGGAAGCCCCTGGAGCTGAGTCTTGAAGTAGGACTTCACCAGGTGGAGCAGGGAAGAAAGTGGTACCATGCGGACACAGCATGGGTGAGAGTGTGGAGTCATGAAAATGCTTCACCTCTTCAGGGACCCAGAAAGACTCCCTGTGGCACGTATGCATGTCTGTCTATTTGGGGTAAAAATGAAGCTGGAGAACTGGACGTGCACAGCCACACAGCTGCCTCATCGGGGAGGGGGCTATGGGGAGGCCAATGGCCAAGGCTGCCCGCTTTATTCAAGATCCCAAGGGTGCTTCCCGGATGCCAGCTTGTCTTCCAGAGCCCCTGGGACACACACACACACAGCTCTTGGCCTCCGCTGAGTGGAAAGCAGCCACGGTTGCCCTTGGGGGTGCCCCTTTTAGCTAGCTGCCTCCGGCAGAGCCTTCCCTTTCCCCCTCCTATGCCAGCTCCTGGCTCTCTGTACCCTCCCAGTGGTGGGTGAGGGGAGGCTGGGCGAGGCAGGGCAGGCCCAGCAGGTCTGGTCTTGATGGAGTGGGAAAGGGTGGGCCTACTGGAGGAGGGACGGAGGGAGGGAGGGAGGGAGGCTTCCACCGACCCACAGCAGTGCCTGCTGCGGCCCTGCCAGCTGAGTCCTCACCTGGGAAGCTCACCTCTGGGACCAGACACCTTCCCGGGCCAAAAGGAAGGTGACCACTGGACAGACCCCTTGATGTGCTACTCTTCCAAGATCTGGCTGTGCAGAGAGCCCCGGGGCTGCAGGGTCCAGCCTCCTGGCCGGCCTGCCCAGGGGAGCCAATGATTTTCACCCGTATGTGCAAGGCAAAGGCAGGTGTGTGTGCGTGCGTGTGTGTGTGAACCTGCACTCAGCCCCCTCAGAGGACTGCTGGAGGGGAAAGGGCCAGAGCCTTTCAGAACCCCCAAACAGCCTGTATGTGTACTAAAGGGAGTGGGCCTTTGCGACACCACGGCCATCGCCCAGCCTCCAGGCAGGAGGCCTGTGTGTATGCTCGTGGGCCAGTCTGGAAGGAAGAGAGGTGGACAGGCCAGGAAGATATCCGGTAGGAAGAAGCGATTGCACCTCGAGCTGCATCAGACATGGCGGCTGGGCGGTTGGGCCCATGGATCTGAGGCTTGGTGGCAAGCCTGGGCCAGGCACAGCCGGTCGCGGACAGTGGGGGGAGAGCCCCGGGCTCGGTGCACCTGGCCCCCTTCCTGCCCGCCCCTCGAGGCTCCGGCTCCGGTCACACCTGACCTTTGCACTGAGTTGACGCACATTCTCTCTCTTCTGGTTATGACCTGTTTCCCCTTGACTCTCCCTCCTTGTGAGGGAGACGCCTGGGGCGATTTCTGTCTGGGCCGCTCCCATCCCAGGACCCTGCTTTCCGCGTGCAGCCCTGGTAGACACCTCCCACTCTCACTGGCTTTGACCTGGTCCCACCCATGGGGCACCAGGGGCTGATTTGTGAACTCAGAGTTCCTGGGCACCCCCACTCGGCAGCCGGAGCCCAGCGTAGGGCACCCCTGCGGGCCAGCCCCCTGCCCTGGCTGGCAAAGGCATGGGCCGAAGTTCCCAGGGGGTGCCGTCCCTGCCTGTAGCGGGTGAGGCCACCTCTCTCAGAGGCCACAAGAAGGGCAGGCGGACGGAGCAGAGGTGGAGAAGGACAGCCCTGCATGGAGCTGGCTGGTGCATCCACGGTCTCTCGGCAGTACCCCCACTCTCCTTCTACCGCCCAGCCCACGTGACACCGACAGTCACTTTCTGCCCTCTGCAAAGTCGGCCCATGGCCTCCTTGGGCCTGCCTCTCACTGCTGGCTCGGACTCTCCCTCCTTCCCAAGGGTCTGGCTCACTTCCCACTGATGGCTTGGCTTCACCCAGAACACTTTATCTAGGTTCCTTCCCCACTGGGGTCCCGGGGACCTGCCCCCAGGAGGAAGCTACGTCCGGTCCAGCCAGTGCCCCAAGCGCCCGCACCCCCGTGCCTCAACTACCTGGACTGCCTGTCCTGGGCCAGCCTCAGACACGGGGAGGAGGTTGGGGAGAGTGCCAGCCAGGGGCGCCAGGGGCAACCTCCCCCTGCCCCTCTCCCTGCCTCGGCTCCTTGTCAGCACTGCCCCCTCCCTCCTTCGGGACCGCCAGCCTGTTGGGCCATGGCCCCTTGGCGCGTGGCCTCCGTGCCTGGTGAGCGATAGCTCAGAGGCCAGTGGCGTGGCAGGTGGCCAGACAGCCTCCTGTGGGGAAGAGACCTGGATCCAGGGGCAGTGAGCACCTGGCACAGGGCTTTGGTGGGAGTGATGGGCCCTTTCATTCATTGAAAAAATAGTGAAGCACCTCTGACGTGTCACGTGCTGTGCTAGGTGCTGGTAGAAAGGGGAACAAAGCCAAGTGACCGTTGTTAAGGCGCTGACATTCAAGCAGGGCAGCCGGACGGTTACCCGGATGAAATGCACGTTTCCCAAAGCTCAGGGTGTACCTGTGGCAGGTCCCCTCTGGTGACTGGTGGGCCCTGGGTGGCAATGGCCCAGCAGCCGTGAAGGGAGGGGACTGGGCTCAGGCTGGCACGCCGCCCCCTGAAGCCCCCGCCCCTGCGGGGGAACCTCTGGGGCTCTCCCCTCCTTTTGCCTCTGGTTGAATGAACATTCTGTCTCACCTGGGTACGACGTTCACTCCTGCCTGCAGTGCCGTCCCCGGGTCTCCACAGTCTCCCCGTATTGACACGTAAACCCAAGGATGCCTCGGAGAACTGGCCTGTCGGGCTGTCCTGGGTCTCTACTGCTCCCCCCGCCCCCCGTCAAGGCCAGAGACCATGGAGCTAAAACTGCAGACAGACAGATAGATGGGCCATCAGGCCTGTAGGGAGGAAGGTCATTGCTGAAAGAAAGGAAAGGGCGGAGGCCAGTGGGTTTGGTGACACGGAGGGCCTTGGCCAGAGCAGTGTCAGAAGAGGGGTGGGTGGCCACTGAATGGGCAGAAGCCTTGGAGCAAGGGGGTGGTGGCTGCAGGCTGCCTCGGTGCTGACTCCCAGTCACCCAGCCTCGTGGTCGTGGGAGCGTACGGGGTGCCGCGCTGGGTCCAGGACCCTCACTGCTCGAAGGCCGCCGGCCCTGCCCCTTGCTTGGGAGTAGCACCCCGAGTGAAGCCCTGCTGGGCTTGCCGGGGCCAGCAGCCCTCACCACCCGGTGCTTCGAGGGGCTTCCTCACACGCCTGTCTCCCCCAGAGGAGTGTCCTGGAGCTGCCCTCACAGGCAGCACGCCGGGGTACCGACCTTCCTTCTATTTCTCTTCTGTCACTTCTAAGGACTCTTGCCATTGGATGTGGGCCCACCCTCATAACCCAGAATGATCTCATCTCCAGAACCTTAACTTTATTCCATCTGCAAAGACCCTTTGTCCTAATAAGGGCACATTCACAGGGGCCAGGATGTGGACCTATCTTTTGGAGGCTACTCTTCACCCCGCCACACCCATGGTGTGTCGCACTCTCGAGCACCCAACTTCTGAGGCCAACGGCTTGTGGTGTTCCTGGGTGGCCCCAGCCAGGCCGGAGGGCAGGGGCCTCAGTGAGGCTGTGTCGTGCTCTACGGTGGGCTGTCACCTTGCCACTGTCCAGCACGCAGCCAGATGGGAGTTCAGCCCCCAGAGGGGCCTGGTGTGTCTGCAGCTGGGCACGTCCACAGTTTGCTGTTTGAGCGGTCTCAGCGTGTGACTGAGAGAAGGCCGGTGGGGAGGGGCCCGGTGCCCCGCGGAGGGGCTGGCCTCACATGGGAACAAGGACAGGCCATCTGGAGGGACGGGAGGGAGTGAAGGGCAGGGTGGGTCACGGAGACGGCCAGGGTGGGGGAAGAGCAGGCCTTCTGGAAGAGGGACCAGCTACATCTTGAGAACCTTCTCGTAGGCTTTCCGCCGTCCTGCCCCCAAACCTTTGCTCACGAGGTCGCCCGACCCCGAGGCCCTGTGCCCTTGCACCCCCATCTGCTTCAGGGCTTCTCTGAAGGACGAGGGTTCTGCTCTCCACCCCCAGCTCCAATCCCACCAGCCTTGAAAATTATGCGGCCACGTAAATGCCATTCACAGTTAAGTCAAGCAAGCCATGGTTACTTTTCTTCTCTGCACAGCATTTTGTTTTCCCAGGAGTTAATAATTGTCCTCTGGCTGACTGTTTGCTTAGCTTCCCATGCACTTATCACTAATTCAACCCTAGACTCGTCCTGGTGTGTAAATGTTCTCTCAAGACGTTCAAACACACCACGCATTCAAGTGATTTCATCTTAAAGAAAATCCCTTGCAGCACAGCACCCCGGGTTTCCCTTTGCTGTCTCCTGGGAAGCCCCCCACGTTGCAGCCCTCAGTTTATGGTCAATTCCCCCCACCTTCCTTTTTTTTTTTTTTTAAAACAACAAGCGCGTGCTTATGTACTGCTTGTGTAAAGTTTAAAAAATATATTTTCAAAGAGTGAGACTGGAGATCAGAAGCCCTGGCTTTGAGGCCTGCCCTCTGCGATCCCACGTGGCCTTGAGTAGGCCTCCCTGAGTCTTGCTTCCATGATCTATAGAACCGCAGGTTTTGACTGTGGTTATTCATTAATCCTTCATGTATTCATTCAACAGACATTGGTTTAGCAGTGACTCTTAAGAAAACTGTTTATTGCGGAAAATGTCAGCCGTTAAGCAAAGGTGGAGAGAATCGTTAATGAGGCCCTGGGGACTGACCAGCCAGTGTCAACAGTTATCAACTGGCTTGTAATTTTCCTTTAGACCCTTCTTTTTGCATGTAGTATTTTGGGGACTTTATTTATTTTATTTTTATTAAAGAAGATGTTGGGCGTAGGAGTTTATTAATTAATTAATTTATTTTTGCCGTGTTGGGTCTTCGTTTCTGTGCGAGGGCTTTCTCTAGTTGTGGCAAGCGGGGGCCACTCTTCATCGCGGTGCACGGGCCTCTCACTATCGCGGCCTCCCTTGTTGCAGAGCACAGGCTCCAGACGCACAGGCTCAGCAGTTGTGGCGCACGGGCCTAGTTGTTCCGCGGCATGTGGGATCCTCCCAGACCAGGGCTCGAACCCGTGTCCCCTGCATTGGCAGGCAGATTCTCAACCACTGCGCCACCAGGGAAGCCCTGGGGACTTTATTATTTTGAAATAATTAGATTTACAGGAAGTTGCAAAGAAACGGACAGGAGGCCGGTGTCCCACTCCCCAGTTCTGTGTTGATTTCTGCTGTACAGCAAAGTGACTCAGTTATATGTGTGTGTGTGTGTGTGTGTGTATATATATATATATATTCTTTTTTATATTCTTTTCTATTATGCTTTATCACAGGATATTGAATATAGTTCCCTGTGCTGTACAGTAGGACCTTATTGTTTATCCATTCTGTATATACTCGTTTGCATCTGCTAATCCCAAACTGTCCCCCCATCCCTCCCCCACCCCTCTCCCCCTTGGCAACCACAGGTCTATTCTCTATGTCTGTGAGTTTGTTTCTTAGATAAGGTCATTTGTGTCATATTTTAGATTCCACACAGAAGTGATATCATATGGTATTTGTCTTTCTCTTTATGACTTACTTCACTTACTATGATAATCTCTGGTTGCATCCACGTTGCTGCAAATGACGTTATTTCCTTCTTTTTATGGCTGAGTGATATTCCATTGTATGTATGTACCACGTCTTCTTTATCCATTCATCTGTCGATGGACATTTAGGTTGCTTCCATGTCTTGGTCATTGTGAATACTGATGCTATGAACACTGGGGTGCATGTATCTTTTTGAATTAGAGTTTTCTGCAAGTATATACCCAGGAGTAGGATTGCTGGATCATTTGGTAGCTCTATTTTTAGTTTTTCAAGGAACCGCCATACTGCTCTCCATAGTCGCTGCGCCAACTTACATTCCCACCAAAGGTGTAGGAGGGTTCCTCCAAAGTGAACTTTTGACTGTGGAATAATTTTACTTTTATGCAAAAGTTGCAAAGATAGTAGAGAAGCTCCTGGGTGCCCTTCACTCAGCTTCCCCTAATGTTAACACCTGGCCTTCCCAAGGTACGTTTGTCAAAACTGAGAAATGAACATTGGTACAATGCCAGTAACTAAACTCCAGACTTCATTTAGATTTCACCAGTTATTCTACTCATGTCCTTTTCTGTTCCAGGATCCCATCCAGGATCCCACATTGTTTTTAGTCTGGCATTTGAAAATAAATTGTAGGGCTTCCCTGGTGGCGCAGTGGTTAAGAATCCGCCTGCCAATGAAGGGGACACAGGTTCGAGCCCTGGTCCGGGCAGATCCCACATGCCGCAGAGCAACGAAGCCCGTGCGCCACAACTACTGAGCCTGTGCTCTAGAGCCTGCGTGCCACAACTACCGAGCCCGCGTGACCAGAGCCTGTGCTCCGCAACAAAAGAAGCCACCGCAATGAGAAGCCCGCACACTGTGAAGAAGAGTAGCCCCCGCTCACCACAACTAGAGAAAGCCCGTGTGTAGCAACGAACACCCAATGCAGCCAAAAATAAATAAATAAATTTATAAAAAAGAAAAAAGAAAATAAATTGTAGACATCATGTCATTTCACACATAAAGACATAACTATGGATTTCTAACAGATAAGGGCTTCTAAAAACAACCCCACAAATCATGATCACACTTAATGACTGATATTGGAAATAGTCCTTAATGTCACTTAATACACATTTTCCTTGATTGTCTGAAAGATGCCTTCTTATAGCTGGTTTGTTCAGGTATGAACACTAGCAAGGTGCCCACTTAGCTTGGGGTTGATTCACCTCTCATGTCTTTTAAAATCTTGAAGAGGGCTTCCCTGGTGGCGCAGTGGTTGAGAGTCCGCCTGCCGATGCAGGGGACACGGGTTCGTGCCCCGGTCCGGGAGGATCCCACATGCCGCGGAGCGGCTGGGCCCGTGAGCCATGGCCGCTGAGCCTGCGCGTCCGGAGCCTGTGCTCCGCAGTGGGAGAGGCCGCAGCGGTGAGAGGCCCATGTACCGCAAAAAAAAAAAAAAAAAAAAAAAAAAAAAAAAATCTTGAAGAAGCCAACTCCTTCCTGAAGCATTCCTCACAGCCTAGATGTGGCTGATGGCATCCCTGTGGTGTCTACTGTGTTCCTTTGCCCCCTGAATTTCCTATAAACTGATAGAGCGAGAGGCGTGATCAGATTCAGGTTAAATTTTCTTTTTTTTTGCGGTACGCGGGCCTCTCACTGTTGTGGCCTCTCCCGTTGCGGAGCACAGGCTCCGGACGCGCAGGCTCAGCGGCCACGGCTCACGGGCCCAACCGCTCCGCGGCATGTGGGATCTTCCCGGACCGGGGCACGAACCCGCGTCCCCTGCATCGGCAGGTGGACTGTCAACCACTGTGCCACCAGGGAAGCCCTCAGGTTAAATTTTGTTGGTAAGACGACTCCTCAGGTGGGGCTGAGCTCTTCCCATCCTATGCCAGGAGACACACCTCATCCAGTTGCCCACTTTCAAAGTCAAGATGGATTGGTAGGTGCACGTGGGGTCAGCCTGATACAGCAAATGTACACCTAGCAGTTTTAGTAGGCATTGATGATCTCCATCTAGGGCCATTATTTTGGGTTACAAACGGTGATTTTCTGATTCTATAATTCTTCCTGCATTTTCTATTTGGCTCTCTGGATGCAGTGATTATGGTGGAGACTGCTGGTTGCTTCTCTGTTGACAGATCCTTAGCTGGGCCCATGACCGCCTGAGTAAAGACTACACTTCTGAGCCCCCTTTACAACTGGGTATGGCCACGTGGCCAGTTCTGGCCAATGAGATTAACTGGGAGTCTTGTATAGCTCCTTCTGGGAGACACTTTTCAGAGATGCTGGTATTCTCCTTGTTCACCCCTTCCCCTATTTTCTTCCTCATCTCCGTTCTGGTGCTATGGCTGGATCTCTGACTGCCATCTTGGATCAAGGCAATGAAGGCCACACTCTGGGAATTACGGAGCAGTGAGTTGGAATGATCTGGAAGGAATCTATTTTATTTAAAATTTATTTTATTTTTATTTATTTATTATTTTTCGCTGGGTTGGGTCTTCGTGGCTGCGTGCGGGCTTTCTCTAGTTGCAACGAGCGGGGGCTACTCTTTGTTGCGGTGTGTGGGCTTCTCATTTTGGTGGCTTCTCTTGTTGCAGAGCACAGGCTCTAGAGCGTGCGGACTTCAGTAGGTACGGCACGCGGGCTCAGTAGTTGTGGCTCGTGGGCTCTAGAGCGCAGGCTCCATAGTTGTGGCACATGGGCTTAGTTGCTCTGCGGCATGTGGGATCTTCCCGGACCAGGGCTCGAACCCGTGTCCCCTGCATTGGCAGGTGGATTCTTAACCACTGTGCCACCAGGGAAGCCCCTCTGGAAGGACTCTTGATCCCTAGTGATTTTGTGGAATATCCATGCTAGTCCTGAGCGTTTTACCTCTGGACTTCATTAACACATGAGACAAATAAATGTCTCTTGGTTAAGCCACTATTATTATGAGTTTTTTCTCATGAGCGTAACTGAACCCAATCCTAACTGACAGAGGAGAAAACAAAACAGATGTGGTCCCTGTTCTTACCTATTGTGGGGACAGCTATTTGATGGCACATTATTATTATTAATATTATTATTATTATTGCAAAACTATCTATTAAAGAAAAACACAAGGCCACCCCTCAACAAAAAACCAATGAGAGAAAGAGAAATTCATCTTAGATGAATGTATCCAGATGTTTGCAATCAGAAAACCAAGTAGGAAGCCGTTTTTATGTCAGTGTGGATGCAAGGTTTGTGACCTTTCAAAACGTACACATTTATTTCTTCTGTTTCTTTCAGCATTATAAACTAGATGCATGACCTTTCTGATGAAAATAACTAAAATTGCTGAATAAAAGGTTTAAAAATCATCCTTTTAAATGAACCAGTTCGATGGTGAAAAAGTAAGGAATCCCAGAGTCCAAAAATTCAATCAAGACAAAAACCCAGAGAGGTAAACAGAATGCTGAGGCCAATCTTGAGAGCATCTGTGGACCCTGGTGACCTTGAGCTTCAGTTTTCATGGCCTCATAGATTGTGACTCCAGATATTGGAATGATCACATATAATGATATTGGAATGATCACATATAAACTTTAAAATAACTAAGCATACGCTGTTCAAAGATATAAATGACAGCATTGATAATTATGGCAGAGAACTGGAGCTATAAAAAGGAGTTACTTAAAAATTCTAGAACTAAAAATGACACTAACCAAAATTAATAAACAAATGGATGGGCATAATAGCAGAATACAGCTAAAGAGAGTATCAATGGACTGGAAGATAAGTCAGAAGGAACTATGCAGAATAAAGCAGGGAGAGACAAATGGATGGAAACTAAAAAAAGGGAGAAAGAGACAGGATATGTGAGAGCTCAACATATGTGTAATTAGAAGAAGAGAGACGAAGGGGGCATAA
Organism: Phocoena phocoena; assembly: GCF_963924675.1. Lineage (NCBI taxonomy): Eukaryota > Metazoa > Chordata > Mammalia > Artiodactyla > Phocoenidae > Phocoena > Phocoena phocoena. Next base: position 128,105,878 of record NC_089240.1, on the reverse strand, counting down.
CCAGTATTAAAAGGCATAATAGCTGAGAACTTTCCAAAAATGGGGGGCAGAACCTCAAACCACAAATTAAAGAGGGCTTAGAAACTACACGCAGAATATATGAAGAGAAATGCACACTTACAGATATCAGGGTAAAATAGCTAAAAACCAAATTACTGAATTGTGAAATGTTGAAAGCATTACGTTTGAGATCAGGTACAAGATAAGATTACCAGCTAATTCTATTTGACATAGTACTTGAGTTCCTGGCTAGTGAAGTAGGGCAAGCCAAATTAAAAAAAAAGAAGATTTAGAAATTATTTGCAGGTGGTGTGGTAGTCTATGTAAAAAACCTGAAGATTCTACAGATAAGTTATTCAAATTAATAAGAAAATTTAGCATAGTTTCTGGATACAAAATTAATATCTAAAAATAAACAGGGACAGAATTTATAAACAAAAGAAACATATTTACAATCGCATAAAATATCTATCTAGGAATAAATATAAAAAAGGGCATGCAATAATGTCTAAATTATGTAGAAATTTACAATAATTTGAAAGACATTGAAGGAAAGATTAAAAAAACAATAGAAATATATGCTATGTTCATGGATTAGAACACATAATTTTTTCCCTTTAACTTCTTTTTTTTAAACGTAATTTCAAATTTGTGAAAGATTACAAGAATAGTAGAAATAAATGGAGGGGGATCATCTTCAACCTGATGAAGGGCATGTAGGAAAAACCCGGAGCTAACATTATACTTTGTGGTGAAATACTGAAAACTTTCCCCCTAATATCAGGAACAATACAAAGTTGTCTGCTCTTGTCACTTCCAGTCAACATTGTGCTGGACGTTCTAGCCAAGGAAATTATGCAAGAAAAAGAAACACAAGGCATCCAGATTGGAAAGGAAGAAGTAAAACTATCTCTAGTCACAGATGACATCATTTCGTATCCTAAAGACTCCTAAGGAATCCACTAAAAAACTGTTAGAACGAATAAATGAGTTGAGCAAGGTTGTAGGATACAAGGTCAAGGTACAAAAATCAATTGTGTTTCTATACACAGCAATAAACAATGGGAATGAAATTAAGAAAACGTTTTAGGGCTTCCCTGGTGGCGCAGTGGTTGAGAGTCCGCCTGCCGATGCAGGGGACGCGGGTTCGTGCCCCAGTCCGGGAGGATCCCACGTGCCGGGGAGCGGCTGGGCCTGTGAGCCATGGCCGCTGCGCCTGCGCGTTCGGAGCCTGTGCTCTGCAACGGGAGAGGCCACAGCAGTGAGAGGCCCGCGTACCGAAGGAAGAAAAAGAAAAAAAGAAAAAAAAACGTTTTATTTATAAATCACAAAAAAGAATAAAATACTTAGGGATAAATTTAACAAAAGAAGGGCAAAGCTTGTACAACAGTATTTTGTTGGAGGACATTAAAGAATATCGAAATAAGTAGAAAGACATCCTATGTTCATGGATCAAAGGACTGATATTAAAGTGGCAGTACTCTTCAAATTGATCTACAGATTCAATACAATGCTTATCAAAATTCCAGCTGGGATTTTCTCAGAAATCGACAAGCCAACCCTAAAACTCACATGGAAATGCAAGGGATCCAGAACAACCAAAGCAAGCATCTTGAGAAAGAACAGATTTAGAACACTCACACTTCCTTATTTCAAAACGTCTAACAAAGCTTCAGGAATCAAGACTGTATGGCACTGGCATAGGGATAGACTTATAAATTAATGTAATAAAATCAAGAGTCCAGAAATAAACCCTTACATTTATGGTGAATTAATTTTTCGACAAGGAAGTCAAGACAATTCAATGGGAGAAAAAAATGTGCTTACAACAAATGGTGCCAGGACAACTGGATATCCACCTGCCAGAAAATAAAGTTGGATTCCTACGTCACACCATACACAAAAAGTAACTCAAAATGGATCAGAGACCTGAATATGAGAGCCGAGACTATAAAACTCAGAAGAAAACATAGGTGTAAATCTTCATGACCTTGGGCCAGGCAATGGTTCCTTAGACATGACACCAAAAGCAGGAGTGACAAAAGATAAAATACGTAAACTGGACTTCTTTTAAATAGTTGTGTGCTGCAAATGATACTATCGAGAAAGTGAAAAGACAGTCCACAGAATGAGGGAAAATGTTTGCAAATCTTATATTGGATAAAAGGGGGTATAGCGCAGGGGAAGAGCATTTGACTGTATATATTGGATAAAGGACTTGTGTCTAGAATACAAAAAGAAATCTTACAACTCCACGACAAAAAGACAAATTACTCAAATCTAAAAATGGCAAAGAATTTGAATAGATGTTTCTCCAGAGAAGATGTACAAGTGGCCAATGAGCACATGGAAGATGCTCAACATCATTAATCACCAGGGAAATGCAAATCAAAACCATCATGAGATACCACTCCATACCCACTAGAGTGTCTGCAATCAAAAAGGTGAACAGGGACTTCCCTGGTGGTCCAGGGGTTAAGATTCCTTGCTTCCAGTGCAGGGGACACGGGTTCGATCCCTGGTCGAAGAACTAAGATCCCACACGCCCGCAGTGCAGCCAAAAGAAAAAAAAAAAAAAGACGAACAAAACATGTTAGTGAGAAAGTGGAGAAATTGAAACCCTCATACATTGCACTGCTGATGGAAGTTTAGCAGCTTCTCAAAATGTTGAACATAGAGTTACCATATGACCCAGCAATTCTACCCCAAGTATAGTCCCAATAGGTAACTTGTATGGCATGTGAATTATATCTCACTATAGCTGTTAAAAAAGAATAGTAGGTCTTCCCTGGTGGCACAATAGTTAAGAATCTGCCTGCCAGTGCAGGGGACACGGGTTTGAGCCCTGGTCCGGGAAGATCCCACATGCCGCGGAGCAACTAAGCCCGTGCGCCACAACTACTGAGCCTGCGCTCTAGAGCCCGTGAGCCACAACTACTGAGCCCGCGTGCCACAACTACCGAAGCCCATGTGCCTAGAGCCCGTGCTCTGCAACAAGAGAAGCCACTGCGATGAGAAGCCGCTCACGCACCTCAACGAAGAGTAGCTCTAGCTCACCACAACGAGAGAAAGCCCTGCAGGCAGCAACGAAGACCCAACGCAGCCAAAAAAAGAAAAAAAAGAAAAAAAAAAGAATAGTAGATAGATTTCTTGTATACCTTTTGTGTAGATTCCCCAAATGTTGACATTTTACTCTCTTTGCTTTTCAGTGTGTATTTCCTAAAAACAAGGAACATTCTCTAAGCACAGTGCAATTATAAAAATCAGGAAATTAACATTGATACAACACCATAATCTTAGCCTTGTCCAGAGTTTGCCAATTGTCCCAATAATGCCTTTTCTAGAAAAGGAGCATCTCTGATCATGAATGGCATTCAGTTACCATACCCCTGGAGCAGTTCTTTGGTCTTTGTGTTCATGGCATTGACATTTTTCAAGGGCGTAGGTCAATTATTTGATAGAATATCCTCTGTTTTGGTTGGTCTGACGTTTCCTCGTCATTAGATTTAGGTTTTGCACTTTTGCTAAATCTGGAGGCACACAGTGGTGGTTTGTCCCGTTACTGGTGAAGGTAACTCTGATGACTTAGTTAAGGTGGCGTCTGCCAGGTTTCTCCCCTGGTGAGTTGCTATTGTTTTCCATTTGTGTGTGTGTGAGGGGGACATTTTGAGCCTACTTAAACATCCTGGTCCTTGTCAAACTCTCACCCACTGGTTTTTTCAGTCATTGATCATTCTTGCTCAAATCAATCATTACTACAATGGTTGCCAAATGGTGCCTTTCCAGTTCTATCATTCCTTCTACATTTATTCTTTGGCTTCTACTGCGAGGAAGAGCTTCCCTTCTCCCCACGTACTTATTTATTTATATCAACGTGGACTCATGGATTCCTTACCTTCTGGAGGAACAAGATGTTCCAAGCTCTTCCAGACCTTTCCTGGCCCCCATTCTTACAATCAGCCATTTATCCTAGGATCCTTAGTTCATTTTGAGTGGATAGTTATTGCATTTAGAAACCTATTAGGAAATTGACACACACATACCCCACGTGCATATAAGTATATATGCACACATTCATGCATATACGTAGATGTATATCTATGGATATATGTCCACTTCCACACATCTGTATTTATTATCTATCATCTATTATCATTTAATGTCTATCTGTCTCTCTCTCTCTATGAGTTCATACTGACATCTCTAATTCCAGATTCATTCTAGCCTTCTTCCCACATGCTTACTTGTAACTTCTATCATTGAGAAAAGCTGGCTCCCATCACCCACAGTTCATTTATGTATTTACTCAACCCTCGAATACTCAGAAAGCAGTTTCAGAATTGTCAACTCATGTCTCTGCAAACAAGAAAACTGCTCTCTGGAGTTCAATATTTGTTTCTAGTTCTTTGTCTTTAGCTTAAGGGCAGATATAGGCCAAGGACTCCGTTCAAAGGTTACCCGGCTTAGTTTCTTCCCCTCCGGAGTGGTTATACATTGTCTGATGTATGGTTTGGTTCATTGGTTTTTGTTTGTATTCCATTTTTAGGATATTTCCCCCTCCCCTGTCCTTGTGATTTTATTTATTTTAGGTAATTTGAAGTTTGGATGCTGTCTCTTTTCTAGTTATGCTGAGGGCATGGGTTTTGTGTGGTTTTATTTGTTCTTGTTTTTTTAATTGATTTTTGTTTGGAAGCTATGCTGAGAGTTCCAGATATATGGACCCCTCTGCCATTATCTCGGCTACCCAGAATGCTCCAAAAAAATCAATGTTTTGAATATGCCAGTCCTTTCCCATTTGATTTATAGATCGAATACAGTAGTAATCTAAATGCCATTAAAAAAGTAAAAACTAAATGCTATGTTTAAAATGGAGCTTGACAAGGTAGTTCTTAAGAGCAAATGGCCGGGCAGAGCTGAGACGCTCCCGAGGAAGGAGGTGGAGGGAGCTGCCTTAGCAGATTCTGAGACGGATTCTAAAGGTACAGCATTTAAGCCGCTGCGGTGTTAGCAAAAGGAGGGACAAACAGACCAAGGGGGCAGAATAGGGAAAGTGGAAGCAGACGAGCCACGTGGAGAAATTCAATGTATGACAAAGCTGGCATTGCAGGTCGGTGGAGAGAGGAGATGTTTTTCAATGAATAATCCTGGGACAATTGGCTGTCCACGTGGAGAATGAAGTCTGGCAACGTTAGGTGTTGGCAAGCCTGGGGAGCCGCGAGCAAAGTCAGATACGCAGGTCGGCCTGGCAATCGGTGCAAGCCTTGGGAATGCGATTTGTCCTTCCTTAGCAGGGTGGAGGACGCATGTGGCCTGTGGCCCAGGGGCCTCCGCCTGCGTGTCATCACCAGAGAAACCTGTGCTGAGCGTAAGGACGCCTGTCCACAGATGTGCGGAGCAGCCCTGTTTGTGACAGCACGAAAGGTGGAATCAACCCCACCGTCCATTAAGCTGACGATGGGACGCAGCAGGTGGAGGTTAGTCCCGCAAGAGAGTGAGTACGCAGGGGCTGGTGGCACCGTTCTTCCTACTCACACACGTTTTGTCAATATTCTTTTGTGTCTTCTCTACATCTACTAGAAACAATTTTAAAGACTAAGTTCTGCTGAATTACCTCTGCTGAGGTACGGGGATCCTGTCCTGGCTGGAAACCTCAGAAGCTGCCCTCAGGCCCTGGCGTCTTCCCAGGGAGGAGGGCCCGGTGCTGTGACCCTGCAGTCCTGGTCACAGCAGCTGGAACCCCGGGTAAGGCGGTACCCGCGGTTAAAGTGCTGAAGGACTCCTGCACCCGTCCGCTCCCTGCCTGCTGCCCCCCTACCCCCATCTTGATGCTGTAACTGGCGCTTGTGCCCGGCCCAGCAGAGGCCCCCCGAGACCCTGCTCTCGCCCTGCCCCCATGCCTGGCGCCCCCCCACCCCAGGTCGAGTGCGAGGAACATTGGAACCGCCCCTGGGGCCTCTGCTGTGCAAGGGCCCAGCACCCCTGCTCTGGGAGGAGGGAAGAGTCAAGGTTACCTCCGCCCACCGGATCCATTTGCCACCCTGTTCACAGCCAGTTTACCTAAAGACCAGTTCACCGGTTCGCCTAATTACCAGGTCACCTCCAAGCCTGAATTTGGAATTCAAATGAAGGAATTTATTTCCACCCTTTATTCGAACAGTGGCTCCAGCTTAATCAATTCTCTAATGATCAATTTGCCTAATTAAAAAAAATTAAGCATTTTGAAACCAGTTCACCGACGGCCCTTCTGTCTCTGTGGTGTGTTTCCAAGGATTGTTTTGCGCTGGGTTAGGGGTGACTGGCTCCCCTGGGGGCTCTTCTGGTTCTTCTTTCAAAAGTAGACGTGTCTAGCTGTAAAGTGTTTCCTAGAGCTGCCCGGCCCGGGTCTGTCCAGTGAAGGGGCAAGTTGCTGCCTGTGAACGTCTCACTATATCTAATCCACAAAGGAAAAGAGGATCAGAGGACAGGAGGTGATGTACAAAGTACCTTAATAAAATATACTTATTCCTAGAACAAAACAACTTTAGGGAAAGATCCTTATATCAAAAGGCAAAAAAGTCCTTAAAGTAACTCCAGAGATAAGAAAAGAGAAAAGGACCGGTCTGGACCCAACGGCTCCACTGTCCCTGGCCCTTGACCCTGGGCAGGTCACACCAGCCTCCTCCATAAAATGGGGCAAGAATGGTGTGTCCTTCACACAGGTGAGGAGTTAATCGGGTTAATCCATTTCCTGTTTACCGTGGAGCTGGCCTGGAGATCCACTTTAACTGCTGTAGAAACACAGATTAACGCAAGCTACTCTTAGAGGAATGCTTTGCTTTCTTTCCTTTTTAAAAATTCTTAAAATGCTAAAAATCTGGGAGGAAATCAGGCCCGATAGCCGCAGATGCAGCCTCACAGCAGCTTCCAAATGCAACCTCGCTGCCTCCCCATGACTTGTTTCTGCTTTTCCCTCAGCCTGAAGAGCTCCACCCAGGCCTCTAGATCCTTCTCTCCATCAGCAACCCCCCTCGGAAGCCTTCCTTGAGTCCCCTGCTCCGCACCCCACCATGAGCCTCTGCCATCTTTGGAGGGCAGGGCCTGTGCCCCTCTTGCAGCCTCCCCCCTCCCTCACTCAGAAGCTGTTAATGGTCTAATGGTGGGAGGGATAATCCCTAGTCCAGGGAGGGGTGGCTCAAAGGGTGTCATTTGGGGAGAAGGGCCCCCCTGCTCTTCCCAGCTGCCTTCCAAGCAGGAAGTGAGGTGTGGGGAGGGCTGGGTACGTGGCCCCGGGAATGGGGGTGCACACTGGACTCGCAGCGGGCACCTCTATCTCTCCACTGGGATTTCTGGAGGCAGGAGGCTGGCTGGAGGGGCCCCCAGCTGGACCAGGAGGGACTGAGGGTGTGTGCTGAGAAGGAAAGCCTGGGTCACCTGTACCCCGCTCTCCTCTGCCTTGAGAGCAGGAAGCTTGGGGGCCAGAGGGCCGAGGTTGGGAGAGGAGGCTGGGCTGTGGACACGGGTGGGACCCCAAGAGGACAGGGCTGGCTGGCCCCAGACGGTCCTTAGCAAGGAGGGGCTGAGCCCGCCCTGGGAAAGGGGTGACCCCCTCGGCAGGAGCCACAGTCAGGGATGGAGCACCCTTCCCCCCTCGACCTTGGGCTGGTGGTGCAAGACAAAGCTGGTTGGCCCCAGCCTCAGGACGGGGGGTTAGGACCGGAAGGGAGGTCAGAGTGCCCTTGTCTCCATTCCGGTCCGTTCCAGTCCTGGGGGTGGGCATGGGGAGCTTCAAATGGGATGTGAGGCTGGGCTGAATTTTAATTGCCCAAAAGGACCAGAAAAGTTAATGGTCAGGGGTGAGGGGCTGGGGGTGGGGGGAGGTGCCAGAACACACTGTGAGCAGCATAAACAAACCCTTATAGTGAGTTACACCAGCGGGGAAAGGTCTGCAATTGCCGGTGGAGCCCCAAGAAGTGCCAGAGGGGCTGCAGGCCCAGGTGGGATTCCTGTTCCGGGCTCTGGGTGCCCAGCCCCAGGCCAGGCCTTGAGGTGGCCTCCTCCGCCTTCCCTTTAGATGGGGCCAGCGGGTGGGCCTCGCCTGGCGTTGGCACAGGGCAGAGCAGGGAGCAGCAGGCAGGACGGGGGCCCGGGGGCAGGATGGCGGCACCCCAACGGGCCCTCTAGTTTCTGAAAGCCAAGCCTGGTTGACCGCGATCCCTTCCTACCCCAAGAGACCTTTCCCAGAACTGAGGCTATGGGGGCAGGGTGGGACCCCTGAGTAGTCTCAGGAAACTGAGTAGAGAGAGGGTCCCTGAGTCAGCACGGTGGCTGCCTGCAGGTTTGGAGACCAGAGGGGCTCAAATTCTTACCTATTTTCCTGAGACGGTGGCGGGCTACCATGGGTGGGCAGGCCTACAGGGCATCCTTGGGCCCGTGGAGAACAGACCGGGCCCAGCAGGGAAGCTGCAGCCTATGGGGCTCCCAGCTCAGAGGTACTAGCGATTTCCTAGGTTCCAAACTGCAGGGTGCAGAGGAGCGGGACCCCGGAGTCTGTGGTGCTGTGCAGTCTGGGGACCCCCAAGATGTCCCTCCGTGGGGAGGACAACCGAGGGGCTCTCCCCCTCACTGTGTTCTTCTGGCCAACAGAGAAATGGGTTCCTCCGTCCCAAGAGCCCAGGCCCAGGGCCCAAACCAGCGGCGCCTTCTGCCCAAGCATGTGTTGGCTTTAACATTTCCAGTTTTTTCTGTGTACTCTTGCAAGGCGCCTCGATCTGGGCGCTCAAGGAGTGTATCATACCCTGACGCTTACTCTCTGCTGCAGGGGGAGGTCTCTGGGACGGGGTTTTTCTCGCCGTCTCGCTCGCTTTTGGCTGCCACAGCTGCACACCCAGGCAGCACCAGTATCCCATTGCGGGAAATGGCTTCCACCGCACCCGCTGCCTGGTAGCCTGGTAGCCGAGTGGAAACCATGGCAACAGGAAGCAGGGAGGATCTTCCCGTCACCCCGTGGAAAGGGCAGCCTATTTCTGGGACCTGAGCCCAGTTATTCACTAGTTCTGCATTTTGATGTGCATTTCAATTCTCGAGAGCTGGCTTTGAGGGTGCTGGGCCTGAGTTTGGGGGGGCTGGGAGCAGGTGACCTGCTCCCCTTCTTTCTCTGAAGGAGACTGAGCTCCTGGCCACCAACAGGGCCGTTTGTGCCGCCACAAGACTCAGTCTGTAGCGTCCAATCGGATCCCTTCTTCTGCCTGAACAGGGGGAGATGGGTGCTTTGGGCGTGACTGGGGTGGAACCAGGACCCACTGAGGGGTCCCCTCACTGCATGACCTCTTCCTGTTCTGAGAGCCTGCTTCCCTGTTTCCATCAGAGAGGAACCTTTTTTTTTTTTTTTTTTTTTGCAGTACGTGGGCCTCTCACTGTTGCGGCCTCTCCCGTTGCGGAGCACGGGCTCCGGACGCGCAGGCCCAGCGGCCGTGGCTCACGGGCCCAGCCACTCCGCGGCATGTGGGATCTTCCCGGACCGGGGCACGAACCCGTGTTCCCCGCCTCGGCAGGCGGACTCCCAACCACTGCGCCACCAGGGAAGCCCAGAGAGGAACTTTTGAGTCGCCCTGGCAGCGGGCAGGAAGCTCCGACACGGTTGGGGAAGAGAGTCGAGTTTCTTCAAGCCAGCAGTGAGCATGTCCCCAGTACTCCTGCACACACACACGCACACGCACACGCACACACGCACATACACACGCACACACGCACATGCACACGCACACACGCACATGCACACGCACACACACACGCACACGCACACATGCACACTCCAGCGGTGTGGTCTTTGGTGTAGTCGACTCTGCCCCCTAGCGGCAGTCTGTGGCCAGCACACTGGGCTCGGGGGCGGGGCAGGCTGCCACCCGACTCACTGGGATTCCTTCCAGCCTTGACTTAGGAGGGGGGTCTTTGGAGATGAAGGAGACTGAGAGGAGACTGGTCCTTTGATGCTAGGTTCAAGGAGAAAACTGCAGGCTACACTTGGGGTGAGAGCACTTTCGAGAACATCCCAGGAGGGGATCGCAGCTGGCCTCCACCAGGCCATTCTTTCCACCTGCCACCTGCCACCCTCTCCTTGGGTGATCACCTGCCCTCTCGTGGCTGTCCAGGCCTTTCCCCTGGTAAAGGGGCCACGCGTCAAGGAAGCAGTGAACGCCGTCCTTCAGCCTCAAGGAGATGGATTCTGCCAACAACCTGAATGAACCTGGAAACAGAGCCTCCAGATGAGAGCCCAGCCCCATCGGACATCTTTTGTTTTTATTTTGAAATTATTATAGATTCGCAGGAAGTTCCAAGGACAGTACAGGGAGGTCCTCCATACCTTTCCCCCAGCTTCCTCCATGCTGACATCTTACATAACTACACTGCGGTAGCCAACTGGCTCCGAGGTCAGGGTCGGGGGTCTTCACTCAGGACAACCTCCTCTACTTTCCAGGCAGAGTTGCCCTAGGGCAGTAACAATTTCAGGGTTCTCTTCTGCCTTTCATTTTTAAAAAATACAGCTTTATTGAGGTATAATTTACATACCAACTCACCCATCTAAAGTGTACAGTTCAATGGTTTTAGAATCTTCACCACCATCACCATGTGCAAACATTACCACCCTCTTAACCCAGAACATTTCCATCACTCGCAAAAGGAAGCCCACGCTCACTTCCTAGTCCCTCCTGCCGCAGCCCCTGGCAGCCATGACTCCCCTTTCTGTCTCTATGGATTTGCCTATTCTGACCCTTCATATACATGGAATCATACAGTATGTGACCTTTTGTGTTTGGCTTCTTTCACTTACAATGCTTTCAAAGTTCATCCATGCTGTAGCCTGTATCAGTATTTCACTCCTTTTCATGGCCCAATAATACTCCATTGTATGGATAGACCACGTTTTATTTATCCAGTCATCTGTTAATAGACATTTGGGTTGTTTCCACTTTTTTTTTTTTCGGTACGTGGACCTCTCACTGTTGTGGCCTCTCCCGTTGCGGAGCACAGGCTCCGGACGCGCAGGCTCAGTGGCCATGGCTCACGGGCCCAGCCGCTCCTCGGCATGTGGGATCTTCCCGGACCGGGGCACGAACCTGTGTCCCCTGCATCGGCAGGCGGACGCTCAACCACTGCGCCACCAGGGAAGCCCCATGTACAAGATTTTGTGTGGCCATATGCTTTCATTTCTCTGGGGTAGATACCTTGGAGTGGAATTGCTGTGTCGTACGGTAGCTGTGTTTAATCTTTTGAGGAATTACCAAACTTTTCCGTATTGGCTGCACCGTTTTACATTCTCACCAGCAATGTATGAGAGTTCCAATTTCTCCACATCCTTGACAATTCTTGTTATTATCTCTTTTTATTTATAGCTACCCTAGTTGGTGTGGAGTCGTATCTGGTGGTTTTGAGTTGCTTTTCCTTAATGTCAAGTGATGAGCATCTTTTCATAAACTCATGGCACACTGGATATAGTCTTCAGAGAAATGTCTATTCAGACCCTTTGCCCCTTTTTAATTGGGCTATTTGCCTTTTTATTATTGAGTTGTAATCGTTCTTTATATATTCTAGACTCAAGCCTCTTACTGCTGTCTGACTTGCAGATAGGTTCTCTCATTCGGTGCACTGTCTCTTCACTTTCTTAGTGGTGTCCTTTGAAGCGCAGTACTGTTTGATTTTGATGAAGTACAATTTATCTACTTTTTCTTTTGTTGCTTTAATTTTTATGAACAATGTAGCTACTTTTTCTTTTGTTACTCATGTTATTTATTGGTATCATATCTAGGAAACCACTGCCTCATCCAAGTTCACGAAGATTTATGGCTCTGTTTTTAAAAAGAGTTTTACAGTTTCAGCTCTTACATTTGGGTTTATGATCCACTTTGAGTTAATTTTTCTACATGGTATGAGTCTGGGCTCCAGCTTCATTCTTTTGCATGTGGCTACTATCCAGTTGTCCCAGCACCATTTGTTGAAGAGACTATTCTTTACCCATTGAATGTCTTATCACTCTTGTTGACAATCGCTGAACCAAAGCAGTATGGGTTTCTTTCTATTCCATGGATCTATATCTCCATCTTTGTGCCTGTACTACATAGTCTTGATTCCTGTAGCTTTGTGGTAAGTTTTAAAATCAGGAAGTGTGAGTCCTCCAACTTTGTTCTTTTTCGAGATTGTGTTGGCTAGTTTGGGTCCTTTGCATTTCCATATGAATTTTAAGATGGGCTCGTCAATTTCTGCAAAAAAGCCAGCTGGAATTTTGATAGGGGTTGCATTGAATTTGTAGATCAATTTGAAGAATATTACCATTTTAACAATTTAAATCTTTTTATATATGAGCATAAGATGTCTTTCTATTTAGGTCTTTTTTTTTTGGCTGCGTTTGGTCTTCGTTGCTGTGCGCGGGCTTTCCCTAGTTGTGGCGAGCAGGGGCTACTCTTCGTTGCGGTGAGTGGGCTTCTCATTGCGGGTGGCTTCTCTTGTTGTGGAGCACAGGCTCTAGGCACATGGGCTTCAGTAGCTGTGGCATGCAGGCTCAGTAGTCGTGGCGCACGGGCTTAGCTGCTCCGCAGCATGTGGGATCTTCCCGGACCAGGGCTCGAACCTGTGAACTCTGCATTGGCAGGCGGATTCTTAACCACTGTGCCACCAGGGAAGTCCCTAAATCCTCTTTAATGTCTTTCAAGAGTATGTTGTAGTACAAGTCTTGCCCTCCTTTTGTTAAATGTATTCCTAGGTATGTTATTCACCTGATGCTTTTATAAATAGAACTGTTGTCTTAATTTCATTTTGGTTTGTTCATCGATAGTGTATAGAAATACAGTTGATTCTTATATACTGATCTTGTATACTACAAGTTTGCTGGACTCATTTATTAGCTCTAATAGTTGTGTGTGTGTGTGTGTGTGTGTGTGTGTGTGTCTTTCTTAGGATTTGCTCTATATAAGATTGTGTCATCTGTGCGTACAGGTAGTTTTATCGCTCCCTTTCCAGCCTGGATGCGCTTTGTCATTACTTCATTTGCTTTTGCCTTCAGCCTAATACCGTAACTCTTCTGATAGTTGCCTCCACATCACCAGACAACTGGCTTTCCCAGCTATTTCTTCATCTAGCAATTTAGACCATCTCTATTGACTGTCTGCCAAGAGAGTTGAGGGCTTGATTTCCTTGCCCAGTGAACAAATAGCAAAGACAAGATCTCTGGCTGACCTCACCTCATCCTTTTCCCTGAGTCCCTTTCTGGGTGTATGGGGGCGGTGCACAAAGTGTGACACCTGAGGCCGTGGGCTCGGGTGCCCTTAGAGTGACCCTGCCAAATGGGTGTCCCACACTCCTTCCAACGTGAACAGACATTGGACACCTCCCTCCACCCCTGCAGCTGATTTGACCAAAGGTGGCTTCCTGTTTCGGAAGGGTGTGTTCATAAATGAGGCTCATCCAGCCAGATTCTCCCTCTGGACTTAGACCCTTAGAGACAGACTTGGTCAAATGATGGTGGGCACGTGAGTAAAATCTGGGCTGCGCTCTCCCTATGGCCAAAAATATGGCAGTGAGGAAGCCAGCTGGAGGGTGGGGATGGCAATGGGTCTGGCCCTGAGCCTTGGCGATCCCAAACACAGGAAGGGCTCTGCTGGAGCTAGAGAGGCACACAGGAGAGAGGGGCCTAGCAAGGACGAGAAAAGTGGTGAGAATTTCACTTTCTAACCTCAGTGGGGGCCACTCAGGATGGCAGGGAAAAAACTGCTCCAGGAGCTAAAAGCCCCCCGTTTGGAGTGGCACTCACGTGTTGCGTGGCCTTGAGAAGCCACCTGACCTTCTTGGATCTGATTCCTTCATCTACAGTCTTTTCATCTCTTTTATTTCCCGACTCCCTGGGGTAGAGGTTATGCCTCCTCAGGCCCTCTTCCCTCCACCAGCAGAGCCTGTGAGGGGCCCACAGATGCTCACAAACTCGGTGACTTCAACAACAGAAATGGATTCTCTGCCATCTGGAGGCCAGACATCTGAAATCAAGGGGTTGGCAGGGCTGTGCTCCTTCTGGAGGCTCTAGGGAAGGACCCTTCTGCGTCTCTCCCAGCATCTGGTGGTTCCAGGCATCACTCGGCCGCGGCCACATCACTCTAAGCCCTGCCTCCGCCTTCATATGGCCTGTGGGTTAAGGAGGTCACCTGTGAGACGGACTCGGGTCAGGATGTCCCCATAAACCCCCACTCTGGCTGGCGGATCCTGGGTGTGTGGGAGCGTGAGCATCCCCAGGCCTGGGTGCTCCCCTATCTCCAACAATCCACCAAGCTCCCCTCCCCAAGGAGGAGCAGAGTGCCGTGGTTCAAAACTGACATCATAAACCCCACTTCGGGACTTTGAGGGTCTGTGAGTTCACTTGTCTTTGAAGAGCTCCCTGGCTCCAGAAACAGGGCACGGTCCTTCCGCCGGCTCTGCTCCACCCTCTGACTTTCTTTGCTGGCCCGTCTTCTGGCTCTTCTTTGAAACCCCTTCTCCCCACCAGAGGGTTTTGTCCTTGCTGGCACAGTTGTGCATGGTAATTTTTAAATTTTATTTTATTTTATTTTTTTCATTTTAACATCTTTATTGGTGTATAATTGCTTTACAATGGTGTGTTAGTTTCTGCTTTATAACAAAGTGAATCAGTTATACATATACATATGTTCCCATATCTCTTCCCTCTTGTGTCTCCCTCCCTCCCACCCTCCCTATCCCACCCCTCCAGGCGGTCACAAAGCACTGAGCTGATCTCCCTGTGCTATGCGGCTGCTTCCCACTAGCTATCTACCTTACGTTTGGTAGTGTATATATGTCCATGCCTCTCTCTCACTGTCACAGCTTACCCTTCCCCCTCCCCATAGCCTCAAGTCCATTCTCTAGTAAGTCTGTGTCTTTATTCCTGTTTCACCCCTAGGTTTTTCATGACATTTTTTCCCCTTAAATTCCATATATATGTGTTAGCATACGGTATTTGTCTCTCTCTTTCTGACTTACTTCACTCTGTATGACAGACTCTAGGTCTATCCACCTCATTACAAATAGCTCAGTTTCGTTTCGTTTTATGGCTGAGTAATATTCCATTGTATATATGTGCCACGTCTTCTTTATCCATTCATCCGATGATGGACACTTAGGTTGTTTCCATCTCTGGGCTATTGTAAATAGAGCTGCAATGAACATTTTGGTACATGACTCTTTTTGAATTATGGTTTTCTCAGGGTATATGCCCAGTAGTGGGATCGCTGGGTCATATGGTAGTTCTATTTGTAGTTTTTTAAGGAACCTCCATACTGTTCTCCACAGTGGCTGTATCAATTTCCATTCCCACCAACAATGCAGGAGGGTTTCCTTTTCTCCCCACCCTCTCCAGCATTTATTGTTTGTAGATTTTTTGTTGATGGCCATTCTGACTGGTGTGAGATGATATCTCATTGTAGTTTTGATGTGCATTTCTCTAATGATTAGTGATGTTGAGCATTCTTTCATGTGTTTGTTGGCAGTCTGTGTATCTTCTTTGGAGAAATGTCTATTTAGGTCTTCCACCCATTTTTGGATCGCGTTGTTTGTTTTTTTGTTATTAATCTGCATGAGCTGCTTATAAATTTTGGAGATTAATCCTTTGTCAGTTGCTTCATTAGCAAATATTTTCTCCATTCTGAGGGTTGTCTTTTGGTCTTGTTTACGGTTTTCTTTGCTGTGCAAAAGCTTTGCAGTTTCATTAGGTCCCATTTGTTTATTTTTGTTTTTATTTCCATTTCTCTAGGAGGTGGGTCAGAAAGGATCTTGCTGTGATTTATGTCATAGAGTGTCCTTCCTATGTTTTCCTCTAAGAGTTTGATAGTTTCTGGTCTTACATTTAGGTCTTTAATCCATTTTGAGCTTATTTTTGTGTATGGTGTTAGGGAGTGATCTAATCTCATACTTTTACATGTACCTGTCCAGTTTTCCCAGCACCACTTATTGAAGAGGCTGTCCTTTCTCCACTGTACATTCCTGCCTCCTTTATCAAAGATAAGGTGGCCATATGTGCGTGGGTTTATCTCTGGGCTTTCTATCCTGTTCCATTGATCTATCTTTCTGTTTTTGTGCCAGTACCACACTGTCTTGATTACTGTAGCTTTGTAGTATAGTCTGAAGTCAGGAAGCCTGATTCCTCCAGCTCCGTTTTTCGTTCTCAAGATTGCTTTGGCTATTCGGGGTCTTTTGTGTTTCCATACAAATTGTGAAATTTTTTGTTCTAGTTCTGTGAAAAATGCCAGTGGTAGTTTGATAGGGATTGCATTGAATCTGTAGATTGCTTTGGGTAGTAGAGTCATTTTCACAGTGTTGATTCTTCCAATCCAAGAACATGGTATGTCTCTCCATCTATTTGTATCATCTTTAATTTCTTTCATCAGTGTCTTATAATTTTCTGCATACAGGTCTTTTGTCTCCTTAGGTAGGTTTATTCCTAGATATTTTGTTCTTTTTGTTGCAATGGTAAATGGGAGTGTTTTCTTGATTTCACTTTCAGATTTTTCATCCTTAGTGTATAAGAATGCCAGAGATTTCGGTGCATTAATTTTGTATCCTGCTACTTTACCAAATTCATTGATTAGCTCTAGTAGTTTTCTGGTAGCATCTTTAGGATTCTCTATGTATAGTATCATGTCATCTGCAAAGAGTGACAGCTTTACTTCTTCTTTTCCGATTTGGATTCCTTTTATTTCCTTTTCTTCTCTGATTGCTGTGGCTAAAACTTCCAAAACTATGTTGAATAAGAGTGGTGAGAGTGGGCAACCTTGTCTTGTTCCTGATCTTAGTGGAAATGCTTTCAGTTTTTCACCATTGAGGACGATGTTGGCTGTGGGTTTGTCATATATGGCCTTTATTATGTTGAGGAAAGTTCCCTCTGTGCCTACTTTCTGCAAGGTTTTTATCATAAATGGGTGTTGAATTTTGTCAAAAGCTTTCTCTGCATCTATTGAGGTGATCACATGGTTTTTCTCCTTCAGTTTGTTAATATGGTGTATCACGTTGATTGATTTGCATATATTGAAGAATCCTTGCATTCCTGGAATAAAACCCACTTGATCATGATGTATGATCCGTTTAATGTGCTGTTGGATTCTGTTTGCTAGTATTTTGTTGAGGATTTTTGCATCTATGTTCATCAGTGATATTGGCCTGTAGTTTTCTTTCTTTGTGACATCCTTGTCTGGTTTTGGTATCAGGGTGATGGTGGCCTCGTAGAATGAGTTGGGGAGTGTTCCTCCCTCTGCTATATTTTGGAAGAGTTTGAGAAGGATAGGTGATAGCTCTTCTCTGAATGTTTGATAGAATTCGCCTGTGAAGCCACCTGGTCCTGGGCTTTTGCTTGTTGGAAGATTTTTAATCACAGTTTCAATTTCAGTGCTTGTGATTGGTCTGTTCATATTTTCTATTTCTTCTTGATTCGGTCTTAGCACGTTGTGCCTTTCTAAGAATTTGTCCATTTCTTCCAGGTTGTCCATTTTATTGGCATAGAGTTGCTTGTAGTGATCTCTCGTGATCTTTTGTATTTCTGCAGTGTCAGTTGTTACTTCTCCTTTTTCATTTCTAATTCTATTGATTTCAGTCTTCTCCCTTTTTTTCTTGATGAGTCTGGCTAATGGTTTATCAATTTTGTTTATCCTTTCAAAGAACAAGCTTTTCGTTTTATTGATCTTTGCTATCATTTCCTTCATTTCTTTTTCATTTATTTCTGATCTGATTTTTATGATTTCTTTCCTTCCGCTAACTTTGGGGTTTTTTTGTTCTTCTTTCTCTAATTGCTTTAGGTGCAAGGTTAGGTTGTTTATTCGAGATGTTTCCTGTTTTTTAAGGTAGGATTGTATTGCTATAAACTTCCCTCTTAGAACTGCTTTTGCTGCATCCCATAGATTTTGAGTCGATGTGTCTCCACTGTCATTTGTTTCTAGGTATTTTTTGATTTCCTCTTTGATTTCTTCAGTGATCACTTCGTTATTAAGGAGTGTATTGTTTAGCCTCCATGTGTTTGTATTTTTTACAGATCTTTTCCTGTAATTGATATCTAGTCTCATAGCGTTGTGGTCAGAAAAGATACTTGATACAATTTCAATTTTCTTAAATTTACCAAGGCTTGATTTGTGACCCAAGATATGACCTATCCTGGAGAATGTTCCATGAGCACTTGAGAAAAATGTGTATTCTGTTGTTTTTGGATGGAATGTCCTATAAATATCAATTAAGTCCATCTTGTTTAATGTATCATTTAAAGCTTGTGTTTCCTTATTTATTTTCATTTTGGATGATCTGTCCATTGGTGAAAGTGGCGTGTTAAAGTCCCCTACTATGAATGTGTTACTGTCGATTTCCCCTTTTATGGCTGTTAGTATTTGCCTTATGTATTGAGGTGCTCCTATGTTGGGTGCATAAATATTTACGATTGTTATATCTTCTTCTTGGATCGATCCCTTGATCATTATGTAGTGTCCTTCTCTGTCTCTTCTAATAGTCTTTATTTTAAAGTCTATTTTGTCCGATATGAGAATTGCTACTCCAGCTTTCTTTTGGTTTCCATTTGCATGAAATACCTTTTTCCATCCCCTTACTTTCAGTCTGTATGTGTCTCTAAGTCTGAAGTGGGTCTCTTGTAGACAGCAAATATATGCGTCTTGTTTTTGTATCCATTCAGCCAATCTGTGTCTTTTGGTGGGAGCATTTAGACCATTTACATTTAAGGTAATTATCGATATGTATGTTCCCATTCCCATTTTCTTAATTGTTTTGGGTTTGTTATTGTAGGTCTTTTCCTTCTTTTGTGTTTCTTGCCTAGAGAAGTTCCTTTAGCATTTGTTGTAGAGCTGGTTTGGTGGTGCTGAACTCTCTCAGCTTTTGCTTGTCTGTAAAGGTTTTAATTTCTCCTTCAAATCTGAATGAGATCCTTGCTGGGTAGAGCAATCTTGGTTGCAGGTTTTTCTCCTTCAACACTTTCAATATGTCCTGCCACTCCCTTCTGGCTTGCAGAGTTTCTGCTGAAAGATCAGCTGTTAACCTTATGGGGATTGCCTTGTGTGTTATTTGTTGTTTTTCCCTTGCTGCTTTTAATATGCTTTCTTTGCATTTAATTTTTGACAGTTTGATTAATATGTGTCTTGGCGTATTTCTCCTTGGATTTATCCTGTATGGGACTCTCTGTGCTTCCTGGACTTGATTAACTATTTCCTTTCCCATATTAGGGAAGTTTTCAACTATAATCTCTTCAAATATTTCCTCAGTCCCTTTCTTTTTCTCTTCTTCTTCTGGAACCCCTATAATTCGAATGTTGGTGCGTTTAATATTGTCCCAGAGGTCTCTGAGACTGTCCTCAGCTCTTTTCATTCTTTTTTCTTTATTCTGCTCTGCATTAGTTATTTCCACTCTTTTATCTTCCAGGTCACTTACCCGTTCTTCTGCCTCAGTTATTCTGCTATTGGTCCCATCTAGAGTATTTTTCATTTCATTTATTGTGTTGTTCATCATTGTTTGTTTCATCTTTAGTTCTTCTAGGTCCTTGTTAACTGTTTCTTGCATTTTGTCTATTCTATTTCCAAGATTTTGGATCATCTTTACTATCATTATTCTGAATTCTTTTTCAGGTAGACTGCCTATTTCCTCTTCATTTGTTAGGTCTGGTGGGTTTTTATCTTGCTCCTTCATCTGCTGTGTGTTTTTCTGTCTTTTCATTTTGCTTATCTTACTGTGTTTGGGGTCTCCTTTTTGCAGGCTGAAGGTTCGTAGTTCCTGTTGTTTTTAGTGTCTGTCCCCAGTGGCTAAGGTTGGTTCAGTGGGTTGTGTAGGTTTCCTGGTGGAGGGGACTAGTGCCTGTGTTGTGGTGGATGAGGCTGGATCTTGTCTGTCTGGTGGGCAGGTGCACGTCTGGGGGTGTGTTTTGGGGTGTCTGTGGCCTTATTATGATTTTAGGCAGCCTCTCTGCTAATGGGTGGGCTTGTGTTCCTGTCTTGCTAGTTGTTTGGCATAGGATGTCCAGCACTGTAGCTTGCTGGTCGTTGAGTGAAGCTGGGTGCTGGTGTTGAGATGGAGATCTCTGGGAGATTTCCACCGTTTGATATTATGTGCAGCTGGGAGGCCTCTTGTGGACCAGTGTCCTGAAGTTGGCTCTCCCCCCTCAGAGGCACAGCACTAACTCCTGGCTGCAGCACCAAGAGCCTTTCATCCACACGGCTCCTTAATTTGGGATGATTCGTTGTCTACTCATGTATTCCACAGATTCAGGGTGCATCAAGTTGATTGTGGAGTTTTAATCCGCTGCTTCTGAGGCTGCTGGGAGAGATTTCCCTTTCTCTTCTTTGTTCTCACAGCTCCCAGGGGCTCAGCTTTGGATTTGGCCCCGCCTGTGCGTGTAGGTCGCCGGAGGGCGTCTGTTCTTTGCTCAGACAGGACGGGGTTCAAGGAGTCACTGATTCGGAGGCTCTGGCTCACTCAGGCAGGGGGTAGGGAGGGTCATGGAGTGCGGGGCGCGCTTGCGGCGGCAGAGGCCGGCGTGACGTTGCCAGCCTGAGGCGCGCGGGGGAGTTGTCCCTGGATCCCGGGACCCTGGCAGTGGCGGGCTGCACAGGCTCCCCGGAAGGGGGGTGTGGATAGTGACCTGTGTTCGCACACAGGCTTCTTGGTGGCGGCAGCAGCGACCTTAGCGTCTCATGTCTGTCTCTGGGGTCCGCACTTTTAGCCGCGGCTCGCGCCCGTCTCTGGAGCTCCTTTAAGCAGCGCTCTCAATCCCCTCTCCTCGCGCACCAGGAAATAAAGAGGGAGGAAAAAGTCTCTTGCCTCTTCGGCAGGTCCAGACTTTTCCCCGGACTCCCTCCCCCCTGCAGGCTGTGTTCACGCCGCCAACCGCCGTCCTCTCCCTGCGCTCCGACCGAAGCCTGAGCCTCAGGTCCCATGCCTGCCCGCCCCTGCGGGGCAGCAGACAAGCCTCTCGGGCTGGTGAGTGCTGGTTGGCACCGATCCTCTGTGTGGGAATCTCTCCGCTTTGCCCCCCGCACCCCTGTGGCTGCGCTCTCCTCCGCGGCTTCGAAGCTCCCCACTCCGCCACCCGCAGTCTCCACCCGCGAAGAGGCTTCCTAGTGTGTGGACACTTTTCCTCCTTCACAGCTCCCTCCCGCTGGTGCAGAACCCGTCCCTATCCTTTTGTCTCTGTTTATTTTTTTCTTTTGCCCTAACCAGGTACGTGGGGGGTTTCTTGCCTTTTGGGAGGTCTGAGGTCTTCTGCCAGCGTTCAGTAGCTGTTCTGTAGGAGTTGTTCCACGTGTAGATGTATTTCTGGTGTATCTGTGGGGAGCAAGGTGATCTCCGCGTCTTACTCTTCCGCCATCTTCCCGGAAGTCCTGATGGTAATTTTTTAAATAACAGCTTTATGGGGATGTAAGTCACATACCGTAACATTCACTCATGTAAGCTGTGCATCCATCACCACAATCTAATTCCAGAACATTCTTACTACCCTTCCAAAGAACCCTTGTGCTCGTTACCAGTCACCCGCATGGCTACCCAGTCCCTGGCCCCCACTAATCCACTTTCTGTCTCTTGATTCGTAGCATCTGTTTGTGCACGTCTGTAGCTGGGATGCGTTTTCTGACCCTCACGCCGACTCTCAGCCCTTCTCCTGAGGCCCATCTTGACCACACATGAGATCTCATGGGTGCTCAGAGCTCCCTCCATTTTCCTCTCTATTGAGTCTGTCTTTACTCAAAACTCGTTTAGTCAAAAGGAGGGCTTCCCTGGTGGCGCAGTGGTTAAGAATCCATCTGCCAATGCAGGGGACACGGGTTCAAGCCCTGGTCGGGGAAGATCCCACATGCCGCAGAGCGACTGAGTCTGTGTGCCACAAATACTGAGCCTGAGCTCTAGAGCCCACGAGCCACAACTACTGAAGCCCACGCGCCTAGAGCCCGTGCTCCGCAACAAGACCCTGCTCACAGAAACTAGAGAGAGCCCCGCGCAGCAATGAAGACCCAAATGCAGCCAAAAATAAATAAATAAATAAAAATAAAAAAAGGAAATAATCCCAGGCAGTAGGTTAACCAAGAACCGTAATCCCACCAATGTCCACACTTGTGAGGAAAGTTCCACCTTCTTTAATAGAACCAAGCCCTGACTTGCCAGGTAAACAGAGCTGTGTTCTGGCAGCCAGTATGGCTCCTGCAGGCTCGGAGAGGGAAGGGCACTGATCAGACTTCGCTTTTACAAAAGTCGCTCTGTCTGGAGAGGGAGGGGTGGGGGGAGGGCAAGGCTACAGGCTCACCAGGCGCTCTGCTGATGGGGGAGGGGAGAAGAGGAGCCAGGAGAAAGTGTTTGGGGGCGGGGAGGCGTGTGTTGTGGTCACTCTGTGGTGACAGGATGGACCCCCACCCACATTTGGTTTGGATATGGAGACGGATGGTCCACACTCACCAGGAGGCTCTGAAAGGGTTCCTTACTCAGGTACTGAGGCCCCCAAGGTGGTGGGCAAATGGCTTGCGAGCACGGAAAGGAGACTGGTGGGGTTCTTTGTCATGGGTGGAGCTGGGGTGAGGGTTCCTGGGTGGGCTTTGAACTCCCCTCTGGTGCCAAAGGAGGGAGCCCCCCGGGTTTTCTGATCAGCTTGCCCAGTCGTGGGGCATGACGGGACCGGGGGGATGAGGCTTCCAAGCTGTCGGCAGTGAGACATCCAAGTACTTTCAGAGGCGGGTGGGAGGCAGCTCAGAGGTGACACTTGACCTTGGCGAGTGCTATGGTCCGAATGGGCCCTCCCCCAAACTGATATGGTGAAGTTCGAAGGCCCAAGGTGATGGTACCGAGAGGTGGGGCCTTTGGGAAGTGATGAGGCAGGGCCCTGTGGAATTAGGGCCCTTATAAAAGCGGCTCTGGGGACCTCCCTGGCGGTCCAGTGGTTAAGGACGTCCAGGGGACGTGGGGTCGACCCCCGGTCGGGGAACTAAGATCCAACCTGCCGCGCGGCAACTAAGCCTGCCCGCCGCAACTAGAGAGCCCGCATGCCATAACTAAGACCCGATACAGCCAAATAAATAAATATGAAAAAAAAAAAGAGGCTCCAGAGAGCTCCCTTGCCCCTTCCGCCATGTGAGGGCACAGCGAGAAGTTGGTTATCTGCACCCGAGAAGAAGGTCCTCCCCAGAACCCGACTGTGCCGGCACCTAGACCTTGGAATTCCAGCCTCCAGAACAGTGAGAAATCAATGTCTGTGGTTTATAAGCCCCCCAGTCTGTGGTGTTTTGTTATGGTAGCCTGAACAGACTGAGATGAGGATGGGGTGCGGGTGGGGTGGGAGGACAGTCTCCTGTGGCAGGGGCCATATGCGGGGTGGGGGCCAAGGGCAGAGTGTGGGATCCAGGGACACGAGTGGCTTCAGGGATGTGGTGTTGAGAAGGGTGGGTGGGCAGAGGGCAGTGGGGGCCGGGAGAGGGGCCCAGAGGGAGGCTGCTGGGCTTGCCTATGGGGAGAGGGAGGCTTGAGCACCTGCCCTCACTGGCCCGGAAGGTGCGAGTGGAGAGGGGGGAGGGAGGGATGAAGTGGTGACAGTGGAAAGAGAAGTTTCCAGGGACAAGTGGCAGGGCTGGCCTTGGACCAGGCTGTGCTTCCACTGACCACTCCTCGGGTGGAGGCCCCTGGGGATGAGGTGGGCAGGGCGGGCACTTTAGAGATCACCCCTGCCTTTGAAGACCACGTGGGCACAGGCTTTCCTCTGCACCCTGCACACCTCTGCCCCTTCTCTGCCCCATCCTGTGAGCTTCAGCGTGACCTACTCATTCACTCCCTCGTTAGGTGACAGCACCTTCGGGAGAAGGAGGCTGAGGTTTACTTAGTGTCAGGGCGCACAGTCAGGGGGTAGATAAGGAGGCGTTGGCCAATATCAGAGTCCTCTTCTGAGATCAAGTCCGCCCCGCCTTTGTCGATCATCCTCTCTGTGCAGGGACTGGAGATGATCCCCAGGTGAGGTCAGGGGAGGGGGGATGAGAGTGGAGATGCCACCTTTGGGAGTGGTGACAGGTGGCAGGGAAGGGAGGGTCCCCGTGGTGGGTGTGGCTTGCCCGTGGGAGAGGAGACAGTGCCTCGAGGTTTGCTGGCTCCAATTGGTGGCTAGTGAATGATTCATTTATCAACCACTGTGCCCAGGCTGCCTGCCAGGAGGTGCCCTATGACCCAGTGCTTTCAAAGTTAATGTGTTCTTTGAGTCATTCCCCTGAGTCACATTCGCAGGTACCTATTGCTCGCTGAGCCCAGACTCCTCACACTACAGAAGGCCCAGGGGAGAAGGAGGGGTCCCAGCAGGGCTGTTGAACCAGCAGACAGTGGGCCAGAAGGTGACAGGCAGGCCCCTGGGCCAGGGGCCAGAGGGAAGAGTGATACGATCTGGGTGTGTGCGTGCGTGTGCACCTGAGTGTGCGTGGGGGGAGTGTCTGACTCGTGTGCGTGCATCTGTGTGTGCGTGCGTTGGGGGGGCATGTGCATCATGCACAGATGTGGGGAGCTCGGAGGCAGTGGACCCATATCCCAAGACCCACAGCCCCTTTAGGAGGGGAGAGGGTGGCGCTGCTCCCGGCCCAGGGACAGACAGCAGTGACAGAGTGCTCAAGGCATGACAGGGGTCAGCAGCCCAGGAGGCTGGGGCCCCCAAGCCCCTTCACACGCATGCACACGCATGCCCACACAGAGGTACTCAGCCCAGAGGGTCTGCCCCTTGCCCTGGACAGAGACAGAAAAGGAGAGACACAGACACAAGGGAGGAGGCCACGTGAGGAGGGAGGCAGAGACTGGAGTGATGCGGCCACAAGCCAAGGGGCGTCTGGGGCCACCGGAAGCTGGAGGTAGTATGGTCCTGGTGACACCTTGATTTCAGACATCTGGCCTCTAGAATCGTGTGAGGATAAAGTTCTACTGTTTTAAGCCACGTAGGTTGCTGGTCATTTGTTACAGCCGCGCCAGGAAACCAACCCAGCTGGTGTGGAGAGAGGGCTGGGGGAGGGGGAGCTCAGTAGGGGGGTGGGGGCTGAGGAGGGAGATTAAGGTTGGCCTGAGTGGGTGGGTGGGAAAAGGTGGCTTTTTTCCTCTCAACGTTCCCAGCTCTCTCAAATCATAGCAATTGTCTGACTGTAACAGAATGCCCAGAGTAACTGTCTGTCACTAGCTTGGGCGTGCCTTTGGTGTTCTACATGCCTGACTCCTGACGCACAGTTTCCTACTTGTGGAAGACACAAACGAAACGTGGGAAGCCACTGTGAGCTGGACATTCAACAACATTCATTCAGCAAACATTTATTAAGCTCCCACTGTGCTGCCACGCTGAAAAGTCGAGCAGCAACCAAATCCCCAAGGGATGCTGGGCCCCTGGAAAACCCTGACACAAACAGCCCTCATGCCCTCATTTCGTGCACAGCATTCCCTTCAGGGCTCATCTGTAGGTCTGGGAAACTCTGACAAACCTGGATTCGGGTTTTACGAACACTGACATTGAACCCCACGTCTTCTCTAGTTGGGAGACACCGATGTGAGCTCCGGTAAGCGATCCCCCCGCCCCCGGCCCCCGCCGCGGCTTGGCAGACAGCCAGCTCTCCCCGTCCTGAACCACGCGGGGCCACCAGCCCTGAGGCACACCTTAGTCGGACCGCAGGGACTTGTAGCTCAGGTGCCGGGGAGGGTGATATTTTCGTGCCCTGATCGTAGGACTGTAACGTCACTTCACCCTGGAGGAGTAACCCCGCCGGTTCCGGTTGCCGCCGTTCGGCTCCCGAGGGCGGAGCGTGAGTCTCCAGGAGGCGGGGCGTCAGCCTCCCGGGGGCGGGGCGTCGGCTCCAAAGGAGACATTTGCTGCATCTAGGGGACAGGGCGGGCGCCTTCGGCCTCTGCGCTTGCGCTTGAGCTTGAGTCTGCGTATTCGGCCGGACCCGCCTTTGGCGGACAGCTGCGCTACCCACCCTGGGGCGGGCGGGCCGGCCTGGGCTGGGCTGGCTGGCGGGCTGGCGGGCTGGCGGGCTGGCGGGCGGGCGGGCGGGCGGGCGGGCCGGCCGGGGCGGGGCGGGATCTCCGCTCCCGCCGTGAGCACCCGGGGAGCCGGCCGCCTCGCGTCCGGGCCCTTCTCCTTCCCGTGGGGGATCGGGGCCCCTGGGGCGGGACCTCATGGAAGCAGTTGGCCCGGGGACCTGCGGTGGAGGGGATGCGGCACTGGGCGCGGAGGGGCGGCCAGCACCCGAGGCGAGGGTGCACTTCCGAGTGACGAGGTTCATCATGGAGGCAGGTAACCACGGCCGGGAAGAGGGCGGGCCCCGCGCGGACGGGACGTGGGAGCCAGAGCCGCATTGCTGCACTTTCACCCAGCTGGCCCCAACCCGCCGCGGGAGCACCGAGCAGGCAGGCAGGGGCTGGCGTAGCGGGGATCCGCTTCCCGAAAGATGGGACCCGCCAAATTCGGTGCTGGCGTGGCTGAGCGGAGGGAAGAGATCGGGCCTGCACTGCCCTAGCGGAGGCTGGGAGGCTCGGCTTAGGGGTACCGGCCTCTGCCTTTCCGCCACGCCCTGCATACTAGGCTTTGAGCTGCGAGGCATACGCGGTCATGGCCATTTCATGGGCGGGCGCGTAGGTCCAAAGAGAGGATGTGGAAACTAGAAGGCCCCAGCTAGAAGGTGGCGGAATCGGGGCGCCCGCATCTCGATTGAGCGTGCCGCGCCTTCTGACACACCTGCCTCGCAGCACACGGGGAGGCTGGCACCTGGTCACACGGAGCCTTTTGGAGCATATGCCCTTGGTGAGGCTCCTGACAAACCTTGTTGACGAGGTCCCATCACATCTAGGACCCAGGGGCTTCCCTGGTGGCGCAGTGGTTGAGAATCCGCCTGCCAATGCAGGAGACACGGGTTCGATCTCTGGTCCGGGAGGATCCCACATGCTGCGGAGCAGCACAGCCCATGTGCCTAGAGCCCGTGCTGAGCTGGGCCTGCAGTGCTGTAACTAGTGAAGCCGGCGCGCCTAGAGCCCGTGCTCGGCAACAAGAGGAGCCACCGCAGTGAGAAGCCCGCGCACCGCAATGAACAGTAGCCCCCGCTCGCCACAACTAGAGGAAGCCCACGTGCAGCCACGAAGAACCCAACGCAGTAAATAAATAAATAAATATACAGGGAACTCTGGCAAATTTAAGTTTAAAAAACAAACAACCCCCCCCCCAAAAAAAACCCAAAACAAAACAACTAGGAGCCGGGGCGCAGCTCACGTTTTGAACCCGGCCAGGGCATCCACACCGTGGTGTTGGGTGCTCTAGCTCCGAAGGCGAGGCGATGTAGCTAATTGGATTCCGGTAGAAACACTGTTTCCATCAAAAGTGGTTTGCTCTGTTGTTGTTGATCTTTGTTAATTTGTATGCATTCTGCCGAAGAGGGCGATCTTTGTTACTTTGTATACATTCTGCCAAAGAGGGCGATCTTTGTTACTTTGTATACATTCTGGTGAAGAGGGCGATCTTTGTTACTTTGTATACATTCTGGCGAAGAGGGCGATCTTTGTTACTTTGTATACATTCTGGCGAAGAGGGCGTTGGGTGAGTCCGCTTTCAAGTCAAGGTGGGCAGAGCCTGGGGAAAATAGTGCAGGACCACTAATCCCAGTGATTTATACATTTAATTTCCAGGAAGTTTTGCAAAGTGTATAAGGAAGGATGGCAGTGCCTCCTCATATACTCCATACATCTGCTTGGAGGATCCATGTGAACCAGGGAAGCATGCTACCCTTTGAGGGTTTGCTATATAAAAGGCAAGACTTGGAGGGTCATGTGCAGTAATACCACCTAATCTGACATCTCTGAGAATGAGGGGTCCTATGTAGGAACTGTCTATGAAACTGAAGTTTAAACCTGGAAATGCTAAAACCTAAATGCTAAAAGCTAATGCTGAAATGTTTCGCATATGCCCTTGCCCTCTGTGTGAGGTTGAATACCGGTCCTCCAAAGATTTCCCCATCCTAATTCCCAGAACCTGTGACTGTTACCTCATGTGGCAAAAGAGATTTTGCAGATGGGATTAAGCATCTTGATGTCGGGGAGCTATCCTAGGTTATCTGGTGGGCCCAATATAATCACACCCGTCCTTAGAGAGAGAGGCAGGAGGAGTAGATAGGCTACGTGATGATGGAAGCAGAGTTAGAAGATGCCGCACCGCTGGCTTTGAGGATGGAGGAAAGGGCCGTGAGCCAAAGATTGCAGGCGCTTCAGAAGTTGGAAAGGGCAAGGGAGTGGATTCTCCTCTGGAACCTCCAGGAGGAACCAGCCCTGCCGACACCTTGAACTTAGCCCCCTAAGACTCATTTTGGACTTCTGACCACCGGCATTGTAAGAGAAAAAAGTATGTGTTGTTTTAAGCCACTTAGTTTGTGGTGCCTTGTTACAGCAGCTCTGGGGGACTAATACACCTTTTTAGGTAGAGGATGTTGACCCAATGTGGTGATTTCCCTAGGAGCTGTCGGGGGGATTTAGGGCTCTAACCCCTAAATCAAACCATCATGCTCTGGTGTTTGAGTTCTGTTCCCTTCTCCCTCGAGCCTGGCTGTGGCCTTTCTCCTGCTCTGCGGGCAGTTGCCTTTGGCAGTCACCCTGCTTTGCTTTTCTTGCCTTTGCTAACCTGTGGATTAGTAAACCAGTGCTGAGTATAATCTTAAACTATGACCTCAGGACTCGCGGCACCTGTTTGATACTCAGAGACCTTTTTTCCTCCTGTCACATTGGCAGGATTTTGGTTAGGTGAGCTGCAGAGGTGGGGGCAACCTCTGGTTAAATGCCTGCTAAGGTGGAAACAGACACACAACTTGTTCCTTTTCAAGATGTGCAGAAAGGGATATGCCAGGTGCAGTAGTTTGAAGCCTTGCTTCTACTGGCGTGGCCTTGAGGCTTGGGAGAAGCGTGGAGCCCACAGAGCTACTGAAGGGAATGCTGCACCCCAGCGTGACCCCCAGGGGCTTGTTAGCACGTTAGAGTCTGAGAAGCTCGCGTCTAAATCCCTCAGGTCGAGGACCCGGTGGAAGGCATGGCAGCCCCTGCCAGCTGGGCCCTGAGCTCTCGGTCTTGTCAGAACAGGGATGTGCACCCTTAGGGCCCAACCTGGCGGCTCCCCTCACACTTTGCAGGGGGCGAGCCCTGGATGAAGCACTCCCCTGCCTGCTTTCTCTCGGTAGGTGTCAAGCTAGGGATGCGGTCCATCCCCATCGCCACCGCCTGTGCCATATACCATAAGTTCTTCTGCGAGATCGACCTGGACGCCTATGACCCCTACTTGGTGGCCATGTCTTCCCTTTACTTGGCCGGCAAAGTGGAGGAACAGCGCCTGCGCACTCGTGACATCATCAACGTTTCCAACAGGTAGCCGCTTCTGGTGTCCCCGTGAATGGGAGGCCAGGGAAGGATCTCACTAGGCCCTGCCCCCCAGGCGGCAGCAGTCCAACTAAGGAGGAGGCACCTGGGTGGCCGTGAACTGGGGCCGGGAGCAGTAACAGCAAAGGCAGGGGTGAGCCAGGAGCCTAGGGGCACCTGTATGAGAGAAGCTGGGGCCAGATTTTGGGGAACCTCAGAGGCCAGATGGGGTGCAGAGCGGGGTGGGAAGGAGGGTGTCCCTAGCGTCGCACACGGGCACAGCTGGAGCAGAGTGTGTACGGACAGCTGATTCAGTTTGTGGTCCAGCAGAAACTGACACACCATTGTAAAGCAACCGTAGTCCAATAAGGATGTTAAACAATAAATGAAAGATCAAATTCTATTCTAAAAAAAAAAAAAGATTCTCGTGGGATCTTGGACAGGATGGATGGAGCCAGTTGGGTTCTGGGGCCGCTGTCCTGTTTAGATGGTGTGGAAACATGGTCAGAGTTGCTCAGGAGTGTCTCTCGCAGAGTCCTGGGCCCGAGCAGCCGTGTTCCTGTTGGGGAAGGACACGGGGCTCCAGCCGGCTGGGCGGGCTGTGCCGAGGTCCTGGGGCCTGGGAGGAAGCAATTTATGGAAAGGCGTCATAGCCTTTCCAGGAACTCTAATCGTTAGGGGAGAAAACTATTTTGTGCTGCTTCTCTTTTAAGAAACAGTTAACAGAAAAGCACTCCCCACCGCGTAAACATGACAGGTTCATGGTGTACCTCGAAAGAGTAGGAGAAAAACAGGGGAGGGAACCGCGGAAGGGCAGCCGGAGTCCACCTGTCATTGCCAGGGCCCTGGCGGGGAGGGTGGGCGGGCACCAGGGGAAACCGTGGGGCGCTCTAATAGGACGTTGGCGCCCGGTGTGGTTCTGTGGGGAGATCGGAAGAAGAGGGAGGGGCCGGGAAGGGTGAGTCAGCGGCAGAGAACTGGGGTCACTTGAGTGTGTATCCCATTCCCGCACAGCTTGGTGATCTTGCATAGGTGGGAGTGTTGTGGACGAATAAGGTGTAAATAAGGACACAAAGATCTGGAATGAAACAAAATGGAAAGCTAAAATACATTTACGTTTCTGAGGGCATCATTCTTGTGTTCAAATGCCTTCCTTGGGCCCAGAGTGAGAGCCCGGGGCATCGCCGCCCCGGGTGCAAAGACTGTTCCTCAGGAGACACTGCAGAGAGCCCATCTTTACACTCGACGTCCTGCTGAGGAGGTGGGACAGCCATGGGGCTAACGCTAGAAGTGGCTTCTTTCCTCTCTGGTTACCGTTTGTATGGCATACGTACACCCGTAGGTGGAGAGTGGTTGATGGTGACCTGTGCCGATCAAGAGCACAGGGGCCCTGGCGTTGCCTCTGGGTATCCCACGACTGGGCGCTCCTGGGGCCACCCACTTCTGCCGTCAGCTGTGTTGTTTCTCTGCACAGGTACTTCCACCCGGACAGCGAGCCCTTGGAACTGGACTCACGCTTTTGGGAGCTCCGGGACAGCATCGTGCAGTGTGAGCTGCTCGTACTGAGGGTTCTGCGTTTCCAGGTCTCCTTCCAGCACCCTCACAAGGTATGTGCTGGGGGGGTCGCCGACAGTTCCCAGAGGCACGAAGATACTTGCAGCCCCCTGAGCCTGGAGCCACGCGGGGCCCTGGGGAGAAGCAGTGACCGGCTCGGGCAGCCTTGCCCGTCGCCACTCTCGGGGTCCGTCAGGCAGCTCTAATTTCAGCTGCTGCCTTTCCGCCCGCTCGGCTGTGGCTGCGAGCCAGGATCCGCGTGCCCTCTGAAGCCCGTGCCCGTCCCCAGACCCGTATGAATTATTTGTTCACTGAGCCACGGGGAGGCAGGGCCCGTTTCCTGACCTGCCGAGTCCCTGTGCCAGGAGTTGCTGCCCCGCCTCAGAGCTCAGTGCCAGCTCAGCTGTGCGTACGAACCCACGAGAAAAGCCTGGTCACTCACCATTCACAGCTAGGAGTGCGTTCGTCCCAACAGAAGAATTGCTTCAGAAAGCAGCAGAAGGGGCACGTGAACCCTTAGAGCACTCGGAAGGACCCTGTGGACAGCTGGAAAGGTGGCCTGCAGAGAGGCGGGTGGGGGGGCTTGGGACGTGTGCCTTCCCGACCGCCTCCCTAGTCCCAGAGCCGCTGGTGGAGATTCCAAGCCGTAGTGTTTTCTGTCGGCGTGCGGTGCAGGGCTGCTCTCCTCAGTGGCACTCCCCGTGGGCTCAGGAGAGAGTGGTGTTCGGGCAGAGGGGGAGCTGACAGACGGCCGAGCTGGAGGGCATTCAGAGGCCCTGGCGCCCCGAGAGCCAGTGTCCGGTGTCTGGCTGGCCCCTAGCCTCAGGCTGGACTGTGGGTGCCTTGCCCTGTCGTGCACATCGGGGCGCCGTTTCTGGAGTTTTAATGTTTGAGCTGGGCCACGGGCATGAGGAGAATGATCGCTGACGGTGGCCGGCACAGGGCCACGTTGACGGAGAGGGACAGTGGCGGGGTGGCCATGGAGAGCGGCCGAGTGGGTTTTGGGAGCCGGGCCTGGAGGCTGAGAGCAGGCGGGCCTGAGGGGACCGCGGCGGGGCTGGAGGTGAACCTGGCAGGAGGGTGGGGCAAGGCCTGTGGAAGGCACTGGGGCTTTTTTCCAGTGACACCGGGAGGCGACATATCCGATCTGTGGCGTACACACATCGTGACACTTAGGGGAGAGTGGCTGGTGGGCAGACAGGCCGCAGGCTCACAGTAAAGGAGGCAGGTGACGGGGGGCCAGCTGACTGGCGTGTCTTTGCAGTACCTGCTCCACTACCTGTTGTCCGTCAAGAACTGGCTGAACCGTTACAGCTGGCAGCGGAGCCCCGTCTCCATCACCGCCTGGGCCCTGCTGCGCGACAGCTACCACGGGGGGCTGTGCCTCCGGTTCCAGGCTCAGCACATAGCCGTGGCGGTGCTCCACCTGGCCCTGCAGGCCTATGGGGTCGAGGTGCCCGCTGAGGCCGAGGCCGAGAAGCCATGGTGGCAGGTGAGGTGACTGCGTTGGCAGTCCCCCTTGGCGTGTGTCCCCCTCTTCTCTGCCTGAGGTCCCTGTACCTGGTGTCACATTTCTTTGTAGTAATTATCCACAAAGAAAGATACGGGCTACTTGGGAACCTTGAAGCTTGAGGCTACTCTGTCCTAATAGTCTAAGGCAGGCTCTCGCCCTCGACACCGCGGACGTTCAGGGTCGGATGTAGGAGCAGGACAGCGCCAGACGTTGCCAAGTGCCTCGGGATAGGGATCGCCCCTGGCTGAGAACTACTGAGGCCAACCAAGCACTTTTTTTGAACTGAGTGGGAGCTTGTCGTAGATCCGAGGTTAATAAGTCTGGCTTCACGTCAGAAGACGTACAGGGGGTGCTCTAAAAAGACAGCGGTTGGTAGGTAGGTAGATAGATGATGTGTGGATGGATAGGTGATGGTGGATGGTGGGATGGAGAGATGATGGAAAAGGAGGTAGTTGGATGATAGATGGGTGGGTGGATGCATAGATAGATAAGACAGATGACACCCCGCCTCCCCGAGACGTACTGAATGCTGAGAGCGGTTTGTCGAGAGCTGGGTGAAGTGTGTCTGTCAGAAAGGCTGCAGTTCTAGCGGGTTTCCCTGGGTAGTCCCACCGTTCCTTAAAATGGGATTTTGACATCATTCTCCGTTTTTCCTTTCCTGTACTTGAAGTTTGCCGGCCCTCTCTTCATGATACCTTTGTCCCTCCTTGTCCTACAATGAGATTCCATGTAAGCAGACTTTGAGGTGACGGAAGGCTCCTCCTTTTTGGGCACCACCCCTCCCACGCGAACCCACAGTGGCTGCCCTCCCCCTTCCTGAGGCTCCCTCCCCCGGCCTGCTCGCCCTTCCTGGGAGCTCACAGCTTCTTTCTGTGATTCACTGTCCTGTATTGCCTGTCTGCCCCCCAGCCCCCCACCGCACCCCAAGGCCAGGGACCTTGTCTGCTTCATCGGTGTCTGGGCAGGTGGGGGGCAAAGGGCGGCTGCGTGGACAAAAGCATTGCTCCGTGCCGGGCTTCTTGGGGACTTCCAGATCACGTGAGCCCAAGGTCCCCACTCTGTTGAATCAGGTGGCGGCGCAAGGGGCTGCTGCTTCCTGGCCCGTCCTGGGCTGCTTTCCTCTGCGTGTCCTCCCTGCTCTCCTTTCTCTTCGCTTGTTCCTGACGGTGACCGGGGCTGGAGCTGCCGCAGCAACCTCTGCCTCCCGCTCTGGGCCGCCACCCCTCACCCCTCGTGAGAGGAGAGCACGGAGAGCGGCTCCGCCACGGGCCTCTTTTCTGGGCGACACACACGTGCCCAGCAATCGTTCTCCTGGACGAGGCCGCCCCTCTGGACGCTACGCCCGCGCTTCGCTCGCTCTTGTCTTTCCGGGTGGCTCCGAGTTCCGTGCACGGGAGCGGCTGGGCATCCTTTGGGCACGTGAGGGCCGCTTCTTGGTGCTGAGTGGCTGCTGACGAGCCGCCTGCCCAGCCCCGAGGTGCTGCCTCTAAATCGTGAGACATTCTTACTGCTCATCGAGCGTGGCAGCGGTGGCAGCGGGGCGGCCGTTTGTGCCCAGGTGCTTCGGGCCTCTGGGTGGATGAGGCTCTGGCTCTAAAGCAGTAGCGAGTTGTAGCGGGTGTCGGAATCCCCATCTTTTGGAGGCCGAGTCCTGTTCCGTGGTGTGGCTGGACCGCGTCATGTTGGTTCGTTCCTCCATGAGGGACACTTGGATTGTTTCCAGCTTTTGGCCCTGGGCTACTTTTTTTAAAAAAATATTTATCTATTTATGTGGCTGCGCCGGGTCTTAGTTGCGGCAGGCGGGCTCCTTAGTTGCAGCTCGCATGTGGGATCTAGTTCCCTGACCAGGGATCGAACCCGGGCCCCCTGCATTGGGAGCGCACAGTCTTAACCACTGTGCCACCGGGGAAGTCCCAGCCCCGGACTACATTTTAGCGGTCATTTCTTGGCTTGGGGTCTCCAAGAGCATACAGCTAGTGGACCCTGACAAGCAAGCCTGTATTTCTTTTCTTTTTTTTTTTTTTAACATCTTTATTGGAGTATAATTGCTTTCCAATGGTGTGTTAGTTTCTGCTTTATAACAAAGTGAATCAGTTATACATATACATATGTCCCCATATCTCTTCCCTCTTGCGTCCCCCTCCCTCCCACCCTCCCTATCCCACCCCTCTAGGTGGTCACAAAGCACTGAGCTGATCTCCCTGTGCTATGCAAGCCTGTATTTCTGAAGTATTTATTTTCCAACCGGAGTCCAGGGGGTGACGGCTGATCTTCCTGAGCCAGTGGTCGAGGGAGGGGCTGTTTCCAGGTCACTATCTCCCACCTGAAGTGACAGCCTGTGGAGAGTTCACGCTTCCTTTGGTGGCCATGCAGGAGGGTGGACTCAGGTCCAGCTTTTGCCCCAGCTCAGCCCTGGGCCTTGACCTTCATGGTACCTTGATTCCCCAGGCAGCACCCCCCGGCCCGGGGGCCACGGCATCCGACCAAGTGCTCCTTGTTTTGCTTTTTACTTGCCGTGTCATCAGGGGTCTCAGGCTTGCTGTGCTGCCGAGAGGACTCACAGAGTTCAGAAAAGCCGTTATGCTCGTGGTTATGGGAGTTCGGCTTAGTTACCGGGGAAGGGTACAGGTTGAAATCAGCAAAGATAAAAAGGAACGGAGGACAGGTCCAGGAGAGACCAGATATGAGCTCCCAGGTCCCTTGGCCCTGGGCAAACCGAGACCCTCTCATCAGGCAGGGGCCTAGAGTTCCCCTCCCAGGAGCCAGGCCAGGACTGGACCTTCCTTGGGAACGTGCAGAGTTAAGCCCTCTTCATTTGGGCCCCTGGGGACTCACGTTGCAATTTTATAAGCTCCGTGGCACAGTCAAGCGGCGGTCTGGGGACTTCCCCGGCGGCCCAGTGGTTAGGACTCAGTGCTCTCACTGCCGGGGCCCGGGTTCAATCCCTGGTCGGGGAACTAAGATCCAGCAAGCTGTGCAGCGTGGCCAAAAAAAAAAAAAAAAAAAAGACACGTTCTGGTCCAGGCTAGAGAGCAGGTCCACGTGTTCCCTAGGGGTTGGCCTAGGGTAGAGTGGGGTCCAGGAGACCTAGCCTATTTCTGGAAATGAACTCCCACCCCTGCTCCCATACCCAGAGACTGTGGACCAGGGGGAGGCAGGAGCCTGTCACCAGCTTCCCATGTAACCCAGGACAAGTCCCCTCTCCTGTATGAGTTGGATGATCACCACAGCCTCTTCCATCTGGAATGTTCTCTGCTTTGTGATCAGCCTCGGCAGGCTGGACCTGAACCGGCTGTGCAGAGAGCCACCCTCGTTTCCAATAGCCGAGTCCCCACGCCATCCCCCACCCCTGTGCACTGTGGTTCTGTGCTTTGGCGGGTGCCTTGTTTAACGGAGAGGGAGTCTAACCGGAACCTGTTTTCCTTCTCCTTTCTAGGTGTTTAGTGAAGACCTTACCAAGCCAATCATTGATAACATTGTGTCTGATCTCATTCAGATTTATACCATGGACACAGAGATCCCCTAAGGCCCTGGTCCAGGCCTGCCCAAAGAGAAGTCCGTGACGCTCGGCAGCCTGGGGATGGCACCGCCACAGGGCCGTGAACGCCGGCCCCCAGAGGACCAGCTGGAAGGGCTGGTGAAGGCGATGACTGTCCCCGGCAGCCGTGGTCTGGACAGTGACAGGAGCCACGCCTTCAGCGGGCGGGCTTGGAGTTCACCGCGAGGGGCTGCCGAGGCCAGGCGCCGCGTCTGCTTTTGTCCTTTGAGAGGACCTGACTGCCGTGGAGGGTGACGTCGTCGGAAGGAAAATCAAAGAAAGGATGGGACTGAGCCCCTGGGGATTTTTTAAAAGCCTGATTTATAGAATGAATTAATGTGTAACATAGATGGAACTTTATTTTGTGTAATAAAAGATACAAATGAACTGGGACACCCGGTGTTTGCTCTCTAGCCCGTGCTGCCCTGGGGGGCTTGTGGGTGCCGTCCAGACTCGATTTCCCCTCAAAGGCTCTCCAGGTGGAAGTGCCTGGGGTAGGCCCTCCACCGCTTCCGGAAGGTAGGATGGCACAGCGTGTGCCCGTGTCACAATGACGTCCCCTAGAAGGGCCCACGTGTCCTCCCTCCTCTGCTGGGACCCTTGCAGGGCTTGGCAATCATTCTGCTTGGCGAGTGAAGTTACATCTTGGAAAGAGGGATTAGGGAGTATCATCTGAGTTCAAGAAGACCAAAATGTATCTAGAAAGTTACAACTTTTTATTAAGGCCAAGAGAGTGAGTCAAGATGCCGAGTCTGGGGAATCTCAGAGCCGTGCCCCGCCCCCCGACTCCCACTCAAATGGCACTGCTTCGGGAAGGACTGCTCTTGGGTGTGCCCTGGGGGAAAGAGGCCAGCCTGGGCGGTTGGTAGGACGCACGCTGGTAGGACCATCCTTCAACACATGATGGCGTGGGGGCTGGGGGACCGTCCCAGGCACTTCACCACATTTGCGAGGTTGTCACCAGGGGAGCGCAGGCTCTGGCCACTGGCCACCATGCCCTCTGGCACCCACAGGTATGGGGGCTGGTTGGCACGCCCAGGGTCCACTGGGTGAGGGGCACAGGGAGGGGCCGCTTATGGGTGACAAGTCAGGCAGTAGGGCTTGCTGGAGTTTGCAA
This sequence comes from Phocoena phocoena, assembly GCF_963924675.1. Classification (NCBI taxonomy): domain Eukaryota; kingdom Metazoa; phylum Chordata; class Mammalia; order Artiodactyla; family Phocoenidae; genus Phocoena; species Phocoena phocoena. The sequence goes on along the minus strand of NC_089240.1, from coordinate 128,068,789 downwards.
AGTGATTGTGTTATTTGTCTTTAGGGTGAAGGATATGAGTAAGTGTCCCCTCTTCCGCTGTGTCCTTTCCAGCTCAACTGGGTACTCTTTGATGACAGAGTCTGTGCCAGAGCACAGGGCCGGGGCTCTGAGCGCGGACAGTGGAGGGTGAGGGGCCTGGCTGGCAGGCCTCTGAGGGCGGCTTCGGCTCTCTTGCCAGTCCTTTCTGCTTCGTGCTTTTTAAAAAGCACCTTGCCTCCATCACCCCTTTCCTCCCCGCAGGCTGGACCCAGCTGCCCCCCACCCCGGCCTTGCCTGCCCCATGTGGCCTAGCACTGCCCTTGGTGTCCCCACCCCAGCCGAGAGCCACCGTGCTTAACAGGGAGAGCTCTGGGCTGCGGGGCTGACAGCAGCCTCTCTGGAGTTTCTGTGGCCCTGAGTTTCCTCTCACCATTACCAGGTATCAGTCTCTCGATGGGACTCAGTTTCCCACTATGTAAATCAAGCAGGTTGGACCAAACAACTTCAGACTGTGACTGCTCACTGCTATTTGAAATCCCTCCACCCATGTGTGTGCCTGTCACACTGCCCTGGGGACTCGCTGGCTTTGTGTGCTGGCCTCTGGGCCTGTCAGCTCAGTGCTTGTCACTCAGGGGTCATCTGTGTGTCTTCCTGATGCCGCTAAGGCTGTGAGCCCCACCTTCAGTGTGTGTTGTCATTGGAACAGAGATAAGGATAGGTATCGGGACGTATGTGACACTTTTAAGGAATACGTGACACGGCCAGCTGTGCTTTGTGCTTTGTAAGGACAGTTCAGCCACAGACTATGAATTAAAACCTGGTGCAGGGTGGTTTCCTTTTGTTTGCTTTGGCTTCCTATTACTGAGGCTTTTATAAAAGATAGTATGGATTAAAGATATACAACCTTCCATCTCCTTTATTTTAGGTTCAAAAAGGAGAGATTGAGATAAGATTTACTAGAACCTGAAGCTTCCAGGAGCTTTTCATTCCAGAGCACGTCTTAATTACTGTAAAGTGATAAATGTTTGATCCTTCCTCGGCCTGTCAAACCAGAGGAAGGAGGGGGCAAAGCAGGTTCTATGTGGGGCTCGACCCATCTCTTCTTTTCCAGCTGGGATGGGGAGTGGTGTCCCCCAAAGACACGTTCACATCCTAAGCCCCGGAATGGGACCTTATTTGGAAATAGTCTTTGCGGTGTTGTCAAGGTAAGATGCGATTCTACGGGAGTAGGGTGACCCTAGTCCAATATGCCTGCTGTCTATAGGAAGAGGAGAGAGACACAGAGATAGGCCTGTGCAGAGGGAGAATACCAGGTGAAGACAGACTCACAGGACAAGGCCCTGCGACGATGGAGGCAGAGACCAGAGTGATGTGTCTACAAGCCAAGGACTGCTGGCGATGCCAGAAGCTGGAAAAAACTAGAATCTTCCCCTAGAGGCTGCAGAGGGTACGTGGCCCTGCCACACCTTGATTTCAGACTTCTGATCTCCAGAACCGGGAGAGAAGAAACGCCTGTGCTTTAGCGCCCCCCATCTTCCGGTTTGTGGTACTTTGTTACAGCAGCCTAGGAAACGCACACGTGGGCCTTCCCCCAACTCATGGCACCCACCCCCGTTCCCAGGCTGCCAGCTGGTAAAGATGGCGTCCGGCTTCGTGAAGGGATGGGTGTTATAGTACCTTCCTCGCCCCAAGGCATTTGGCTGAGTACCAGTTTCTTCCCATGGGAACCTGGGTCATATTTGATAGTGGAAGTCCATGAAAAAGAGAATTCAGACAGAAATGAATGCGATCGCTCCAGAAGGTGCAGCTGTCTTGATATGGCATTTGGCCCAACCTAGGCTTACTTAGAGTTATGGTTCGAGGTGGCTTGTGCATCAGTGAAGCAAGAGCTCCTGTATTTGTCTGTCTGCTGCTTTCTGCCATTTGTCTCTGGCCTTTTTTGGAAGTATGGACTCTGGTGGTTGGAAGGGAACTTAGAAGCCATTTTGCTCGTTTCTTGGCAGCTTCCCTGGAAAATGCTTTCTCTGGCACTGCCAAGTCTACAAGGGTGACATGCACAGTCGGGGAATAGAAACATGAGGAAACAGGATGCAGGGACTTTTGGCACCATTGCCGCGGGAGTCATTCGCAAATCTCGGGCCAGATCTGCCTTCGTGGCTCTACTGGTACGGCACGGCTGTCCCCAGCACGGGTGTTCAAAGACGCCTAGTGAGCGAAAGAATGAACGGGGCAGTGACGCTCGGAGCAAGTGAATGGGTGCAATAATGGGCTTTCTTTCCACGGCTTTGGTTTAAAGAGGAAATCTGTGATTGGAACCCTTGTGCACTGCTGGGGGGAATAGAAAACGCTGCTGGTGCCGTGGAAAACGGTCTGGCCGTCCCTCCAAAAATTAAACGGAAGATTACCATAGGATCCAGCAATTCCACTTCCAGGTATCTACCTAAAAGAAGTGAACGCAGGGGCTCAAATAGGTATTTGTACACCCGTGTTTACAACTGCGTGATTCACACTAGCCAAATGTGGAAACCACCCAAGTGTTCGTTGAAGAATGAATGGACAAACAAGATGCGGTCCCTCCAACCAGTGGAATGTTATTCAGCCTTAAAAAGGAAGGTCGCTCCGACACCTGCTGCAACATGGCTGGACCTACAGAGGACGGATACCGTAGGACTCCACTTGTACGAGCTGCTTAGGGCCGTCGGGTTCCTAGGGACAGAAAGTAGGATGGGGGTGGGGCACGGGCTGGGGGGGGGGCACGGGCTGGGGGAGGGGAGGGGGGCTAGTGTCTAACGGGGACAGGGTTTCCCCTGGGGAAGATGAACAGTTCTAGAGATGGATGGTGGGGATGGCTGCACACCAACCTGAATGTACTTAATGCCGCCCAGCTGGGCGCTGAAAAATGGTTAACGTGGTAAACTTGACGTTATCTGTACTTTTCCACAATAAAAAACGAAGCCGTCTGCACGCGTGCCAGGGTTCTGGCATTTGGGTGGCGTTCCCTGCTCCCACCCTCCTCTGAGGATGCCACCCTGGAGACTCAGGTCAGGCCCTTCCAGGTCAAGACAGTTTGAGGCCCACCATGCGAACCTGACCCCACAGGGCGGTCGAGCCCTCTCCTCCTTCCATTAGGATTGGCAAGGTGGCCACGACCCCAGGCGAACCCCGCTGCCCCCGGGGCTCACCCCAGCTTGGTAAAGGGAGGAAGACGCTTCTCTTTAGGTCTGGAGGAGAATTCGCCAAATAATAAATCACACACGTTACCCAGACTGAGATTGTGGGAGCCTTTCATTTTTTTTTTCAATACACAGAAATTTTGGTCTATTCTTTAAATTAGGAAATTCAACTACAGACTTTAAGTTATTATGCATCTGTGGTCTTCCTCATTAAGATACTTTTGTTCATCTTTATAACAGGCAGATAAAAATGTAAAACAGATTTAATAACTGAACACAGTTGACCAAGCCATTCCGTATAAGATAATGCTTTAGAGGGAGGGGCTTCCCAACGAGATAGGGCCCCTGGCCTGAAGACGCACAGAAATGAGAGCAGCGATCTGCACCCCACACCCCATGGAAAGGCAACCTAGGGACTAAACAATCGCCGTGTACAGGAGGCAACTTTGGACAGCAGCAGCAAGGCTTTGTGTCTACAACAGAGGATGAAAAGAAGCCCGTGAGCATAGCATTACTCAGTGTATATTCTTCAATTTAAACATTTCCAGTTTCAGTTCTTGTTTAAGAACACACAGACCCTCAACAAATTGAGTTGCCCTGTTTGTTGTCGTTTAAACAAGGACATTAGGGAACAATTTACAAATGGGTAACATTCTCAATGTGCCCTTTGGAAGAAAGGGATGGCTTTAAGTTATCGGTAGCTGGCATTTGAAGTGGGATTTGCTTTTCTAACCGAAATTCCTTTGCCCGGGGTGACATGGCATTAATGTTAACAGTGGGGACCGAGCACGCTTGGGACGCCGCCTGCCCGGAGGCACACAGACACAAGTGGAGGCAAGGCGAGCCCTGGCCAGGGGCTGTGGGATGGGCACGGGATGGGCGAACCAGCCTTGTCACTGGTCCAGCTGCTGCTCAACTGCCGAGCGAGCCCCTCCACGCCTCAGCTCCCAGCTGCCCCCCAGCGGCTCAGCCCCAGGCCCGAGCGACAGGCGCCTGTACTAGCCGTGGCTGGACCCCAACCTCCTCCCTGCAAAATGTGAGACAGAAGAATTCTGAAGGTAAAAGAACCTCTGCTTTTTCTGCATTTCCCACCCCGGTTGTCACGCATTCGAGGAAAACTGAGGCTTGGCACGCCGTGTGCCCACACTGCCAGGAGAGGCTCCCGAGGGAACCGTCTGGGGAGCCCAGGCCCAGCTCTCCCCACCTGCAGACCAGGTGCTCAGCCGATGACGTGGCAGAGCTGACCTCCTCAGCCTTCCGCACTCGCCATTATATAGCAACAGAGACGAGGGACCGTCGCTCCCAGGGGCTTGGCCTCCCCAAGGTCGCCGTAGGTGGCTGCAGACCCAAATCCATGCCCTTGCGGGCCACAGTTATCCTTGAACGAGAACACCAGGATCCGAAGAGTGCTTTGCGGGTGGTGACTGAGAACTTTTCCCAGTCGCTTTATGGGCGTCTCAGCGACAGCTTCTTGGCATTTGCCGAAGCAGAGCGGGAGTCCAGGTGGAGGCGCCCAGGGGGCTGGGGTCTGCGCCGCGGCCGTGCCGGCTCCTCCTGGGTTTGGATGGAGCGTCTGTCTCCGCTTTCTTTCTGACTCTCTGCATTCTTCCCCACCTCCACCCGTGGACCTGGCTCTCCTGGGGCTGCTCTGGGGATTCCGGATCATCCCAGGAGGTCAGGCATGGCAGGTGGCCTGGCTTCGTGCTCTTGAAGTTGGGACTCTGACAAAGAAATCCTACCCACTGGCCAGATTTCAGGACTTGGAACTGGAGTTGGAACCAAAGGAAACCGAAAGCAAAACTCCCCCTTCGGCCTACTGGAGGGAATCATTCTCGTCAATACTTTGGTATTTTCCTTTTTAATAAAAATTCCATCGAATGGTGTTTTTTTCTCTATAGGCAGGGGTCTCAAAGTGCAAATGTTCCAACTGTTTCAACTGTAATCGCTCCGGCCTCACGCCTGCCTTCCCAGGAGCTGTGCTGGGAGTACGGAGGATGGAGGGGACTGGCGGGAGGGGAGCAGTGCGGGGGAGGGGCGTCCCAAGCAACCAGAAGGATATTATTCTTGCAGTCTAGTTCCCTGAAAAAAACCCTGCCGCGATAAATAATGAAATCTCAAAATGAAAACACCCGATAAGAGAAATGGAAATATCATGCCGTTAAGTAGTTCCTTATTCTTTAGATATGCATCTGGTCCTATGTGCACGTACACGTCTATACGCGCACACACGTGGCTACGCACACATGCACACACAGGCTGACTGCACGCGTCCTGGGGAGGGGGTGCTGGGCCGGTGGACCATCTGGGTGGGAGCATCCTTCCTGCAGAGCGGTGCTCGCCTCTTGTACCTGTTGAGCCGACTGCTCTGCAGCAGGTGCCACGAAGCTCTCGATAAACCGAAACCGGCCCTCTGCCGCACTGCACAGCCCAAACAGGGAACATCTGGTGGAATTACAGTGTTCGTTTAAAAAAGCTTCCATAGAAAAAGGGGGGAACACGACTGTTCTTGGTCTCTCCTTCCTCCTCCTTCCCCTTCCTGGTCCTCCTGAGTAAGAAGCCTAGAATGCATTGGCTTCTGGCAGGTGCCTTGGAGCATCTTCTGCGGCCTGGCGGGCCCTCCTCGTGGCCGGTGCCCTCGCCCGGCCGGCCCGGGTGCGTGTGTGTGCGGGGAGTGCGCGTGCCGTGCCGAGAGCAGTTCTGCTTAGAGGGACGTCTCCACGCTGTGGAGCGGGCTCCCGGGGCGGGAAGAAAACACTGACGAGGTAGCTGACTTGGTGCCGCGCGTAGTCAGGTAGACGCCGCTGTCTATGGCGTTGTTGTTCTGGTTGGGGGAGGGCGGGGGCGGGGCCCGCAGGCGCTCCTCGTTCTCGTCCACGTCCGTGTCGTCGATGAGTGGGATGTTGTGGGTGTAGTCATTGATCAGAAACTCGGGCGTCGCCATGAAATTATGGATGGAGGTCTTGGATTCGGGTTTCTCCAGGCCTTCGTAGAGGGAGCTACGGAATGCTTTCACCACCCGGATCTGGAGGGGGAGGGGGAGGGCCAGTGAGCAGGAGGGAGGAGGGGGAGGGCGAGGAAGGAAGAGGGAAGGAGGCCATCAGCGGTGAGTGCAGCCCACACCCAAGGCAGGGGTCACTGCCTGACAAACGTCTGTCTTTTGGAACAGAACAGTTGGAGCCCTCTGCCCCGCTGCGTCTCCCTCCCCGTCGCCTGATGCGCATGCGGGACAAATGGCAGTGGCTTTCTCGAGGCTGAACTCAAGAGCAATGGATTCACGGGACTCCTGGCTGCTCCCTCCCACCCCTTCCCCTGCACTGAGTGGAGGGGGGGATTCCAATGTGGGAGCCCGGAAAGATGACTGGGCAAAGGGACAGTGCTGGACACTGGGCTCTCCACTTTCTCTTCCCAGAGAGTCCGAGGAACTTTCTGGCAAGAGAAAGTCCCCAGCCTGTGGGCACACTGCAGGCCTTTCGCGCGTTGGTTCCCCTCCCTGGCTTCTCGGCGCCCTCTCCTCTGTCCCCCGGCTCCTGTGGCAGCAGCCCGTGCTGGCCAGGCCCAGACACATCTGCCCATCACTCTCCGTGCTGCTAAGTCCAACGGCCCTTCTGTGTCTCCATCTTATTTGATCCCCCAGGGGCCACCTGCCCCTCTTTCTGGGAACTTCTCCTGGCTCCCCTGACACTGCCCCTGTCTGGCCCTCCTCCTACCTCACCGGTTTCTCTGTCTTCACCTCCTCCACTGCTTCTGACTCTGTCCCAGAGTGCCCAGAGCCCCGGCCTGTCCCTGTCCCCCTCCTCCCTGTGCACACCCCCAGGCTCACCTCCTCGCCCTGGCCACAGCTCTGGGCTCATCTGGCTATAACCATGGACTGCGGCCCAGGCCCCTCATCAGAGCTCCAGGCCTAAGAGCCTACCAGTCCCCCATCTGGAGGCATCCAAGATGGAAAATGGCCCCATTTTTAATTTACACCGACCAAGCCTGTCCTGCTCGGATGCCCTGATTCACCAGCTGGCTGCGTTTGATCTGGTAGTCATTTCCCTTCTCAGACCCTTCCGTCCTGCATCTCCTGCCATCAGAGGCCCTTTGTAGTCTGCCGATACCCGCCTCTACAGCCTTTCTCACCCTCCTCCTTTTCACTCTCCAAACCACACGACTTCTTTCAGTCCCTGGAATTTGGTTGGGGACCATATGCTTCCCCCACTCACATTTGCTACACCTTGTTCCCTGGCTGCCCCGCTGGCATCTGCAGACCTCAGATCAGCACAAGTGCCCCCTGGGGAGAAGCTTCCCACAATGCCCTGCTCCCCAGCTACCGAGGCCCCAGCTGAGCTCAGGCACCCCTGACCTCCGCACCTCCCGCAGGACCCTGCTCTCAGAACTAGCCCCTCGGCCTCCGCTGGCTGCCCTGCCTTCACCTCCACATGTGCTCAAGTCTCCTCGGTTTGCTGCCTCTCTCCGCTCCTTCCCTGGGCCCCCAGCCTGGGCTCCCTCATGTTTCTAGAAGGCAGAATCGATGGGAAGCCTTCAGCTGGGCTTCGCACTAGCCAGCTGGTCCTGTGCTGAGATGGGGAGGCCAGAGCCTCCCTATGTGAGTGGGTGGACACAAAGTGAGCTCTAAAGCCATTTCCAGGTCCAAGGTCCTAGGGTTGGGTTTTCTTGGTTTAGACAAGGTGTTGGAAAACTGTGGCCCAAGAGCTAACTCTGGCCCTCAACCTGGTTTTGTAGATAAAGTCTTATTGGGTACACGGCCATGCCGTGTCCTCTGAAGGACATGTCCAATGTTCATTGCTGCCCCCTGGTTTAGACCATGAATCCCTTTCAACCCTCCAGTGTCTGGATCCCGGGGTAGGTCAGTTTAACCCAGGAGAACCTCACAATTAAGTGCAAAAAAAAAAAAAAAAAATGAGCCCAAGGGCTCCATAAAATTGGAAATTTCTGATTCCATATCTTAAATCCAGTTAGGATTTTCTCTGCATTTGGTACAGCCGCATCTTCCAGGTCGTAGATGGCCATCATTTGCTGTCGGCCCCCGCATTCCCCAGACTGGTTTCTGAGATCGGGGTGACCCAGAAGTTGACAATCATTTTCCTTTTCTGGTGCCAGGATTGTGGGAGAGCCAATGGGACACTGGCTGTGGCTGTGTGGTGGTGGAGGATCTACTCCGGCAGTCAGCCACCCCCTCAAGCCACAGAAATGGGAGCAGGTGGCGTGCTGCCGCCCTTGGCCCTGGAGGCCTTTGTGGTAAGTTTGCCAGCAGTGCCCGGGTGCCCCTGGCTACATCCTTTCCCCTCACCTGGACCTGGGTCATGTGATCAGGCCAGGGCCCTGCTCAAACTCATCCCCAGCTCCCCCAGAGGGTGGCCGGCTCTTCCCTCCCCAGCTTCTGTTGCTCTGGCCTGGAAGGCTCCTTCAGGGCCCTCCTCCCGGGTGTAATCAAAGACTCACTTTGATGCCCCTCACTAGCCTCGTTTGCTGCCTGTCGCCAGAGCCTGGCGCAGAGCGGCCGCTCAATCACCAACAGAAGGTGCCAGGGCTGCCCACCCCAACGTGCGCCGTTGGCCTGAGTCATCCTGAGTGTCTTACAGCTGACGGTGAGTCGGCTTCCCTCCAGCTTCCATTTCCCTGCATGCAAATCTTGGGCTCTTAACACATGGCCTGGGATTGGTCTTATGATGGGGAGTTTTCAGGCCACTCCACGCTGAAGGGCACAGTCAACCCCCGGGACACGGGTTTGGTGGGAACTGGGAAACGTTTCTAAGAGAGGGCCGCCCTGGACGCCTGAGCTCGCACCTGGGAGTCTGAGGACATCCCCACCGTGGAGTTTAGCGCGTCCCTGCGAAAGCCTGGTCACAGCTGGGTGGGTCCAGCGCTCTTCCCCAGTGCGTGACCCTTACTGCCTCCTGAAGCTCCTCTCCTGGCCTGGGACTGTCCCAGGGGCCAGGGCAGGGTCCTCAGGCCACCTGTTCATCTCTAGGACGCCCAAAGGGGTGTCATTGCCCTCAAGGCTGTGAGTGCCGCCCACAGCGCACAGCCCACCTCGACGCCACCAATGCCCCCTGCACAACCTCCGCCTGCATCTGCCGCTCCTGTACCTCCTGTCAATGGCTAATGGGCCTCTCGAACTGGAGGAGGTCCAGGAGGACCGTCAGCCTTGCCCCCCGCCGACCCTGCCCCTCGCCTAGTCTTTGCATCCTGGTGCAGGGCTCTGGCTGAAACTTGCAGGCACAGACCCAGCGCCGCACATCAGCGTGTCTTGGGGCCCCTCTTTCCCGAACCTCTCCAGGGCGGAGCCGTCCCCGCCTCAAGCGCTGCGGCTGTGTCTCCCCGCAGCCCCCGAGCGCAGAGACGCCCCCTGCCTGGTCCCTGGATCTTTCCCGGGCTCCAGCCTGCGTGGCTGCCGCCCCTGGGGTCCCTGGTCCTTCTCTCTGACCGCTGAGTCAGGCCCTGCCCTCGCTGTGTAGCAGGCAGGGACTCCAAACATCCCAGCAGCTGCTGAAGCTGCTCTGGGTCCTGACTGGTGGCGCTCACACTGGTCTGCGCAGTGTGGGACGCCCCCAAGTCCAGGTTACTGTAAGAGAATTTAAAGGTAAAGAAAGACGTGAAAAGCACCGGCCAGTAAAGAGGACTTCTAGATTACAGCCAACCAGAAGCAGGTCTGGCTGGGGCTGGGGGCTGTCCCACGGCTTCCCTCCCCTTTCCGAGTGAGGCCTGCTGCGCCCCACCGCCTGGCCTCTGACACCGCGGCCCGCTTCCTCCTTCGCTGTCAGCTCCGTCCCCCTCGTCTAGGTTACTCTTTGCCCCTCTCTCGGGGCTGCAGCCCCTCCAGCTGTTGGTACGCAGGGGCCCAGCTTCGTTTGGCCCTGTTCTCTTCTGCCCCCACTCCCCAGGGACCTCTCCGTTGGGCGCCCCGTGCCCCCCACACTGCACCCCTGCTTCCAGGTCCCCCTGCTGCTGCCCATCCCCTATCGTGGCCAAGGGCCCCAGAGTCGTCTGGGCCTTTTCTCTGTCCACATCCATGCATTTCCTGGGTGCTTCTAGCCATCTGCCTGCTAAGGAGCTCCCACCTCAATGTCCAGACTCGGGGTTCTGCCTGCTTCTTCAACTTTACCTCCCACCCCCCATGTCTCCTTCCTTGTCTCCCTGTTGCCACCCTTGACGTCCACAGTCTCTTCTCAGCATGGCAGCCTGAGTAATCTTTTCCAGCGGAAGTCAGAGTGTGTCGCACCTTCCACTGGTCCAAACACTTCAGTGGCAGTGTCTCCCTCAAAGGAAGAGTCCTGCCAGGGCCTGCCTCGGGCCATTCTCTTCCTCTTTCTCCTTTACCCTCTCCAGCCTCCCGGCTCTTCCTCAAGCACGACACTCCTGCCTCAGGACCTTTGCACTGGCTGTTCCCTCTGTCAGGAAGGCTCTTCCCCAGTGAGCCTCATGGCTCCCCCTCAGCTCTTTCTGTTTACAGCCACAATCCACTCATCTCCCTCGGCACCCCGGCACCTCTTCTGCCTCCTTTTCTCCCCAGCATGGTTCACCTTCAAACACCCCACACATCCCATTATTCTCTCCTCTGTCTCCTGTCACTGGAACATAAGGCCCCTGACGTCCCCAGCACCCAGCACAGCATCCGCCTGCAGCAGGGGCTCAGTGGATAGGTGCTGGGCGTAGGGGGCCCACACAGCCTGGCACGTGTCTCCCACCATAGCTCCCCCGACCAGCGCCCTCCGCCCACGGTGCTCGGAACAGCAAGCTTGGGTGTCCCCCAGGGCCATCACCCCTGCCCTGTCCCCCGCCTACACTCTTCTTCCGCCAGATCATCCCATGTCGGCCTTGTCTCCTTATTTGGAACTCAGCTCACAAATCATCCTCTGAGAGGCTGTCCCGGACAACCTTTATCGAAAATAGTGCCACTAATGTTTCTCTCGTTCTGCTTCCTTTCCCTCTGAGGCTGGTGACCACCTGCACTCAGCGCAAACTTACTTCTCTGTTGTTTGCTGCCCGGCCCTCGCCCCCGCACGTGAGCCCTGGCCTGTCTTCCCCTCACCGTGAGCTCCATTAGCGGGGATGGGGCATGTGACGCTCCAGACCCGCGGGACTACCCCGGCCACAAGGAGAAAGGATGCTTGTGTCAGACTCTGCCACGGGACCATGCCACTGATGAAGAGTTGCAAGCAGAAGGGGTGAAGGTCGCGGCTGAAAGTGGATGTACCCCGCTTTTGTTTTGAACTTTAATCGCTTGCGTTTGCAATGTAGGTGGTGGTGGAGGCGGAGAAGGGACGTGGAAGCAGGGAGGAAAGCGAAGGATGAAGGATCTCCCACCCCATTAAAGGAAAAGAAAAGGAGAGAAAAATAAAAGCAAAGGCTCCCGAACAACAATGACAATGGCCACAACAGAAACTGGGTCTGACACCTTCGGGCTGTGGGAGGAGCAGGCCCTGGGGGGGTCGTCACCCTCTGCACCCTCCCTTCTCTCTCACTGTGAAGCTCACAGAGCTCAAAATTCTTCCATCCAACTCCTGCCCCGTCCTTCCGTACCAACCACCATCCAGAACCTTCTGTGGGAGGAAGGAACCTGGCAGCTTCCCTGGCAACGGGGCTTTGGATTTAGAGCAAATTCTGAACACAGCAGCCAGGGAGAGCCATGGCGCCTCCATGAACTTTAGGTTCCCAAGTCCCAAACCCTCCCTGTAGGCATGAGGGTGAAACGTGACTTGAGATCAACACAAAGAGGTGTGCGGTGATGGACCCACGATCGAGGGGGTAGCAAGGGGGAAGGCTCCCTTTCCTCACCACGGAATCAGAAGACATGAAAATTCAGACTCCAGAGTCGGCTCTTTCACTGAGGGATCGAATCCCAAACAAAAGACACAGCTTTGTGTGTGCTGGCAAGCCGAAAATGCTGGTGGCTTGTGAGTTTTGCGAAGTTTACCTCCCATTCTGTGGGCATGTATGTGTGCCCAGGACCGGGACAGGCCAGACTCAGTGGCCGGTGTCAACAAGATGTTGCGCTGAACTGACCCAGGCATGGAGAGTCCTGGGTTTTCCAGGGGCTCGGCCTTGCCTCTCATCCTGGCTGTCTCCAGCTGCAGGGCCTCAGATAAGTCTCCTGGGCTTCCTGGGCCCTGGCTCCCAGCCCCAGGAGTCGGCCCGGAAGTGTCTACGGGGGTGGGGGGCTCTGGAGCAGGGCTTTCGGGGTCTGCCTTAGGCTGCAAGCTGGCATGTGCTTTAGGAATTGCCTGGAAGGTTCTTCCATGTGGTAGGGTCCCTGGCTGCAGGAAGGCTCGGGCAGGGCTGACACTGTTCGTAGTGTGGAGACAGTGTGCACAAAATGCCAATACACTATTCCCAGAAACCCACGTGGGCAGACTTGCCTCGAAATCAATGGATTTCCTGAGAAGGAAGCAAACTCCAGCAAACAAGACAGCTTTCACCTTGCAGGGCTCCTTCCTCAGTGGGGCTGGCTTAACTACTGCTCTAGGAGTGTGTGAGGGGCATGTCTCCCCAGGCTCCAGAAGGGCGTGTCCACAGAAGCCCCGGGGTCTCACCGGGCTGGGCTTTGCCAAGTCGGCAAAAGCCAATTAAAATAAAGCAACCGCCATGATATGTTTTCGGTATGGTTGATCAGACCTGAAGGGCCCTGAGGGAGTCCTTCTGGGCACATCTGACCAAACTCGCCACCTGCCCCTGTGACAGTAATCGTTTGAGCGTAGAGGCCCACTGTTGCTGCAGGAGGGCCAGGCTGCTGGGGAACAGGCTGTGGATATGTGGCTGGGCGGGGCGGGGGGGGGGGGCTGGGTGTGTCTGTGCGGCCGTGCTCGCACCTGGGGGCAGCCATCTGTCGGCCTGGGCTTGCTGCTCATTAGTAAACCTGAGTGAATAGACACCTCCTGTCTGCCTCCACCCTGGGGATCCTAACAGCCAGCTGGGGAATGAGGCTGAGCTTCCTGAAGAATTACCGTGTGAGAGTATGATTGGGGCAGGAATGAGGGTGACTGACACACTAACAGGGGATAGGATTTCGCACCCCCTTCGTTTCCAGAAGACTGATGGTGTTTAGTAAAGAATGCTTTTTCCTAAGCCACTCAGGTGGGTGGCCTCAAGGCCATGCACGGCTGAGGTCCCATGCAATGGCTGTGGTGGGGCGGCCACTAAGGCAGGCAGGAGAGACGGCTGAGTGGGCGGCGGGGAGGCAGCCAAGGCCATTCTGGAGCCGGGGGCGGGGTGCCGGGGGTCAACAGGAAGTGTGCGTGGCTGTGAATGTGGGCGCGCTGAGCCCCGAGGACCATCGCACCTCTAGCCTCCCCCCAACACTCCTCTGAGGGGCTGTCCTCCCCCTCGGACTCTGGCCACTTCTTGCGTTGGTGTTGCATGCCGGGGCCTGCACTGGGTGAGCAACGTCACCTGTCACTCTGGCCTTCGGGCTCCTTGTCCACACCCGCAACCAGGCCTTCCGCCTACACAGCCTGAGGCTCTCACCGGAAGCGATGTTGGGCCGAGACTGGCCGCGGCGCTCAGGAGGAGGCGCGGCCTGGCCGGGTGTTAGGCAAGGAGGACAGAAGCCTTCCTGAAAGAGCTGGGTTTTCCTGAGGAAACCTTGTGCCCCGTGACCACTGCACCCTGCCTTTCTTCTGGTAAGTTCCGAGAGAGAGACTGAAGGCCTAGGGCTGTCCTCCACTCTGCCAGGACTTCCCCTGATTTGTACGATGTGGGTGCCAGGCTTGGTGATTTCTCGGGGTCTTTGAAGCTTGGACTGGGAAGCGGTGATGGTGGCAGGAAGTGGTCTTGGTCGGCAGCTTCTGGAAGCAGGAACGTCCCCTGGTGCCACCTGGCCCTCCATCCAGCATCTTGTGAGTCAGGACATCGGGACCCTCCTCAGGCAGAAGGTGCTCGTCTCCCAGTGGTACGTGGTGTGGATGGACAGTGACCCTTCTTCTGGCCAGGAGCTACTTAGGTTCCCCGGGAGCGGCTCCTACCCCACGCTGCTGGGCTCCCGGCACTGGGAAGGGGGATAGGACAGGTGGCCGCAGAAAGAAGGAAGGTACTAGAAGCCGAGGAAGAGAGAGGAGAAGGAGGCTGCCCCCAGGGAGGAGGCCTGAGGCCCCCAGACAGCGCGGCCTCAGCAGGAGTGGGGGGAAGGCCTAGGGGTGAGCAGAGGAGGGACGGGCTGCCTTCCCCCAAGTCAACACACAGGCGGATGGACAGACAGACAGAGAGGAGGCACAGAGAGAGATGGCAAAGGAACACGTGAAGGAAGTGGCAGGCGAGGGCAGCTGCGGCCCAGCAGGCCCTGGCCGAGCCTCCTGCCGGCTTCCCCAGGTGGAGTGGTGCCAAGTACCCTGTGGGACAAGCTTTCCAGCTCGCCTGTGACGGCTGTCAGCCAGCGTCTGTGGCCCCGGGTGGGTGGCTCAGTGAACATTCAAGGGAGCTGGACATGCGTGTGGCCTGTGGGATGGGGAACGCGCTCGTGTGTGTGTGTGTGTGTGTGTGTTTACGTGTGCGCTGTTTCCAAAGGGGACAAGGTGGCCCCAGTGGGGACCAGTACATCCCTTCCATAAAGGGCAGAGTGGTCTGAAAGGACAGCTTAAGAAAGAGGAGGGACGCCCTCCACTGGGGACCTCTTACCAGTTCCTAAAAAAAAAAGAAGAAGAAGAAGAAAAGAAAAAACAAAAAAGAGAACACAAGACAAAAGAAAACAGGAAAAGAGAAGAAATCAAGCAAAAAGAAAATCCCAGAGTCTGGTGTGGGAAAAAAGCATAGTTAACAACTCCCGTCCACGGGGAAGTGATGTGTTCACAGAGGTGAGAGTTGCCGGGTCCCACTGGAAGGAAAGGAGACAGGTAGCAGTGAACCATCCTGGCAGGGGCTCTGGGCTCATACTTGAAGGTGTACTGTTTGGCTTTTGAAATCTCGAGTTTGCTGTGAGAGGCAGGTGGCCCTGGGGGGCAGTGGGGGGCAGTGGGGGGCCCACACTGTTCCTTGTGTTGTCTCTTACCGGGCGGACCGTGGGGTGGTGGGCTTAATGGCCTAGTGGCTTGCCCTTTGTCTTTGTAAAGAAGTGTGAGCAAATATGGAACTTTCTACCTCTTTAGGACAGCCCCTGGGTTCCTTTAAAAATGTGACACACATGGCGGGAACTTTTCAGAGGGACGTATAAAAAGGAATCAATTTCTCCCAGCTTCTCGAAGGAAGGAGGAGAGAGAGTATGGACCAGATCAGGTTAAGACCTTCCAATCCTGAGGCCTGCTTGGAAAGAGCGAAGATGCTTTGGGAACAAAAGGAAACGTGGCCGAGGGCGGGCTCGAGGCATGAGGAGGGCTCCTGGGGTCACCTTTAACGCCCGGGGGCCCAGGTGTACTGCCTTTGGAAACCACTTCAAGGAGAGCTCTGGAAGCTGCTGCTTTAGTCCCAAGTGGGCGGGCTGGGTTCTTCCGCTGTGAATGGCACCGCAAAGGCGCTCGCCTCTCCTTCCAGTCCTGGGGGGGCGGCCCTGAGGCCGCGCGCCTCCCTCGAGCTGCCCCGCGGAACACTGACCAAGGCCCCAACCTGACTGACACCAGACACCACCAGAAGCGGCCAAGTTCATGAAGAACCATCAGTTCAAGAAAAGAAAACCAGCGACAGAAGGAGCGCTAAACAAAACCCCCAAACCAAAGGAAAGAACAGAAGGTCCAGCAGTGCCATGGATTCAGTACATTTCATAAGAGGATATGGCTTTAGAGAGACACACCGTCTGGGCGGGAAGGACTGAACAGGGCGATAAAGAAAGAACGGAAAAGCCTCGGTGAGCGGAGGATGTAAGACTGGAAAAAAAGAGAAGGAAGAGGCGGGAGGCTTTTTCCTCCCCCAGAGATGCCATTTATGAGAGAAAAGGGGACTCAAGACTCACTCCCAGCGGCACTGGTGGGATTGGCAGCAGAGAGAATTACGTGAGTAGGGGTAGAAAGATTGGTTACGTCATGGAGCTGGCTGAGGACCGAGGACCGCCGGCGCACAGCACCCTGAAATGAACCGCTTCTCTTGAAGGTACTCACTACCTCCATCTGTGGGAGAGAAAATGAGATAAAGGTTGGCTTGCACTGTTGTCCCCGCGACCGCACGGGGGTGGGGCTGGGTGGGGACAGGGGCCACACTGGGTGCATATCGTGACAGCAAAGCCTCACTGAGGTCGCCTCGGTGCTTCTGCTGGGGCCGGGGCCGAGGCCGAGGCCGAGTCTGGCCTCTGCGTCATCCACCAAGAGAGGCTTTGCTGAGCAAATGATTAGCGCTCAGAAGACCTGGCGCGCGGGGGTTGACGATGGATCGGGCACACCGCAAACACTTTAGAAAGAGCCATTTGCATTCACGATATGTTCATCGCAAGCCACTCAGTGTAAGAATGGATTTTAAAAGAGGGGGAGGGGGTTTCCCCAAAGCCCCTGCTTTCTCTCATCGGAATGCCTTCCCACAGAGCCACAGGCAGGGCAGGAGGGAGAGTGGAGAGCCTGGGTCCGGGGAGCAAAGATGGCTTTACTTTGTCCCCCACCCTTAAAGCCTCCTAGGAGGCTTCGGGAAATGAGAGCCATGGGGGTGAACTTGCCGGAGATGCAGTATCTTTGGGTTTCCCGACCCGCCTTTGGCTGGCAGGGGGGCCTGGGGGTGGAGCAAGCCCGGGCGTGGGGTCCCAAGGAACCGTGGCTGGGTGGCCACTGTGAACGTCCCCCCATCAGAAGACCGTGTGTCTAGATTCTGGGAGGCCAGCCCGCTGTGGCGTACTCTGGGCCGCTCCTTAGAGAACGTGCCCTCTTAGCGGGGAGTGTGTGCGGAATCTCTGGCCCTAGAAGGTGGATCTGATCTCTAGAAAGTGCCACATAGTTCACTGGATGACGTGAGCAGCGGAGCGCTCAGACGGCCCCCATCCCAACCGAAGTGAAGACGGCCGGCATTTCAACCCTCGGACGCGCTGCCAGACAGACTAATTGTTGTGTACGCACCACTGAGCCCCCTTCTGCCCAGCAGAAGCAAGGCATACTGAGTGCCCACGGGGACTGGCACAGTGCCGAGTGCCCCAACACACCGAAGGAAGATGACTCGTGCCATGATGTCGCTGTCTCTTTGCGGGGCGGGGGGCGGGGCGCATCTCCTCCCTAGACTGAGATGTTTCTAAGGCTACGGAGACAGGGGACTGTCTCAAGAGGGGGCTCTTACTGTGGCAAAGGCGACAAGGGAAGGGAAAAATGCCTTTCCTGCCTCCGACTGGGCCTCTCCGCATGGTGTCCCGAGGCGATGATGGTATCAGTCAAAATACCACAGAATTATCCCTCTGCCCCACGCCTGCCCCGGAAGCCCCCCACGCTGGGCCAGGAACGAGGCCCAGTCACTGCTGAAGCTTCTCTGGTTTAGAATGGAATGCGAAATAGACCACGCCGTGAGCACTTTGAAAAGCTCCACGTCCTGCGTTTGGAGGACTCTTTTATTCTGGAATGACACCCTTCCTGGCTGGTGCATTTCTATGTGCCTGGAATGATGGTGAGAGCGGGCAGCAGCTTAGGAAATGCCTTCACTTAGCGACATAAAAACTTGTGCTGGTCTCTGAAATCTGGGGAGCAATTTCGTGTCTTGCAAAAGTTGCAAATCTAGGGCTGGCTGCCTAGAGAACGTTTCTCTTGGCATGGGGTGTATGCACCTTGAGGGGCTTTATTTCTCCTAGGCTTTATTTCTGCTTTGCAAGCAGGTATTTTGAATCAAAATGAACAAACGCTCTTAAAAAGTGAACTAAAGCAACTGGTTGGTTCGGCATTCCTGAGAAGTGTGGCGGATTTGATGTGACAAAGTCAAGGGGAGGAATGAGTGGCTCCACGGAGAGGCCAGGGCTAAGGGATGGCGGAAGGAGACTTGGGTGACCTTGGGCAAGTCCCTTCTCTCTGGGCCCCATTTCCCCGTGTGGAAAGCAGGGACCCGACCAGCCCGGAACTGCAAGGCTCTGACCGAGGGGACCCACTCTACCAACGGGGTGGCAGTGTCAGGTCCAAGAGCCTGCAGGCAGTAAGAAGACACAGACGCACAGGTGGCTGGGGCACCAGAGACCTCTTCCCGGACACCTAGGATTGGGGCAGGGCTGTGGTCTTGGCTGCTAGAAGAGCTAACACTGACTTTGGCTCAGCGATGGAAGCGAATAGGCTCTGCTGTAGAACCCGCCCAGCATGACACACCAGAGCCCGTCGGGGCGGGATGGGTGGGTGGGTGCTCACAGTTGAGCAGCCAGGAGGCCACGGGGAAAACCTAGACAGCTGGTGACAAAGGCTCCTCCCATTCTACTGGGCGCTCAGTGTTCCGGCCGGGCCCAAGACATCCTTCCCCCGCCACGCTGGCCAAGGCGCCTGCGATGCCGCGAGGGCTGAGCCAGAGGCCCGGAGCAGCCCCTTGGGACTCTGAGAAGGCTTCATGGGGCCGCCGTGGGATGAGGAGGGGCCCCAGGGGACACGGTGGGAGCTGCGGAGGCCTGGGGCCCAGACAGTGGCCAGCATGGAGGCACAGCAACGCGGGCGAGCAGAGTGGGAGTCTGGGAAGGCAGCAGGGGTTCCGGGGACGCAGGGCACGTGGGGTGATGCCGAGAGGCAGACGGGAGGCTGAGTGCTTCTGGCCGGGGAGCTGAGGCTGGCGCCTGGGGAGGAGAGGGGCGCCCAGAGACTAGGCCCCCAGGGGTTGTGTGGCAGCAGCTGGTGAGCCGCGTGCACTGGGAGGGCGCTTTGGGCACCTGGCACGGAGGATTCTTTGGGATGAGCCCCCATGGTGACTTGTGACAGGCTGGAGGCGGGCGCTGGGGAGAGCTGTGCTCTCAGGTCCTGGCCCAGGCCAAGCGGCCACGCGGGAAGCCGCCCGAGCAGGCGCCCGGTGGTGTTCTTCCTGCCGGTGGGTCTCCAGGGCAAGAGCAATTGGAGCTGGGTCGGGGCAGTGGGGCTGTGGGTCCAGGACAGAGCACGGAGAAAGGCCCGGGAGGAGCAGGGAGTGGTGGGGTGTCACACGCTGGCTATGTTGCAAATAGGCTGCAGGGGTCCAGGGTGGACCCCGGGAGCCTCAGTCCAGGCAGAGACGTGGGCGGCTGGGCCAGGAGGATGTTGGGGGCGGGGCCGGAGGTGGCTGGACCGGGCATGCGCGTTCGAAGGGCCATGCCAATGTGCCGGGTGTGTGGGGAGACGGGAAGAGGGTCTGGGACAGCTCCAGGGCTCTGGCTTGGGCAGTAGAAGTGAGGGAGCCATGGATCAGGAGCTGGGGGGCGGGAGGAGGTGGGCTTGGGGAGGTGGGGCCTGGGTCTGGACTGACCCGAGCCCAGGGTGGGTAACGTGAGGCAGAGGAGAAGGTGGTGCGTGAGGGGCGCCTGGTCGCCATCTGGAGGCTGTGCGGGGAGGGCCAGGCCATGGGGAACTGGCACGAAGAGACCAGTGCCCCCGGGGACCGTGGGACTTCCAGCAGCTAGGGTCACAGCCAGGCGACAGGGCAGACCACGGTCTCAGTGGGAGGTGGGAGCGACAGGCAAGGAAGATGGAGAGGGGCCAGCAAGCTGCCAGGAGAGCAGGGCGGACCGCACTTCCGGAAGGGCGCTGGGAAACAGTCTGCAAGCGGGGATGGAGGGACGGCCCAGCTCGGGAGCCGGGAGGGTGTCTCGCAGACCTTGGTGAGAACTGCCTCTGGGGTGTTGAGGGCTGATGTCAGGCTATGATGAGAGAGACAGCAAGTATGGAACATTCTGGCAAGAAGGCTGGCCGGGAAGAGCTGGGGGCAGGAAGCGAGGGTGGCTCTGTCAGGCAGACTCTCAGGAAGCCTGTGCAAGTGCCCACAGCTGGGCAGTCGTCGTGGCTGTCTGAGTTTATAGAGGAGACTGGGATGCACAGAACGGACCAACTTGGTTACCAGAGTTCACTTCCCAAATGAAGTCTTTCCCTAGAATTCACAGTATAACCCACTGAATGGTGAGCTCACCAAAGCCTATTTGAAACGGGCGTCTGCCTCATCCCGAGAAGGCCCCTTCCCCGTGAGCTGGGGCAGCTCCCAGCAAAGAAAACGAGTCTCAGCAGCTATTCAAACAGTGGGTGGCCCGTGCCCCCATCTCCCTGAGATACAGCTCTGGGTCACAGCGCACGCCGTTAGCTGACACCTGTGCCCACTAGCGGGGAGGGCCACCTGGGCTCTGAGCGAGGCGTCAGGGAGAGGCCACCTTGGAGACATACTGTCATCTGGCACATCCGGCAACTGCCCTTGTGATCGTGGCGGCAAGCCCCAAGGGCTTCCCTGTCGCTCTCAGGCTCATCTCGCCCATTCTCTGCCTCTGGCTTGCTTGACCCCCTCGCGAGGCGGGAGAGCCAGAGTGGCCGAGCAGCCCGGCGGCTTACCTGCGTCTGGATCCGGTTGAGGCCCCGGAACCAGAGGATCTGGCCTCTGCGGAGCTCCCGCTCGGCGTGGTCGATCTCTTCCTCGCCCTCAGCCAGCTCCTCGTCAGTCATCTCGTCCTTCCCGGGCCCGTGCCCCGCTTCCTTCAGGCACTTGAGCTGGCTGGTGGGGATGGTGGCGATGACCTGGGTCGCCAGAGGTGAGGGACAGCAGGCAGAAGTGGCCGTCAGAGGTGGGAGCTCTGCTGGGGCCGGGAGCGGACGCAGGCTGCCCGCCTCCCGCTGACGCAGGCCCAGGCCAGTGTGTGTGCCTGCCCCTGCACAGGCCCCGGCCCCGTGTGCAGCTCCTTCCTCAGTGCTTGTTTCCTGCGGGCGGCCCCTGGGCCGCCTCTGCCAGCTGCCGAATCCTGCTCTCCAAAGCAGTGTGCGCGCCGGTGGACCCTCCTCCATCGACGCCCAGAGGAGCGGCTCATGCCACCTTCCCGCACAGCGTGTGATGTAAGGGACTCGCTTCGCCAGGCCAAGGTCTGGCCCTGGCCTGGCTCATGGGAGGGGACCTTTAGGCCCCTGCCTCTTGGTTTAGCCGGGGCCAAGGGCAGGCAGGCTACACTGCCGCGGTGATTTGGGGCGGGTCCCCGGGTCGCATGTACCAGCTTGACCTCCGGGACGCGGAGATTGAGTAACTAAGTCACACGGGCTCCCCAGGCCTCCGGGACCGACGCCACTCAAGTCCCCGGACCGCACCGCTCAGGGGAGCTGCCCTGATGGTGGTACCCACGCGTGTCATCACACGTTGCCTCCGGGAGAAACTGCACTGCCACGTGACTCCCCTGGTGGGGGAGCTGGGAGCTCGTGCCCGGCCTCTCCTGGGCCTGCCCTATGTAAGCATGATCTTGGACATCTAGCCTCCAGAGAATAACACCTGCCGTTGAAGCCACCCTGTCTGGAAGGTTCACAGAGGTATTGTGTAGCTTCAAATATGTGAGCATTTTCCAAGCCACCCAATTCTAAGGCACGATTTTCAGCTCCTACCGTGGCAAGGGGAGCGGTGGGTGGTTTTGCTGGGCGCTGTGACATCCCAGCCACGGCCCTTTGCGTGCTCTCTGCTGAGGCCGTCACTTGTGGCCCTGCACCTAGGTCATGGCCTGTCCCAGAGGCAGGCTAGGGGACCCTGGGCTGCCCACAGTTCCCCAGACAAATGGGAAAGGGGCAGGGCTGGGAAAGCCACCGAGGCGGACACTTACCTGTCCCCAGACCAGCTCCCCAGCACCAACAAACAGGCACCAGAGCCACTGTTCCGTAGACAGCGGCGAGCAGCTGAAGGGCTTTCCGCCGAACTGCACGATGACAATCTGTGGAAGAGGGGTGGGCGGGAGGCGCGTCCAGCCAGCTCCTCTAGCCCTCGGGGCTCCCCCTGTCCTGTGGGCCCAGCTCAGGGAGTCAGAAGGCTTGTTGCTTCACCCAGGTAGACAGGCAGCTCCTGGGAGCCTTCTTTTCTCTGGTCTCCTTCCCTTCATCCCCACCTCAGCCAGTGCCTAAAGAAGCTTCCCAGACCGGCTGACCACAGGCCGTGGGTGCTGTGCCGGACGGGCACGTGGCCTCGCTTGGTGTAAGGTGCCCACTGACCCAGGCGCCCCGGACTGTCCCTTTTCCAGCCTTCGGGTGAGGCTCGGTCACGTTAGCCATGTTCCTGGCTTCTGTGAAGGTGGTGCTTGAACGTGCGTACGCCAGACACTCCGATTGGCCTCCCGCAGCCTCAGGGCCCCTCCATGGGAGGAGTCCTCTTCCAGGGATGAGCTTTTCAACTACAGACCAACTGGTCCCAAGCCCACACTCCAACTCTCTCTGTTCCTGGGCTCTCACCCTCCAGGCCACTGTCCCCCTCCCTAACCACCCAGGGCTGGGTCCCAGACCACAAGGTGGACAGCCCTACACCCCAGAGCCTGGGAATTATTCACACCATCAAGTGCTCAGCCTGCCCCTCCCGCCTCAGCTCCTGCTCTGGGTTCCTCGCTCTCCTTCTGCCTGCCGACCAGCCCGGGTGCTTCCCCAGGTGGTCCCCGTGCCACGGCTGGCCCCCCTCTGAGAACTGCGAGAAACCAACTATCCTGGCCTGTTGGCCTCGCTCTACCTCACATTTTCTATCAACACGCCCTAGTTTTGAACACTCAGCGCCTCCTGGAGTTAAGGTGGCCTCCCGCCAAGGAATCGAGTTCAAGAAGTGGGAGTGGCAGACCTGGAGGGGCCTGCAAGAGTGGAGCCGCCCCTCCTACCTGGATGGCAAAGGTGCCCAGCACGATGGTGCAGAAGATGGGGTTGCCGAAGATGCCGTGGAAGACGTTGCGCTCGCCGTGGATCTTGCGGGCGTTGATCTCGTTGAAGAGCTGCATCATGACGAAGGTGTTGAAGATGATGGTGTAGTGCTCGGAGGGCGGCGAGTGCAGGGGCGCGTTCCTCCCGCTGTCAATGTCGAAGAAGAGCTCCCCTGCAAGCCCAGGGCCGCGTGAGGGGAGCCGGGCCCAGGTGGGCGCGTCACCACCGGGCGACATGGCTGGAAGTCATGAGCCCCCCAGCCCCCAGGCTAAGCAACGGGAGCTCACAGCCAAGGCCGCGTCCAGACCAGGGGGGTCTGGCACTGAAACCCCAGGACAGGGGTGAAGACATTAAGACCCATGTGCACACTGGCTCGAGCTGGGGAAGGAACGGGAGCTGCAAGGCTCAGGGCAGGCCCGGCCCTCCTCTGTGCCGCCCTGCCTCTGGAACGGCTCTCGGGTCAGCCATGACCAGCTTCTGCTCCCGAGATAGCAGAGAAAGGCCCCATGAGAGGACCCCCAGGTGCTGCCGTTTGGGTGCCCTCACGTGGTGACTCTTGCCCCTTGGCCACCGCCATGCCTGCACTGAACTTTGAGTCTACTCCCAGGAACATGTGCTGAGAGCCAAGCCACCACGTGGTCAGGGGTCATCAGACCCGTGGAGGGCCTCTGACGTCAGGAAGAGACAAAGCGACAAACCCGCCCCCATGTAGATAAAGGAATCTCCTAAAAGGAGCCGATGCCATACAGAGAACAAAACTCCCAGGATGGCAGGGAGGTGAGGGCCGAGGGGTCCTCACCGGAAATCGGGTCCCCAGGTGCCCGTCTGTCCCTGCCACTGCCGGACAGCGCCGGGGCCTGCGGGGCTGGCCACAGCACAGGGTGCCCTGGGCCAACCTACCGACGAACAGCAGCGTGAAGATGGTGGTGAGCTGGTAGACGGCGTGGCCCAGAATGTTCTTCATCATGGTCCGCGAGATCAGGGGCTTGTCCCGGCCATACGGCTTCCGCAGCAGCAGCGACTCAGTGGGCGGCTCCGTTGCCAGGGCCAGAGAGGCGAATGTGTCCATGATCAAGTTCACCCACAACATCTGCACGGCTTTGAGAGGAGAGTCCTGTGGAGAGGAGCCAGTTACCCCAACATGGGCCTGGAAACCCCACCGGCCCCCCACTCCTGGGAAGAGACTCAGCTTGGGGTCAGCGTCACTGGAATTGAATTCAAGCGAAAATGCAACAAATCCAACCTTCCCGTAAAAACGCGACATCTCCATCCCTATGTTTTCTTAAAGTTAGCAGAGAGTTTTCGCTGGGCTTTCAGATTCCTGCTCTTAAAATGTTGTCAGTCTCCCTTCTTCTCTCACCTGCTGGCAGTGATCTAGAAGGTGTGGTCCAAACTGTTAGCGGGAGGCTGCCACGCCCTGTCACTTGCCCCAGACCATAAAAGAGCCCGACGGATGCATTCCTGCACCCAAGGGCCAGGAAGAGGTAGAAACTGCACTGGACCTTCCTTCCCATCGCCTCTGACTTGTTGGTTAAAAATGAGCCTCACAGAAGACAGACACCAGGGACCATATCCTGTAGGATTCCATTCCTGTGAAACTTCTGGAACTGACAGACCCATGGAAACAGAAAGCGAATGGGTGGATGCCAGGGCTGGGGGAGAGGAGAGTGGGGGAGTGGCTGCCTAGTGGGTACAGGGGTGATGAAAAAGTTCCGGACTGAGGTATAGGTGACGGTCGCACAAGATGCGCAAATGCATCGAAAACCACGGGTTGGTACACTTTGGTTCAAATGGCTATTACGGTACAGTTTATGTTATGCGGATTTTATCTCAATTCAAAAATACCTTTGAAAGGGAGACAAATTCTGGACACTCACTAATGGGGAGGAGAATTGGAGAACTGAAAAAGGAAAAGAGGCTCCTGCAAAGGTTAACCACGGAGTTCCCAGCAGACCCAGGACAAGCGCAAACGCAGGTCCACCAAGACTTGCACACGCACGTCCACAGCGGCCACGGGTGGAAACAACCCAAATGCCCATTGATGGAGGGATGCAGAAACACAAGGTGCTCGCTCCATACGATGGAACGTCAGTCCGCCATCAAGAGGAATGAAGTACCTGCTACAACATGGACGGACCTCGAGAACACTGCGCTAAGTGAAGGAGCCAGACACAAACAACCACCTATGATTTGGTTCCGTGTAGCTGAAATGTCCAGAATAGGTAAGTCTGTAGAGACAGAAAGCAGGTGAGCGGGTGCCGGGGGCTGGTGGAGGGCGAGTGGGGAGGGACTGCTCATGGGGATGGCGCTTCCTCTTGGGGTGATGAAAACATGACGGAACTACATAGAGGTGATGATGGTGCAACACTGTGATGTACTTAAAAGTCACTGAATTGTATACTCTCGAACGGTGAAGTTTTTGGTGGGTAAATTCTATCTCAACCAAAAAAGTCTGCAACAAAAAAAAACCCTGGCTCCCGCCACTGGGTCCTCAGGTAGGGGCTCTTCAGCCCTCACCCTGCTGGGGGCGGGGTCCCCTGGGCTTGCTCTGCACACTGGGGTCCAGGTGCACCGGGCGGGAGGAGCCCGGCCATGGGAGGGAGAGCCCGGGGTCTTCCTTGGGCCCCGGTGGCCCCCAGTGCCCACCTGAGTGATGCAGGCACCCGTGAAAGCCACAATCACGGCCACCACATTGACCGTCAGCTGGAACTGCAGGAACTTGGAGATGCTGTCGTAGACATTGCGGCCCCACATGACGGCCTTGACGATGCTGGTGAAGTTGTCGTCCGTCAGGATGATGTCCGAGGCTTCCTTTGCCACGTCAGTCCCCGCGATGCCCTGGGGGACACACACACCGTGTCCGCGGGGCCCCTTCCCTAGCCCCCCTCACCCACTCCAAACGTGTCCTTGTACTAGAGAGGTTTTGCTCACAAACGAAGAGGGCGCCACCGCTGCAGCAGCCAGCAACAGGGCAGAGCTTGCAGAGGCCCAGGTGGCCAAGATGTGAGAGAAAGAAACTTCTGGCACTCTGCAACTTGCCTCAACGCTAGCTCCCACGCTGTTGCACAAAGCTTACGTCCTCCATCACAAGGCCCCACCTGGCGTGGTGAGCCAGGCTGACAGCGGGTGGCTTACCATGGCGAAGCCCACGTCCGCCTTCTTGAGGGCTGGCCCATCGTTGGTGCCGTCCCCGGTCACGGCCACCACCTGCCGCTGCTCGCCGGTGTTGCTATCGATGATCCCTGGAACACAGATCAGGGCAGGTCTGGTGCCATCTGTGGCCCCGGGTGACCAGCCCGGGGGCGGCGGGGGTGGGGGGGCCAGTAGGCCATCCTTGGGACCAAGTCCTGTGCCTTCACTGGCAGTCCCATCCCCCTTCTCCCACCCTGGCCCATCACCCAGTGCGATGATACAGGGTGGTGGGATTTCGTAGAAGGCAGGGGCTCGGCACTGGGCAACCTGGAGAAATGTCTCCCTCTCCTGGGCCCCAGTTTCCCCATCTGCTATGAAGAGAGCTGGTCTCTACTGGCGTCTTCCATTGATACTGTGAGCGCAGAGAAGTGGAGGCTCGAGCTCTGGCAGGTCAGCCCTTTGAGGGAGTCTCCATTATTATCCCCATTTTCCCGATGAGGTTCAGGGAGGGCCAGTGACTTCCTCTGAGACACAAAGTCTCCAGCAGCAATGGGTCCAGAGCTGAGTACCCTGAGACCCAACTGGAAGCTCAGCTTTGGGCGTCTGGGAGCAGACGACCACCCGAGGGGTGATGGCCATACCCAGCCTGCGTCCCGCCACCCGGGGCCGGGGCAGGGCAGGGTGAGGAGTGAGCCCACTCCATTACCTTTAACCAGAGTGTGCTTGTCGGTGGGAGACGATCGGGCAAGGACCCTCAGCTTGGGCCACACCTTGTCCAGACGCTCCTGTTCTATCTGGGAGGGAAAAGCACACAGACGCTGCAGAGCCTCGGTGGCAGGGCAGGCAGTCAGGGCTGAACGGAGGGGGCGGCGGTGGAGAAAGTGTCAGAACCGTGGACTCGAGGGAGGGCTGACGGGCCGGGAACTACCTCGCCTTTCTCGTTTCGGATCCGCCGGTTGAACTCCTTCCCCTCCAGGCACAGGAAGTCCTCCCCGGGCTGGATGATGCCGCACTTGGCTGCAATGGCGCGGGCCGTGTTGATGTTGTCCCCAGTCACCATGCGGACTGTAATGCCAGCGCGCTGGCATTTACGGATAGCTTCAGGGACCTGGAAGGGACAAGATGGCTGGAGCCCAGACCCGCTCCTCCATCCAGATCTGGAGGAGGCGGGAGAGACGGCCTGTCAGCTCTGCCCCGGCTGGGAGCCTGGCCCGCAGGGAGCAGGGTGCCCCCAAGCCCAGGTGCCTCCTTCCCTGTGCCGGCCCCGGGGACTACCGACGACTCAGAACCAGGCCCTGACACCAAGAGCAAGGCTGGGAGAAGCCACTGGAACGCTGTCAAGGGGCACCATCGGAGCCGTGTGCAGCAAGGTGACCGGAGAAATCACCCAGCTCTTTCAACCTCAGTTCCCACTGGGGAAACGGAGACCCAGAGCAGCCGAGCCAGGACCAGTCCCATTAGCAGGCCAGCTGGCAGGGGCCGTGCCAGTGAGCTCCGGAAGGACAAGAAAGGAACCTCTGGCCCCAGCTGCCCCGCCAGCTGGCAGGACCCACCTCGGGTTGGACCCTCTCGGGCCCTGACTCAAGGCAGGCTCTGGCCTCGTCGGCCGAGCTCTGGGAAGCTCTCACGTGTTTCCCCGCCACTTTTTTTTTAAAAAAAATAATATAAAACCTAAGACATTTAGAGCCGTAGGCTTGACATGACAAGGCATTCTCACTGCTCATTAGAGGAAATGGGACATTGCTCTGGTTCCTTAGTACCTCTCCATTTTCCAAACGTAAGATTAGATTCCGGAAAAGGGAGAAGAACAAGACATCCCTCCGGTGCTGAAGGGAACGGAGGCCAGCCGGGAGGGGGTGGCATTGTGGAGCGGAGGGGCCAGGAGGGGACAGGAGGGCAAGGAGACGCGGCGGGGCCAGGGGTGCGGCCCGGGGACACCCGGCTCCCTGCTGAGTCCGCTGGGCCCGGCGCACCCCACTGTGGGCTCCCGGTGGGCACCGCCGGGCTGAGCCCCTGGAACCGTGTGAGCACGACAGAGAGCACGGGAGCACGTGGTGTCCCGGGGGCGGCCTGGTGGCCAGGCCGGGGGGTCAGGGCAGCTGGGAGACCCCAGGGGAGGTGGGCAGCAGGCGGGGCCAGGTCGGCTGCAGGGGACCACTGGCCCGGGAGGTCCGGGCACGCTGGTGGCCCCCGAAGCCAGGGTGTGGAGGCCGTGATCTCAGGCAGGGAGAGAGTAGGAAGAGGAGGGGTACCCGGGGCCCAGCCAGAGGGGCTCCCACTTCAGGGCTGGGACAGAGTGACCTTACGATCCCTGCAGCAAATATGGCCAGGCGGCCTAGAAGGCCCAGCCCCGGGAAAGGGGCTTGCATCCCACACCCCCAATAACGTGTCTCTTCACTCAGCCTCAGGGACGCTTTCTGCTCTTTGGGGACCCTTGAGAGCTAGAGGATGAGCTGCGGGGAGATACCTCCCTTTCCAACAAGCTCCCCCCACCACCTCTGACGCGCCTGGGAGGAGCAGCCCCTCTGCTGCCACCAAGTGGCCGTGACGAGCCTGAGCCCCGGGAGCCCCAGATCCAGCCTCTGCTGGCCTCCTGTGTGGGCTCAGCCCAGGCCGGCTCGTCTCTGGTCTGAAAGGCCCTTGGCCTCAAGCCAGGTGGCAGGAAGCTCCCTCCGTCTGCAGGCGCCCTCTCCCTCATCAGGTGACTGTCCTTCCTCGCCTGCCTCCCACTGGGCCCAGCCGTGGTCCTGACCTGATGGCTGAGGCCTGACAGCACAGCAGGCAGCCAGGTGTCTGCAGGAGCCCCCAGGCCCCTCTGGCATAAGTACAGCCTGCCTACAGGGTCCACGCAGCTCCCCAGGGCAGAGACACCCCCCTGCCAGGCCCTCCACAGGCTGTAGCCGTCCCGGGCCCCCAGGCATCCCAGCAAGTTGAACAGCACCCTATCGGCCTTCCCGCCTGCCGTCAGCACCTGGGGCTCCCCTGGGCCCTCGGGGCACCCTCCTTGGCCACTGCGCGGATGGCTGGTCCCCCTGGGCTTCTGCCTGGCTTCCCCACCTGCTGCCCAGCCTCTCACTCAGCCACTCTCCAGCCAGAGAGGAGCGATCCTGTCCCCTGGGCCCTTTTACCAAGGCCGCTTCTGGATCTTAAACGAGCTGCCCATCGCCTGGCCTTGGCGGCTCTCTCACCCTGTGCTTCTACCCGCCGGGGCAGCCACTGAGGCTGAGCCTTCAGGGTGACCTTCAGGGAACTTTTATCCATGTTTTCTCTAAGATGAAAACATATAAAAACAATAATATCCCTCTCTGAGAAGAGCACTGACCGGGGGAAGGGCTGGGCCTCACCCCACCTATGTGCAGCCCTTCTGGACTGTTCCATCTAGCCCCCACGTCCAGCCTCCAGTCTAGCTCATTGGCGCTTCTGTAAATGAGCCGCCGTGGGCCAGAAGAGGGCCTCTGCAGCTCTGTCTTGGAGATCTACAAATACGTCTCAGGCCTCCAACCTTACATCGGTGACTAGAGCTTCAGTTTGCAACAAATATTTATGCCGGAACTTAGGGGAAGCTTGTAGGGCTCCTTGGCCCAGGGGATCAGGCAAGAAGGGCTCCCCGTGCCGTGCGGCTGCCAGCCGCTTCACACCTCACACCCCTCCATCCGGGCAAAGGGCGGAGGTGGAAGGGCTGGGCGGGTTTGTTATGATGCTGTAGAAATGGCCTTGGCCAGGGCCCTGGGGGTCCGTGAATGTCGCCTTCCCGGGTCTGTGAGACATTCCAACAGGAGCTCTGGCTTTCCGGCAGCTTCATTCAGCCCCAGTTATCTGGATGGAAAAGTCTAGAGCTGCTACTGTCGACACCTCCCAAGGAGTAAGGAGAGAACAACCATCACCCTGGAGCGGCCACCTGGGGGCCGGTGGTGGCAAATGGCTCTGTTCAGATGGAGAGGCCATCGGGTCTATGCAAGGGCCACATGGCTTTAGGACTCGGCTCGCCGTATGGACACAGCCTTCCTCTGCGCCTCAGTTTCTCCTTGGTCCGGCGAAGGGAAAGGCCCAGTCCCTGTGTCCCTGGAGGTAGCCCTGCCACCCTCAGCGGCATCCCGTGCCCCTGCTCTCCAGGCAGCTCCTCTCCCCACCCGCCTTCTCTGGGCCCATTCCTTGGCTCTAAGTCTCTCTCCTTGCCTCTGCCACCACCCGCTTCCTCCTGGGGCCGACTCCGCGTGCCCCTTCTCTGCACACAATGGTCCCTATCTCCTTGGAATTCGGGGATGTGCTGTCGCTGATGACCCCTGACTTCTGAATGGAGGGTCTGTGGTGCCTGGTCCAGTACGTGAATGCCTGTCTCCCGAGGGAGAGCTGAGGGCAGCCCGTGCACACACGTTTTCAGGCTAATTGGCAGGATCAAGGTGCCCGTGCTTCTGACACGAGGTGGGCGCCACTGGAGAGGCCCTGGGAGAGAGAGGATCCTTCCCTGCCTCACAGCCTGCACCCCCCGTGCCTTGCACACTGTCTCTGGGGGCTGGTGCCCTGCAGCTGCCGCCAGCACCCTGCTCCAGGGCCAGCCTGGCAGGCTGTCTCCCTCGGGGGTCTTGCATCTTGAAGGACCAGCACCGCCTCCATTGCTCTTCCTCTCTGCACCCTGAGCAACCTCTGCCCTGTCGCCCCGTTCCCCGTTCAGCAGAGCTCTGGGTGAAGCTGTGTCCACACGCTGGCCGCCCTGCTCAGCCACACGCCCCTCACAGTTTCCCCTCCCCGCCCGGCCCCTTCCTTGGAGTCTCCTTCGCAGGCTCCTCCCACCTGTGCTCCGATGCACCCACGACCATCACTCATGAAAAGACGCTCCTGGAGAGTGTCTCTCTGGCCAGGACCTAACCACGTGACATCTCCGTGGGGATGTCCCGAACCTCACTCGGCCCCAACCAAACCCTCGACTGAGAACTGCCTTCCCCTCCCCCAGCCCCCCAAACACCATCTACCCAGTTCTCGGAACCAGAGCCCTGGGAGTTGTCCCCGGCTCCTGCGTCTCCCTCACCAGCCCCTCTGGTCCATCAGTCCTGCGGGCGTTGGCAGCCGTCGAGGTTCTAACTGCCGCCCTCTCTTACCTGGCGGAGGCCAAGCAGGAGGGGGCCTTCCAGACGGCAGGACCGAGCCTCCTGAAGGGTGCAAGGGCAAGAGGACGAGGGTGGGGGTCCAGTGTGCCGGGGAAGGTCTGATCTGGGGCATGTTGGCCATGCCCCTGGAGGACCCCGAGGCTCTGCCATCGCCCACCCTCCCCAATTGGTCCAACTCTGGCGGGCTGCCATTTGTTCTGCCTATAAAGTCCGGCAGGGAGTGGCGTGACGGCCAGGAGGGCGGGAGAAAGGGGCAGTTCCCTCCTTGCATTTACGTCCAAAGGCCTCACCACCGAGGCCAGACGCGAAGAAGGGTGGCCCCTCCACCCATCCCGACAAGCGGGAAGCTCACAGAGGGGCTCTGGCTACCTCGGGCCGCACGGGGTCCTCGATGCCCACAACGGCTATGCAGGTGAGGTCGCCCACGACCTCGTTCTCGTTGTCCCAGTCGGGCTCCTGGGCAGCGGAGAAGTCCCGGTAGGCGATGCAGATGGTGCGGAGCCCATCGCAGGCCATCGGCTCGATGATCTTCTGCACCATGTCGTCCCGGTCCCGAGGGCGAAAGCTGCGCAGCTCCCCATTGCTGTTTAAGATGTTGGTGCACCTGGGGCGGACAGAACAAGAGGAGCCCTCTATGTGATGCAGTAGAGGGCTTCTCCCAGAAGGGGGCGCTGTGCTTGTGCGCGGCCTAACAGTGTGCCCCTCCACGTTCTGCCCAGAACCTCAGAATGTGACCTTATTTGGAAAGAGGGTTGTCGCAAAGTTAAATGAGGTCACAGTGGAGGAGCGTGGGCCTTCAGTCCAATGCCTGCTGTCCTTATAAAAAGAGAAGCGGGGGCTTCCCTGGTGGCGCAGTGGTTGGGAGTCCGCCGGCCGATGCGGGGGACACGGGTTCGTGCCCCGGTCTGGGAGGATCCCCCGTGCCGCGGAGCGGCTGGGCCCGTGAGCCATGGCCGCTGAGCCTGCGCGTCCGGAGCCTGTGCTCCGCAACGGGAGAGGCCACAGCGGTGAGAGGCCCGCATACCACAAAAAAAAAAAAAAAAAAAAAAAAAGAGAAGTGGACACGTCGAGACACAGACACAGGGACAAGGCTGTGTGACGATGGCGGCAGAGATTGGAGAGGTGCAGCTACAAACCGAGGGAGGCCAAGGGCATCTGGGACAGACAAGGGAGGATCCTCCCTTGGAGGCCTTAGGGGGAGGGCGACCCCACCCACGCCATGATTGAGGACTTCTGGCCTCCAGCACTGGGAGAAAATAGGTCTTTGTTGTTTGAAGCCCCCAGGATGATGGTACTTTGTTCCCACAGCTCCGCACAGACTCGACGGGAGTTGGGGGGCTGTCACTCTTGCCCCGTTGCGCTTTAGGGAGAGAGGTGGGACATCGGCAAAAACCGAATGCCACGGAGCAGGGCCACGACAAGGCAGCGACCACAGAAGGGCTGGGCTGGGGAGGGCTGGCAGGATTCAGGTGCAGAAAACGAAGGAGCAGAGGAAACACGGGCCCCAGAGGCTGGCACGGCAGACGGACAAATGGGGGCCCCGAGCAGACTGGTGAGGAAGGAAAGAAAGAAGCCGGCTGTGGAGGCCACGGGAGGAGCCCAGAGGTCCTGCTCGGGACTCTGTCCTGAAGGCCCCAGAAAGCCGGGGGTGAGCGCGGCAGCGCAATCAGGCCAGGTCTTAGAAGGGTGCGTGGGCGCTGCAGGGGCCAAGGCCGAGGGGAGGTGTGAACGCTGAGCGGGTGCGGGGCATGGCGCACTCGGAGGCAGAGCTGTGTGCCGCCCACCTCAGTTTCCCTAACAGCTCTGTTGAGATACAATTCACACAGCACACGACTCACCCGCTTAAAATGTCCCATGCAATGGCTTTTAGTATATCCACAGTTGTGCTACCATCACCACAGTCAACCCGAGAACATTTTCCCCACCTCTAAGAGGAGCCCCGCACAAGCGACAGAAGAGAAAAAGAGATAAGCTGGACTTCACAACTGAAAGACATCTGCGCATCCAAGGGCAAATCAAGGCAGTGAGCAAAAATCTATCAAAGAATTCACATCCAAGATGGGCATGGGCTGGAATAGATATTCCTCCAGAGAAGACGAACAAATGGCCAATAAGCACATGAGAAGGTGCCAGTATCACTGGTTATCAGCAAGGTGCAGATCAAAGCCACCATGAGATCCCGATGGCTGTAACAACAGCAGCAGCGACAATAATCGGGTAATAACACGTCGGTGAGGATGAGAAGCTGGAACCCTCATGCACTGCTGATGGGGAAGTGAAGTGGGGCAGCCCCTGTGGAAAACAGTTTGGCGTTTTGTCAAAAAACGAAACATGGGATACACCCAGGAGAATTGAAAACACGCGTTCAAGCAGAAGCTCGTACATGACCACTCAAAGCAGCGTGATTCACAGTCGCCGAAGGCGAAAACAACCCAACTGTCTGTCGATGGATGACTGGATAAGCAGAACGTGGTCTACCTGAGCGATGGAGTATTATCCAGCCATCGAAAGGAATGAAGCCCTCGGATGAACCTTCAAAACACTATGGCGAGTGAAAGAAGCCAGGTGCAAAAGGCCACATATACTGTATGATTCCATTTCTGTGAAATGTCCAGAACAGGTAAATCCACAGAGACAGAAAGCTGATGAGTGGCGGCCGGGAGCTGCGGGAGGGGGATGGGAGCGCTTGTGTGACGGGCACAGGGTCTCCTTTGGGGTGATGAACTTGCTCTGGGATCGGGTGGCGGTGATGGCGCACCTAATGCCACTCAACTGTCCACTTTAAAGGGCCAATTCCATGCTATGTCTACTTTCCCGCAATAATACAACCAGAAATGCCATACGCTTTAGCCAGCCCCAGCCCCAGGCTGGGTCCTGCTGCTCGCTCACTTTTTCAGCAGGATCTCCGAGGCGCCCTTGCTGAAGAGGCGGAAACCGCTGTCGGGCATGCGTATGACTGTGCTCATGGACTTGCGGACCGAGTTGAAGGTGTACACTTTGTAAAGCTTATCTTCAGGAATCTGCTCCCGCACGGGCTGGAAGTCCTGCTTCAGGTCCAGGACGAAGCCCAACAGAGCGCACTCCGTCTTGTTGCCCACTTGGCGCGGGAGGGCGCCTTCCTTCTCTGGAGGCTGCGAGGTGAGGAGAACCAGCATGGCCCTGGAGGCCCAAGGCCACCCTCCTTACCGTCCCCAGGCGCAGGCCAGCCTCGGCCGCCACGTCTTTCAGGTGTGGTGGCAGGGAGCTAAGGAGGGCCTCCAGTACGGACTAGATGGGCAGGTTTTCCACGACTCACTGGGCTGGGAAGGGCTTCCAGAACCTGCAGGCCCCGCCCAGTGTCCAGGGACGAGGAGGGAGACCAGCACCCCAGAAGCGATCGTGGCTCTTGGCTCAAAAGTTCTTAAGAGAGCCTAGCAAGCCCCTGGTGACGCCCACGCCATAGCCGGGCCAGGTTCCCTCCCCTCATCCTACCCCCGCCTCGGCCCGCCCTTGCTCCCAGCTCACTAGTATTTTGGTGGTGTAGGCACTGTTGATGGAGATGGCGTGGACCAGGAGGTCGAGGATCTTGGGGGTCAGGGCGCTGGGGGCCGGAACCTCTTTATAGTGGGTGTCCCCGAGGTAGGACTGCACCACGGTCATGCGGTTGGTGGTGAGCGTGCCTGTCTTGTCTGAGCAGATGGCCGTGGCATTGCCCATGGTCTCACAGGCGTCCAGGTGGCGGACCAGGTTGTTGTCCCTCATCATTTTCTGTAAAGGGCACAGATGGAGGCTTGGGTAGCCAGCTGTCCTCGCGGGGTGGGGGAGCACAACGGCATGTGGGATTCTGCTCCGCCCACCAGCTTTCCTCGCGGCACTAACAGCCCGGGACCTCGGGCGGCAGGTGCACAGCTCAGATGGCAGTGGGGTGGTGGTCAAACCGAGGCAGCGGGCCTGTGAGACGTAAGGACTCTCATCAGACAGGCCGAGCAGTCGACTCTGGGTGGCCACTCTCCCTGCTGACAGGGACAGCTGTAGGGACAGCTGGAGCCTCCCTGCTGCCCAGAGCCCCCTCTCGGGTCACTTGCAGGCCCTGTGGCTCCCCTGCCCACCCCGATCTCTGCCCTGCCCACTGTCTCCCAGGGCCCCCCTATCCCCCTGCCCCCACCTCGACTCCCTGGCCCCTCGGCGACCCTGCCCACATCCTGCAGATGCTAGCTCGTCACACAGCCCTGCCCAGGGAGCCAGGTAGGCAAGGATGTGCAAGTCCAGCTCCGCGTCCCTGCTTGGGTCTGTACCCTGGGATCGCGGAATTCTTATTTGTGTCATGTTTATTTTATTACCTTGACAGAGTAAGCTAAGGAGATGGTGACAGCAAGAGGCAGGCCCTCTGGGACAGCCACAACCAGCACAGTGACACCGATAATGAAGAACTTGACGAAGTACTGCACGTAGACAGGTGTGCACTCTGCCAGCCACGCCCGGCCATCCACCACGAAGGTCTCGATCACAAAGTAGAGGGCCAGGATGATGACGGTGACGGCGGACATCACCAGCCCTGCCCAGCCACATCAGAGGCCACGGAGCGTGGAGGCGGGAAGGGTGGCCGGCAGGGGTGAGGGAGGGGGAGACAGCAAGAGGGAAGAGCTAAGGGGCGCTGCGGCCACATTCCCTTGACCCCGAGTCGGGGGAGGCGCTCCTTGTCTCTGGCCTTACGGAGCTTTGCAGTCCACGCTCGCCAGAGGGGGCGGAACCAGGCCCTGAAGGCCATCACCTGCTCCTAGCCCGTGCCCTTGCTGCCTGGCCCACACCGCACGTCACATCCCTTTTCCACTTGTTCTCCTTGGTCCGGCCTCGAGTCCGGGAGCCCAGTGTCCGCCCCTGCCCGTTGGTGGCCCCTGGCCGCCCCCTCGGCTGCCCCCACCTGCTTTCCCGATCTGCACAGCCAGTTTGGTGAGCTTTCCCTGAAGGACCGACTTCTCCTTCTTGGGCACGTTGGCTTTCTTCTTTTCCCGCTCCTCCGTCTCCCCACCTTCTGCGCTCTTCAGGGGCTGCATCTCCATGGCAACTGCCCCATCCTGCTTCTTAGCTGCCCACAGAAGAAACCCGCAGCCAAGGTTAGGGTCTGGCCGCTGGGGTGACGGCTACAAGGGGCTTTCACGGAGAAAGATATGCCACACCATCCGAGAGGAAACAGGGGCCTCTGTCCTCTCCCTCCTCTCTCATCAGCCCAGGCCCTCCTGAGGTGGGCAGTGGCTCCAGCGCTGTCCTGGGCAGGACAGAGATGCTTCTCTTGGGGCCTCGCAGGGGAAGGGAGGACAGACACAAGCACTTGGGCACACAGACAGCGTGGCCAGTCCTGTAACGCCCCAAATCTCAATACCTGAAAGCAGAGGCCTGGGGCCCACGGAATGTTCCAGAACCCAGAGCTGACTCTTGCCCACTGCTGTCTTAGCCATGTTCCCACTCCCCTCAGGGAGGCCCAGGAATCCCCGCTCAGGCTGTCTCTCCTGCCAGCCCTCAGGTGGACACCCCTCCGGTGGATGCCTGGACTTCCACCGGGGCCCCAGCTCAGCACGTGGGCAGTCCTCAGCCCATGCCCCGGCTGCTGGCGGGCAAGCCTTGCACCTTTCTCTCGCCATGGGGCCTTCCCTCCTCTCCCCTAGATGCCTCTCCATCTCCTCTCTGGAACCGGCAGCCCTCTCGCAGCCCCCTTGGTGGACCCTAACGTGGTGGTGCTGTGTCCCCTGCCCCACACCCGCCTCTGGCCCGTCCACCGCCTCACACGCCACCCCGTGTAATCTCACCACCCGCAGGGGGCACCCAACCCTGCCACTCGTCCTTGTCCCCCCACCCAGTGGGGCTCTCAGCAGGCTCTCAGCGCCTCTGCATGCCTCCTGCCACCATGCAGTGTCAGCCGCTCCCTCTTTCTCTGTCTCCCCGCCCATCCCTTCTCCCCTTGGCTGCCTGAGACCACTCACCGGTGGCCCCTTCTCTCCATGGCCTCGGGCCACAGCCTCAGCGACACTCAAGGTCCCACCCCACTGGGCCACTCTAGCCTCTACCCCACTGACTGCCACTCCCTGCCCCTGCCCGGGTCCCTGGCCATTGGACTGTCCTCCTGTCCCAAATGCCATCCCAACCCCAGCCGGCCTCTGAACTCCAGTCGTTTGTCTGCGTTCCTGGGTCCCACACTGCACTTGAGTATTGCCCCTGGATTCACGTCTGTGGATCGTGACCTTCCTGAGGGCCAGGACCGTACTTTATCCATCTTTGGATTCCCAGCACCTTCAACCCTTCACCCTGGCTACAGAGTATCGGCACCCGCCAGGCATTCTGGCTGAAAGGGGCGCAGGCCTCGAAGGCTCAGCAGAAAGGCAGCTGAACCAGGAAAGCCACAGGCCCGATTAAGTCTTGGGTGAGTCGCCCCTCTGGAGCCTGTTTCCTCAGCAGGGTGCTGGCTCACGGGCCATATTTGCGCACTTCCGGTGGGGTCTGCAACCGAGGCGGGCGGCCCCCCACCCTGCGCCGCACCCTCTGCCACCCATCCTGAGCGCGGGGCGCGCGTTACCTTTGGTCTGGCTACTCTCCATCGCCCCATCCTGCTGCTTGCCTACAACGGGAGAGGAACGACAGACACGGAGACTTGAGAACACCCATGGGGCCTTGGCACACACACGCGCACACAGGACAGCGGGGCACAGACAGTGCAGCCAGTGAGTGCGGTGAGGGGGGCGGGCGGGGGAAGAGGGCCTGCTCTCCAGCCCTCCAGAGAAGCCGCGGGCCAGCCCTGGACAGACCCTGGCTCACGCATGGTCGGCAGTGGGAGGTTTCTGGAAGGGCCGGCACCACGGGTAATGGGGGCTGCCAGGTGTCAGGTCCCAGCTCTGCTGCCTCAAACAGGGCCCCCCAGTCGGGATGGGTGCTCCCCCCAGAACCAGTGCGAGGGGGTTGACCTAGATGGTTCCTAAGTCCTGGTGGCCTAGAGATCAGCTTTCTGTGCAGCATGGCCAGCAGTCAAGTCCGTGGGCGCTTTAGAGGATAAAGGAGCGAGACGGCTAGCCTCAGGGCACCCGCAGCGCTGGAGGGGGCGGCAGGGGCACCGGCCGGGCTGGGCCCCACTTGGAGCTGTGCGGGCGCGCCTTCACAGACGTGCTCTGCCACCATAAAGCCCACAGCTGGGTGCTAGGGACTGGGGCGGTGACCAGCTTCCCCAGGCCAAGGTAAACAGTGCTGGCTGTGCCTCTGGTTTCTGAGGCCGGCAAGGACTGCAACTCTGGGAGGGCCCAGGAGAGCCGGCAGGTGACGGGCTCTGAGCTGGGGGTCGGGCTCCGCCCCCCAGCTCCACCTGCCTCACCTGCCCCAGGGCAGCAGCCGGGAGAGCTCTCTGCAGGCCACACACACACTGCCCTGGATCCAGAGACGACCAGCCTGGGACAGGAAGGGCTAGTGGGCTGGCTTGTCAGCCACGACCCAACAGCTCATGTCACTGGGGACCCAGGGACACAGACCGGAGGCCAGGTGGCTCCCAGGCAGTGGGGTCTGGTCTGGGGGTGTCAGTTGGGCCCTGTGGGGCATTCATAGGTGAAGGAGATTTCTGGGGCGGGGCAGGGGAGACACCTGTAGACACACGGTGGGTGACAATGCAGCGGGCGTGTTGCCCTGGGGCCGTGGCAACTTCTGGAGGAGGGAGGGAGGTTTGAGATGAGCACGGTGGGAAGACGAGGGCCGGGCCTGGCCTGAGAAGGGGCATAGCTGAGGCAGGGGAAGGAGTGGGGAAAGAGGTCAAGGCCGGAAGGCAGGAGACAGGCGGGCGAGCAGCGCCCTTGATGGACAGATCGAGAGGTGGCAGGGGTAGTTGAGGGGGGATGCTGAGGGCGAGATGCCACCTTCCGGTCTCTGCAGCGGCCAGGGCCTTGGCGGAGACGTGGGGGAGGTGAGGGGTCGTGGGTGCCGCTGCCCCCTCCCCGGAGCCTGGCCATCTCTGCCTCCCCTGCAGGGCCCCCCCACGTTCCCCTCGTCCAGGGAGCCAGCTGCTGCTGGTGTCCCCTCTGACTCTCAAGTGGCACAGTAAGCCAGGGAGAGGAACCGGGGCTGGGGGAGAGCCGGCGGGGGCGCCTGGAGGGGTCTTGTCAAGGTCAAAGAGAAGGGGCCTAGGACCGAGTCCTGAAGGACGGTGACATTTAAGGGAACCTAGCGGGAGGGGAAGAGCCTGGGAAGGAATGTGGAAGAGGCGTCCTGCCAAGCAGCCATCAAGGACTCCAGTCCAGCCCAGAGGAGGCCCAGGGCCTGCCTACCCACCCACTTGCCCTCCTGTGGGCCCCAGGGTGCTGACTGTGGCGAGACGCCGGGCTGAGCCCTGCGGGGAGGGGGGCCTGGTGTGGCCAAGGTGGCCGAAGGTCCGCCAGTGCCCATTGGCTGTGAGGGGTGGGCCGGGTGGGCCAGGAGCAGGGAGGAGTCCGGGAAGGGAAGCCAGGCCCAGGCTGCCAGGAGGCGGGGCCCATGGAGGCTTTTAGGCAACAGTGCCTCATCCATTTTTCCTCCCTCACGTGCCCAGGTCTGGGAACACTAGTGCGTCTTTCCTTACGCTGACCTGTCCCCACGTTACTGGGCTGGGCAGACCGATTCCGCCTGCACTGCAGGCCCAGCAGGCTCGTACTTCTAGTGGGCCCAGGTGGCTTCCCTCAGAGGTGGGGTACACACCTAGAGAACGTCATTCCTTACCTGGTTTGATGGCAGGAGTGGCCTGAGGGGAGACCCAGGTCAGAGCAAGGTGAGCAGATGCAGGCCTGAGTCGTGGAAGGGATCGGGGTCCTGACTGGGATGGGGGCGGGGGGGGGGATGCTGGCCGAGCTCTAGAGCTTTGTAAACCCTGTTCTGAGGAGTGGAGGGGGCACCAGCCACGCCAGGGGCTCGGGACGCTGGCAAGAGGAGGCAGCTGGGTAGCCGTGTGCCAGGTAGGCCAGGGTGAATACAGAGCTGGGCCGCCAGAAGACATCTGTCCCTCGACACTGCTTTCCCTTAGGGTGAGGGCCCTGGCCCCATCTCAGCTTCCTCTGGCCCTGGATGTCCTTTGGGGTGTCTAGTCCTTTCTGCTTGGGAGCCCTCCACCTTTGGCTGCATGGCCTGTGTTTCCCTAGCTGCCACGTTGGCCTGGGGCCCTCAGTGCCTCACCATGTGGGCTGACCACCCCCAAGTCCGGGTGGCTGGTCCCTGTCCCTCCAACCCCATTCCTACCCAGGCAGGGCACTCCCCCGACCCTGGCACCCACGCCCCCAAAGCCTCAGGGGAAGAGCCATCCGAGGGAAACTGCCTCACACAA
Source organism: Phocoena phocoena (assembly GCF_963924675.1). Taxonomy (NCBI): domain Eukaryota; kingdom Metazoa; phylum Chordata; class Mammalia; order Artiodactyla; family Phocoenidae; genus Phocoena; species Phocoena phocoena. The sequence continues at coordinate 128,028,414 of NC_089240.1, read as the reverse complement.
AACGGGGGGCCCCCAGCCTGCTGGCTCTGGGGCAAAGACCCCAGAAGAGGGGTCTCCAAAAGGAACCAGGAGACAGGGTATGGCCTCCCACCCCCTGAGGGCTGGTTCTCCCCAGTGCCAGAGCCAGGGCCTGGGCCAGCAAGGGGCCGTCACCAGGCAGGCGCGGAAGAGAGCGCGGCTGCGTACGAGGGCCAGCGGCCTGGCGGCACTGGGAACTGCAGGGTGCTGTTGCCTTACCTTTCTTATCCTTCTTCTCCTCCTCTCCACCAGCCCCAAGCAAGGTAAAGATGATGCCTGTCTGGGAGTTCACACCAACGGCTGTCACCACCATTCTTCCAGAACCTTCCATGACATGAGTGCCTGGCACAGCAACACACAGAGGCTGAGACGGAGATCCGCACCGTTGGATGGGAGGCGTTGTCCTGGGCGTCCCAGGAGCAGGGGCTCCGGTCCCGTTGGGCTCACCTGACAGCAGCATGGGGTCTTTGTCTGCCGACTTGCGCACGTGGTCCGACTCGCCCGTCAGGGAGCTCTCGTCAATCTTGAGGTCATTGCCCTGGATGAGCACGCCATCGGCGGGCAGCAGGTCTCCTAAGGCCGGCCAGGTGGCCAGAACCACAGACCATGCGTCCAGGAGGCCTTCCTCCATGTCGCCTCCCATCTCCCCCAGAGGAGGTCCTGTCGGGTGCGCGGCCCTCCTCCTTTGCTCTGCTTTCTGGGGGTACCCACCCACTCCTAGCCCTGTCATCCGTCTTCCAGGGAGTGGGGCCCACAGGAGCGCCCTGCCGTGCTGGGGAGGCCCTCGACAGGCTGTGGGGACAGCCTGCTCCCGGGGCGCCGAGGCCGCTGACACGCCCCGTCTTTGCTGGGCCTGCTGCCCGAGCTGCCCGCCTGCAGCCTCCCACCCCACGTGCTCCCCGGAGAAGGCCTGCCCCTGACGTGGGAGCTGAGCCCCTCCGCAGCGCGGGTGGCGATGGGCGCGCTCACCATACTTGACCTGGGCGATGTCCCCTACCACCAGCGCAGCCACCGGGACCTGCAGGAGCTGCCCGTTCCGGATGACGGTGAACTTCTGCTCCTGTTCGATGCGGCTCTGCAGGCCCCGGAACTGCTTCTCCTTGCTCCAGTCGTTGAAGGCCGTGACCAAGACCACGCAGATGACAGACAGCAGGATGGCGGCCCCCTCAATCCAGCCCGCCTCGGCCTCCCCTTCGTCTTCTGCCCCAGCCGACACATTCCCGCACGCTGTGCCCGAGGACGGGAGGGAAGGGCAGAGGTGGCAGCGAAGTCCCTCTGCCAGCTCCTTCCTCCCTCCGTCATCTCAGGCTCTATCCCTCCCCTCCTCCTGCCAGCACCTCTGCGCTGCCACCCGCGTCCCGCCCCCGTCCACCAGGTCCTCCTTCGCCGCCCTTCCCAGCCCTGCCCCTCACCTTCGCTCTCCTCTCCAGGTGGCGCATAGAATGAGAGGCCCAGGGATACGATGGCGGCCACCTCCAGGATGATGAGGGTCACGTCCTGCAGGGCCTCCCATACCAGCTGTAGGAAGGTCTTGGGCTGCTTGGGAGGGATGAAGTTCTGCCCGTAGATCTGCCTGCGCTTCTCCAAGTCACTGGTGTTGTCGGCCAGGCCTGCGCAGCGTGGGCACGTGGAGCGGAGGCACAGAAGGAGAGGATGGGAAAGGCCAGCCCCGCATCCCCCTGCTCCTTTCTCTGTGCCTGTCCTTCCCTCTACACTGATAGCTCCCAGAAAGCGGGCACTGCACTGGCCTGGCACCTGGAGCCCTTCTGCAAACCCTGGGGGCATGTAGGCGGGAGCGCTGGCAGCCTCTCCAGCTGCCCGGAGGGCACCGGTGCGCGACCGCGCCCGAGCGCAAGGAACGGGGGACCATCCTCCTGATGCGCCTGCGGAGCTCCAGGAACTACAGTCCCCTCCGCAGCCCCGACAAGCTGCGCGGGCCAGGAGGGAGGGAGGGAGGGGGGCCGGTTCGCACAGCGGCTCAGAATCAACACCCACAAGGGGGCCCGCCCCAGCTTTTGGAAGCTGGGCCCTGACTTCTCAGTCTTGGGACGACCCACTTCCCACCCAGGCCTGCGCCAAGGCCGCTGGGTCTCTCCTTCTAGAGCACGAGTCTCCTCGGGCCCGTTCCTGAAGGTACCGAAAGCTCCCACGCGGGACTGGTATCCAGGCCGCTGCCTCCGAAGGCCAGGCATCCACTTGGCCATCTTCCCCAGAGGCAGGCAGATGGGATGACACAGTCCCCTGGCCCCGACCTCAGCGCTTGGGACTCTGCTTCCTTCCAGGCCCATCCACGGGCCCCCCACCCCCCACTCCCCGCAAGCCTTTCTGGCTTCTCTGCCCCCAAGCGCCTGGTCCCACACTGACACCTCGTGGACAGACAGTGGCTTGCAGTTCCCAGACCTGAGTAGCTGCCCCTCCCCAGGCCTCCAGCGGGGAGGGGAGGGGCAGGGGGTGGGCGACCAGAAGGACCCGGGTGCCAGCCCTTGGGGTGCCCCCTGCTGGCTTGGAAAGCCACACAAGACCGGGTCCCAGATGAGTTGAGAACAAGGAAGTGCTGGGTGTGGTGCAAAGGGGTTGGAAGGAAGGAGGGTGGGTGTGTGCTGGACAGGGAAAGGTGGCTTCTGGGGAGGGGGAGGGGGAGGGGGAGGGGGCCCCTCGGGGTGGAAGGATTGACAAGAGCAAAAGCCCCCAGACACACCGCCTTGGCACGTCTCCCGAGCTAGGCCATGACCGCACACTGTCCGCCCCACCCAGCAGGAGCCACAGCTGTCTCTGCCCTTCCCCTGCCTCACTGTGCCTGGGCCCGGCCACGGCTCAAGTTTCTGGAGGCTGTGGCCTCCCAGTTGGGCGTCTGGGAGAAGCTCAGGACCTCAGCTCCTAAGGGCTGGGGACCCAGCTCAGGGCCCATGTCCCACTCCCTTCACCTACAGGAGATGTGAAAAGCGGGGTTATTACTGGGAAGGTCCTCGAACCCTGAATCTCCCAGACACTCAGGGTCTCCACTACCCCCGCCCTGGGAAAGGGCACTGATCTGGAGGCCCCGAGAACGATAGGGGCCCCCGCACCCTCTAGAGAGCCCATGGGTCCTCGTCACGCCTGGGGAATCTGCATCTTGCCTGCCCTGCCCCCTATGCCCAGCTGGTCCCCGCAGGAAGCTGGGTCCTCAGGGCCCCTTCCCCAGGAGCTCCCTCCCTCCCTCCTTCCCTCAGCCTGTCCCTTGGCCTTGGTTTGCCCTTGGTGCGGCGGCAGTGCTTCTCTACGCCTTGCTCTAGACCAGCCAGAGGCCTTGGCCTTCCTGTGGGTTCAGGGGACCGGAGAGCTGCTGTTGCCGAAGTGCTTGCTGGGGTGACCGAAGGCAGCTGCAGCCCCTCTGGCTCTGAGCACGCACTGGTCCAGCAGGGCCCCTGAGGTGGCCCAGGTCCTGGGTGCAGGGGCAGTGGCCGGCAGTTGGCATGGACTCAGGTGGGCACCCTGCCCAGAGCAGAGGCCAGATGCCATCAGAATTGGATTAGGACCACATGGAGCAGCTCTCGGCTAATCTGCCCTCTCCTTTCCACGAGTGCCAGTGGAGGCCAAACGGGGGAAGGGCCGGGGCCCAGGGTCTCCCCAGCTCGGCCTAAGACCCAGCTGGCTTCCCTGGCTTCTGGAATCTTCCTGGATAGCTGACAATGCGGAGCCCACTGATGTATTTGCTGCCCGGAGAACAGCAAGCGCCCTCCTCCAGTAGAGCGCGCACCGCCCTGGTCTCCTCACCCTCCCCAAAGCACCAGTCTGCTGGCACCCCAGAGTCTGCCCGCCTTGCCAGGGGGTGTGCGGGGGGGGCCTGGGCTCAGCTAAGTCGTCCCTCCCCCAGCTCAGGTCACTGTCTGAAGCAGGAGCGGGAACATCCAGGTGAGAACTCTGGGGCCTTGAGGGCTCCCAGGGTCGGAGATGGGAGGGTGGTCCTCGAACCGCTCGTTCTTCGGGATGCAGACCAAGCCAGGCTGGGGTCCCTCTGTTGGGGCCACCCGCCTGGGCACCCGCCCTTCTTTACGCCCGCCCCTCCGCAGGCACCGGGCGAGCGCCAGAGCCTCTGTGGCAGAATCGGGCGCGTTCCCAGGGGCCTTGACATTTTACATATTTAACAAGGCCTGACAGGCAGAGGAAAGAGCTACCAGCTGAAGCCCATCTGCTTCCTTTCATCTGGGAGAGGCCAGAGCCCTTGCGGCTAAATGGCCCTCCACCCCAGCCTCCCCCGCCCCACCCCGGCCCCAAGTCCGGGGGCTGGGGGGAGGGGATGGGCGAGGAGGAGAGCAGGAGAGAGCTCCTCCGGCCCTGAACCAAGCCATCTGCCCCGATCACACACCCACACCAGGCCGGGTCCCTTTAGAGCACAAAGCAGGAGAGACCCAGGCGGCCCCTCAGAGCTCCTGAGCTGGCCGTGCGGGCGCCCCCTCACCCAGCCTCAGGCCCACCTCCTCTGCAGGGGGCGGGGGCAGGAGGCATCTCCACTCCCCGTTCCAGCCCAGGTGTCACCTGCACACAGACGGAGCCAGAGAGCAGGAGACAAGGGTGGCGGCCAGGGCCCTGGGTGGACAGAGGTGTGATAGCCGAGACAGGAGCTGATGCAATCGGCCGGCACTGGCCGGCAGCAGCCCTGGCACCAGCAGCCCTGCCGGGGAAGCGGCAGCTGGGCCAGAAATGCTCCGGCCTCTGGAAACTGGGGCCAAGCCTGGCTCCCGGGGTCCCGGCCTCCCAGCAGACCCAGCGGGCAGGACTGGGGAAGGCTGGTGCAGGGCAGGGCAGACGTCTGCTCTGGAGCAGGGGAAAAGGGCCACAGGGCGGAGGGGGGGACCAAGGCGGCAATCAGGCCTCCACCCCTAGAACCTTCTAGAGGACACACCCCAGGCTCCCTAGAGGCTCCCTGCAGCAGATCTCAGAGATGTACCGTCTCAGATTTGGACCTCTTCAGGATGGCCTGCGCTGGCGCCACCTCCACGCAGCAGTATACCTGGCCCCCACCCCAAGCCCCTCCCTAGAGGACCGAACCCTACGCCTTTCCTCCTCTTCCTGCCCCCCTTAAGTGCACGGAGGGCCGAGCATATGGGGAACCGGGGGCACTCGGTCAGGGGCTGCCCCGCTCGTCTCTTGGAAGAGCTGCTGGGGTTTCAGTTTGGGGCCCATCCCGCCAGCACGTGCGATTCGGTGCCGGCTTCTCCCTTCCTCTTCTCTGTCGTTCCATTTCCAGTTAATCCAAAGAGGACACGCAAGCGGGAACTGCTGATTACGGACGCACAGGTGCAGGGGGTCGGGTTGCCCCACACAGAGCACGTCCCGCTCGGGGGGGAAATGGGAGCGCACAGGCACGATCGTGGTCATGGTCGTGGTCAGGAGCGCCTCTGGGAAGCTGCTGCAAGCCCACCCAGCCCTTGGCGGGGCCTGCCCCCGGGGCTAGAGAACGTCGGCAGGGAGGAGTGAGGCGCGGTGCAGGGCCGCGCATCCCCGGCGCACACGCCGCCCGTGCCAGGGCTCTGCTGGCAGACTTACCCTCCGTGGGTGAGGTCTTCAGCCTCCTGCAGAGCCCGCCCACATCCCCGTAGGTTTCCTGGACTTTCTGCAGCGCCTCGGCCCCTCGGAGCTCCATGAGGGAGCACAGCTCAGCCAGTGTGCACCCAAAGCCCCCTGCGTGGGGGGCCTCCCGCTGCTGCTGGGGTTTGGGGTGGAACTCGATGGAACTGTTGGCCACGTCCCCCATCCTGCCTGTGGCGCGGGAGGGGAGGGTGTCCTCCAAGGTCCCAGCGCCTGGGCGAGGTGCGGCGAGGCGGCGGCAGAGGGAAGTGGCCGCACACAGACACCTGGGGAGAAGGAGGTGAGAAGAAGCCCGGGGCTCGGTTGAGACAAAACCAAGGTCCACTCTCCTGGAATGTTCTCTGCAAATCTGCACTCCGACTCACTGAATGCAGAACTGCCCTCCCAGGCCCACCTGCCAGCTCACCCTCGCTGCGTGGGGAAGCAGGCGGCGTCAGAGGCTCCTGGTGGGGACCTGCCGCCGCCAGCAGTAGCCAACCTGGGATGCGAGGCTCTCACTGCCCCCTAGTGCATCTGGGAACCCACACCGAAGCAGGGGTGACGTGTCAGGGTTGAATAGTGGCTGGTCTTGCCCTGGCGCGGTTAGGTTATCTGTGCCTGTGCCCAACCTCGAGCTTTCCTCGTCTGCTCCAGCACGCTCCCACGCTTGCCTGATTAAGACTTGCCCGGTGCAGCCGGCATGCTATAAATCCCTGGGGGCAGTGGTCTTCTGGCGCGGCCTCTGCGGCTCAAGGTTTCAGGCCTGGCGCTGTGCAGGGTTCCGGGGAGCAGGCCAAGCCATGGACAGAGCCAGCTGGGCGCTAGGTCAAGGCTTAGCGTGCAGGGTGTTTCTGCTGCCTTGAGGGGACCTGGGGTCGGGGGGCAAGGGAGGAAGGGGGGTGCGGTGGGGAGGGTAAAAGGAGGGGAGAGGGAGAGAGGGAAGGGGAAGGAGGGAGGGAGGCAGAGAGCGGAAGGGGAGGGTGGAGGAGAAAGTGGAAAGCAGCCACAGGTCACTGGTGACTTCTCCGTCACCCTGGCCCACAGCACAGTGCCACCCACTCCCCTCCACGCCCCTCTGCCCTCCAGGATAACAGCAGAGCGTCAGGAAGTTGTCGTCCCTCGCACTGTCCCCACACCCCGCCGCCACCAACCCACCTGCCTGAGGAACCTCGGCACCTGGCTGCCCTGCCTGCCGCCTTCACAGGGTCTGGTGGCGCGGGCCACGGGGGTCCTGCTGGGCCGCCCCTCCTCGGGCCCCTAGCTCCTCCTGCTGGCCTTTCCCCACCTCTCATTCCCAGCTTGTGGCCTGAGTACGAGTGGTAGCATCCCCCAAGGCCGTGCACTAAGCTCCCCGGACTGAATCAGTCTCAGCGCACGTGGCCTTGGCCTTCACACCAGCAAAGAAGCCTCCTGGCGGTGAGGCTCCATTGGGCCCGATCCCTCACCTTTGGGGAAGCTCCTGGCTCAGAAGGATCCTCTTGGAAGCAGAACTCGGCCACCAATCCAGGTTTCTGATCTAGAACCGCCCATGGAAACACAGTAACCCAGAGCCTCGTGGCCTCTGCTCTCAGGAGAGCCCTTACCTCTCTGTGAGGCCAGCGGACGCCAGGAGCATGGACGTGCCACAGTCCTCAGGGGATGAGACCAAGGTCCCTGGGAAACAAGGTCCACTCCCCCATGCCCACAGGCCTCAGGGGGTCTCGGAACATGGTGGAGGCCTCAGTTCCTCTGGACACTGGCCTCACGCTGTCAAGAAAAATCTCACGTACTTAAGGCAGTCCCGCCAGAGAGGTCTGGGAGACAGAGAGGCACCTCAGCTAATGGCCATCCAAAGTGAGCCAGGTTTTAAAAGTTTGGGCACCTAAGTGTTAACTCTCTAGATACTTTCTGCACGGAGCAGCCTTCATTGCCAGAAGATGTGGGGACAAGATGGCGGACACACGAATGCACCGTCCTCTCCGCTCCCACGCATCTCCCCACCTCCTGTCCCTGCTGTTCACCATCTGACCAATCTTTACTGAGCATCTACTGTGTGCCCGTGCTGGCCACCTCTGCTGGGGACAGAGGGGTGGGCAGGACTGAATGGGTCCCTGCACTCTCTGGCCGGGATATGGGTGCCTAGCAGTCCCCGCTGGTGGGAGAGATGGAGATAAGAGCTTCAGAGCAATGGGGGCGCAGTTTCGGTTGGGGGCCGGGGGGCCAGGGAGGGAAGAGTGTTCTGATACCAGGAAGGAGGCGGATCCCATGGGGCCACGAGCGGCAGAGGCCACCACTGAGCAGAGGGCTGCTGGGTGATGATGGACTGTAGGGGCAGAAGCCGGGAGACGACGGAGGGGGGCTGCAGGAGGGGTGGGGGCAGGGACCCCGGGGGCACGACCGGAGCTCAGGGGACTTGAAGGAAGCCAGGCTTCCGGGAGGTCGGGGCACGGCAGGCTCCTTCTGGGGTGCTCTGTGAACGCACCTGCCCAGCCAGGTGGGCACAGCAGGAATCCTCTACCATCTGTCAGCTCGGGAAACTGAGGCTTGGCCAGGTGAAGTGGCAAGGCCACAGGGATGCCTGGGTGTCCCGCTTCTGACTGCAGGGTTTCAGGAGGCGCTGGAGGCCGTGATAGCAGCTTTTGGGCCACCCGAGCTCCGCGGCCCTCTGCAGACGCCGCGGGCCGTCATTCCCCCGCAGCGGTTTCCTTCCCCTCCTTTCTCTGCCCTGAGCTCCGTGCCCCTGTCTCTCCATTCCCGGAAGGTAGCACCCTGGGTGAAACTGGCGGGGTCGGGCTCTGTCTCCCCAGCCCCCTAGCCTGTTGGTTGCTGGAGGGGAGGGCGGGGCCGGGTTCATCCGCGGACGCTCATCCGCGGACGCTCCGCTTTGCCTTTGACCAATGGGCGCTGTGAGTTCCGGTAGGATGGGGGGCACCCAGCAAATATGTGAGTCACTTGTCCCTGAGCAGAGTTCCCAGCCCTGGCTGAGGGGAGTGGCCAGCGCTCACCCGGGGCTCTGATGCCCCTGCATTCCAAGACCTTGCAAAGTCGACCCAACGAGCTACCAGGGCCTCTCCAGAACTTCTCTCTAAAAGGGAAGCCAGATGGACAATTTGTTCCTTTTATCCTTTTGGCCTCTACACCCTCTCTGTGGAGACCAGTTGAAAGGCACCCAGCCCCGCCCACATGACACTGGTGGGTTCCAGGGGGTGACCCAGTCAACCGCCCATGGTTGGGTGGGCTCTTGGGCCTCCACCCCGACAACCAGGGCTCACCCAAGGGCGGCTTCATCTCCCCCCGCCCCCCCGCTCCCTGCTCCTGTCCCCAGGTGTGGCCCTGCCCTCCATTAAGCAGCAGCCGCGGCCCAGACACAGCCACGCCAGGGCCTTGGGCTGCTCCTAACTGGTGTGCTGTCGCCACTGCGGCCAACTGGGCCCAAGGTGACTCACGGTAAGGGGACCGGGCAGGGAGTCGAGGCCTGGCCTTCTGCCCTCGCCGCAGCCCCGTGGCTGGCCTTGCCGTCGCTGCACGCCTCCGTACCCCCGGCACCCTGCCTGCGCCGCAGCCCGCTCTCTCTCCCTCGGCCCCCGCCAGGCCCCACGTGCCGACCAGCACCCCACAGGCCTCCCTCCGGTCGGGTGGCTGGTCACCACCCTGCTCTGGTCACCACATTGCCCAGTTCAGGTGCTGTCACCCTCTCTGCCTCCAAGCCGCACTGGCCTCTGGAAAGCCGAGCCCGTGTTTCAGTCCTCCCCTCCCCCGTCAAGCAAAAGGCCACATTCCTTCAAAGGACCCCCCCACCCCCCAGCTCTTGTCGTGCGCTGGCTGTTCAGCCATGCCCCACACCGGTCTGTCCACACACGCCCACAGCACTGCTGGCCCTGCCACAGCACACGGCCTGACCGCCACACCTTTCTGTCCCCTCTCCCCCAATGGCCTCTGACGAATCTGAGCGGCCATCCAAGCGGACCGTTCTCCAGAGGGTCCCCGCCAAAAGCGATTGCTGCCGAGTCTAGGATCCCGCGACTGGCTCTACTTCGCTCCGCTTGGCATGACAACGACCCGTGAGCGGGTCTTTCCCGCGGTTGGGTCATCAGCTCTGAGAGACACGTGGTTATTGATTCGGCAAGAAGTCTACCGCATGGTCAGCCCTGGGTGGGGACAGGGTCCTGGAGGAGTGAGTGAGCGGGGCCTGGGCGGCCCAGGAGGAGCCGGGAGCCTTGGGAATGCCACGACCCCCAGCTCGGGGCCCCTTAAGCCGGAGACGGTGGTCCTGCTAAACTTCCTCTTCGTTAACTCCACAGGCCACTGGGTACAGGGGGCATCAGTAAAATCAAGGTCTGTCTTGAGTGACTGGTGGCCGCTGGAGAGACCAAGCAGCATATACTCTTGTTTCCCTGGGTTCTCCGCAAGCCTGGGCAACGGCCTCCCTCCGTCTGAATGAGGACAGCAGCCATCACCGAAATGGCCAAGAACAGAAGTGACTTTCCGGCCTGGGCTGGCTGCCTAGAACGGTTTGTAGGCACCAAAAGGGCAGGGAACATACCATTTCTGTACTCTTTCATCTCTCAAACCTTAATTGGCTTAATTGAGTTGAAAACCTCCATAGAGGGGGACTCGGACCTTCTGGCTTTTGCTCCATCCTGGCCCAAACTGGCCTGCACTGGTGGGTGGTGGGAGCAGACCCGCTGTGGGCCCCCTGGCCCGCCTCCCCATGGCTCCGTGACTTTCAACAGGCTGCTACCCAGGGGGGCGACAGGCACGGTAGGAGATAGCTCAGCTGCAGGCCTGGACATTTGGACACCTGTTGCCCCTGGGCCCCGTGACTCATGTCCACCCAACCAGAAACCCAGGAGTCCTCTCCCCCCTGCGCCAGCCCTCCCTGGCCACCGCGGACCGGGCTTTGGGGGCTCTCCCAGCACCTCTGACTTAATTTGCCCGGGTCCCCCACTTCGTCTCCTTGGCCCTCCCTTCAGGCCCTGGACAGCTAGGAGCTTCCTGGATGAGATGGGGGCACTTGTGCTCCCAGGCTCCCCTTTCTTGGCATGCTAATCCAGATGCTTCCCTCATTGCATCCTCATAGACACCCTGTGAGGGCAAGGAGACGCCTTCTCTCCTTCTCAGACCTCCTGGCCTCGCCTTCCAGGTCGCTGAGGAGAGAGTCAGGCCACCCCTGGCAGCTCAGCCCCTGGGCTGCCCGGAGCGGAAGCCCTTCTGCTTCCCCAGCAGCCGGTCCTGCGCTCTACCCAGCGCCTTCACAGCGGAGGCAAGGGATGGAGGACGAATCCCACCTGCCGGCCCCCCCAAGTCACAGGTCGCAACGCGTTAGAATTTACCGCCGTTCACAGTTGTGGAGACACAGTCCCATGGCAGCTGCTGTCTGACCCCAGTCTGCAGTTGCTGGGGGCCGAGTGGAATCTGTCCCCACACTGGTGACCGGGCATTTGCCGCTGGCACCGCCACCTCCCTGGGGTGGATGGATCCCGGCTGGTGGCACCAGCCAGAAGTCTCTGGTGATGAGAACACTCCCCCGTTGTGAGTACAACCGGCCCAGGACACCACGCTCCGAGACGAGAAGGGAGCAGAAGCCCCTGAAGTCGAGTCCCAAGTCCCATCTGAGTCCCATCTGAGGCAGTGTCCCAGGGTACAGGATGCCGCCTGATGCCCGCCCGCCTGCCCCGTGCCCTCCCTGCAGACCCAGCAGCAGAGGCACTCGCCGTGGGGATTCCTTGAAATAACAGTCCCCTCCTCTCTCCGCCTCTGGGCACCTGGAGACTGGCCTCCCGGCACCTTCAGACAGGCTTGGGGCTCCCGGCACCTTCAGACAGGCTTGGGGCCGGGGAGCCTGCAGGGGAGCGAGGAGTGGCTGCCCTGCCCTCACCTTGCCCTCGCCCTGCCCTCGCCCTGCCGTTGCCCTGCCCCTTACATCCCAATGATCCCAGGCAGGTGAGGACCGTGGCCAGCTACCCCTTCACCCCTTGATTTCCCACACCGCCCCTCCCCCCCCAGGCCCTCTCCCTCCTGCCGGCCCCGCCCCCTCCCCTCTGCCCCACGCACCTTGGCGACCGCCCTGCAGGGGAAATGAGGGCTCCAAGGACGAGGCCCCGCATTCAGCCAGGGAGGGAGGGAGGGAGGGAGGGAACCCGGGGGGAAGGAGCCGAGGCAGAGAACAGCCTCATTAATATTTCAGAGGCACCGTCACTGCAGCTCCTGGGCCCTCACAGCTCCACCGCTTATGCTAGTGGTGGGAGGAGGATGGGATAAAAGAAGGAAATAAAACAGAGAAAACAGATTTAAAGGGACAGCTCAGTCCCCCCGCTCCGCTCCTTCCCCGCCTTGTTCCTGGTACAATCTGTGCACACGCCAAGTGGCTCTTGCAGAGAACAGCTTTGGGCAAAAACAATAACAGCAGAAAAGGGTCAATCACCGCCACGGACCCTCTCCCCAGACTCCCGCCTCCACCCACACGGGGCTGCCCCTGTTGTGCTGTGACCAGGGCACCGGGGCCGCCTCAGGGACCCACCGGGGCTGCCAGCAAGGCCAAAGGATGCTTCCTATCCAGAGCCTGGTCCAGACCCAAAGGACCATGTGAGGCCAGCAGAAAGACAGATGCACAGACTCTGGGCATTGGAAGTCCCCACTGATCAGAGTCCATTCAAGGAGGATTTGAGAACCCAGGGAAACACAAGCCTAGGTTCCTGGAGGTGGCAGGGACCGGGGTTTACCTGATTCAGCCCCTCTCCTCGGGCGGGTGAACCTCCTCAGTATCCCTTGCTACTTGATGGCCCAGTGCTTTAGTCTTATCTAGAGCAGTGGACACCAGACCTGGAGGGGTCCCCACTCCCCCCAGCCCTGGGGGCTGTAAAAATGCATAGTCCCAGTCAGAGCTTCAGTCAGGAGGGGGTGGCACTGGGCTCTGTAAAGCTCCCCCAGAGGCTCACGAGGCCCAGCCAGGTTTGATGCTGCATATTTGCCTCTGCCTTCAGAGGCTCCAGGGAGGGCCCAGAATCCTCCAGTTAAAACAAGCTTATCCTTCCCTGGTGGTGCAGTGGTTAAGAATCCGCCTGCCAACGCAGGGGACACGGGTTCAAGCCCTGGTCCGGGAAGAGCCCACATGCCTCGGAGCAGCTAAGCCCGTGCACCACAACTACTGAGCCTGCGCTCTAGGGCCCACGAGCCACAACTACTGAGCCCGCGTGCCACAACCAATGAAGCCCACGCGCCTAGAGCCCCTGCTCCGCAACAAGAGAAGCCACCGCCATGAGAAGCCCACGCACCGCAACGAAGAGCAGCCCCCGCTCGCCGCAACCGGAGAAAGCCCGCGCAGAGCAACGAAGACCCAACGCAGCCAAAACCAAAACAAATAAATAAAGTTATTTTAAAAAAACCAAAACAAAACAAGCCCATCAGGGAATATAAAATGGTGCAGCCTCTATGGAAAACCGCATGGTGGCTCCTCAAAAATTTCAACAATTACCGTAGGACCCAGCAATCCCACACCTGGGTACATGCCCAAGAGAACTGGAAGTAGGGTCTCTAAGAGATCTGCACGTCCACGTTCACAGCAGCGTTATTCACAGTGGTCAACAGGTAGAAGCAACCCAAGTGTCCATCAGTGGATGAATGGACAAACAAGATGCGGTCCCTCCAACCAGTGGAATGTTATTCAGCCTTAAAAAGGAAGGTCGCTCCGACACCTGCTGCAACATGGCTGGACCTACAAGGCATCATGGTCAGGGAAATCAGCCAGACACAGAGGACGGATACCGTAGGACTCCACTTGTACGAGCTGCTTAGAGCCGTCGGGTTCCTAGGGACAGAAAGTAGGATGGGGGTGGGGCACGGGCTGGGGGGGGGCACGGGCTGGGGGAGGGGAGGGGGGCTAGTGTCTAACGGGGACAGGGTTTCCCCTGGGGAAGATGAACAGTTCTAGAGATGGATGGTGGGGATGGCTGCACACCAACCTGAACGGACTTAATGCCGCCCAGCTGGGCGCTGAAAAATGGATAACGTGGTAAACTTGATGTTATCTGTACTTTCTCACAATTAAAAAACCAAACAGGCCCTACTGGCCCTTTTGCTCCATATCCAGACTAGCTTTCCGCGGTGCCCCAGGCCACACACTGATAGCAGGAGTTCTACCACCTTGACTGGCCGATCGGCTGACGATTCTGCCCACGTGCATTTTGACTTCCTGGAGCGTCCCCTCTACCCGAATGGAAACCTAAGCAGACCTTTCTGCACCCTCAGCCTTCGGCCTCAGGGCCCTTCGGCACCACCCACATCCTGTCTCAGCTGGGTGGCTGCCACAGTAGGTGGCAGAGGAGCTGAGAGGCTAAGCTCGCTGGCAGCCTTTGGCACTGCTCTTGCCTCCTACTTGAAAGAAGTGTGGCCCTAAGGGCCTCCCCGTGTGCCCCCTCTCTCCCCGCTGCTAGTATGCACTTCCTCAGGGGCTCTGACCCCACCCTGTCCTCAGGAGGAGCCAGAACACCTGGGAAGGCCTGGTCTCCAGAATGCAGATTCTGAGCAGACAATATGGCTTTAGGAGGTGCTCACGAATCCCCAGGAGCTCGTGGCAGAGACTCGCTAGACTTTCCCTGATTTCTATTCCTGTCTTCCCACGTTGTATTTTAATTTTTAGCTATAGGCATCTTGTCATCCAGCTAACAGCTATCTTCCCCCAACTCCAGTGCAGCTACGGAGGACCATGTGACGAGGCCCTGGCCAATGGGATGTGAGCAAAAGGGACAAGGAACCGCCTTACTCTTGGACAGCACTGAGGGTTCTCAGCACAAGGGACAGAGCCAACTTCAAGGTTGTGTCCTTAAAGGGAAGGATGTGTCCTCCTCCGCCCCTCTCCTCCTTCCTGCGGGCTGGAATGATGATGTGAAGACAGGGGCAGGAGCAGTTACTTTGCTCCATCTTTTGCACATGGGATCCACATGTCAAGGATGGCAACACCATCGAAGGAGCCCAGATCCCTGATGGCCAAGCAGCCCTAGGTTGCCTACCTAGACTTATACGCACAGAAGAAATCCTCTCTCGTTTTTGTCTCCATTAAGCTGGGTCTCTGTTACAGAGCTCAAGCCTGTCTCCTAGGTAATTCAGGTGTATAGGGAGGAACCCAGCCTGTCACCAGGTAAGATGCCTGTCTTCCCTCTATGACTAAAGTCAGCCCTGGTTCTGGGAGATCCAGGAGTCCTTCCCAAAGTTTCCATGACCTACCACCCCCGACATTTCCATGGGCTCCCTGGGACATGGGACGGTTCGGACCTGGGCTCCCTTTCACCTGTGTCATTTGATATTGTCCTAGAAGTTCTAGGCAAAGCAGAAGACAGAACCAAGAGAGTATCAGAGAGAGAGACAGACAGAAATCTGGTCGCAGGCAACGCCGAGCACCCTTCTCTGTGCCGTGGCGGAATTCTACATTCCCCCTGTGCTCCAAGCCTCTAACGTGGGAGGAGTAATTATCCCCACTTTAGAGCCGAAGCCGCTGAGGCACAGAGAGGTTAAAGAACTCACGCAAGGCCACACAGCCAGCAACGAGCAGAGGCCAACGTGAACTCAGGTAGTCTGGCTCTAGAGAATTCTACATTGCTCATTTGCCAAGTGCCCCGAAAACCACGGAAAAGCAAGAGTTCACCAAAGGGACCAGGTGGGAAATCTGTCCACATATCCCTCAGGGCTTGCAGGTGCAGGTGCTGGGGTGAGACCTGGCTGTGTGAACCGACACAAATCACTCAACCTCTCTGTGTCTCCGCTTTTGAATCCGGAAAATGGGTCCTCGTTCCTCCTGGCTGCACTGGTGTGAACTTCAAGGACAGGGCACCACCACAACACACACACACACACACACACACACACACACACCTAGGAAGGGCCCCAGGGGGCCCGTTTCCCTGCAGGGTGTCTTCGCACCCACCAGCCCTGCCTGCAGCCCAGAACTCATAGGCAGGACCAGGCTCCACCAGGGAGGCCAGGGCATTCTGCTTGGCCAGGGGCTGACCCCATGGGCCTCTCCCATGCTTCCCTATTTCTGAGGGCCATCCTCAAGCCTGCCGAGGCCCTGAGTCCCTCCTGGGGAGCGCTAGGCACTGGCGGCAGGGCTGGGAAGCAACCAGGATGCTTCTGGAGGGAAGTCCACACTTGCACATGGGTGGTCCTCACAATCCCGGGTACCCCCTGGTCCCCGAGGGAAGCTGGAAGCCTTTATTCTTGCTGGGGCCTGGAAGCGTAGTTACGGGGGTCAAGCCTCTACCCTGGGGGGCAGTCATTTGTTTTCTGCCAGAGAGCGAGAGTGCGAGAAAGCAGGAGCAGAGAAGCCCGGTCTGGCCCACTCTGGCCCACACCCCTGCCGCTTTACCCTGTGAGCAGGTGACGGCCACTGAGGTCCCGGGCCTGCCCTGCAGAGCGTGGCCTGGCCTGAAGTCTCGGGAGCGTGCCTCTGGCCCCAAAAGGGGTAGAGGACACACACGTGGGGGCCAGGAGGTCGCGGGGCCCTGTCCTCCAGGCCTCCATGGCCAAGAACACGCAGACGAAATGAAGGCCCCTCCATCCCAATCCTGCCCGAAACATCCCCGGCTCTGTCCATGGTACCACACGGCCCACCCTGCCAGCTTCCGGTCCCCAGAGCCAGCTCCGAGCCACCGGAAGCAGGCAAGTCCTAAACAGGTAATTAAGGAAATTATAGACAGCTGGAGGCCACGGGATGCTGCAGGCCCAGGGTGACTAGATAAGGAGACTGCCAGGACCCAAGTGTCCTCCTAGGGACACGATCCATGGGGGCCCCATGGTGGGTCCTGCTGGGGAAGGGTCCGGTTTCTGGAAATAGGCTGAAGCCCTTGGGAAGACAGGCTTGGAGGGACTCTTAGGGTGAAGGTCAGGGGCGGGAGACTGTCAGGGAAGGACACCCACTTCCCTGTGGCCAGCAAGAGTCCGGAAGGCCAGGCCGCAAATGCGGGCCCGGAGATGTGCCGCTGACTTGGGCTCCACCAAGGGGGTCTCTGAGTGCCGGCAAAGTAGGTCTCCTTGTGTCCCTCGTAGGACCCATCTTGGCTGGAGGTTGGAGCCAGGTCCAGTGCCCTGGCTGAGTACCCCACGGAGCCGGCTCAACTGGGAGAAAGAGGTGATGAGGACCGTCGTCATACAGGGACCCTGGGCACAGACCACTCTGAGCACGTAGAAAACACCTTGGTCTTGGGCATCCCACTGGGAGGGCTGAGTGGCAACAGCACGAGAGTGCCGAGTGGGGCAGAGAAGACGTGTTTGGACTGAATACGGGAGTCCAGTCTAGCTGGCCTTCTGTGACCCAGACACGAAGAACTAGCATACCAGAGCGTGTGGGCCACCTTTCCCGGCTGACCTCAGAGGGACACGTGCCAAATGTGTGGATGGGGGAGAGAGTGGCCGGTAGTGCCACCCCAGAGGACGCCTCGGAAGCTGCAGCCCTGGGACGGGCATCTGCAAGGCTCTCAGGCTCCGTTCCAGCATCCTTACCAACCCCAACTGGCAGCAACGGCAGGACCTGAAGGTCACCAGGGCACCAGACGGCAGGGGCCTGGCTGCCATCTGAATCACACAGACGGCACTCTGCTGGGTCCTGAAAGCTATTTCTCATGGAGAACCTGGCACACAAATCCAGAAGTATTTCCAGCGAACCTCTGAGAAGACACCACAAAGCTCCGCAGGCCCACGGTGTGCCCAGGAGGGAGTGGGGGGTCATGCAGAGGCAGGAGGGCCCCTGTCACACGGGAATGCCTCAATGACAACAACGCAGGGTCCGAGTCCCGTCCCCGCATAACCCTGCTGATTGCAGCGCAGTGAGGCCGAGAGCCAGGAAGGGGGTGGGGGACGATGGGGGAGAAGATGGGGGGCGGGCCTGCCGCTGCGTGCAACGCGATGAAAGTGCTGTCCCCGTGCCACCCGCAGGCGCAGCCACGTGGGCCCCTCTGGGGGCCGCCAGGGCAGGGGTCCCGGGCAGCAGCCCTCTGGCCGCACACATGGATGGCAGGGTCGGAGGGACTCTCGCTCCGCTCCGCTCCCCGGGACAGAGGTGTCCGCGAGAAAGAGCCCGGCCACCGGCCGTGGCGCTGCGGGCCGTGCAGCCAGGGGCCCAGGAGGGAGGGATCAGGTGGGCTGGGGGGCGCCCAGGATGGCCGGCGCCTGCGTCCCAGCCCCTCCCTCCGGGCCTGCTGCGGGCACTGGGCCACATCAGGCGGGAGCCTCCCTCGGCGGCGGCAGGGCCGCCCGCTCGCAGGGCAGCGCTCGGGAACCCAGCACCGAGGGGACCGGACCGCCCGGCCCCGGGCCACGTGCCTCCCTCCAGGCCCCTGGCTCCAAACCAAGATGGGACACTGCCCAGCTTCTTCCAGGAGGAACAGAGCTGAGGCCCAGAAGTGGGGAGGGGGTGCCAGGGAAGGTTCCCCCGGGCCTGGCGTGGCAGGTGGAGGCCCGCTCACGGCGGGGAAGCGGGCGCCTGGCCCTCCCCACGCTGTGCACGGCCGCCGCCGAGGGCGCCCAGCGCTTGCGGTCGGGGGCTGGTCCTTTCGCGGAGAAGGGGCCTCCCTGCGCGGTGGCCACCATCGTGCCCAGTGATCGTGTGCACAGACGTTTGGCAGGGAGGCCACCACCGCTCCCCGGTCTGGGGTTTGTGTCGGGACGCGGGCGTGCCGGGATTACCAGCGTCCCGTGGTCCGGGGGGCTGAGGACGTTCCCAGGCCAGTGGGGAAGAAGCGCTCGTGGAGGCCCGGTGGCATCCACCTTCGTTCCGGGCCGGCCAGAGAGGTGGCTCCAAAGCACAGCACGAGGACCAAGGCCCCGCGCTCTGAGGTCCCCGCGGCCGGGACGGAGATGGCCGGCAGTGACGCCTGCGTCTCCCTGCCCCTCCCTTGGTTGCCGGCTTTGCTCTCCTGCCTCTTAATCAGGAGGGTCTGGCGATCCCGGGCTGTCTGGCCATCCTGAGCTGTGGGCCTTTGCTCTGATCACGTTCTCCTGCCCACACCCGCCTCCCCTGTGTCCCTCTGTGAGGAAAACCCACAGCGTCTGCGGAGAGCCAGGCACCACCCGAGTCCGCAGAGAAGCACCCGCTGCTCTGGACTCTAAAGAGGTGCAGAGAATGAGCTTGATTTGGGGGACTGGACAAGTGGCTCTAAAGTTCAGGGGACAAGAAGAGCAAAGGAGTTTTGTTTTGCTTTAAGATAACTGACGTGGGACCTGCAGGCCAGGTATCAAAAGATCCAGGGTGTGGGCAGTTACCAGTGTGGGAGCCCACGCCCGAGTCCACAAAATGGGACAGACAGCCCAGAGACAGGCCCTACCACACATCAGGATCACACATTAACCAGGGGACAAAAGGTTTAATAAAAGAAACAGGGATGATGGGTTACAGCTTGAGAACCTTACCTCATACTATTCCCCAACACAAATTGTTTTTGGATAAACAGGGCTTTTGGCAAATTCCGGCCTCAGGGCCAAATCTGTCGGCCAAGTGTTTTTGTGAGTAAAGTCTTACTGGTACACAGCCACGGTCAGGACAGAGACCTTGTGGTTTGCCAGGTGGAAAACATATAGTATCTGACCCTTTGCAGAAAAAGTTTGCCCACCCCTGGATTAAAGAGTTAAACATCTTAAAAATGCAGCTACACATACGCTCACTCACACACACGCAGACACATGGCCAACCCAGAGATGGGTAGTTCTCAGATTTCTCCAAGGGATCGTGTAAGCCTAGAAGCAATGGAAGAAATCACAAAAAAATTGTGAGATACAAGGTGTTAACCTTTTGCATGAAAAAATGAAAAGGCAATGAATGAAGAGGATTTAAACTTATTTGCAACAAGTATGCTAAACGTGGATATGTTTCATGGATAAAGTTTATTCAGACCCACAAGAGGAAACACTTGGACCTCCACAAATAAAGCTGAGGAACTGAACAAGAAGAGATACAATTAATAAACACGTAGAAAAATGCTCACCATCAGGAACAATTCGAGAGATAGAAACTGAAGTAGACTAACGCTGGCAAGGCTGCAGCGAGCCAGCCCTTCAGACGCCCAGAAAAGCCCTTTGGCAGAATGAGCTTCCGTCTGGGCACTCTCTCCTCAGGACAGAACGAGTCACCCACCGAGATGCTCTGGAGACGCCTGGATCTCCACAAATAGCCAAATAATTAAGTGAATTACAATCTCTTGAGAGAATATTATTCAGCCATTAAAAATTGTAATTACAGCCCCGAGGACCGCCCTGATACATCCTGGGTGCTCGGGAAATAGCTGTCAAACGAGCCAACGATCATGTTCTTTATTTTTGTAATAAGTACTTACTGCTTTCATAATCTTCAAAAAATTAAGCCGTATCCATTTTGAAAAAAAATCATTTAGAAAGGGATTACGTTAATAAAGAAAATGCTTGTGTGAAGTAAAAAATAGATTACACAATTGTGCCCATGGTATAATTACAGTAATGTAAAAATAAATAGCCCATGCAAAGAAAACGGAGCAGAAACGTGTCCAGTGAAATGGGAAACACTGACTGGTACTTTGGAGATAGGATGAGGGGGGTGGGGTGTTCCTACATCTTCTACTTCTCAGCATTTCATGAATTTTCTGTAAAGAGCATGCATGTTAAGAGCATCATTTTTAAATGAAAGAAGTAAACGTTATTTTAAAAAAACGCCCAAGAGCCTCCCCCCGTCTGCAGACCTGCCCAGGTGCCTCCAGCATGCCCCATGAGCCATCCTGAACCCAGGGCAGGGGCCAGATCCAGATTTGCCCAAAGTGGCATGCCGGGGCCGCTGGAATCAGCATCCCCACCACGTGGTGGGCTGCTTCTGGAACGAGGCACTCTTGCCTCCCTTGCCCAGTTCTGTGCGGGCACCTGGGCTGGCCCTTGGCGAGTGTGGCAGAGCCCCCCAGACTCTCCAGGGTGCGGACAACCTCTTTACCGGCTCCCTTTCAAGGGGCCACCGGGGGCGCAGGCTTGAGAGTGGCCTCAGGGTCCCTGTGAGGACTTGGTCTGCATTGGCTCTAAAGCGGCACGGGGTGACAGAACGTTCTGGAATGAACACTTGAAACGTGGTGTGTGGACGAGGGACGGGATTTTCAACTTTGCCGAACTTTCATTCAGTCGCCACTTGTGGCGAGTGGCGAACATCGAACCTCACAACGGAAGAAAGCGCCTCGGGCCTGCGGATGCAGGACAGAACTTCTCATTTGAATAAAAGGCTTCCCCTTTACTGAGGAGCCACCTACAGAGCACTGAGGCAGGCCCAGGACCCCGTTACACGAGGTGCTCACCAAGGACACCGGCCACAGCGCCCCCCTCACACAACTCTGATTTGGACCCAAGTTTCCGGAAACCTCTTGTGCTCCAAGATCCCTGCCAGCCCTCGGAGGCGGGACTCAGGAGAAGCCTCCAGCCCTGCCCCCCACCTGAGCCTTTCCCCCTCGCCCTGTGGCTCTGGTGTGGGCTCTGCCATCTACTAGGCACGTGAACTTGGCCTCATCCCCTCTTCCCAACCTTGGGCAGTCTGGGAGGCCCAGCCTCCGCTCCTCCGGTGGAGAGTCTCTGTCTTCTGTCCTGGTGGCGTGTGGGCTCAGACCCTGCTCTCCAGGTGGCGCTCCCAGGCCCACTTCCAGCACCTCCCACCCAACAGAAGGTGCCCAGGCAGGGGAGGGCTTTCCAGCCGGGCACCACTTGGCCCGGCTTCTGCCAGCTTAGCCAGGGCAGGGAAGAGAGAAACAGCCAGGAGCTGGGGTCCTAGGTAAAGAAGTGGCCTTCTGGGAAAGGGTGGGGGTGAAGTGGGGAGGAGACATCTGCGCGGTCCAGGTGTCTGCCTGCTGTGCCCGGCAAAGTTCACAGCCAGAGCCTGGCTCCCGGGCCCATCTCAGAGACGGCACTGGGGAGGCGCCCAGGCAGCACGCCCTGCGCTAGATCGAAGCATTTGCCTTTGGCGCCACAGCCCAGGGCTCCACCTAGCAGCAGACATTCACTCACCTTCGTAGAGGCGCCCTGGACGGGTCACGGGGAAGACTTACTGAAGGGACTCAAGGCTACGGTTTGTCTGTTTCTCTCAGTGGGTAGATGGGGGGGCCCAGGTGGCTCAGCTTCTGACCTGCAGGGTCTTCCCAGGACTGGAAGTGCCCTTGACAATCGGCCCACTCATAGAACGCGCCATTCTGCTGAGTTCAGCACACACTTCCAGAGGCTCCGGAACCAGTGGCTACACGCACAAATCAGACTCAGGAACCTGACGGCCTGCCTTCCAATCTTGGTTTTACCACCTACTGGCTGTGTGACCTTGGGCAAGTTGCCTAACCTCTCTGGGCCTCAGTCGCCTCATTTGGTTGTTTCGTTGAAGTGAGAGAATGTCTGTGAAGCACTGAAAACGGCGTCTGTCGCAAACTATTATCACTGTCACTACTGACATTATTTGAGGTGCTGGTAACCTCTGACAGAGACAGCAGCCGTCAATTAAATATACACACCCTCAGTTTAAGAACAGAAGGGAGCGTAGTGGGCAAAGCCCACATACGTGCTGACAACCCTGTAAGGTGGGAGGAGGAAGCTGGGCCTGGCGTCGACGGCTTCGAGAGTCCCAGCCGAAGCTCGGCTCTCAAAGTCCCCAGGCACCCAGGACACTCTCATCTTGCTCACCAAGAAGGCCAGGGTCCCTCTCTAAAAGTCACACTGGGGGAGGGGGAGAGGGGCTGCCACCTCGCGCTGGGAGAAGCTGTTCTGGGCTAGAGAGCGCTCACTGACTCACGGCCAACCTCCCCGCGTTCGCAAATGATTCAACGTCTGAAGCTCCAGCTCTGAATCCTGAAATGTCAGCGGAGTCCGCCGAGGCCCACCCCCACGCTCCCCAGGCCCGGAGCGCGAAAGGGACTTAGACAAGGTCACAAAGACCGTGAGGCCCAGAGCTGGCAGCAAACCCGGGTGCTTTCCGCCACCTTCTTTGCTCCTCGGGGGCCTGCTGCAGCGTCCCTGCCGGCCGCCCGCCTGGCGCTGTAGCTCCCCCCCAGTGCGCTCTTAGCCTCCGGGGCTTCCTTCCCCGAAGGACTGGCTTTCCTTCTGGCTCTGCACAAAGCCCCCTCCCACGCCGCCCCCGTTCCATCTGCCTGCGTTACCCCCTCCCCCCAACTTCTGTGCCAGAGACGCCTGCCCCTTCGATCAGACCACGTGGCGGCACTAGGCATGGACCAGGTCGGTCTGATCCAGACTGGCTGTGTCCACGGCCCTCCCTCTCCTCGAGGCAAGCAGCAGGGACAATCCGTGCCCTCAGACCACAGCTGCCCGGCCCCCTCCACACGGCTTGCTCTCCAGGGGCTGGCTCCACCCTTGGACCCTCTGCCAAGCCTCAGCTGAGGCCCTCCGGGGCCCGAACAGCCCCCCAGCCCTCCCCTCTGCAGGCCAGAGCAGGCAGGGGGTTCCCACTGCCCAGGTCTGCATCCCAGCTCCCCTCTCGTGACTCATGTGTCCTTGGTCTCCTTGGCTGTGAAAGGGGGTGATGGAAACAGTGGCGTAGCTTGTGAGACTCAGCCAGAGGGTCTAGAAACCTGCTTAGAACTGTGCCAGGACGTGTGGGACGTGCTCTCCCCCCACGAGGCCCGTGAGAGCGTCCCCAGCCAGCCCCCCATCCAGCCAACGCAGGGCCGAGTCCCTTCCTTTCTTGGGGCCTCAATTTCCCTGTCTGAAAAATGGGGACAAAAACCCAGGCCTTGCCTCCCTCACCGGGTGATTCTGCAAGTTCAGTGAGGTCAAGGTTGTGAATGTACCACACAGAAACCCATGCCCACTCTGAGCCAGGCCTGTGCTGGGTACCCAAACAACCAGGGCAGATTAGTAACCAGTCCCTGCCTTAAGATGCTCACAGACTAGTGAGGGGTGACTCTGGTGGGTAGGGAGTGGACAGAGCTGGTGGGCAAATGAGGGGAACTGGGATGGTTGGGGTCAGGCTGGACTTGGCCCTGTGGCTGGCAGGGACCCACCTGAGGTTAGGGACCCAACGGCCTCACCTTTGGAATACCGAGTGGCCCCCCTCCCCCCCTCCCCCCAGCCCCGGGAATGTCAGGTGCCTAGTTGAGGGAGGCGGCCCTGCCCTGTCCCTTCAGGGAGCCTTTATACACTCTCTCCCAACCCCTCACCAGACCCTCACCCTGGGCTCTCCAAGGCTCCCTCTGGTCCTGCCCTGCCCCACGCCGTGCCCCGGCCCCTCTCCTGGCCAGGCGTTAAGCCCCAAAGGGACCGGTAGAAGGAAGGAGACCAGGTCTGAGGAGAGAATCAGATAGTCCAAGGGGGAGACCCAGGGCTCCCTCCTCTGGGAGATGCCACACCAGCGCTCCAAATTCCAGAATCCTAAACCCCTGAGAAAACTGAGGACCCGACCCGGAGAAGCCATCTGGCCAAGGTCACACAGGGGAGGAGGGGGGGACAGCTGTGCGCAGAGGGATGGGGAAGGAGTTACCCAAGTGTGGCCGAGTCTGCTGGCCGTTGGCATGCCGGTGGCGGGGCCGGGCAGCTGTGTGGGCGTGCAGGGGACAGTGCGGGAACGTGTGAGGGGTTCTCAGACTGTGTGTGTCCGGGAAGGATGACACAGTGTGAGGAAGCGGGGCGGGGTGGGGGCGGAGGGGGTGCCAAGAGGCTCCGAGAACGTGCGTGCGCGAGGTCGGCTCCAGCCCAGGCCCTGAGCCCCCCGGCTGTGCCCGCCCCGGGACCCGCCCGCAGCCCCCGGCGGCCTTTCTCCCCAGACGCAGATGCGCGTGCGCGCAGGATGCGGGGCACAGGGTGCAGGGTGCGGGGCGCTGCCCGCTGGCCTGGGGACCCGGGGGTGACGCGCGGCCGCGGCGCCGCAAGGACACAGCAGGCCAGGCGCGGGGCGCAGGTGCAGCGGGCGGGGATCCGTGTCCCTCCACCTGCCTGCCGCGCCACCTGCCGGGCCGCCCTCCCCGCCCGCGCCCGCGCCCACCCCGGCAGCGCCCGAGCGCCCAGGGCACCACTTACCCGGTCATGGGCACGGCCGCCGCCGCGGCCTCGGTTCCGGCGGGCGCTGTCGCTAGTCGCTGCGGTCGGACGCCCGGCGGACAACGATCCGCTCCAGGGACCGAAAGGCCCGGGCACCAGGCGCCCTGGCCGGCAGCGCGGGCGCGACCCTCCGCGGCGGGCGAGGGCTGCGGCCGAGTGCTCTCCACGCTCCGCACCGGCGGCGGCGGGCGACGCGGCGCGCTCGGCTTCAGCCGCAGCTCTGAGCGCGGAGGGAGGGAGGGAGGGAGGGAGGGAGGGAGGGAGGGAGGGAGCGAGAGGGGGGAGGGAGCGAGAGGGGGGAGGGAGCGAGAGGGGGGAGGAGAAGGAAGGGAGGAGGGAGCGGGCGCGGGGGGCGGCGCGCGGCGCGGGGGCCGCGGGGCTCCAGAGCCACGCGGCTCCCAAGCTACGCGCCCGGTGCGCGCCCTTCTCTCCCCCAGGACGCGCGGCGGTGCCCGCCCTTCTTGGCCTGGCGGTGACCCCGGAGGGCGCTGGCCAAGGGGGGTGGGGGTGGGCGCGGCTGGGTACTGGGGGGCCCTGGCACCGGGGAGCTCAGAGAAAGGGCACCGAGCAGGCAGGCTGCCGCTCCCTCTCCAGACTGCCCCTGGGTCTGTCTCCTTGACAGTCAAAAGGGGCGTGGAGCTGAGTTGCTGATTTGTAATGTGGGGTCCCTGCCCCCCTCTGACCCTCACCCCCGCCCCGTGGCCTCCGAGGGGCTGGTGATCCTCAGGAAACTGCCTGCTAGCAGTTGGGAGTAAGACATCTAAACACTTTTCCCGGAGGGTAGCTGGAGCTTGGGACAGGTTCTCAAAGTCAATGACCCCAAAAGGTTATCACACAAAGACCCTTATACAGGATGCAGAGATCCCGCACACAGGTGGACACACCCAGAAGCAGACACACAGGGACACACATTCGCAGACACAAGGGGAGACAGACACACAGACAAAACTCCAATGTGGAGAAGACCCCCGTACGCCCAAACACATGTAGGCACGTCCGCGGACAGAGGCCCGAGTGTGTGCCCGTGGACACCCAGTGGCCAGGCGGGAGCTGGCTGGCGGTGCCGCTGGTCCTTAAAGCCCCAAGCTGCCCAGCCCCAGGGACCGTGAGTGCCTCTGGACCTGGATCAGGCCCTGGCCCCCATCCGTGTGAGCAGCGAGCAGGAGAGCGAGGGGGCGGGAGCGGCACAGGACGGGGGCTGAGTGTGAGTGACAGGCCCGTGGTGCGCGTCACCAGTCCGGAGCAGGCAGGTAGAAGAGGCCTGGACACAGCCACTGATTGCTGCTTGCCTGGGACAAACAGGGTCCCGGGGTGTCCTGTGTGCCAGGCCTGGTCTGGGCACCGAGGACACAGCAGGGACCCCAAAACAAGGAGCTGGCGGGCAGAGCGTGAACTCAAGGCAGCGCAGTTGGGGTAAAGGTCCAAGGAGAGCACGGCGGGGGGGAGACGAAAGATGGTGCTGGGAGCTCAGGGAAGGCTTATTTGAGGAGGTGCCGCTGTGACAGACACCTAAAGGACACAAAGGCTCTGCAGACCCAGGGGGTCTTCCCTGGGTCAGAAGACTGGCACACCTCCCCACAGTCTGTCCCTCAAGCAGGAGGCAGCTGTTCCACAGACAGCCCTTGAGATCTGGTACCTCTCAGTGCAGGCAGAGGCCACGCTTACGTGTGCATGTGCGTACACACACACACACATGCTGACACATCCTCAGGGATGCGGACACACTCACACGTGCTGACACTCACAGCCGGTGACACACGCTCACTCAGAACGCTCCCTCCCCCACACACGCTCAGTTATTCTCACACCTTTACACGCTCACTAGTCACACATAGTCCCAGACTTGCACACACTTGTACACATTCAGTTATTCACACTCACACCCTCCCTCATGCCTCTCACGCTGGCTCACACAGTCGTTCACACTCTCTCCCCCACACACACTTCATGCACGCTCACTCACGCACATGCTCCCCTTGCACTCCAACCCCGGCCGCTTTTCCTGGGACTTGCTCTCTGAGAGCCAGCTGGCTGTCCTGGTTGGTGGTTGGTTCTGACCCCCTCGGCCCCTCAGCAGCCCTGGAGCCCGGTGCTGCCCCGGCAGCCTGGCACTGTTCTCCTGGCCACCCCTGCGCTCGGAGGGGAGCCAGTCCCCACCTGGAGCCGGTGGTCAAGATGGGCCTGCACTGGGCTGGGTGATGGGGCGCCAGCCTGCCCCGGGCACCCACACCGGGGAAGAGGAGCCCCAATCGGTGGGTCGCCTCCCGAGAGCCCTTCCCCCAGACTCGGACCCCCCTTCCTGGCCTCCCACGGGGGAACAGGCTCTCTGGGGTCTGGCACAAGGGCACGTCCTTCCATCCCAGGCCCGAGGCCCCTGGCCTCCCTGGGCCCTCGCTGGAACTTCCCTCGGGCAGGGGGTGAACCCTGGCCAGTAGCAAACACCAGCCTCTTAGCAGACGTGTGTCGGCGGCTCTGGGAGGACAGAAGTGGTGGAGGAAGAAATGGGTGCTGAGAGGGGAGGCTTGGGGGTGGCTGAAGAGAAGAGAGAAGACTCACTTTTAGGACTGTGTCACTGTCTTCCCTCAGCGACCGGGGGACATATTATCACTTCTGGGGGCGGTGTTCATTTTACTGATGGCTGCTGTGCACACGGGGGCATTGGCACTGGCATGTGAACTGCGTCCTGCTCCCAGAGCTCAGAGCCGGCTGCCTCTTCAGCCCTCACTGTTCTCCCCCTTCCCAAACTCTTTCTTTCCCAGGTCCTCGGCCACCACCTGTCCCCAGGCCCCTCCCCTCCGTGGGCCCCGCAGCTGTCGCCCCTCCCTTGCCCGGTTTCGCTCCTGCCACTTTTGGTGTGGCGGTCACCGTCTCCTCCGGGTACAGCAATCCTCAGCCCAGCCCTGAAATGGGAGCCCCTCTGGCTGGGCCCCGGGTCCCCCTCCTCTTCCCACTCTCTCCCTGGCTGAGATCACAGCCACCATCCCCTGGCTTCGGGGGCCACCAGCGTGCCCGGACCTCCAGGGCCAGTGGTCCCCTGCAGCCCAGGGAGGAGGGGCTGAAATGCCCCTGGAGAGACATGCACATCCTAACCGTCCCCCACCCTGCACTGGGCTGGGAACCTGTGTGGAAATAGGGCCTTTGCAGATATAAGTTCAGGATCTTGAGATGGGGAGACGATCCTGGGTTATCTGGGCAGACCCCAGATGTAGTGATAAGTGTCCTTATAATAGGGAGGCAGAAGAACAGCTGACACACAGACACAGCAGGAGGTCTCGTGAAGACAGAGACGGACTGGAGTGACGCAACCACAAGCCAAGGGACACCTGGAGCCACCAGAAGCTGGAAGCGGCCAGGAGGGACCCTCTTCTAGAGTTTTTCGAGGGAGTGCGGCCCTACTGATACCCTGATTTTGGACTTGTGGCCTCCAGGAACATGAGAGACTCGATCTCTGTTTGAAGCCGCCCGTGTGGTCCTTTGTTACAGCAGTGGTCCCAGGAAACTCATACCAGCCCTGATCTGGCAGCGGGAGCTGGGGTCCTTCAGCGCTGGAGCTGCCCTGGGCTCTCCAGGGCCACAGTGGTCCTGTGCCACCCCTGGCGACCATGCCCTGCCCCGTGCGTCCAGAGTGGAGCCGGCTTTGCCTCTTCCTGAAACCTCTGCCCTCCCAAGACTGGAGCCCAGAGTCAGGAGCCCATGGGGGTGGGGCCCGCAATGGATGAACACCCCCCAAGTTCTCAGAGTGGGCCCCTCCACCACCCAGGCCCTTCAAGGAGGGGCTGTCCCTCTAAGTGCCCTGCCCCCAGCCCCGGCCATGGCCTGAGGACACCTGGCTGGCTGCCCCTCCGACAAGCCCCGACTCGTCTAAACCCAAACAGTGGATTGAGCTTAGGTTCCAGCTGGGCCCGGCTACACCCAGAAGGCACCTGACCTGCAATAAGTACTTGGAAATGTCCCCCACGCCAGCCCCATGCCGCTCAGAGTCAGCTCCTTAGTGGCCTCTCCTTTCACGGGACAGCCCTCCCCGAGCGAGACACTGCCATGACTTTCACTGCCCTGGGTGTGTGTGTGTGCACGCACGTGTGACGGCCCCAGCTCACCCTCCGGATCAGAGCCCTACTCTGAGTGCAACCACACGTCCACAGCTCCCGGCGTGCTCCTGGCCCTCAGGGGGCATTCTCCAGGCCCCGGGGGTGCCACACCCCACCCTGCCCACTCCCTAACTCTCACCCCACGTCCAATATGCACCCAAGTGCAGGCTCCCACTCAATTCAAGGTCGACTGGACCTGGCCCCTCCCCCATCTTTCCTGCCCCTTTCCCGCGGGGTTACCGAGGCTTTGGGACTGCACACCCCTTCGCCCATCCACCTGCCCACGGCTCACAGCAGAGCACCCCAGTCCCCTGCAGCTCTGCCACCTGGGGCTTCCTGGGACCGCAGCTGGGCCCTGGGCTCCGCAGGGAGGAGCCTTGCGTGGTGTATAAGGCATACGGGGAAGCGTACACGAGGGACTGTTGGCTGACAGAGATGTTGCCATAGGCTTTTTTCAAAGGCCAGTCAGTCTCAACTTTTGTTATTACTATCACCTCATTGTCTGCGGCACACTCGATACCACAGTGAGGCTAAGTGGGCCGTTTGTCTTTTTTGTTTTTGACTGCGCGCGGGCTTTCTCTAGTTGCAGCGAGCGGGGGCCACTCTTCGCTGTGGTGCGTGGGCTTCTCGTTGCGGCAGCTTCTCTTGTTGCGGAGCACGGGCCCTAGGTGCGCGGGCTCAGTAGTTGTGGTTCGTGGGCTCTACAGCGCGGGCTCAGTAGTTGTGGCGCACGGGCTCAGTCGCTCCACGGCATGTGGGATCTTCCAGGACCACGGCTCGATCCCGTGTCCCCTGCATTGGCAGGTAGATTCTTAACCACTGCGCCACCAGGGAAGTCCCCCCCCGGCCCCAGGGTCATTTGTCTTTGACCGAGTGCTCTGGGTACGGAGACCTCCTTTCCAACCATGATCCCCAAGCCCTCGTGGGGTGCGGTCCTGTTCAACTCCGTGGCGCCTGCAGTGGGCCATGCCTGCATGGTGCTGTCCCCTCTTGTGTGTGGTGACCCACCGGGCCTACGGGACACCTTCCCTGGGGCCCAACCACGGGGTTCTCCTCTGTGCCTACCGGCATTATTACACCGGTCCCACTAGTGTGTCATGGCACCGGTGTCCCAGAGTAAGAGGGAGGCAGGGAGGAGAGGAAGGGCAGCAAGCCTGGAGAGAAGACAGCGATCCACAGGGGGCTGAGTTGAACCCACACCACAGGGTCCGGTGCCCAGACCTGCCCGCAGAGAAACAGCCCGAGGGCTCCGTGTTTCTGTCTCCGCCAGGCCCTGTGCCGGCTGCCCCTCCTCCCACCAGCGAGGGGACTTGACCGAGGCCCTGACTCCTGGACCCCCGCCAGTGCCCTTGCCCTGAGCCTGCCCAGCTCAGCAGAGATTGCCGGGCCGTGGAGCACACGGCCCAGAATAGTGCTGTGATGCCAACGGGTGACATTCTATTGCTGGGCCACCACACTGAGTGGTGCCTCCCATCCCCAAAAGGAGAAATCTAGGGACGCCGCGTGCCCCAGGGCCGGGCCAGGCGGAAGGGTTCTGTGCACGGATCCAGCACGCGGCGCCTCTGGGCTCCTTCTCTCCTGGGCTGGCGCTCCCGGCGGCCCCGCCTGCTCTATTTTCGTTGGTGGCCCACGGCTGCTCAGGGAAGCCCTGGATCCCATCACCTGGGGCAGAGGCCCCTTGTGTACGACGAGGGAAGAGCAGCCAGGCCATAGCCTGTCTCCTGCTTAGCCCGCTGGGCTTGCCATCCAAGGGGCATTTCTTGGGGGACTGTTCCCCCCCCCCCACCGACTCCCTTTCCGGGGCAGACCTATGTCCCCAGGCTTCACGGGCTGTGCCCTGGATCCTCTCTTGGGAACCGGCACCCACACGCTGCGACCTGGGCTTGGCTCTGCTGGCGCACAGGGTGACCTACTGGGTGGTCGCTGCGCTGGGATCCCAGGCCAAGCCAGTACAGGCAGGCGCGCGCAGCACTGGGCCCCGTCCCTGTGAGGCCTGGCCCTCCTGGGAGTGCGGCCCCTGGTGCTGACACGGGTGTGGCACACAGCTCTGACCACAGCCGAAATCCGGTATTGTGCTGAGACCCCAAACCCCATCAAGACAGGCAGGCAGGGGCCCCTAGGGTTTCCCGGCTCCCGCTCGGTTGGGGGGAGTTTCTGGCCTGGTGCTCTTCAGCCAGCGGCTGCTTGGCAGACACGCCACTCTGGGAGGGCAGATGCCACCTCAGCCGGCCCTGCTTCAGGAGCCCAGTCTGAGGATAGCCGGGGCAACAGAAGTGACCAGAAGGGACGGGAAGGGGGCAGCCCGGGGCCTTCTGGTCCAGCCCCGAGCCTGGGGGTGCTGAGGACCCTCAATGAAGGCAGGGGAAGCAGCGAATAGGCAGCCCAGGGCTCCGACTGGGCACAGAGAGGCGGAACCTGGGAGCCAGCCACAGCGGACCGTCGTGGCTCCCGTTTCTTTTGGGTCCCCAGTCCACCCTGAGAGGCTGCACACGCAGGCGTGTTGCACAGTGTTTCTTTAATTGAAAGACAACAACCGACCTCAGAAGCAGCCCCTCCTCAAGCTGGGCGTGATCACTTGGAACCCTCACTACCCCAGGGGCTGGACGGCGACAGGAGGGGAGACCTAGCTGTCGTGGGGGAAAGGGGGGCAGTGAGGAGCGTGCTGGGGACTCTGGCGGGGCGCTGGGCCCCTCCCGGGGGACAGACTCTCAGGGTCTGGCTGAGTCCAATGCTCTCCCTGGGAGCACGTGGCCTGTGCAGCGCGTGGTTGCCGGATCATCCAGGCTTGGGGGCGGGGCTGTCCCCCACCGCAGCCCACCTGGGTAGGGGCTGGGCAGAAGCCCAGCGAGACAGAGACCAGACCCAGCCCAAGGATGTGAGAGAGGAGAGGGAAGACGAGGGAGGGACAGACGGAGAGGCAGAGAGAGATGGAGAGGACTGATCCAGGGGCCGGTAGAGCAGACCGGCCGGGATGGATGGCCGTGAACTCACAGAAGGATGCCAGCAGGCATGGGAGGAGAAGGGTAGCAGGCCAGGCCGAGGAGGGATGTGTGCCCGGCAGGTAGGGTGGGCTCAGCGGGGTCCGCTGTCTCCATCCCTGGCCCCCCAGACCCAGGGACCATTTTCCTTGGACTGGAGCCTCAGACAATTTGGTTTTGGGGTGAATGGGAAGAAAGCTTCGTGGGGGCACCTCTGCGTGGTCATGATGGGGGAGCAGGGGCGGCTCCGAAGCTAAGGGGCGTGTGATGGGGGCCAGGCCTCACGCCTCACCTGCTCCCTTGCTTTGCTTCCCCCCTCAGGACATCCGCTGTGCTCCCCAGAGACCCCGCCCAGGCCACCTTGGCGGCTGCCGCCACCTCTACTTTTTGTAGTTGCCAAACTGGATGGCCAGGCGGTCGGTGACGCAGCGGAAGGTGGCCGGCTGCACCTCCCAGTAGGGCACGGGGTTGCCGAAGAGGCTGATGCCGTTGTAGTAGGCTCGCTTGACCCCGAAGCCCACCGGGCAGAAGTCATTGACGCCCACCTCGGTGATGTTGTTGGTATGCAGATAGACCACCTGGGGGCGGAGGGGCGTGGCTCAGGCTCAGGGCAGTGGCCCAGTCGCCCCGACCCCCCTGCCTGCGTCTGTCCTGCCTGGGTAGGCCGAGCGGAGGGCAGAACCCCGAGGGCTGGTGCCCTCCCTCCCGGCTGAGTCCCGCCCCACCGCCTCATGGGCCACGTTTCATTGTATTGCATCCACACGGCCCTTTGAGGGCATGGAGGTGATCCTCCCATTGTCTGGAGGAGCAAACCGAGGCTCGGGTATGGTTGTTGGGCGGGTGCCGGCCCGCGTTAAGGCGCTGGTGTGTGACTGGGTGCTGGGATGGGGAGCTCGGGGGGTGTGGGTGTGAGGGGAGGGGTACGTGGGGCACGAGTGGTGGGGTGGGACTGTCGATGCGGGAAGGATGGCACCTTGGGCTCACATAAAGTCCCTGGCCCTCCCTCTGGGTTCCCTGGGCTCTGGGCCTGCCCCCAGGGAAGCAGCCTCCCAGTCCAGAGCCCCAGGGGCGTGAGAGGAGAAAGAGCCTCCTCCTCCCCCCGCTCCCCCACCTCCCTGAAGCCACATGCTGTGGGACAGGAGGGTCAGGGAGGGAGGACCCAATGACGGCAGGGAGGCGCTCAGACTGCAGCGGCGCCCTCTAGAGGCGGCAAGGACACGGCCGCTAGAGGGCGCGCTCGGCTTGGCCAGGGGGGCGCTGCGGCTGCAGGTGGGCGGTCCCCACGCCGGGCTCAGGCGGGCTCCGGTGTACTCGGCTCTGACTGGCCAGCCCGCGAGAGTGGCGGGTCTCCTGGCACGTGTGAATGGGTTGGAAGCAGCGACTGAGGTCCAGAGCAGGGCCGAGTACAGCCAAGTTCATCCATGCGGCTGACAGCCAAACTGGGGGTAGGGCCCCTGAGAGAGCCCCAGGCCAGGCCCTGTATCCCCTCATCAGCCCACTTCGTGCCCTGGGCTGTCCCTGTCTTGCCACAGATCTGTGTACCCCCGTGCCCAGACTGTTCCCTGACCTCGTGGGTCCGGCCGCACCTTGCAGGTGTTGCATCCACCTGAGAAACCTGCTCTTCCCTCACGACCTCGCTGCCCCGGGCCCGCCCTCTCTGCTGTCCGCAGCGGCATCCCCACCCGCCCCTCTTCTCCCTCAGTGCAGGTGATTGGCGCTGAAGGAGGGATCCCTGAGCCTGCTCCTTTGCAGTGAGGTCCCATTCCACTCTGTACCCAGACCCCACACGTGCTGGGCCTGAGCAAGGAGGGCCATGGGCTGAGGGGCTGCCCACTCCCTGGCTCTCACCTGGAGGAGCTTGAGGTCCGGAAGGCCAGCAGGCACCCTGGACAGCTTGTTATTGTCCAAGTGCAGTTCCCGCAGGGTGGGCAGAAAACTCAGGCTCCCGTTCTCAATCATGCGGATCTGGTTGTGGCCCAGGCCCAGCCTGCGAAGGGGCGGATGAGAAAAAGACGGTGTGGTGGGGCCCGCAGGCCGCACGGCACTGTGAGGACTCAGGCCCCCAGCCCCCCCATCCGCCATCCCTCCCAGTCGCCCCAGCGCCCCCAGACCCCCAGATCCCCAGCCCCCCAGCCCCCCCAGACCCCCAGCCCACCTGTACAGCTTTGAGTAGCGGAGCAGATCCTCTAGCTCGATTGCCTGGATTTTGTTGTGGTCCAGATGGAGTTCATTCAGGGTCTCGGGGAAGTCTGCCAGGAAAAGAGGATGCTCTGGGCTGAATGCAGGAGGGGAGGCCACGTGTGCGGGCTGATGCTCTGTGTGTGTGTGTGTGCGCGCGCGCGCGCACGGTCCCACGCTTGGTGGAGCAGAGACCCTAGCTCTGCCCCAGGTGGGGAGAGGGGCAGCCAAAGCCCTCCCTGAGTTGACTGGGTGCCTCCAGATGGCTCCAGGCCCCCCACCTGTGTCCATGTGTGCTCCGAAGGCCAGGTAGTGTGGGAAGCAAGGGCTGACTTCCTACCTTTGGGGATGCCGGTGAGCTTAGCCTCAGAGATGCGCAGGTAGTTGAGCTTCAGGCCATCGAAAGCTCCAGGTTCAAAGCCACTGTTCTCCAGGGGGTTCCCACCCATCTCTAGGAGAGAGGCCCCCTCAGCCCTGGAGCCAGGGCTGGGCACCTGCCCACACGCCCCCAGAGCCTGTCGGCTGCCTGGCTTAGGCTGGCCTAGTGGGCCCTGCTAATTACCCGCTCCCCCATCTCTCCCTGAAAGCAGTGCCACTAATTTACTAACGCTAATGGACTAAATGCAAACTCCTCGCTGTTCAAGGCCACTAACTCCCAAGGGCACTGGGCCTGGCGTCAGCCTTAGCGGGCAGAGGGAGCATGGAGAAAGGGAGGGGAGACAGGAATCGAGGCCGGGCTCCCCCGCCCGCCCAGCCCCTGGCTGGCTGGCTGGCTACACTGGCCCTTTCCCTTCCCTTTCCTTAGGGGCCCTGAGTTTCTCTTCACCTTCCCTTGGCAGCTCGGGGGCGTGCTCCTAGATGGGCTTCCAGAAAGTACCGTGAGGCCCAGCCGGCTGGTCCATGGCTGTCCCGGACAGCCCAGCACCCAGCTGCCCTGCCCCCCCTCTTTGACCCTCCTCCCCCATCCACTGCCACCGCCGGGGACGGGTGACGACGCCACTGGCGGGATGTCGCTCACCGATGCAGTTCATGTTGCGCAGCCCACTGAACACGCCCTTGGGCACCTTGCGGATGCGGTTGTCATGGATGCGGAGCTCCACCAGGGAGCTGGGCAGGTTGGGAGGGATCTCCACCAGGTGGTTCTTGGAGATGTAGAGCTTCTGCAGTTTCCGCAGGGGGCTGAAGGCCTTCTCATGGATCTTGGAGATCTTGTTGTTCACCAGGACCAGGGCCTGAGGCGGCACGCGTGCTGAGGTGAAGGCCCCGGCCCCCTACCTGCCCGCCTTCTCCTCTCCCCCGTCCCCTGCCACCTGAGCTAGCGATTCGCGGTTAGCAGCTCTCAGGACTTTACAGATGTTTGAGCCCCGGCTCAGCCTCCAGGAGATCCGTCAGTGCTCCTGGGCAAAGTGCAGATCGGAGCTGGCGCTCAGGCCCAGCAATACCACTGCTGCTTAGTGCGGCCTGCCGCTTCTCTGTGTCCCAGTTTCCCCACCTGCACCCTGGCTACAATGAAATCTTTTCTCACTGTGTTGCCGGGAGGAGTCAATAAGATGAAACGTTTTCAGTCAAGAAGGGAATTGGGCTGAGTGATCCTGTCCTGCACTTACGGCTGCTGACAGCTGCACGTGTGCCCTGTGACCCTGGGCACTCGCACCACAGCCGCCTCCAGACCTCTCTCAGGACTCCCCAGGTCCCCGGTCCCCTCTCGCACTCCACAAGTATGTGCCCACACCCATCTGGCCCCGAACCCCCGTGCTGTGGGCCTGCCACCTCCTTGCAGCCCCTTGGAAGGGCCAGGGTGGGCTTACATAGAGATGCTGGAGGCCTTTGAAGTCATCCTTTCGGATCTCGGCGATGTCGTTGTTCTGCAGGTCCAGCAGAGTGGTGTCGGGCGAGATCTCTTTGGGCACAGCCTTCAGACCTGGGGGCCGGCACCACTGTCACCAGTGTGAGCCGTGGCCATGACCCCAGAGTGGCGCGGAGCTCAGGCACTCGCATGCACGCAGGGACTCCGCCGCAAGTGGGCCAGCGCCAGAGTCGGCAGATGGAGGGGCTTCTCGCTCCCCGCTTGCTTGCAAGCAGACCAATGGACACCCTCCCACACTGAAACCAGGATTCCCGAGCTGGCTTGGGGTCACCCCCTACCCACCCTCACGCTTCCACGTCCATCCCACTGGACTGACCCAGGTCGGAGCACTGAACAACCCGCAGGTGGCAGTGGCAGCCGAAAGGGCACATGGCGCTGTAGGTGGGAGGGAGGGAGTCCAGGTCTGGGATGCCCGAGGTCGTGTCGGCGCCTGAAGCCTCCTCGTCGTTCAACATGGGCAGCCCGTCGTCCAGGGTGAAGTCCCAGAAGCCTTTTTGCTCAAAGGGCAGAGCCTGGCTCAGGGCCAGCAGGGCCGCGAGAGGCCACAGGGGCCACATGGTGGGTGTGCCTGCGAGACTGGGGTGAGGAGAGGCCATCAGGAGTGCCCAGCTGGCGCCCACGCCCATCCTCTGGGCCCTTGCCTGGCTACCGTGCCGAGTCCGGGGGGCTGGGGTTCTGCACGTGTTGGCCTCGTGTCCCTCACCCCTCACCCCTCACCCCTCACCGGTGCAGCCAGGCCCTGGGCTGTAGGGGCCGGGAGGGAGGTGTGGGTGGGCAGGAGACTCCGGGCAGGACTTGGCCTCAGTGGGCAGCACTGTGTCTTCCCAGTTGGTGAGTCTGTACCCCTCCAACACGTTCACGCGAGTGCACACACACACTCACGCAAACACACACACACGCAAACACACACACACACTCACGCAAGCGCACACACACACACGCAAACACACACGCAAGCGCACACACACACACACTCACGCAAGCGCACACACTCACGCAAACACACACTCACGCAAGCAAACACACACACGCAAGCAAACACACACACGCAAGCACACACACACACTCACGCAAACACACACTCATGCAAGCACGCACACAAGCGCACACACACTCACGCACCAGCCACTGAGTCAGCTGCAGCCTGCCTGGGGGGTCAGTGAGGCTAGTGGAGGAGGCGGAGAGGGAAACCCAGCCATTTGCCGCCCACAGGCTTTGAGGAATTCAGATTTAAAGAAACCACTGTGGCCCGGCCACTCCCACATGCTCAGGGCAGTGTGAGCGCGCTCAGGGCAGTGTGAGCGCGCTCAGGGCTGACTTAGGTGACCACAAGTCGCTTCCTTTCCTGCCTGAGCCCCCCCTTGCAGCACACCCACATTTTTCTAAGAGAGTCAAGAGGCCAAGGCACCAGGCTGGGCACGTTGGGTAGAAAGCTGAGCCAGCCCTGGAGGGAAGGTGGAGGAGAGGGGCATTTTTCCAGGCCATGCGTGGAATCCTGGAGATGGAAGGGGCGTCCCTTGCCCCCCCACTGCCTCTGCTCCCCTGGGCTGTGGCTTCCTCCCCTGGCCCATGAGCCGTCCCCTGGCTCAGCCCGCAGAGCCCCAGGGCTCCCGCCTCTGCTCCCATCCTTCCTTCTGCCCACGGCCCCGGGCCCCTGGAGAGGCCACCAGAGGGGAGCAGGCTGCTGCCAGGGTGGCGGGCAGGTTCAGGCTTGTCCAGAGGCTCCTCTGCTGAAAGACAGTGCCCAGGAGGAGACTGGAGTCCCTGCCTCTCCTACCGCCCCCAACTACCTGCTTTCCTGGGAAAGCCCCAGCCTCATTTTCCCATGTTAAAGAGGAATAAGTCAAAAAAAAAAAAAAAAAAAAAGAGGAATAAGTGCACCCGCCCTGCTTGTCTCCCGGATGTGGGGTGTCTGGGGTTGCCCCGGGTGCAGACGTGAAGCAGCCCCACCCCAGGGAGGCCCTCACTTGGGGCCCATCTTGGCCAGGGGAAAGGCTGTTCGGGGCTTGAGTGGGGCTGGGTGAGCCCCCCGAGCCTGACAGCCAGCTGCAAAGGCAGAAGGAGGCCCCCGACAGGCCTGGTTGACCTGGGGCTGGAATGGCTGCCCGGGGCGGGGGGTGGGCACTGCTGACCTGGAGTCCTCCCACCAGCAGGCGGGGGTTGGGAGCTGCGGCCACCTCCAGGCATGGGCGCAGCGGCTCTGCACCTCGGGTTCCCATTGATCCCCATCTTGCCGCCCCTCTCGCACTCCTCAGGCCCCCCACTGAGCTGGGCACGTGGCCTGTCCTGGCTCCCACCATCCTGAGGACAGAGCTGCAGCGGCCGGGGGCCCAGGACGCTGTTTATCAGACGCAGCTGCGGAGCTGGTGACGGGCTCAGAAGAGCTGCCTGCCTGCCCCGGTCACACATCAAAGTGAGGGTCCCTCGTGCTGGGGGAGCGCCCAGCCTCCCTGGCTCCTTCAAGCCTTGAGAGCTCATGACGACACTCCAGGCCCCGCCAGCCCCAGGCTGGCCCAGTGGGACCTGGGGAGCCCCTAGAGGGCCTTGGCGAAGAGTTGGGAGAAGGCCCTGGGCTGGCATCCTGGACCACGAATCCCTCCTTCTTCCCACGAGTTCGCAAACCCCAGGGCAAAGCAGGGTGGGCCTAGGCCTCCCAGGCTTGCCGCTGCTGCGCAGGGCCCCTGCCCAGGGGCTGCTGGACACCCAGGGCTGCGCGGAGGAAGGGCAGCGGAGAGGACAGGAAGGCGAGGATGATGGCACGAGAGGGAGGGGACTGCCCCCCCGGCCTGGCACTCCCGCCAAAGCCACTGCCTCATGGCGGGGGCGGGGGCTGTGAGTCAGGGCTGGAACGCCCGGCAGGATCCTTGGGAGGCTCTGGGATCCACCGTCCACCTGGACAAGTGGGGGCAGGGGGCTGGTCTGGCCAGGCCGGGGGGAGGCTTCGGGGGGCGGTGGGCGCAGACAGGGCTCTTCCAGCCTGGTGGGACCGGGAAGGTCTGGGGGCCTCCACGGGGAGCCTCCACCCGCATCTGGCCCCTCCACCACGGGGGAGGATGGACAGGCGCTGGGAAGGCCAACCAGGGCAGGACTAGCCACTAGGGCCCCAAGTGGGCTCACGGGACCCTCCGTGGGGGACGGAGGCTCTGGAGGAGGTGAGCCGCTCCGGGCCGTCGTGCCTGATATTCTGATGTTGCTGCATCTGGGGCCCCACAGAGTGGCTGAGAGAGGGGAAGGGCTGGCTCTAGTGCAGGCTCACTCTGGGGGGAGGGAGGCTGAGGACTTGGAGGCCCCACCCCAGGGCCCCGTGACAGCACAGGACAAGGTCTGGCTGGTTTCACCCGGCTCCTGGCTGGGCCCAGGCAGTGGGCAGGCTGGCGCACTTTCCGGCACAGCCCTGCTTTCCCCGCGGAGAGCTGGCAGGAGACTCAGTGGCCAGAACTGTGCAGAGTGGAGGGGGCCGACTGGA
Source organism: Phocoena phocoena (assembly GCF_963924675.1). NCBI lineage: Eukaryota > Metazoa > Chordata > Mammalia > Artiodactyla > Phocoenidae > Phocoena > Phocoena phocoena. The sequence continues at coordinate 127,989,276 of NC_089240.1, read as the reverse complement.
CACCAAGCCCCCGGGGGCCACAAGAGACCCAGAAGGAGCCGGGGGTGATGGAGTTCTCTGGCCGGCCGGCTGAGTGTGGGCAGTGCACAGAGGCTGGGGGAGGAAGCGGAGCTGCAGGGCTGCCTCCCCCCACCTCACACCGGGTCCCTCCCACCGCACACACGTGCAGGAGGGGGGTGGGCCCTCAGCCCCGGAAGCGGGAGCCCCCCACGGACAGGTACTGTGAGACCCACGGCAAGTCCCGCCGGCCCCACCTCCCACACTACCCAGGCCTCTGGGCCTCCTGGGCGTGTCCCCAAGGACTTCAGGCAGCCTCGAGCCCCATCAAAGTGTTCTCTGAGCTGGATGGGTCCCTCCTCCTCAGAGCGAAGGAAAGAAGCGGTGATGGCGGTGAGGCCTCACGCCGTGCCCACAGGTTGGAGTGAGGGCCGCCCACCCAATAGGGCTCTCCTTGTCTGGCCCTCTGAAAGCCAGCGCAGTCCTCCAACTGGGACTGCTCCAGGTCACAGCCAAACAAGACACACTGGCAGCCCCTGAGAACACGGAGGGGCCGTGCCAGGCATTCAGGCCAGGCCAAGGGCGGCGGGAGCGGGCCTGAGGTCTGGCAGGCCCTGGGAGCTCGCCTGCAGATGTGCGGCCCGCAGCTGCCAAGTCGCAGATGCCGGACGCCTGACGCTGTTCCGCAGCCTCGGCCCGGGTGTCTGGCCCCTCTGAGCAGCCCGACCTGAACCCGGGCGCGCGTGCCGTCTTCCACGCCGCCCCACGGTCCCTGGGACTGCGGGTCGCGCTTCCCCCCTCCCCTCTGTCCGCCAAAGCCTTTGAGGCCCAGCTTCTACTAGCAGGCCAGAGGCAGGGGCGCTGCCCAGAGCTCTGCTCTGCAAGCCGACACCCGGCTGCTCGCCGCCTCCCTCCCGGGCCCCGAGAGAGGAGACGGGCACCATCCGTGGGTCTCCTGAGGCTTACGCGCGTTGGGGTCGTGGCTGCAGGGGTTGGGGTGGGCCCTGAGCCCCGCGCCATCGGTGTCTGCTCGCCAGCCACCCCGAGCCCACTACCATGGCCTCGGCACGCCTTCCAGCTACGAGGGGAGCAGACATCCAGGCGTGGCTGGCCAGGGCGCTCCTCCCTGCTGGGGTCTTGGCGCTGCTGAGGTGACCGGACAGAGCTGGGTCCTGTGCCCCTGCAGCCTTCAGGGACAGACTTGACTTGGATGTGGGTGTCGGAGGCCAACAGGGAGCCAGCCCGTCTGCTGCAGAGCGCTGGCACCGGGGAAGTGGCTAGGCGGCCGGTGCTGACCAGGCCGGACGTCTCTCCCCACAGCCTTGAGGACAGCCATCACTTCCACCCCCAGCCTGCTGGGAAACCTCTGGAAGGCCGGCGGTTCCAGTGCCGGCCTTCTGCCGTGCCTGAGCCAGGCGGCAGATGAGCCAGGTCAGCTGGGGGTCCTGGGCTGCTGGGTGCCCTGCCCCCGCCCCGCACCCCCGAAGGCTCGCTGCAGAAACCCTGAGGGAGGGGGAGGGTGTTCTATCCCTTCCCAGGGTGGGACAGGGCACTCAAGGGATTTCTTAGCACAGCGCTCCTGAGGACCAGCAGGAAGTGCCATTTCTACCACTGGATGAATGGGTGAACCGAGGCTCAGAGTCTGCCCGAAACTCTTGCCCAAGGCCACACTGTGAGGAAATGGCAGAGGGGGCACACGTGCCCTGCCCCACCCTCTGCCCCCGCAGACTTTGCTGCAGAGCCCAAAGTCACAGGATCCCAAACTCCCTGGGCTGTACAGGGGGCCGAACCAGCCCCCGGTCCCTGCAGAAGACTCCTTGTATCTCCCCCACTCTGGCTGGGAGGTGACACTGACGGAAAGCAGGGCCCTGCCCTGTGGGTCCTGCGCCCCCTGGCTTGCATCACGAATCCTCTAGAAACATGGCGTCTCTCTCTGACTGCCACCATCCATAGCTTCCCTCAGCCCGCGGGGCCAGATGCCCCTCCTCGGCCCCAGCGCACCCATCAGGCCAGCCCCAGCCCCTCCGCCTCCGCCTCCAGCTGCACAGAAGTGGCCTGGAAAAGCCATCATCCCAGCCTGGCCCGGGAGGTTCCCCCAAGCATTTTAGGTCCCAGCAGGTGCCAGACCCCACAGGGAGATGCTCTCAGCCTGGTTCCCAGAGCCTGAGGTCCTGTCTGCCCTCTGCCCCTCTCCTTCAGGTCCTAGTTTTGTTCCCCAAATCCCTGATCCCATGGCCACTCGGGCCTCTGACTGCCGTGTCCCTCTTGGCCATCTGAGCCACCCAGAGGCAGCTGGTTGGGGAGAAGCAGGGGCCGCTTCAGAGTTGCATGGAGCCTGGGACCACCCCCAGCCCGCTGCCCCTTGTCCTGCAGCTCTGCTCCAGGCTGGGGTTTCTGCCGAGTTTGGCCTTCAGACGCCGTGGATCACGAGAGCTGGCTGTGAGGAGGCCGGGTAGAGCCCCAGTCCCCTAAACCTGAACGATGTGTCACCATAGGGAGGGGCAGGCATGAGTCGTCTGAGTCCCTGGCACCTCCACCGGGCTTGGGAACGTCAGCGATACCAGCCTGCCAATGAGCGCGAGCTGGGCTGCTCTGCGGACTGCCATGGGGGCCGAGCGGCTTCTGGAGGAGCTGAGGCTGGTGGCGTGTGGGCAAGTGGGCAGCTCCCATAGGCACCCAGGAGCTGCCCCACCCCAGAGTAGAGAGGGTGGGGGACAAGCCAAACAGAGTCCCAGAGGGCGTGAAGGAAGCCCCGGGGGACCCTGGGGCTGGGGACTCCTGGTGAGGGGAGGGCTTTCACCCCAGGGGAGTGAACCACAGCCCCAGGGAGCACTGGGAAACTGGTTTTGGAAGCCTGGAGAAGGGCCTGGCTCTAGGGCTACCAGTTAGCCTCTGGCCTGGGGCAGGACTGAGCAGACTCCCTCTCCGTCCTCCCAGGGCAGGCACCTCTGCCTCTCCCCGCACTGGCTTCCTTGAAGATAGGATTCACAGAAAAGGTTTTGTGGGTGATTGGGTGTGGGCCCCAGTATGTGAGCAGGGGGGACAGAGGGGGTGGGAGGAGAACTGAGTGCCCCTGGCACCAGCTGACAGGACAAGAGGGGGCAGAGCTGGCAGGGCCCGGGGGTGCCTGCCTCCAGAGGGGGCCCATGTTCACCCCCACCCCATGCTCACAGCAGGGCGCCCCAGGACAGTCACCATCACCCTCTAGCCCCAGGATTTGAGCTAAGCCTTTGGGCTGGTGTGTCCCCTCCCACCAGCAGGGCCGACAGGCACAGGGAGGGGTGGGCAGCTCAGGGCAGGGACCAAGCTCTCCAACCCCGGGGAAGAACTTTCTAACAATCCAGGGTGTTGGCAGGGAAGGAGAGGGGCTCCAGACATGCCATTGAAAGGACAAACAGCCCAGTGGCCTAGCAGGTGGGGCTTTGGAGGCCCCGGAGCTGGGACTGGGGCCCTGCCCGGAGGCGAGTCAGACAGCGCCGGGCCCTACTGGGAGTCTGGGAGCTGGGCTGCCGCCCGCAGCTCACGTGCTCCAAGGGTGGCCCTGGGGGCCGGCCACGGCCTCAGGCTGCATCCCCAGGAGGCCAAGGACAAGTGATGGCTGGGACAGGCCTGTCTCCTTGGGGCTTCTCCAGGGAGTGGAGGAGGGCTGGTGGTGGGTGGGCCTGGGAAGGGGCTCATGACAGATCCCCCCTCTGGGACTCGACGCCGGTGCTGGAAGGGATGCTCTGTGGTCCTGAATGACTAAGGAATGTTGCTAAAGAAACAAAGCTCCTCTGATGGGCCAGGGCCACTGATGGGATTGGGGAGAAATTGGGGCCAATGCTTGCATGTCAGCCTGCATGACAGTCAGAGGGCCAGCACCCCACATTTCTGGGCCCCTAAAATGAGCTGGTACAGAACTGCCACCAGAACCATTGGTGAAGGGGCTGGGCTGTGGGCTCCCCATCGACATAGTGGGGTCCCTGGTCCCTGCTCCAGGGCAGGGCATAAAAGCGGTCGGACGGTTAATGCCCTCTGTGAGCCGGGTCCTGGGACGTGAAGGTGGGCCGGTCGCTGCCTCGCCGTGGGGGCCCTCCCCGCTCCCAGCCTTCTTCCCACCGCCTGGTCTTGGCGGCTCGGAGACAGTGCTATGGCTTCCTTTCGATGCATGCGCAGAGAACTGCCCTGAGAGGTTCACCCACGCTGGCCCATGGCAGCCGGACACCGGAAGTTGCACAGAAAGGCGCCTCTGCCGAACCGCCAGCCTTCCCAGGGTGTGGGTGGCGGTGGTGGCCATGCGCTCTCCCTACTCACCATCCCGCAGCCCTGGCTGCGCATTCCTGGGCACCTTCCTTGCTGGCACCGAGGGGGGCCTGAGCATCTCCAGCTGCTCTCAATCTCAGTCAGTCCCTACCTCGTGGAGAGCTGGCCGGCCAGGGAGGGGTGAGTGTACAGAGGCAGGAGCCCCCAGAGGGCAGGACTGGCCACCGAATCGGCAACCTGAGTGGCCCTTACGAAGACTTCAGCTGCGTGAGGACAATCTCCCTGCCCTGGAGAAGCTCTCACCACCGGGTGCCCAGGCCCCAGCCCCGCCCCGCCCCGCCCATGGAGCAGCGAGGTGCTGTTCCCATCCCCCAGCCTTCCAGGATACTCAGTGGCACACCCAGACAGAGGGCTCCGTTCTCCCTTGCTCCTCTCCTGGGTCCCTCGGCACTTCCCTCAGCATGCCAGCCATCTTGAGAGCTTGCGGGACGGGGCCAGTGGGCCTGCCCCCTCTCACTCCAGTCCCCACGCGCCGCACTTGACCATAAGCTATCATCGTCAACGTGCAAGTGACTTTGCGGGCTCCCTGGATGCTATGGGGTCAGTAGCCTGGACTTGTCAGTCAGGAGCTCTGAGTCCTGGCCCCAGTTCTGCCCCTGACTGGCTGTGCCACTGTGGGCAGGTTCCTGCCCCTCTCTGGGCCTCAGTTGCCCCCTCTGTACAACGGATGGGGTGGGAGTGGGACCAGCAGGGGCCACGGCTCCCCTCCCAAACGGCTCTGGAGGGCAACCTTGTCGCTACACTTTGTTTCAGAACTGGAGTTCTCTCTCCATTCCTGAGATGCCCCCAGGCACCAGTGGGGGGCGGCCTTTGGGGGACAGAGCATCTAGCCTGGGAGCTCTTGAGCCTCACCCCTTCCTAAAGGTGCCCATCCTGGGCTGATGGTGTCCTCACATCTACCCGTGGCCCCCAGAAGCCCTCCGGGGCCACAGGCCAAGCCTGCCTGTGGCTAACACAGCACAGTTGCCTGAGTCTCCTTCTGCACCCCGCTTTGGAACCTCAATCCAAGGGGGCTCTGGGGCAGAGAGGACTGAGCTGTCCAGGCAGCCCCGCCCGGGGACCCCCCAGCCAGGACTCTGTGGACCCACACCTCGCCCGGGAGGAGGTGGAGGCACGGCATTGGCCTGTGGGTAAGCATGGAATATCTGGGCAGGGAGCCTGGGGTGTGCCTGGGAAACCGAGTCTCTGAGCCCACGCCGTGGACTAGCCCCAGGCCGTGGGGACCGCTCCCCAGTGACGAGCTTGGGTGGCCGCCCGGAGGTCCTCCTAACCAGGGCCGAGCGCAAAGTGCACCCGGGACTTGCAGTGAACTAAGGGGGCCATTGGCAGAGTGAGGGTGCCAGCCGCCCAGCCATGCCTGGATGACGCTCTGGGGTAGCGGCCAAGGGGAAGAACCCCGAGGGGGGAGGCAGAGAGGGCAGATGTGGAGCAGAGCTGAGCAAGGTCAGAGGGGTGAACGAGGGGGATGTAGAAGGTGCCTGGAGGACAGCGGGGAGAAGACGCAGAAATGGGACAAGGACCCAGGGGGCCGCAGGGTGGCGACGAAGGGGCGCGGACCAGGAGCCTGCAGCTGTGCAGTGGGAATCCACAAGCAGCCTAGGAGCGGGAGAGGGCGGTGAGGGGGCAGCGGACCCAGGGGTTAGGCAGTGAGAGCAGCTCAGGGCCAGCGTAGGAACAGCGGGGACACTACAGGGCTTGTGGAGGGGGGGACCCTACCTGAGGAGGGGAAGCGGCGGGCACAGGCTGGCTGGTTGGCGGTCTTGAGGGTCGGGCAGTCCGTGCGTCTGTCGGTCCGTCGGGTCGTCGGAGAGCAGCTGCTCACTCCTGGGCAGTTCGTGGAGAGAGGGAGACAGAGGCGGTGGCAGCGGCGGGAGGGAGGCTAAAGGCTGGGCGGGCGGGCCGACGACGGGAGGGGACGGCGGGGAGGGGGCGGGGAGGGAGGAAAGGAGGGAGGGGGCTGGTGGCGTGGAGAGGGAGGGAGGGAGGGAGGGAGGGAGGGAGGGGGCAGGCTTCCCGGCCCCCCTGGCAGCTTCAGAGGGAGTAATTTTCTTGTAGACGGCTGGGCTAGCTGCACCCCTCCCCCTTGCGCCCCCCAGGACTCCCCCCACTCTGCCTGCCCCCCCTCTGCACCCTGGGGCACACAGTGAAGGGACACACAGTCTAACTCACACAAGGACCCTTGGCGGCTCTGGGCAGGCGCAGTCTCAGAGATTCAAACTTTCCACTATCCGGATGGGGCCACTGAGGCCCAGAGAGGGGCGGGAGCTGGCTTGCGGGTGTTAGGGCGGGCGGAAGAGAGGGAGAGGGCAGAAATGGAGGGGAGACCGGGGGCAGGTGGCCTCTGATTGCTAGTCCAGGGACGGGGCCCTGGAATTTGGTTCTGAGCCTTCCTCAGCCTGGAAAGGGATCAGGGTGGCAGCTGTTGTGGATTTCCGGAAGGGCTTGATCTAGGCTCCCGGGCACTCCGGGCACCCCACCTCCCAGCCCACTGCAGCCTCTTTCCCCTAAAAAAGAGGAAGCGGTCCTGTTTGTGTGATCTCAGGATGGGACTCAGCTGGGGGCTGGCAGGACGCAGCACAGATACTGGGGGTCCTCCCCAGCTTGCCTGCCCCGAGCTGAGGCTCAGAGAAGCTGATTCAGAGAGGAGGAGCCAGCGAGTCATCCTTGCTCCATCTGAGCAGGTCCCCTAGGGTGCAGTAACTGCTCTGAGGGTGGCCACTTCCTCGGGGCTGAGCCCTGTGCTGGCCACTTACAGGAGTAACTGGGTCAGCCCACCAAGCGTCCCAGGAAGAGGCCGTCATCAGCCATGGCATCCACGCCATCACTGGAAGCTCAGCCACTTCCTGAGGGCCCAGATGAGCCCAGGGCCGTAGCACGACACCTCCTTCCTGTTGGGTGGGGTCCCATTCCTCCCCCGGCCCGTGTACCCAGCCTCGGTCATGGGGAGACTCCTGCAAGAGCAGTTTTGGGGAGACAAACGTGAGGGTTTAGACAGGGCGAGAAACTGAGGCAGGGAGCGACACTGAGATCTGCAAAGGAGAATAGGGAAGAAACGAAGGCAGGCAGCATGAGACAGGACAGAACTCCACTGAGAGGAAAAGAAAGATGCATAGAAAGAGAAACAGCTCAACAGGGCAGAGGCCGAGGGCGGGCCAGGGAGAGGGGGGGCCATGAAAGGAAAGCAGGGGTGAGGCCCGAGGGTCCCGCGCACCCGGCCAGCTGTTGTTTAGGCTTTTGGTGCTCAGCTTCAGGCCATCAGGCAGGTAAGGGTCTAGAAAGTTCTGCCAGGGGGAGTGGCTGGGCCCAGACCCCTCTTCTGTTCACCAGCATCAGTTCAGGGACCCCCTGGTCAGACCTGGGACACAATGGTGGCCTGACCAAGCCGCCCGCCTGCAAGAAGCTTCCAGGCTGGGCCACGGCAAAGGGAGAGAAGTAAGAAAAGCAGGGCCAGGTCGGGAGCTCCGACTCCTTCTTGTTTTCCTGGGTGAGGCAGTTACAGATGGTTGCGAGCAGGAGATTGGAGAGAACACGTGCCCTTCCAGACACGGGGAGTCGGTTTTGCTGGTTTGTTTGTTTTTTACTGTTTATTGGCGACATATTCAAACATCTCTGGGTCGCCCCACTGAGCTTCAGCATCCCCCGACGCAGCTGGGGAGGAGGAGAAAGAGAGTCCAACCCACGTATAAAACACTGTGCTCCACGAAAGAAGTTAGTTGAAGACGACCACATATTGCAAGATTCTGCATGAAATGTCTAGAACAGGCAAATCTACAGGGACAAAAAGTACATTCGTGGTTTCTTAGGGCCAGGGGGGATGGTGGTGGATAGAGTGGTGACAGCTAAAGGTATGAGTGTTCTTTTATCTCCATAAAGCTGTTTACAAAATTTTCAAATGAAAAGAAATAGGCACAAGGCATGCCCATTGCCCAGGGAGCCAAGTCCCTTACTGAGTAAGGTCCCCTCTGTGAGGAGGGGACTGGGGCACGCCAGGGCCACACACAGCACCAGAGGCTCAGGAAGGCTTCCTGGAGGAGGTGACTTAGAGCAGACAAGTAGGGAAAAGACGGTGTTGGTGGAAGGCAGAGCCCAGGGCTAGGTGTGGAAGGCGTGGGGAGCAGGGACGCAGTGAGGTGGGAAGGCTGAGTGGTGGGCCGGCACGTTCCTGGAGGGAGCAACTTGCAGGCGGTGGTGAGGCGACACCCTGCGCCTTGGAGCTCTTTCCCGCAGTTGGGGGGTACGTCTGGGGCAATATGTCTGTAAATACGGTTTTTGCGCCTGGAAGGCTCTTGTGTCTGTGGTTTGCAGTCTGCAATAAGCCATAACTGCACACCCGGCCCAAGGCCTACTGAGTCACTGGACCTGGCCCTCTAATTTGGGGGCCACTCCCAGACCAGCCGGCCGGCACCTCAGTCCTGGGCCTCCCCCTCCCCCTCCCTCTCCCCAGGCCTCAACTCTCTCTGTGGCTGCAGTGCAGGAACAACCTGGACCCCAGCTTGAGCGGCGCTGAGAACAGCACGTCCCTGCTGGCCAGCGGAGCTGCAGCCTCCTGCCCTCTGGCCTTTCAGGGCTGCGAGGCGGCAGCAGGAGGCAGGGGAGGGCAGGCATGGGGGGCAAGGCAGGAAGGAAGAGCAGGCATTTCCTGAGGCCCCCGGGCCCCTGGAGGCGGCCAGTGCACAGCTGTCTTAGCTCCACAAGAACCAGTGGCAGACAGGGCTGGCCGAGCGATTAGAGGTGGGGCCGGGGGAGGCGGAGGGGGGGGGGGCAGCACCCTCTCCCAGCATGCCCTGCGCCTCTGGGACACTGCTGGACAGGCCCCCAAAGCCCCAGCCTGGACTCTTCCCCCCAGGTACTTCGGAGGGCTGGGTGATCCTGCCGGCACCAGCCCGCCCCTCAGCCCAGAAACCCCAGCAGGCCCCTTGGCAGAAGACCCCTCTGCCAGAAGGAGTGAAGACGCGGCTCTCTTGACCTGAGAAGCAGCCTGGTGGCCGGCTCAGGCTTCCCAGGAAAGTGTCCTGCCCCAGGGCCCCACCCGTGCCCCTGCCCGGGTCCTCAGGCCACACTGCTGTGTCCCGGCGCAGAGCAGCCAGCCCTCCCCTAGGCCTTGTTGGGTCATTGCTGCCCCTGCCAACACCCTGGTGCCCAGCCCAGAGCCCCAGAGCCCAGGGCAGGTGCTGAAAGGTAGTGGGGCAGGGGTGCGGGGCAGGCAGAAGCCAGCGGTGGTGGGGAGAGAAACGTGCAGGGCGGAAGGGGGCTGAGAGGAGGGGCGGCAGGGCTGGTGAGCAGCTGTGGGTCCACCCCAGGCAGGGCCATCTAAGCCTGTTGCCATCCTGTAGGGCCTGTGTGTGGAGAAGGACCCGGAGTCAGCTGCAGCCCGTCCCCCTGGCTTGCAGCTGTTGGTGCCCTGGCTTCAAAGCGAGAAGGGGAGGCCCAGGACAGAAGCAGGGCACCCAGAGGGCGGGCCTCAAGCCTCTGATCCCCTGTGGGCACGAAACCCTGCCTTTGATGCGGGTCCCTGAAGGGCAGAGCCTGGGAGCCTGGGAGGTGGCCCAGTGGGCAGGGCTTCCAGGGGCTCAGAGGGAGCCCCTATAGAGGTGGCAGCAGCTGACAGAGATCACCCCCAACCCTGGGCTCCAGCCCACCCAGCTGCTCGGCCCATGAGTTTCTGGGCCCGAGAAAGAGCTGCCCGACCCTGACCTTCAGGGGCCCTCTGCCAGACCCCTTCCAGGGCCTTCCTAGCCTCCCTGCCCTGCTATGTCTGGCTGGTGCCCTGCTCGCTCCCCTCTGCCTCTGCTCATCACTCCCCCTGTCTGTCTTGGGCTCCCCACTCCTTTCTCAGGTCTCCCCTCTGCATCGTCTGTCCCTTCCCCGGGCACTGAGCCAATCAGCCTCAACTTCCGCTGGCGCCCTTCACTCTCCTGGAGCACACCGGATGGGGCGCAGGGGGGAATTCTGGGAGGCGGCGGCTCTGCAGTGGCGCCCTGGGGCTGCCTTCCGACCCCTCCCTGGAGTGCTCCCACAGGGCTCTTGCGCGGCTAGCCCAGAGCAAGGCGTTGCCCACGGGAGTCCCCTTCCACCTCCAGGACCACTTTCCAGGCAGGGACACATCACACACATACATCAAGGTCACTTCTTGAGCGTGCCACCCTGCCTAGAACTCAGCTGAGATCCTGGAGAGGGCCCTCGAGGCTCCTAGGCGTTGCAGCCCCAGAACCCAAGCTGGCACCCCCGAATTCACGGCCTGCTGGTTTCATCCGCCCCCGATCTCTGCACCCTCAGGGGCTGGGCAGGGGCAGGGCAGGGGCTAGGCCCACAGTCACTAGGGGGCCGCCCCTCGCACCTCACTGCTTCCTTGAGGCCAGAGTCATGACACCCTGGAGCCCCAAGGGGCAGCAGTTGTAACATGTGCTCAGGGGACCTTCTGGATGAGGATACCGCTAAAGGGAGCCGAACGGCTGCGGAGCAGGCGAGCCTCCGCTCTCTGGAAGTTTACCAGCGCTGATGGCCGAGGCGTGGCCGGTGAAAGCTGGCACTCTCTATGCCAGAGCTTTTTTTGACCTTCCCCTGAGGACATAATCACACAGCGGCTCTGTGTCCCGGGCCGCCAGGGCTGTAATTTCAGGGCTCGAAGGGGGCTCCGTGGAGGCCCGGCCTGTGTCTAGCTATCTTTAGAGAGGCATGCTCTGGGTGTGGCCAGACGAGGGAAGCTGGACCGGGGGCTGTGCCACAGGGAGGCATCTGTGGGCCTCCTGCGAAGCCAGCAAGACGCAGGGACTCCATGAAGCGCGGGGCCCCGTGGTCTTCCCCTGGGGGAGGCTAGCCCCCAGCAGCAGGGCCAGGAGGCTCTGGTGGGGGCCATGACGGGGAGCAGGTGCAGGGCCGGGGGGCCAGGCGGTTTCTGGACTGGCCCCGCATGCCCGTCACGGTGGCACTGCTCACAGAGAGGGGGCCGGGGGGAGGCCCGGGCCCGGAGTACACCGTGCCTGACACGTCCTTTGCCTCCCTCGCTCTCTTCCGCTCCTCCCTGGGCTTGTTTCTCCTGCAGGCCACGACGTGGGGTATGAGGCGGGAGGAAGGCTTCGAACCGGCTGTGCAGGGAGCCTCTCGAAGGAGTGGGCGGCGGGCCCTTGGGCAGGAGTGCTGGGGGCGAGGAGTAGGCGGGCTGGAGAAGAACTGGGTGGTCAATGGACGGGACTCCGGGATTGTGGCGGGGAGGGGGCCCTCGTTAGCCTCGGTGACCCGCTTCTGGCTCCCACTGTCCCCAGTGTTCTTACCCTCACTCCTACCCCCACGGTCTGAGGACCTCCGTCTCGGTCCAGGGACGGATGAGTGCCTCGCTTTTTGCCACCTGAACCTAGTCACCCCTACCCTGTTGTCACCACCATCACAACCATCACCACAAGGAAGCCTGCAATGCCCAGTGCTTCTGGGTTACTGACTGGGCCGCACCCACCGCTGGACCCTCCGATGGGGCCAGTGCCAGCCCTGAGGAGCACGCCACCACCGCCATGCAGGTACCAGTGGGCAGAGGGGACAGGGTGGGCTTTGTCCCACCACCACGACCAGTCTCGGCTGCGCCACACCTTCTCGCCTGGCTGGGGGTCTGTCCGGGGATGTCACTGGCTGCACTGCTGACCAGCCCCCCACCCGGGGCATGCTGCCACTGCCACCTCCCCGCTAGGACTGGAGGCGCTGCTGGCACCCCCGGCCCTGACCTCTCGGCCCTCTTGAGGAGTTGTCTGCCCACCTGCCAGCAGCTGCAAGGGCTGAGAGCTCCCCATCTGCAGTGGAATTAACCCAGAGGGCCTGCTCAGTAGGGAAGTGCGAGCGGCGGGGGGTGGGGTCGCCCAGCCTGAACTTCCTGTGCCTCCCGGTGGGGGCCTGACCCCTGAGTGCAGGGAGGGGGCTGGGGGCTGACTGCCCTGGAGCAGGGGGGGGCCCGGGGCCAGGCAGCCATGCTGGGGAGGAGGGGTCGTGAGAGCTGGGAAAGCAGCGGGCCCTCTCCTTCAGGGCCAGCGCCTCAAGGGCTGCTGACCTCTGACCCAGTCCAAACAGGAAGTGCCATATCTGTGGGCCCAGGCCCCGGAGGAGAAGGAATGCAGGGATGAGTCCAAAGCAAACACTCCACCAGCTTCCCAGGCCTCTCCCCGCCCCCTTCCAGAGTCTGGCCTTTTCTCTGCTGAGAACTCACGGAGGGGGCGTGGGGGGGGACTGGCTGCAGAATGGGACCGAAGCGAGACTCACGGTTCCCAGGCCCAGACCCCAGCCCAAGGTGCTGGCGGGGCAAGGTCTCGGCAGCGGGCACATGGGGCCCTGCTTCCTTCACTGCGCCACATCCAGCAGCACTGAAGGCCGGGGCCCATCCTGATCGGCCGCATCCTCCACGCCTGTCACTTGTCTGTCTTTCTCACCCCCGTACCACCGTCCTTCTCCCTCCCCAGCACTGGGCGCGGTGACAGCTGCCGAGGCTGACACACTGACCACGCCCCGTTCCTGGGGGCCCCTCACACAGGCAGGGCAACTGTTCCAGGGGCCTCAGGGGGCTCCGCAGCTCTTGCGTCCCCACCCAGCACAGTTGATGGGTCCTGTCTTTAGGGCTCAGCAGACAGTCAGCGACTCCAGTCAGGGGGTGGTGACACCCTGTGTGCGTCCACTCCTGGGACAGGGATGCGTCCTGGACAAGAGGGTGGTGACGCTGGGACTTCAGAACCCTGGCCAGGGTGGGTGGGGGTGGGGAGGCTCTCGGAGAAACTTCTAGAACCAGGCCCTCTTAACCCTCTGCTGACAAAGCAGTGCCCAGGATGTGGGCTCTGGGGGCTCCATGCACAACGGAGTGCCAGCGTGCACAGGCGGCTTAGATCCAGGAGGGAGGGAGGCTGGGGGAGGCAAGCGGGCTTGAATGAGATGCATTTATTATGTGCAAGTCCAAACCAGCGCCATGCCAGGCTGGGTCATTTACTAAGTTAAGGGGCCTCAGCAGTCAATGGGACATGGGTGCATCTGAAGCAGCAGGGTCTTCTAGATCTTTCTCCCAGTGGTGCAAAGATGCCCCGCCACCCACCCAGTCCCAAAAGAGCAGGGGGTGGGGAAGGCTGGTGGGGCTAGGCGGACTCCCCCTCCCCCTGCTGGGGCTGGAGGACCACGCTGTGGTAGGCCCGGATGCAGGAGAACGTGGTGGGTGGGATGCGACGCCGGCCTATAAGGTTGTTCTCCAGGTGCGTGGAGATGAGGTTGGAGTCCTGGGCCACGCGTGTGTCACAGATGGAATTCAGGGGCACGTGCCTGTGGAGTGGGGGTAGCAGGGCGGGGCAGAGGAGAAGAGACCCCAGAAAGGAGAGTCAGGCCTCAGGTGAGAGGAGAGAAAGAGGAGCCCGACAGCGAGGGGGTGTTGAGACCAAGGCACAGACACCAGACCCTGGGTGGAGGGTCAGGCGGTTCGCTGCCACCACCTGCCACCTGCCCACTCGGGGCTCGGCCCTTGTTGCTCTGGGCCAGAGCCCTCCCAACCTCCGCCCGCCCACCCCCTGCCCAGATTCTGCTGTCTGCAGCTGTCTACCTTGGCTGCCCGGGCCTGCCAGCGGCTACAGCCTCCAGTCACGGCGACCAAGATGGGGAGTTGGGGGCAGTGAAGGATGCCCCCCACAGTCCCGCCCTCAGCCTCTGAGGCCCTTGGGTGACGAGCCCACAGGCCAGAGCACCTGGCCAACCTACCAGGCTGGGCCTCCGGGCCTCAGCCGAGCTTCCTCCTGGGCTGGCGGTAGGGACGCGGGTGGAGTGGGGGGGACAGCAGGATGGCCACAGGCCATCGGCCCTACCTGATCTTGTTGTGGCTCAGGCTCAGCACCTGCAGGGCCCTGAGGCCCAGGAGGCCCTGTGGGACGGCCTGCAGCTGGTTGTGGTCCAGGAGCAGCTCGGCCAGGGAGGCTTGCAGGCCCAGGAAGGACACGCCCTGGATGCCGTCCTCACGCGGGCTATTGTGGGAAAGATGCAGGACCGCCAGGCCCGGCTTCACGTGCGCGAACACGTAGCCGGGGATGCGCTCGATGCGGTTGTGGTGCAGTGTCAGGCAGCGGAGGCCCCGGGGCAAGAAGGAGGGCACGTGCACCAGCCGATTGTACGACAAGTCCAAGGCTTCCAGCTTCCTGCGGGCCCAGGGGTCGGGGTGGGGGTAGCTAGTGGCACCCGGCAGAGACCACAGCCCAAGGGGAGAGTGAGGATTTGCCCCCAGATGGCAGCTGCCACCAAGGCTCCCAACAGCTGGCGAGGGCCAGGCCCCGTCTGGCTGCTGTGCTCTCCTCTGTCCGCTGAGGCTGGGAAAAGGGGTCTGAGGGGTCCTGCCTAGCTCACCGCAGAAAAATAAGGCTCCGAGGGGTCAGGGCCAGGGAACCCTGAGGGATCGGGGAGGCAGGCAGTGAGCCCAGGTCACTCCATGGTGGGAAATCAGGAGCAGAGGGTGGTGATGCTTCTAGAACGGGTCCGAGCAAGGAAAGTGACTTCTCTCAGTGATATCCCCCAGCCCCTGTGGGTGGGGTCAGCCCTTTGGCCTTGGGATGGGAGCCATCCTCAGTCCATGGGGGCGGGGGCTCCGGTGCCTCCCAAGCCTGCCGAGCCACCAGCCTGCTCCCCGTCTACCAGCTGGAGAAAAGCTGGGTGGCCGCCAGCCCCCTGCCCAGGCCCGCGGCGGGAGTGGAACACGGCTGGGCGGCCCCTCCCTAGGCTGTCTGCTTTCCTTTGCCCCCTTGGCAAGAGGGGGAGAGGAAAGAGGAATAATTAAACCCAAACGTCCTGGTAACTTTTTCCTGGAACACGAGGACGCAGGGTGGGAGGCTCCAGTCTCTGGAATGGCAGGTTGGACTGTCAACCCCTGCCTCCCCCCAGTCCCCCACCCCTGCCCTGCCTCGGTGGTCTTCAGATCCCATGGATTGTACTTCCCCAGCCCTTCAGCTGCTCCCGGGGTCACATCCTGACTCCTTAGGCAGTGCCTGTAAGGGCCCTGTCTCCTCCTGGGCCCCTCCTGCCAGCGACCCGACTCAGCAGCCCAAATGAGATCATGGGGACTCATCCTGGACCCTTCTTCCTGTAGTGGGGTGAATAGTGGCCCCCCAAAGATATGTCTACCCAGAACCTGTGAATGTGGCCTTATTTGGCAAAAAGGTCTTTGTAGATGTAAGTGAAGGATCTTGAGATGAAATCATCCTGGTTTAGGATGGGCAATGCAATGATAGGTGTCCTTATAAGAGGTGGAAGAGGAGAGACACAGACACAGAGGAGAAGCCACGTGAAGACAAATGCAGAGACTGGAGGGATGTGGCCACAAGCCAAGCGGCACCTGGAGCCCCCAGAAGCTGGAAGAGGCAGGAAGGACCCTCCCCTAGAGCCTGCAGAGGGAGCACGGCCCTGCCACACCTTGATTTTGGACCTCTGACCTCCAGAACTGTGAGACCATAAATCTCTGTTGTTTGAAGCCACCCACTCTGTGGTACTTTGTTATGGCTGCCCTGGGAAACTCACATGCCTTCTTCCCATGGCTGCCATCTCTTCCATGCCCCTTCCTGCCCATGCGACTTCCCACCACCCAGGCTGCCCCTCCATCTGGGCCCACGGCACCTCCGGGCATGGGCAGGGGAGGGGGTTTCTGTGGTCTTGGGGATTCTGTCGGGTGGGAGGGACAGAGGGAAATCTTGGAGGAGCAGGTGTGGCTGAGGGCCCAGGCCACCCTGAGCCCTGGGCAGGGAGGCAGGTGACCCAGGTGACACACCAGACACCAGGCCTGAGCAACAGCGCCCTCCTTCAGCCCTCTCGGCCTTCCCTCCTGACTCTCTGCCTCCTTAGGGAGCATCCTCTCTCTCTGGACTCCACAGCTCGGCCCATGGGGGCGGAGCTCGGGCGGTGCCAGGGTGGATGGCAGCGCACTCATGGGAGATCCATCCAAGCACGGGGCGCCAGCCGGTTCAGTGTGCCCTCTGGCACCTCCTCGATGACGTTGGTGCCCAAGTGCAGCTCCTAGGGCCAGGGCTCGGGGTGAGCGCCCCACCCACCACTCGCTGGCAGCCTGGCCGGGTCCCCTGCCCCCTTCCATTGGGTCCCTCCGTCTCTGCCCCTCTCAGGGCCATGGCCAGCTGTGCAAAGGATCCCAGCGACACCCGCAAGCCCTGTCATGACTCTTCAGAGCCCCACAGGACACAGGCTCAGAGAGTACCACCAAGCACGGGGGATCATGCGGCCCAGAGAGGCCATGAGCCGTGTGCAGGGACACCCAGCGGGTCCAGGACAGTCCTCGAGGCTCAATTTTGGGCTCCAGGAAGGTCAGGTCAGGCGGAGGAAAGGCCCTTTGGTGCTCAGGCCTTGTGGGTTTATCGTCAAAATTCCCCCCCATGGGCAGCTCTACCCGCCGGCCTGGCTGGCGTGGGCAGACGCTCCAGTCTTTCGGCCACAGCTTTGCCTCTTGTGGCCTCGGGGCTCCCAGCTCACCTGCAGGGAGGCTGGCAGGCCGGGCGGGATGGTCCGCAGCCGGTTCCGGTCCAGCCTCAGGTAGAGCAGGCTGCGTAGGGGTTGGAAGGCCAGGGGGGAGATGTTCCCATCGTGCAGCCGGTTCCCTTCCACCTCCAGTGTGAGCAGCTGGCCGAGCCCTGCGGACGGCGGGTAGAGGGGCAGGTGAGCTGACCGCCGAGCTAAGAAGGCCTGCTGGGAGCTGCCCACCGTAGCTCCAGAGACCCCCCCGGCCCTCGGAGCCGGGGCCGCCTTCCTGGGCTGGCGCTCCCACGTCTGCCCTACAGCCAGGCTGCCTTGGACAGCCCCTGCCCTCGGCCTCCATGGCTGCTCAGGCCCAGCCCCTTTGGCCCCTGTCCCCTGGGGCCTGCCGGCACCCCGGAAGCTGCTGCGCTGCAGGCCCTGCAGAAGGTTGCCGTTGAGTTTGAGCTCCTGCAGGGAGGCAGGCAAGGCCTGCACCGTGGAGAGTGAGTTCCCATCCAGGTTCAGCCGCTTCAGCAGCGTCAGACTCTAGGGGGTTGGGGGACAAGAGGGCGCTGGAGACTGGGGTGTTGCTGGCTGGCGCTAGGCCTTCCGGGCATGGCTTTGGGCTCATCCTGCCCAGGGAGCCCCCTATTTGGTTGCATTGTGGCTTCCTGGTTCCCTCTTGGACCAGGCCTGTCTGGGGGTTTCTGGGACTCCCCTAAGTTTCTCCCAGGAGTGCTGCTTCCTTGTGGGGCCCAAGGATCTGTGTTGCTCCCCACGCTCATAGCTATGGGCCGCATTACCCCAAATCATCAAAGCCCGCGGCGCTGGGTTTCTGCACAGTTCCCACTCCAGGTAGGGCGGGGGGGGGGGGGGCGGGCAGAGGATGCCCAGGGCCTCTTCCCGCGCCACCCCCCAGGACAGCAGGATGAGGGGCTTCCGCGCACCTTGAAGGCATCGGGGTGCAGGCCAAGGGCATCCAGCTTGTTCTTGTTCAAGTCCAGCCACTCCAGGTTGGGCGCTCCCAGGAACGCGTGGGCCGGGATCTCGGCAATTTCATTCTCTGTGCGCACACGGGGCAGCCATTTTCCGGGTCCCTCTGTCCCCCTCCCCTTTGCCACTCTACCTCTCCCACACGGGCCGGAGGCAGCAGTGACACACTCTTTGAAGGAGCTGGCTCTTCTGACTGTCCCAGGTCAGAGGGGAGGTGGGCCGACCCCAGGCGCAGTGGCGTGGCAGCCACAGTGGCCAAGGGACCAAGGTGTATGGCCTTCTCACCCCTGCCACGGGAGTGGGTGCAGGGAAGAGGGGACACCCACCTGCCAGGTAGAGCGTCGTCAGGCTGGGGTCGGACAGGGCAGGGACGTGTTTCATCTTGACGTTGCCACAGGCGATGGCCGCCTGGGCCAGGAGGCAGGAAGCCGGCAGGGAGGGCATGGCCTGCTCCATAGCGCCCGGGTCTGCAAGCCCATGGCCGTGCCCTTGCCTGCTTCCAGGCCTTTTCCGCCCACGACCTGTGGTCTCCGAGTTGCCGCTGTCACCTTGGCCTCGGGTGTGATCTTTCTTTTGACGCCAGCCTCCAGGGCTGGGTTGCTGGGAGGCGCCTGGAGGATGAGAGATGAGGCCCCAGCCTGGCCACATAGAAACAGGGGCCCGCCGAGGGGCAGGGGCTTGCCCGGGGCTCCCTGGACCTGCCGGTGACTTGGCCAGCTGAGCTGGAACAACAGGCCACTGGGCCTCCTTCCCTTGGCACCAAGGGCAAAAGGCCCAGATCGGGGCCCTGAGGCTGGGGGAGGGGACCTGCCCTGGGAGGGTTCCCCAATTGCCCACACACGGGGCCGCTCAGCTTGGGCATGTTGAGAGCGCGGTGGGGTCTCAGTGGCTGGGGACGTTAGTATGATTGGCGGAGGTTGGCTCTTGCCTCGGCCACTTCACCCCCTGCAGGGCCCATATGGGGGCTGCCGGTCCCAGCTGGTCCTCACCTTTGGGGGGCCTCCTAGGCTTTGGGCCCCTTTTCCTGGCTTCCTGGCCCCCTGCCTGCCTGCCCTGGCCCTCCTTGGCAGCCACTGCCCCCTCTTGGGCTCGGGGGGTCCTGGTTGCCTGCAAGGGCCTGAGCTCGGCAGCCCGGGGCCTCACCGCCCCAGGCCCCGCTGCGGCTGTGGCCTGGAGATGGGACTGCACAGCGCCGGCCCCGTGGTTGTGACCCTGCTCCTGCCCCCAGGCTGCTGGCGGCGTCGCCTTCCTCTGGGCCAGGCTGGGTCTGGCGGGGGCCTTCCAGCGCGGGGCTGGGGGCTGTTTGGGGGCTCTATGGGCTCCCTCCTCGGAGGTGGGCCGCAGCCGTGGCCTGTCCAGCTGCCCGTCACTAGGCCTGTCCGGGCTGCCGTTCCCGGGGGTGGGTCGCACTCGACCTGCAGAAGGAGCCGGTGTGGGCTGGGGTGCCTGGACCGCTATGTGGCCGGGAGGCAGCACCTCCTTCCCGAGCTGGGGATCAGCTGTCGGCCGGCCCGCCTCCCTCCTTCTGTCCACCCAGGCCTCACTTCTGCCCTCTTCTCTCCTCAGGGGCTCTCAGCCTTCTGTCACCGACCCCCAAGGCCACCAAGTGTCAGAGATTCCCTGATCTCCTCCCCGATTTTTCATGGTCCCAGAGTGGGGGACCCCGAGCGGGAGAGACGGGGAGCAGAGAGAGCTCAATGTCAAGGGCAGGATGGGTCGCCCTGCCTGCCTCTCAGAACTCCTGGGGACCCTTCAGGCCTGTTGGGACAAGGCAGCGGCAGGTCCTTGACTCATGAGGGTGGGCCCAGGAGAGCTTCAGTAGCCCTAGGCAGAGGGGCTGGGCCTGTTCCTGTGCCCGCCCCCCCTGCCCCGGTTCCCTGTGGGTTCTTCCTGGACAGGGAGGGGTGGGCAGCCTCTGGGGAGATGAAGGAGTCGCTGGTGGAGGTGACGGCCCCAGTGGCTGCCGCGAGAGCAGGTTGTTAGGGGCCAGGCGAGCCCCGGGGCCACGCTGAGGGGCTTTCAGCCGCTGCAAAGGAGGGGCGGCGGCTCCCCGCCCTGGGCCTCCCCTCCACCGCATGGAGCCCCTCCTTAAGCAGCACTGACCAGGGGCCTGCCGTCTACAGGGGGTGGGGAATTGGGTCCCCCCACCGGCCCCTCCCACCCCACCCCTGGGCGGGGCCCTCACTTCCAGCGCCAGCTGCAGTGGCCCCTCCTAGGGGGCTGTCTCCCCTCCCCCGCCCCCACCCTGGGCAACCAGCGCGAGGGCCTCCCAGAGTCTGCAGTCCCCCCTCGCCCCCCAGGGAGGATTCCCTGAGGCTCATGGGTCCCTCCTGGCCCTGAACCGAACACCCACGGGGGGCACCACGTGGGCAGCCTCAGGGTGACCCGCTCGCTCTCCCTCTGCCCCCGCCCCGGGGGGTCCCGCTAGCGGGGCAGGGTCCCGTCCTGCCAGCCTCCCTGCTGGTGCCCCCTACTCACCGTCGGGGGGCCCAGATGGGCTGGGCAGCAGCGGCCGCAGGGTGGGAAGCCCTATGGAGGCTGGCTGCAGCACGGGCTCTCTCAGGCCCGGCCCCTGCCTGGTCAGGGCCCCTCCAGGGCAGCAGCCCGCCCAGAGGGCCAGGAAAGGGAGCAGCGCGCTCTGCATGGCCACCGTGCGCAGGCCGCCCCGGCCGGCGGAGGGGATGAAGGGCTGGGAGGGGTGGCAGCGGCGGCCGCGGCAGGATGGGACACCAGGGGGGCGGCAAGTGACAGTCCGGATCCCTGAGCTACAGTGCTGGGAGCCTCCCGGACCCAGCCCGGCCCTTCCCCAGGAAGGCTCCCCACAACGAACGCCTCCGCAGGCCTGGCCCCCGACTCCCCCCAAGGTCCCCTGCTCCCACCTGAGGAGAAAGAGAGATTGATTTTTTTCTTGGACCCGAGCTCTCTCGCTCCTTTTCTGAGAGGCCTGTGTTCCTTCTCCATTGGCGCCGGCCCAGTGGCCCCTGTGAATGGGGCTTCTGTCTCCGCACACAGGGGACCTGGGAGGCCCACCACAGAGCAGGCTGCCCGCCCCAGGCTGCCAGGTCCTTCCTCGGCGGCTGGGAAAGGAGAGGCGCCGGGCCCCGAGAGCAAGCTGCAGGCCCCAGGACCTCCAGGGTCCTCGGGAGAGGGGGCAGGTGCCAGGGCCACTGGGACAATGGCGACTCCGGCCCCTCTGGAACCGGCCAAGCCTGTGAGCTTCCACCACAGGCACCGGTGCCAAGGCCTTCCAATTCCAGGAACACGGGGGTAGCAAGCGTAGACCCCAGCCCCTGGGGCCCCAGGGCCGCCCGGGCACAGACCTCGTGCCTCAGACGGGGCTGGAGGACGCAGTTGAGCCCCTGCTCCTTCTACTGGCTCCCTGCCCACCTCTGGGCAGCTTCCCTTCCTCCAGGCGTCCACTTCCTCCTCTGTAAAATGGTGAGCAGGTATACGTCCTGAATGCCACCTCCCATGCCCCCTCCGCCCACAGTGGAGTGTGTGTGGGCCGGGGGCGGCCGGGTTCCTCGGGCACACTTGGCTTGGGGTGGCCTGGCAGTGGCCTGGGTGAGGCCACCTCACCGGTTCCCCCAGACTGCTTGGCTGAGGGTTCTAGGCCTCAGTGTGACGGCTGCCCGAGACGCCCCTATGCCTCATGGGTGCCCTCTCAGGCAGAGGGGTACCTGTGGGTCGGGGTGGGGCCTGAGAACAGGGGCTGTGGGCTGCAGCAAGAGGCAAAGAAGGGGTGTCTGACCGCAGGCCCCCCGGCCCGCCCTCAGAGGGCCCAGCCCCAGGCCCAGCTGTGGGAGCCGAGGGCGGGCGGGGGCTGGCAAAGAGGCCGGGTCTCACCACATGGCTCTTCGGGGCCAGCCTTGAGGAAGCTTTTCCTACAGCTCTGTCCAGCATTGACTTATGTTTGGAAGCGATCTTAAAAAATGAGTTAATTGTGGGCAAGGCTTGGGCGGAGGGGAGAGGGGGAGGGGAGTGAGCAGCAGGGCCAGGAAAGCTCGTGGAGAAAGCGGGTCCCGTAGCCATCTGGGGTTCAAGGCACCGTCAGGGGCCACAGAGGAATGTGTGAGACCCAGGACAGGGCTGGGGGCAGGGCACAGAGTCCCCCGCAAGTGGGTCTTCGTTGGGGTCTTCAGCGTTTGCCCATGTGGGCCTGGGGATCAGCCCGAGTCCGCAGCGCCAGCTGTACTGCGGCCGGGGTGTGGCAGGGACTCACAGGGTCTGCCGGCACCCCCCTCCCCTGTCCTGTCCAGGTCTCTGGTTTCAGGCCTGAATTTGGGGCCGCGCCGCACGCAGACCAGAGACAGAGCCCGGCTGGGGATTGTAAGCAAGCACCCTGGGCGCCAGGGATGAAGCCACCGTCTGCCTGAGCGCCCGTGGGTGACACAGGATGTGCTGGACGAGCGAGCACGACCCCCCTCCCCCCTTGCGCAAAAGGGACTGAGGGGGTAGGGCTCGCCCAACTCCGATGCCAGGCGCCAGGCCTCCTGCCTCCTGCCTCCTGGTCGGGCATCACTTGAGGAGGTGGTAGGACCCAGCCTGATGCGGGACCCTGTAGATAGACTGTGGCGGGAGCCCTGGCTCTGAACCTCCCCCTGCCTAGGGATGGATTCTGGAATCCTGGCCCCCAACCCATTTCCCCTGTTCGCGCCGCTCCCCAGGCGCTGACTAAACATCCTGCCATCTGGTTCCCATTAGCAGGGCTGGAGGTGGGGGAGGCCTGCTCCCAGGTTTCTCTGGCACAGTGGCCTGGAGGAGGGAGGGACCCCCGCTCCTACCCACCTAGGCAGGAAGGGGCGAGGCCTGGAGCGCTCTCAGTTCCCCAGGTCCTGTGGAGTCCTGTCCTCGCTGCCCTTCCCCCACCGGGGGCCCCGTGTCAGGGGGCCTGACCATCGTGGGGACCTTGAAAGAACCCGCACAGAGCAAAGCCAGCTTGCAGGGGCTCAGCAGGACCAGAGGTGCCGTCCTGCCCCGCCCCTCCTGCACACAGAGCTTGGTCGCGGACTTGGGCTGAGACAGGCAGGGCCCCTGGCCAACACTAACCCTGAGCTTGGTGTCTGGAGCGCAGGGCGGGAGGGTTGTCAGGATTTTCCAGGAACCAGAGATGCAGCGCGGGTGTTGCTGGAAGGGTTTTGGGCTCCCAGCTCTGCCCTGGACGGCCTGGCCATGTGATGTCAGGAGGAAGCCTCCCTGCTCAGGACCTCAGTTTCCCCATCTCGATGTGGTGGCTATGGGCTGCTTAGAAAGTTCTAGAATCTGAGACCTGGAAGGGGCCTAGAGAAGCTGCATAAGATGATCACGGTTGCTTCTGGCTGCACAATCGCAGGGTTCTGAGGGCTAGGAAGGGACTCCTGCCCCCTCTCCTCCTGTCCTTCCCTTACATGTGGCCCACTGTCCACACACACTTGCCCCCCAAGAACACACATACCCTCACAAGTCAGGACACATTCCCTCACAATTGGCAGCCCGGAGGATGCCAAAGCAATGCCCTTTGTCCCTTAAGCCTCCTGAGAACTGCACAGCGGAAAGCTCCCCTCCTGTCAAGGGAGGATTGGAGAATGGATTCTTTGCTCACAGAACATTCCTGAGCCCCTGTGGTGGGCCAGGCACAGCGTGCAGTACGATGGTGAACTACATGGCCAGCTCCCCTGTGCTCACAGAGCTGGCCGTCTAGTGGGGTGCACGAGGACCCCATCAGAAGGAAACGGCTGGTCAGGGTGACTGCAGGAAGAAACACTTTCGACAGGGGATCAGATGAGGACTGTGAGAAAGTGACATTTGGGTGGAGATGTGAGTGAAAAGGAGATAGCCACGCAAAAAGGGCTCCAGTAAAGAGCCCTCCAAAAAGGAGGGACAGCAGTGCGAAGGCCTTGAGGCAGGCAAGGCTTTGGCCCAGTTTGA
This sequence comes from Phocoena phocoena, assembly GCF_963924675.1. Classification (NCBI taxonomy): domain Eukaryota; kingdom Metazoa; phylum Chordata; class Mammalia; order Artiodactyla; family Phocoenidae; genus Phocoena; species Phocoena phocoena. The sequence continues at coordinate 127,965,627 of NC_089240.1, read as the reverse complement.
GAACCAGCAAAGAGACCAGTGAGGTGGAGCGGGCTAAGTGAGGGGTGAGGGTGGGGAAGGGCAGGAGGGCCAGCTTGATAGGGTGGCGGGTGGACTTTGCCTTTGACCTTGAGGGAAGCAGGGAGCCATTGTGGACTTCTGAGCAGAGGAGTCACACATGATCTGACTCTTTAAAAAAATTCGTATTGAAGTCTAGTTGATTTACGATGTTGTGTAAATTTCTGCTGTCCCGCAAAGTGACTCAGATACATATATATATATATATATTCTTTCTTTCTTCATATTCTTTTCCATTACGGTTTATCACAGGATATTGAATATAGTTTCCTGTGCTATAAAGTAGGATTGCGTTGTTTATCCATCCTATATATAATAGTTTGCAGCTACTAATCCCAAACTCGCGATCCTTCCCTCCCTCCCCTCCCACCCCAGTGGCAACCACAAGTCTGTTCTCTGTATCTGTGAGTCTGTTTCTGTTTCGTAGATATGTTCATTTGTGTCGTATTTTAGATACCACATATAAGTGATATCCTATGGTATTTGTCTTTCTCTTTCTGACTTACTTGACTTAGTATGATAATCTCTAGGTCCATCCATGTTGCTGCAAATCCATGTTGCTGCAAAGAATTTCATTCTTTTTAATGGCTGAGTAATATTCCATTGTATATGTGTACCACATCTTCTTTATCCATTCCTCTGTCGATGGGCATTTAGGTTGTTTGCATGTCTTGGTTATTGTGAATAGTGCTGCTATGAACATGGGGGATGCATGTATATTTTCTAATTAGAGTTTTTGTCTTTTCCAGTATATGGCCAGGAGTGGGATTGCTGGATCATATGGTAATTCTGTTTTTAGTTTTTTAAGGAACCTCCATACTGTTCTCCATAGTGGCTGCATCAATTTACATTCCCACCAACAGTGTAGGAGGGTTCCCTTTTCTTCATACCCTCTCCAGCATTTACTGTTTGTAGACTTTTTGATGATGGTCATTCTGACTGGTGTGAGGTGGTACCTCATGGCAGTTTTGATTTACTATTCTCTAGTAATTAGTGATGTTGAGCATCTTTTCATGTGCCTATTGGCAATCTGTATGTCTTCTTTGGAGAACTGTCTATTTAGGTCTTCTGCCCATTTAGGTCTTCTGCCCATTTTTCGATTGGGTTGTTGGTTTTTTTGGTTATTGAATTATATGAACTGCTTGTATATTTTGGATATTAAGCCCTTGTCGGGCGCATCATTTGCAAATATTTTCTCCCAGTCCATAGGTTGTGATCTGACTTATATTGTAAGAGGGTCCCTCGGGCTACAGGGTGGAGCACAGACTTGTTGGGGGCACAAGGGCAGAAGGAGAGAGCCAGTGTGGAGGCAGCTGCACCCTCCACGGGAGAGGTCACCGTGTCTGGCCCAGGGTGGGGCGGGCTGGTGGGAGAAGTGGGTGGAGCCAGAACACTGTGGGTGGAGTGAGCCTGGGGCAGAAGCTGGGGAGGCCAGCCCCTGACCTCCCAGGTGGGAGGCTGGTGATTAGACAGCCAAGCGGTAACATCTATAAGGCAGTTCCGTGTATGAATCTGGAGCTCAGGGCCAAGGTCTGCACTGCCAGGCCTGCCCTCCTGCTGTCTGTCATTTGACAAGTTCACTGAGCCCCTCCTATGTACCAGGCCTTCTGCCAGGGCCCAGGGCAGAACAGTGGCTCTGCAGCCAAAGACACACCCTTGGGGTGACCCCCAGAGCAAGGGAACAGGCCTGCTCTTGTGCCTTCCACAATGTGTCCCAGTAACATCAAAGCCTGTGTATGTGTGTACGGATGTGCACATGGATGCCAGGTCTACCCATGGGGGGGGGGGTATGTGGGAGGGTCCCTCCAGCATGTGTTTGGGCATCTATTGTATATAAATAAAGGTACAGTGGCTTTTTCCCTCTTCAAACTTGGAGAAGAAGAAAGCCAAACTTTCCATGCCCTCTTCCTGTTGCCAGCAGTTGCTTCCTTAGAGAAAACCCATCTTGTTTTAATGTCATTAAAACCTCAGAGGATCTGGTCCCAATTAAACAACTTTTCTTGCAGATGCTTTTGTGAAAACTAAATACATCAGGCGATCCGGACTCATGTGTCATGCTTCCTTGCTTGAGACCTAGCGCTCCTGAGGGAGCAAGCCATGGAGGTGGGGGGCGGGGGGAGACACTGAGGCAGGGACAGAGAAAGAAGGAGGAAAAGGGAACACAGAACCCCAGTGATGGCTGGGGATGCAGTGGTGGGTAGTTAGAAGTCCTGGCGGTCAGCGGAGAGAAGCCGACACCTTCAGCTGCTGGGCTGTGGGCATCCCTGGGGAGGGTGCCAGTGGAAGGTGGGCCGGAGGAGGTGGAAAGCAGCAAGAGTGGTTTGGGGGCAAAAAGGTGCCAGGTGGCCGATGTGGCTGGGTCGAGGGAGCAGGGCCATGGCTGGGATAGGGGCACGTGAAGGCCACTTTTCCATCCTCCTTCCCGTCTGAAATTCCAGATGGTTCTTGCCAATAACGTGCGCCCTGCTTGACTCCCTGTAGAAGTTGCCTCTGCCCCTCCAGGTGGGCATGGAGGGGCCTCAGACATGGGACAGAGTCTGGGCAGACACTGGGGCTCGAGTGAGGACTGGGGGCGAGGGAGAGGGAAGGCGAGGTCCACCGCCCGCCGCCGGCCCTCCCGAGTGGGCACGTTCACGTTCCAGTCCTGGCGCCCGCGTCTCCAGCTCCAGACGCATGTGACTCAGCCCCGCCGGCCTTGCCAAGCCGTCTAGACCCGAGCGTCTCCCCGTGGAGGGGGCCGTCCCGCCCGCCATTTCCTCCGCCGCCGCCCGGGGGCCGCCGAGCCCCCAGCGCATGTGCAGCCGCGCGTCCCCGCCTCGCCCGCGCCGCGTGCACGCGCCCCGGCTTGTTCACCCTTCGCTGCGCTGGGCGCGTGCGCCTGGATCGCCAGAGACCCTGAGCGCGAGGGCGCGAGCGGGGAGTCCCCAAACCCCCAGAGGCCCAGTCCGCCCCACCCCCACCCCCACCCCGCCCCGGTGGCTCACCCCAGGCTCCACCCGGGCCGGGAGCGCCCTGGTGGGGACAGCCCCGCCCACGCAGCCTGGCTGCGTCCGCACCCGCACAAGCGCCTCGGGCCTCCAAGCGGACCCGCAGACCCTCGCAGGCCCTCGGAGTGGGCTGGGATCCGATCCGGGTCCTGGGCATACGAAACGTGCTCTCGCAGGAGCTTGTGGCCTGGGAGCGGGTGGGGTCCTCTGAGCTCCCAAGGGCCCCTGAGCAGCAGGACATGGGAGTGGGGCCCTAAAGCAGGAGGTCCAGGGTTTGACCTGCTGTGAGGGCAGCCTTGCCTAGGTGTCCCATGGGCAGGGAGCCACCTGCCCCTCTCAAGGGCTGGCTCTTCAGCTGCCCCTACCTTGGGCTGCTGTGGTTCCTGCCCCAGCATAGGGATCAGACGCGACAGGAAGAGGAGGCCAAGGTCCCAGGGCAGCTTCTCCATCCTTTTGTGCCGATAGTCTCTCAATGTGGACACAGGCCTAGAATGAGAGCGTTCCAGAACTGAGTCACCAGGCAGCTCCTAGGTTGACATTCTTATCCACCCAGTGCTAGGACCAGAGACCACTAGGCTCCCCCCAAGACTACCCTCGTGGCAGGCCCACGTCTGTCCGGCCCATAGTGGCAGCTCTGGGGCCCTCCAGACTTCTGCCACCCCAGTAGCTTGTGCTTGGCCAGGCCAGTCCCCAGGGCCTCTGGGATGCTGAATGACAGCCACCCGAAGGAAAGTTGGTGTCATTCTTGTTCCTGGAACCCTTTGGGTCTCATTGCTCAGGTCAAAGTTTGGGGTCCCTGCGGCCTTGAGGCTCTTCCCAATCTCATTTGCAAGCGCCCCCCACTTTCCTGTTCTCTACCCCTCCTCCCATCTGCGTGAAGATGGTTTGTTTTTGAGTGGGCTTCCGGCTGGCACAGATGGCGTGGGCTGGCTGCAAGCCCCAGGCACCTGGGTGGATGGGTGACCAACAGCCCAGCCTGGCGGCTCAGTCTTGAGCAGATGAGAGAGGTTCGGGAAGGGGGAGCGGGGGAGAGTGAGGGGAGAGACAGCCCTCTCACTTTGCCTCTCCTGGAGAACCTTGAACTCAGACCATCCTCAGCCTGGCCTCATTACCCTGTATCATTTCTCCCCCAGATCCAGTGCCAGGCCCTGCCACTTACTTCTCCCATAGAGCTTCTCATCCCATAACTAACAGAATTCTTCCCCTGAAAACCTCTCTCCCTCTGTCCCTCTCTCTCTCACACATACGCTCTCCACCTGCCTTTTCTCCAGGAGCCTGCATTTGGTGCTCACCAGAGGATGTGGTGAGGAGTCCTTTAATCTCCTTTTCTTACTGGGGAATCTCAGGGGTGGGGAAAGTGGGGGCTGGAGGGACCCCCCCCCGTCCCTCAAAAGCTCCCCTTTTTGGGAACAAGGCCTTCAATCCCTGTCAGATGCAGCAGAAGCCAATCCGCCTTCTCTTCCTTGCTGGAGAGGTAACACTTGAACTTCAGCTTTCTTCGACTGGCTGTTGGGGGGTCAGATTCCCCCAGCACCCTGGGATCTGCTGCTAAAGGCAGCTGGAACGTCGGGGCTGAGATGCTCTAGGGACCCTTCCTCTTGTCCGATGACCTGCGCACCTCTGGCCAACAGCCCACTGCTCCAGGGCAGGGAAGCCATGGGGTGAAGCCACCTGGTTGGCTATACATTCCGGTGCCCGAGGCACAAGGCGAGGTGCGTCACGTGGCTGGCTGCCTCAGCCACCACTGCTTGCTGCCAGCCCATCCCTGACACAGTGAGGCCAGTACCTGTCAACTGGTCTCATTTTCCAACCTGTTTTCCAAGCACTGACACATGGCCAAGTTTCCCCCATGATCAGGAGGTTGGCTCAGTGCTCGGGTCTGCTCAGGGCCCCACAGCCTCTGCTGACATCTGCCCCCCAGCTGCATCCCCTCCCAGGTGGACCTGTCCTTCAGCCCCATTTTCAGCCCCTGACCGGCCCAGGCCTCCCTCACAGAAGCCAGGGGCTCTGGGCAGGGATGCGCCCTACAGAGCTGTCCACTCCCTGCTCGCCGTAGCAAGCCACCCCACATCCCTCCCTGCCTCCTTGAGCTTGCATACATCCCGAGACAGAGAGCTCCTCCTCTCTTTCCAGGCAGCCAGCTAGTGTTTAGACAGCGCCCTCTGAGAGAAGCACTTCTTTGTATTGAGTTTGAGTCCACATTTCCAGAAGCTTCTACCACTCGGCAGCCCTTTCTCCCCCCTCCTAGAGAGGCCCAGTAGTCTCTGTTCCCATCCCAGCCTCCAGTCCTTCCGGTGGAGGACGCCTGGGAGGCACCACGATTCGGGGCTGGGGAGGCTGCGGCCTGCTGCTGCGCCTTCAGCTGCCATCTCCATGAGCTTAGGGCTGGCCAGCGGGTTCTCCATGCACGGGACGAAGCCCATGACCCTTTAAGACGGTCTTCTCCCATCAAGGCCCTGACAATCCCTCCACGTCCCACCCTGTGCCATAGACAGAGCTGCTGAGTCGGGGAAGGGCTGTTTAGACTACTGGCTCCGTGGAGCTGGGTGGAGAAGGGGAATTTTCTTCCAGAATACACAGGGGCTGGTTTTTTCCCGATCCTCAGGAGCAGAGGATATGGGGAGGGTGGGGAAGGCCACCACACTGCCATGGTTTCTCCCGCCAAATTCCCTAGTCCTAGGAAAGATCCACAGGAAAACCCACAAGAATTTGAACGTCTGAGCTGGGGCTGTGATGGAAATGAAATTTTTTAAAAAGAAAGAAAAACAGAAAAGGGAAAAAAAAAAAGATTTAAAAAAACAACCCAAAGACCCCTCCAGCCTTCAGCTGCCAGAAGGGCCCAAGTCAGCAGCCACGTCGGAGCAGACTTGCTTTGTGAGTCTCTGGGTTCCTGGGCCCCTGGGCTGGGGCATCCCTGCAGCTCAAGTCTCTGGGTCCCTGGGCTGGGGCACCCCTGCAGCTCAAGTTCAGAGGCTCTGTGTCCTCAGAATAGCTTGCAATTCCAAACCATTCAGTAGGGAATCAGGCCCTGCCCCGCAAGGCCGGGCTGGGGTCCCTTCCTGTTAGCCCAGACGCCTGCCCATCCCCTTCTCCCAGAACAGGGCTAAGTCCTCTCCTGTCACTCAGAGGACTGCAGTTGCCTCCTGCCAGGTCCCTAGGTCTCCTCGCCTCTAGACCTGCCCCTGATCCCACCCTCCAGGAGATGGCAGGGTGGGGCACAGAGCAGGGACAGACTCTGGAGAGGATCAAGGAGGGCTGGCAGCAGCTGCCTGCTGCTGCTTCCCCACTCCTTGGGCACCAGCCACCCTCCAGCTCCTTCCTACCTCATCTGATCGGCAGGTCTGGGGGATGGGGGCATTCACTGAGCTGGGGGTTTTGGAGGTGTGTGGGGAGGACAGGCTGACAAATGTCATTTCGGACTCATTGAGTTTGAGGGGCATGAGAGATGCAGAGACATTTGTAAGTGGACAGGGCAGGAAGGAGGCACAGAACCTTCCAGAAGGTCGAAGACAGACTGGAGGAAGGGTAGGTGGAAGGAGCAGGGCCCAGCATAATAATAGTGAACATGCACATAGTGTTTTTTGCATGCCAGGTATTGTTCTAGGTATTTTATAGGAATTATTACCTCATTCCATCCTCATAGCAACCCAAGGAGGTAAGTGGTTTCATTATCCACATTAGGTGAGGGTAAGGAGGCACAGAGAGGTTAGGTAACCCGCCCAAAGTCACACAGCTGGGGCCGGATTCGAACCCATGAAACCTCCCTCTGACTACAGTTGTGAGTGTGGGAAAACGGAGACAGAGCCCCGCGCTGGGAGATGGGGCGCTCAAGTCCCAGTTCTGTCCGGTCACCCAGGCCCCGCTTCGTCCTCCCGCGGAGAAACCGACTAGGGTAGGAGCGCCCTCTCCTGGAAGGCGCTCTCCCGGCCGAGTCCTCCGCCCCGGCCGCGGGCGGGAGGGTGGCGGGAGGGCGGCCTACTGAGCGCCAGCCCCAGCTCCGTCCCCTTCCTTGAGGTCAGCCTCCTGGGCGGAGCCGCGGCCCAGGGGAAAGGCGCAGTGGGGGAGGGGTGGGCCGCGTCTCTGGGCCGCTCCCGGCCCCGGTGAAGGCGGGCGGGCGGGCGGGAGGAGCACCGGCTGGCGCTTGATTGGCAGCTGGGCCGGCCAGTCAGCCCGGGGCGTGGGGGCGGGGCGCGGCTCCGAGCGCGAAACATGGCCTTGCTGGGTGCTGGCGGCGGCTGCGGAGGCTACGAGGAGGAGGGGGACGACAGCATGTTCGAGGCGGCCGTGGAGGTCTTCGCGAAGCTGAAGGTGCTGCGGGGCCGAGAAGCCGCCCCGGGGCGGCTGGGGCCGGGCGGCGGGGCGGGCAGGGCCTGCTGCGGAAGTCGGCGGCGCCGGGCGCGCCGCCCCAGTCGCCGCTGCAGGCTGCGCCCTGTGTCCTGCTGCGGGGGAAGGCTTGTGGGGCGTCCTTCTTGGCTCCTTGGGCGGCCCCAGGCCTTCATTCTGGTACTGCCTGGTACTTCAGGCAGGCGCCTTGCGCCTACCGCACCTGAGCTTCTGTCGCTGCAAGACCCGGCCGGGCGCGCGGAGTGAGTGCAGGGGCGGGCGGCGGGGATCGGGGGCCACAGGCCCGGCACTCGAGGAGCTCGCAGGGTCCGGGGGAGACAGGTGGGCGGGGTCCATGCCTCCCCCTCCGAGTCAGCGGCCAGTGCCCGTGACAGCGGTGGTGAGGAGGCCCGCCCCGCGAGGTCAGGCAGCGGTCCCGGGCCGCTACCCGCGCGCCCCTCCCCTCTCCCACCCCGTCCCGGCTCTCCCCTCATCCCCTCTCCTCTCCCCCCCGCCCCGCGACACCTCCCTCCCGTCCGCGATCGGCCCCGTCGGCCCTTTCCCTCCCCTTTCCCTTTGCTCCCACAGCCTGGAGCCGGGATCGGAATCTCTCCGAAGCCCCTAGTTGCCACCACGTCAAACTACCGCTTGCGCTCCGAGGGGGCGTCCGTAAAGGAGGGGGAGTGGCGGGCGGCCGGAGCCGCGGATGAGGGGGACTGAACTCTGGGCGCGATCGACAGCGCTGCCAGTGTGCCGGGCGCTCCCGGCAGGGGTGGTGGGGTGTGTGTGACCCGCCTGGTGGGTGCTGGGCGGCCGGGAACGTGCGTGAACGGAGGTGCGCTGAGAGCCTGACTGCAGATGTGCGTTTCAGCCCTTCGCTGATGTTGGCTTTCTAAAGCTTCCTGGCTTTCCCTTTCCTTGCTTAGGACCTCAGCTGCCCCTTCCTCCAGGGTCTTTATATCACAGAACCAAAGACCATTCAGGAACTGCTGTGTAGCCCCTCGAAGTACCGCTTGGAAATCCTGGAGTGGATGTATGCACGGTAACAGCCTGGTTTCTTCCTCCCCCACCCCTGGGGTACACGGGCACCACTCAACCCGCTGGGGGGAAGATGGGGTTTGTTCTTTATCTGAGGAGCTGTCCTCCATCCCCCGTCACTGTGAGAGCAGCTGCTTAGATAAGAAGTGAAGCCGTGCTCAGATCTGGGAAGAAAGTGCCCCGCGAAGTGCTTCAGCTCCTCTGTTTGCCGCCTCACAGAAGCTGAGCTTGGCTTCTGAGCGTTTTTTTCTTGCTGTAACTACTAGTTTCAGAGCTGGCAGGGACCTGGGAAATGATGTACTTCAGTCCTTTCATTTTCAGACTGGGAAGCTGAGGGTCAGGCTGGAGTGGGGAACTGTCTCAGGTCTTGCCACCGAGGAGTGGCAGGCAGGGCCAAGACCCCATTTCCAAGTCCTTTGGGTCAAGGTGCAGCTGGGTGTGTGTGCCTGGCACCGTGCAAGGGAAGCAAAGCCTGCCCAGGCCTCTGCATGTCACACATACTCCTATACAGCCTTCAAAGACCCAGCTCACACGTCCTGTCTCCTTTTAAGAAGTCTCCAGTTCCCAGGGCAAAACGTATTCCTCCTTCCTCGGGACACCCACAGCCTTTTGAGCGCACCCCTGCCAGAGCCCTCAGCCTGTTGGCTGGGTCTTGGCCTGCTGCCCTGTCTGGCTCTCCAGAGCACTGGGAGCTGCTGGAGGGCAGGCACCAGGTGGGACCCCCACCCCCACCCCCACCATCAGCCTCAGGTCGCAGTGCAGCGTTGAACATATGTAAGACATGCTCCAGGCTGTGGGGTGACGAGTAGGTGCACAGACACATGCTCACCGGGGTTCCATTCCAGGTGCCTCAGACACGGATGGGTGTCCTCAAGGAGCTGGGACTTTAGTGGCCACAGAGGCTCAGGCACTGATCCCAGTGTTGGGCGCACCTCTGCAGTCTTGAGTGCTGTGGACCTTGGCAGGGAGGAGGTGGCATTTGATCTGGGAGGGAACGAGACATGGTGGGCACTCGTTTCCACAAGAGCAGGGAGTCAAGGTGTGGGAGGGAGAGCCGGGCAGCAGTGGCCTGAATGGCAGCCCAGGGCAGCTCATGTGGAGCCTTCCAAGCCACGTGAAGGCCTTTGAACTTTACGCTCTGGGCAGGACAGGCACGGGACCAGGGGAGTGACATACTGAAATTGGCATTTTTGGCAGGGTGACTTGGGAGTCCTGTGGTGGATGGATTTGGAGGGGAGAGGCTGGAGGCAGGGAGACCAGTAACGGAGGCTGCTGCAAAGGAGGCTGGGAAAAGATGGCAGGAGCCTGGCTTGGAATGGCAATGGCTCTCATGACAGGCACTGTTGGCCCTGGAGGTACCAGCGCCTGGTCCAGGGACCTGGGAGGAGAGATAGTAGTGGGGATGGCCTGGGCTAGTTCGGGGGTCTTGAACACGATCCCAGGAGGAGGGAGGCCAGAGTCAGGTCTTAGAGAGGCTGTGGGAGGCAGCCCAGAGTTGCCTGGCCCAGGTGGAAGCTGGGGACTGGGTCCCTCTGCTGGCCGTAGGGGGCATGGGTGAGAGCCTCTGGCTGCAGTCCTCAGGTGCTTTTTTAAATACAAGAAACAGAATCCTTTTAAGAAGCAACCAGGGAATGTCCGGTTGCTTTTTATGATTCCCAAGCCGGCAGAAGTGCCGTAGGCCTTTCGGTGGCCAGAGGATTGCACAGTCCGGTTTCTCCCAGTTTCCTGCTGGCTTCTTTGCACGTGGCTTCACCACTTCAGCCTCCTTTAGGGCCACCTATTCACCCCTGTCTGGGCGGAACCTGGAAACTGCACGCGGCATTGGCTGGGGGGCTGGGCGTGGTGGCTCTTGGGGTCCTCTATGCCAAGCTGGCCCTCAGCACGGGCGGGGCAGAGCCGTGGGGCCCCTAGATTGCTGAGGTTAAGGCTCCCGAAGAGCTGTACTTGCGTTCAAGGCCTTGAGCACCGTTAGTTTCTGCCCTGCTCCCTGCTGCTTCAGGAAAATCAACTCTAATGAAAGCCCTTTCTGAGTGAGGTCACTCAGGCTTTCGGGGATTTATTCTTTAGCGTGTTGAAGTGGTTTGCTGAGGTCCAGCCTGATGGATCACTGAGCGCTCTCTGCTCTCTGGTGCTCTGTGAGTGGGAAGGTTGCCTAGCAACCAGGCCCAGGGCCAGCCTCCTAGCTTTTCACACAGCGGGGGCTCCTCCTCCCGCGCTTACTCGCCCAGCCCTCTTTGGCAGAACGGGTGGCTGCCCCGCCCCCTCTTCCCTGCAGTCCTGCAAGGGAGGGGGGCGGGGCGGCTGGTGCCTCAGGTCGGGTCAGGGTGGCTCCACTCGCTTCCAGGGCCCCAGCGTAGTTGGGGCAGGCGTGACCTGGGATGCAGGCCTTTGGAGGCATGGGAAGGAACAGGGAAGACAGGGAACGAACAGTGAGCCTTTTCCACCGAACACCAACCCTGCCCTCTCCCACCATGACGAGTGAGTCAGCAGGTCCCTGGGGCTGAGGCTTGGTCCCCCGTACTGCCATAGCAGGGCGGGGTCCTGTCCCCAGTCATCCTGGGGCTCCCTGGCAAGCAGCTGGAGCGAAGTTCCCATGGCCTCGGTGTTGTGCCAGGCGTGGAGCTTGGGGCTGGGGACGCGGCTCTCAGACTGCACCCCTCTCGTGGAAGAGACCCAGTGGGAGGCCTGTGCTGTGTGTCACTTGTGACGCCTGCCAGTGTATTGCACCCCTTACTGCCTTTGGATGTGCTCTGTGTCTGGAAATGGTCTTGCTCGTCAGCTTGGCATCTCAAGGCAAGATGCTTACAGGTGGCCACCGTCCCGTTTATCTGTGTGGTATCATCAAGGCTGGGGCTCCACCAAGCCAAGGGGGACAGCTGGGATTGCTGTTTCCCCACCTGGGAGGCTGGGACTGTGACCCCAGAGCCCACGCTAGGAGCCCTCGAATGGCTCAAAGCTGTGACCTGGGGTAGCATCATCTCCTGTTAACTTATGTTAGTTTAGAAACATCCCCTCTGTTGAGAGAGCTAAGCATGGGCATTTACTAATGGCAGATTATTCTGTGACATGGGGCTGTGGTCATCCATTCGTTAATGCCCACTGGCCACCATTTCAGTGCTGGCTGCCACGTTAGGGCCTAGAAACACATAACAGAAAGTCAGCTCCTGGCCTCGGTGAGCCTGAAGTCTGGGTGGTCAGAGCGCAGTGGAAAGACAGCTCCCAGGCCCCACAGTGACGGAAGGATGCCAAGCTGGCTGCAGGCATGTCCAGCCCGCCCCTGGCTTCCCTGGGGCGGTGATGTCAGCCGTGGGCTTCATGGGATGAGTTGGAGCCAACTCGGTGTGCTTGGCTTGGGCGGGAAGAAAGCGCTGCAGGCGGAGAAGGGCAGACACACACGTAGAGGTGCGAGAGGGGGCCCAAGCCAGGCCTGCAAGGACGCCAGAGCAGGGAAGGCCGTTTCGGACATCCTCCAAATAGACCTGCGCCATGATTTCAAGAAAAGCCAGCCCCCGGTTTCCTCCTGATAAAGAGCTCAGTGCTCTGAGGAACTCAGTGTTTTCTCTTGGGCAGTCATTTCATGTCTTTTATTGTGAGATTTTTTTTTTTTTTTTTTTTGCGGTACGTGGGCCTCTCACTGCTGTGGCCTCTCCCGTTGCGGAGCACAGGCTCCGGACGCGCAGGCTCAGCGGCCACGGCTCACGGGCCCAGCCGCTCCGCGGCACGTGGGATCCTCCCGGACCGGGGCACGAACCCGCGTCCCCTTCATCGGCAGGCGGACTCTCAACCACTGCGCCACCAGGGAAGCCTTATTGTGAGAATTTTAATTTCGGTATTCACATTCACATTTCTGAGGTAAGCGTTCAGAAATATTTTGGTTTTCTGTTTCTCTGATAATTTACGGAGTTGAGATCACATAAGATTATCCATTTTAAAGTGAGTGTTCCAGTGGTATTTAGCACCTAGGCACAAAGATTCGCTTTTGAGAGCATGTGTAAGGAGGGGTATGAGGGGCCCCTGCAGCCCACTCAGGCCTGACTGGCTTTGCTCTTTCCCTGCAGAGTCTGTCCCTCCTGGCAAGACAGGTTCAGCTCACCTAAGCGGGCCTCAGCCGAGGTGAAGATCCAAGGTGGGTCTCCGCTGTGGGAGTCTCGTGTTGAATGGCGGATTCGGGGCCATTCCCACCTGGTGCACGGCCTCCTTAGCAGGTCGCGAATTTCCCATTGGACTGGTGGTTTCTCCTGCATGGTGCGCACTCCGTGGATATTACCAGAGCCTGCTAGGACCCACCCTCCCTTGCACACGTGAAGGAGACCCTGCCAGCCCATCCACGGAGGTGCTGGGGGCAGAGACAGCCATTCTTGCCGACGCCACCAGCGGTCCGTCCACGTTGCACTGGTGTGTGTGTCTGCACGCGACACGAGGCATTCCTGGGAGCACGCTGGGCAGCTCTCTGTGGGTCTGTGGGGCCTTATCTTGGAACCGCTTCTTTTTGATCGTTTTTTGGCAGAAACTGTCCTTAACCCAGCAATGAACATTAGGTAAAGGGGAGTGCATTGCAGTCCTCAAGATGGTGGCTGGCTCTTCGCCCACACAACAGTGTTTCCAAAGGTCCATCCTTCCAGGGGCCTGTGTTCCCTCCCCCCACCAGCTCCAGGGTGGGTTAGCTGGACCCCAGATTCCTGACCCGTGCCGCTGCTGGCACTGCCAAGTTAGTTATCTGGGGACAGTTGTCCCCGAGGCTGCAGTGGGCCAGAAGAACAGGGGTTGTGTCTTGGAGCCTGCCCTTCTCCCCAGCACTGTCATGTCCAGCACTTTCCTCCTGATGGGACCGTGTCGAGGCCAGGCGAGCCTGGTCATCAGGCCACACCTGAATCCTCTAACACACATGCACGCACAGGTGCCAACCCTGGCCCTTTCCGTTCCCAGCCTCAGTTTCCTCTTCTGTAAAGTGTGGGTTCTCAGCCTTGCCCACCCCATGGGAGTGCGCTGAGTGGCAGAGCAGGTGGTAGACACGAGTGCTTGTGAAAGAGTATAATTGGGAGAAACCGGGACAGGTAGGGGGATTAGAAGCCACAAATTCACGTGACGGGTGTTTATGGAGCACCCACTGTGCACCCGGCACTGTTTTAGGTGCTGGCGGTGCAGCAGTGAATCGTGCCGCTCTCACGGAGCTCACTTGCTAGCTGGGAGGGACAGCTCGTGCACAGAAGGCGGCCAAATTCTCAGTGCATCAGATGGCGAGAAGCGCCGTAAACACGGAGCTCACTTGCTAGCTGGGAGGGACAGCTCATGCACAGAAGGCGGCCAAATTCTCAGTGCATCAGATGGCGAGAAGCGCCGTAAACAAGCCAGGTGAAGGCAAGGTGGTGCTCGGGTGGGTTGGGAGGAGGGTGGAGCTGTTGACACAAGGTGGCTGGGGAAGGCCTTTGTTTAAAAAAACAGAGCCACGCAGGAAGGGAGGAAGGGAGCCAGGCAGGTATCAGGAAGGTTAGTGTTCAGGGCAGGAGAACAGCAAGTGCAAGGGGCCTGAGGTAGGCTTGTGTGTGGCTGGCAGCTTGGAGGAACAGCCAGGAGGCCGGGGTGGCTGATGTAGAGTGTAGAGTGAGGACAAGGGGTGGGATGAGGTCAGAGGGGCCACGGGGCCAGATCAGGCCAGGCCTTGTGGGCCGCAGAAGGATGTTGGCCTTTATTCTGAGGAGGGCTGCAGCCTGCCTTTGGGTCTAACAGGGCACGAGTCTGGCCACGATGAGGCTCGGATGTGGGCTAAGTGAGAGGGGGCCAGGGCGTACGCAACGATTTGGGGTGAAGGGATGTGGGCTGAGCACATGTGCTGGGGGTATAACTGGCATTTGTACCGTGTCTCCAGGATGACTGATGCTTTCACATGGATGCTCTGCTTGCTTCTAGCACCAAACCTTCCAAAGCAGATGTGTGTCCTGCCACTGAGGCATATGAGGGTGGGAGCTGTGAGGGTAAGGGCATTGCTGCAGGGCTGGGGGGAGGGGGTATGGAGCTAGCATTGACCCCAGGCTTTCTGGCTCCAAGTTCTGGCCTTTCTTCGTATATCAGATGGTTATTCAGAAAATGCCCAGGGCTCCCTGGAAGACGTGGCCGAGCATTCCTTGCACCGTGCAGGGACTCAGTTTCCCAATCTGTGAGACGAAAGGGTTGCCGTCTCCTAGGGTTGCCAGCAAAATGAAGGGACGTGCTGGCATGAAAGGTGTGCAGGAGATTGACAAATGTGAGATGGTTCCTTTTGCTTTGGCTTGGCGAGGTCTCTGAAACGGTGACACACAGCATGTTTGGAAGGTTCCCTGGCCTCTGTGGGCTCCTCAGGCAGCTGGCTGGCTTCTGCTAGAAGCAAGAGTTCCCTATATGGAAGAGCATTGAGTGCGACCTCTTATTTCAGGTGAGGAAACTGGCCCCCCAGGAAAGGGCAGTGACTGGGTATAGGTCACACAGCAAGAGGCAGTCCTGGCACCTGGCGTGTCCTCCACCTGCATCCTTGTATACCTGGGTCTTGCAGGCCCAACCCGGCCTCATGGGCGCTGGGCCTGCTGGCGCTACAGCAGGAGCACCCTTACCAGGGAAGCACTCGGCACCCTGCATGGGTGTGTGGTGTCCTTGCCTGTTTGGGTGGGTGTCTGTGGTAACTGGGTCCTTGTGTTCCAACAGAGATGGTGAAACTGGGCCATGAGCTGATGCTGTGTGGGCTGGATGACCACGAGCTCCTGAAGGTAACAGAAGGCCCTCTGTCCCCATGGGCCGGGGGCCTCGGTGACGCTGGGGTGGGCATGGGAGGGCTTTCTTCCCTCAGGCCCAGGAGCTAGCACCCACAGTCCCCGCTCCTTAGCCCCCTGGGGCAGGAACCCATAGGATTCCTTTGGGTAGACCCCAGCCATCCCTAGGGCCGAGAGGGGAGGGTGGCTGAGGAGGCCGAGAAGGATCTATGGCTTGTGATGACCGAAGGGGCAGAGAGCACATCCTGTCCTTGGTGGATGACTTCATACACACCGACACCGTGGTAAGTACTTTACATGCCAGTAAGTGTCACACCCACACTGGCGGGAGGTACTTGTCTTAGCCCCATCTCATGGGGAAGGTGACAGACAAGTCTCTCAAGGTTACCCAGTGACAGAGCCTGGCCTCAAACCCAGGCTTCTGGCTCCTGAGCCCTTGCACTTTCCCCCATGTGCTGCCCACCCGTGGGCTTCCATGCAGAGACAGGCCTAATCCACCCCCATATCAGTCAAAGAGACCCTGCCACCTACCCTTAAAATTTAAAAAGAACATTTGAAAGAATTATTTTCGCATTTTGGCCATTATAAGCAACGCTGTGACTGTTCTTTATATGTTTTTGACAGAAGACGTGTTTTCAGTTCTCTTGGGTATATAGCTAGGAGTGGAATTGTTTAACTTTTTGAGGAGCCGCCATTTTACAATTGTTTACATCCTCACCAGCAATGTGCGAGGGTTCCAGTTTCTCCGCATCCTCACCAGCACTTGTTCTTGTCCATCTTTTTGACACCAGCCATCCTGGTGGGTGTGAAGGGTTAGCGTTTCCCTGAAGACTAATGATGTTGAACATCTTCTCATGTGCTTTTTAGCCATTTATATATCTTTTGGAGAAAAGTCTCTATTCGCTTCCGTTGCCCACTTTTTAATTGGGTTATTTGTCTTTTTATTATTGAGTTGTAAGAATTCTTTATATATCCTGGATATGAGTCGCATCAAATATTTGACTTACAAATATTTTCTCCCATTCTGTGGATTGTCTTTTCACTTTCTCGATGTGTCCTTTGGAGCACAAAGGTTTTTAGCATTTGCTGAAATCCAGTTTATCTAGTTTTCTTTGTCGCTTGTGCTTTTGGTTTCATATATAAGACTCTATTGCCAAATCCAGCCATTAAGATTGACACCTGTGTTTTCTTCTAAGAGTTTTATAGTTTTAGCTCTTATATTTAGGTCTCTGACCCATTTTGAGTTAGTTTTATGTGTGGTGTAAGGTACGCATCCAACTTCATTCTTCTGCATGTGGCTATCCAGTTTTCCCAGCACCATTGAAAAGACCTTGGCATCCTTGTGGAAAATCAGTTAACGTAAAAGTGAGGGTTTATTTCTGGAGTCTCTATTCTATTCCATTGGTTTATATGTCTGTCCTTACGCCAGTACCACACTGCCTTGATTACTGTAGCTTTGTAGGAAATTGTGACATGTGATAACTTTGGCAAGTATTACCATCCACCATATTAACTCTTCCTATCCTTGAGCATGGGCTGTGTTTCCGCGTGTTTAGGTTTTCTTTAGTTTTTCTTAGAGATGTTTTGCAGCTTTCAGTGTACAGGCTGTGAGGGGCACTTACCCTTTCCTGGGCTTGGGGGGGGTCTCCTGGAGCCGGGTCTGTTGAGGAGGGGACGGCACGCAACCCTGGCCACTGGTCAAGGCTTTGTGAGATCCTGAGTGGCACTTGGTCTCATATTTCGGCCCAGGATTTCCTCTGTCTAGACAGTGTTCCACCTCCCACCTCCTATTCCCAGGCTGCCCCTCAGGTGTATCATTCAGGCTCAGTGCTGTTTGGCCAGGCTGGGAGAATGAGTCAACAAGAGGTAGTGATGAGCAGCCAGTGGCAGGCCGAGGGCAAGGAGGTGGAGATGCCAGAAGCTTCCGGAGGCACTGGTCCTGTCAACGTGGCTACACAGCCGAGAGCCAGGCAGCCGCAGCCGTGAGACTCGTGAACGGGGAACTGAGCTGCAAACATGATAGTAGAATGTGGCCCTGTCCCCAGATCTGCTCCCCACACAGGGCTGCCCGGCCTGAGATGCCACCAGGAGCCTCTCAGCCCTCTCCCTCTCAGCCCACTTTATTTATTTATTTACTTTACACATCTTTATTGGAGTACAATTACTTTACGATGGTGTGTCCGTTTCTGCTGTATAACAAAGTGAATCAGGTATACGTATACAGATATCCCCACGTCTCCTCCCTCTTGCGTCTCCCTCCCACCCTCCCCCTCCCACCCCTCTAGGTGGTCACAGAGCACCGAGCTCTCAGCCCGCTTTAAATGCAGGTGCTTCTTGGAGGGCTTTATACTGAGTCACCGGTGATGCTGGCTGAGCGCATCATTCTGGTGCGTTCCCCAGAATAGCGGTGTGTCAGGGCAGGCCAGCGAGGAGCTCGAGCGGAGAGCCAGGCCCAACTTACTTCCCAGCATCCTTGCTTATGCAGGGCTCTAGGGAGCAGGCTGGGCCCCTCAGGTTGTATTTACACCGTGGGGATCAGCCGTGAGCCTCCTCCCCTTTCTGGAAGGAGGAAGGAGTTGAGCTCCTGGCCGGACAGCTCCCTGCCGGGAGTCCCAGCCGCCTTTGGGGTAGGGGGCTGAGTCAGCTGCCACTTGAGAAGCCTGGCTGTAAGGCCTGGCTGCTTGCCGCCCCTTGGGGACGAGCTCCTGTTCCCCGCAAGGAGTGGGTTCGGCACAGGCCACAGCCATGGCCTGTCTTGCTGTGCCAGGGGCCCCAGGCCAGTCCACGACGCTGCTGGGTAGGGGCCAGCTGCGGGCTGGGGGCACGTGGCATGCCTGGCCAGTGAGTGCATGTGGCCTTTCCTGCCCAGGGCCGGGCCTGTGCCCAGAAGCAGCTGCGCTTCATGGACCAGCTGCTGGACGTGGTCCGGAGCCTGACTGTTGGAGGCTCCAGCTGCCGCAGGTAAAGGCTCGGGACGGGCCCTCCCTGGAACGGCCGGTGGGCGCCCTGGGTCCTCCGTCTGGAGCTGGAGGGGCTAGGGGCCCAGCCCCGGGCACAGCTCCGGCTGGGGCTCCGCTCCCCGCTCCCGTAGAGGCGGCTGCTCCCTGGCCCAGGAGCTGTGGGCCGCAAGCCTAGGCAGGAAGCCCCACCCCCACCCCGGGGTGCCACCCGAGGTGCCAGGCTGTCGGCATGAAGGTGTGGTGCGGGCCTCGGAGAACGTGGGCTGACCCCGGCGGAGGTTGGGCACCCGCAGTGTCTCCGCACGTGCGTGGGCTCTCGGAGACTGGAGGAGATGCCTTCTCCTGGCTTCTCTGCCTGGTCTCATCTGGCCTCTTGGGTCTCTGGCCGATGATGGCGTGGCCCTGGGGCTGCCTTTGCAGTGTGAAAGAGCACTTCGAGGACACCAGGGAGAAGAATGAGGCGCTGCTGGGGGAGTTCTTCTTGAGCCCCCACCTGCAGACGCTCCTGAGCCCCGAGTGTGATGTGTGGCCCCTGGGTGTGCAGCCACTTCTCGACAAGCAGAGCAACGCCTGGCAGAGGTACACGCCCTGCTCGGTCTGTTACCTGGGACAGAGCCTTCTGTGCGTGGCCCACAGGTGCCCCAGTGCCCGTGATGGCACAGGGCAGAAGTGTCCCCCCTTCTCTCCCTGCAGGGCCAGCCCCTCCATCGAGTCAGAGGACGACAAGGTGGCAGAGCTGGCCCGGCAGCTGCAGGAGAGTGCCTCGAAGCTGCAGTCGCTCAGGGTGGAGGTGAGGCGCCGGCCGTAGGGGCGCAGGGGCCCCACTACGTGTCCCAAGGCGAGGCACGTCGCCCACCCCAGCCTCAGACACCCCGTCTTTACGATGAGTGTGTCGGGAGGCCTAAGCGAGGTGGTGGGTGCCCACCAGTTTCTAGAATGTGATGGGTACTCAGGCTCCGTGAAGGCAGGAGTGGGGAGGCTCTTTGAGGAGTGGACAGGACCGTCCTCGGGTGGGCTTTCGGCGTGTGGCCCTCCCCGCAGCCCTGGACCCAGCCTCGTTACTGAGGTCGCGAGGAGGATGTTGAGGCCCATGCAGGCCTCTGGTCTTCTGTCTGTCTCCCAGTTTGGGGAAGCATGGAGTGGGCGGCAGACCCCGCCTCACAAAGTGGGTTAGGGACCTGGTGCCCCGTGACAGGCAGGGCAGCCTCAAGGGACCCTCCGCCTCTGGCTTTGCAGTGCTTTGCGCAGCACAAGCAAGGAGCCGCTGTGGGTGGGGCCGACGCCAGCACCCTAGACCAGAAGTTGCGCCTGGTCATCTCTGACTTCCGGCAGCTCATCGTGGCTTTCCTGCAAGTCTACGACGATGAGCTGGGAGACTGCTGCCAGCGCCCAGGCCCCAACCTCCGCCCGTGCGGCCCCATCATCCAGGCCGTGTACCAGACCCTGACCTCATGCAGCCAAGTAAGCATCACCCTCACCCCTCCCTCTCCCTCCCAGGCGCCACCCTAGCCCCCAGTGAGGGACCTGAGGGCTTGGACAGGCTTGGACTCCCTGCGAGTGGGTGGCGGGTTGGGGCAGGCACTTCTCACGGTGCCATGGAGGGGAGTGCCAACTGAGCCAAGACCCCGGGTTGCACGGCCTGCACTGGGTCCTAGCTAAATGTGGGAGACCCTCGTCCCGCCTCCAGTTTCTGTCCCTGTATTGGCCTCACTCTGTCTTCACGAAACACCCAAATGTATCACAGCCTGTTCGTTCTTGTGTGGCCAAGAACTATGCCAGACAGATAGACAGATGTTTGCCTGTCTGTGCCCTTGACCCGGTTCAGACAGATGAGGAAAAGTGGCCTCGCGCTGCTGCGTGGAACTCTGACACGTGCTCAGGGCTTCCATGATGCTGGCCTTGGTTTTTTTTTTAACAAAAAAGCTCCTAGACTTCCAAACCTCTGACCAGCTTGTCCTTTGCAGTTCTACCAACAGGCTGAGTTAGGGCACAGTCCTCTCCCGTCAGAAATGCCCTTTTACTTTGGGACAGTGTTTTTCCCACCGTGACCCTGGCTTTGCATGGCCTCAGTGTGGGATGGGGTCCGTGATAGTGTGGCGTCCCTGCTGGGCCGGGGGGGAGGGAGTTAGCCTGGGGAGCTCTGATGGGTGACTCTCCAGCTGGGAGACCTGCCCCCACCCTGGGCTGGTGGGTGGACGCACATGTTTGGCGTCAACCTGGGTGGGAAGCAGGAGATACCTTCTGTGGGTCAGACCACCAGCATTCAAACCCACAAGTCCCCTCCCTCCCTCCCTCCCTCCCTCCCAGCTGTTGAAAGCGGTCGTGGAGGTCACTGACACCTCGGTGAAAGCCGTGCGGATGGCGAAGCAGCAGCAGGGCAAGCAGATCTGTTGGGGCAGCAACAATTCTGTGATGAATCTAGGTACGTGGTCACCACTTTTCTGTGGCTGTGGCCACCCGTCTGGTGGGCAGGGACAGGGCCTTCACGGTGCACCTCGGCTTAGTGCCTGCCTCCTTCTGTGCTTGACCCTCATTTGGGGACTGGCCCCTCACTTTTCTTCTTCTTTTTCCAATGCTTAAGGTTTTCCTTCCCTTGAAAACTCTTCTGACGGATTATAGAATAAAAACATTAATTGTAGGAAATTGGGATAACGTAAAGACGTGCAGAGGTAAACTAAAAACATTACGTAATGTGGTGGCCCAGAGATGGTCGGTGTTAATATTTCGGTCTGTTTCCCTCTACTCCGTTTCCTCTCATCATCTTTTGTTTCTTTGTGTAAGGTGAGTAGAATTACAACATGTGTACACTATTATATTCTTTCCCTTGGATCTCATTTTAAGCGTTTTCCCATGTTCTTGAAGTCACATTTTTAATCATGAGACACTTCCTTTCAGGCATTTGCTATAATTTACTTAACATTTTCTACTACTGACCCTGTAGGTCATTTTTAGTTTTATACCGTTCCACACGATGCTGTCGCAGGATTTACAATACTGACATGAGCAAATGTGTATCGTGTAATGCTAAAAGGAAAATGCAGGTTAAAAATGAAATATACAGGGGCTTCCCTGGTGGCGCAGTGGTTGAGAGTCCGCCTGCCGATGCAGGGGACGCGGGTTCGTGCCCCGGTCCGGGAGGATCCCATGTGCCGCGGAGCGGCTGGGCCCGTGAGCCGTGGCCGCTGAGCCTGCGCGTCCGGAGCCTGTGCTCCGCAACGGGAGAGGCCACAGCGGCGAGAGGCCCGCATACCGCAAAAAAAAACCACACGCACAAAAAAGAAATATACAGTATGATTTCACTTATCTAAAGGGAAAAAAATGTAGAAGAATCCCTTCTAGGAGTTCAGCTAGAACATGGACGCTGGTTTGCTCTGTGTTGGAATCAGAGGTGTTTTAGTTCGTTTAGTCTTTCTTTATCCTGCCCTGCAGCCTGCACATATCCCCCAGTGAACATGTATTACACAGGGAATTTCTCCTCTGATCGTCAATATTTAAAAAAGGTCGCAGTGAACACGTTTCGACATTTGCGCTTCCATCCCGAGGCGGGGCTCCCGCTGTCTTGTCGGTGAGGCCAGCGGTCTCCATCTTACTGATCCTCGTCAGCGCTGGCTTTGAACCTTCCAACCTTTCTGCTGTTGGATAGAGGCAAAGTTGTATCTGAATTTAATCTTAAACTTCTTTTTCTGAGTAAGTCTATTTTTCATAGGGAAGAAAACACTCAGAAAAGGTTTCTGTTGTTGTTGCTCTTTTGTGATAAGAAAAATGGCCTTTTCTCTCTCTGAGTCTTAGAGAGAGAGAAGTGAAAAGTTGGATATTTCCCCTTCAATCCAGTTCCAATGACTTTAAAGCCGGTACTTGTGTAACCACAACCCCGGCTAAGAACTGGAACGTGCCTCACCTGCCCGCGGCCAAGCGCTGTCCCCGCCCGCTGAGAATTCTCTCCCTGCGCGCCCACCGCCCACGTGGGGGTGTGTGATCTGCTGACACTCCTCGGTTCGTAGCTGAGCCCCTTGCACAGTCCCCTCTCTCTTCCGTTCTCCGACCTCTCTTGCCCTTTGGCTTTTGGCGGTCTGATAATAGTGTGTCTTGGTGCGGGTCGCTTTGCTTTCCTCTCATTTGGAGGTTGCTGAGCTCCCTGGGTATACGTAGCTTCGTGTTTCTCATCCACGCTCGGCCAGGTGGCTGACGACTCTCCTGGCCTCCGCACTTCTTGTTGCTCCCACCCTCTTAGAGGCCGAGCAGAGGCACCGGCTCAGGGCCGTCTCAGGTCTCTCCCGGGTGCCCGCACAACCCCGGGCGTGCGCGTGGCCTTCTAGATTCCCAGGACTGTCGGAGCTCTGCAGAGCCCTCGTGGGCATCTCCTTTCCCATCCTCTCCTTCTGCGCCTTCTGGTTGGTCTGCTGTTTGCCCCGACTCTCATCCACCGCCTGAGGCAACGGCGACTCCAGCATTTGCCTGTCAATCCCCCCCACCCAGTGCACCCCCAAGGACTGGCTTCAGGCCGCATAGCCCCGAGCCCTCCCTTGGGGGGCTGTCTGCGTGAATTCGCGGGCCTTCTCGCCGCTCTTGGCCTCGTGCACGCACTCACCACACGTATACCTGGGCACCCAGGAGTGTCTCTTTCTGACTGGACTGCAGCAGAAGCCCCCATGTAAACATCCACCCTAACATTTATCCTCATCACCGCTGTTGCTGTGAGTCTCGCCCCTGTGTGTGTAGTTTGTAGCACTGTGCTTGCAGCCCATGCTCTCGTTAGTACATTAGTGACCACGAGTGCTCTCCACGGCGTGCCACCTGCCCTGTGCTCACAGGACAGCGGCAGCCTTCGCCTTTCCCGCCTAAGCTGCGTGAACCCCTCCGCTTCCCCCCTGTGTTGTGCCTGCAGAGAAGTGTCTGCTTGCCATGGAATCCAGAGAGTCTAGAGTGCAAGCACTGCACCAAAGGGGGGAGCGCCCTTTCCCGTTCAGCCCTCCAGCCCAGCCGTGGTCAGTGTCGCTTCCTCGTGTTGTCTGAGACTCGTTCTTGGGCTATAGACACAGCAGAGAAATGACCCCTGGCAACTCCACACCAGGGGCCAGTTGGAAGGGCCTTGGCGTTTCCCTTGTGTCTACCTGAGAGAGTAAGGGCCTTGGTCTGTGCGGCCTCGGGCCCGCCACTGTGGGAGGTCCGTGTGTCTGTGCTACTTCACCTCCCCGTATAAGAAGCTAGGCCACCGATCTGGGTGCCAGTAGCCAGGCTATGTTGGTCGCACGTCCCCACACCTGAAGTCAGGGGCTTGAGTGAGGGGACTGGGTGCGCCTACAGGGCTGGCGCCCGGAGCCGTGGCCTCGAGTGTGTGGGCAGGGCCTTGGCGACGTGGGCGGGCAGCTCGTCCCATCGTCATTCACCCGTCACCGGCTCAACTGGGCGGACCCAAAGCCCCTTCTGCCTCCCAGGCCATCAAGATATCAATGCATTTTGAAAACAAACAGGTTTCTGGAAGCAGCAAAATCCATGGAGACAATTCGATGGATGCAATGGGGGGAAAAGGCTGCAACCAAGAGGACGGCCCCACGGCTGTGTGGCCGGCAGTCCCAGGGAGGGGACAGTGGCAGGTGGGCTGGAAGCAGAGGGCGTAAGCAGAGCAGGTCCGTACAGATTGGCGCTCCCAGGGAGACTAGCCTGCTCTTCTGTGAGGAAAATGATTGACATGCATGGCAAGCTCGGGCTCCTGACACGGCTGGTGGCCAGGTGAAAGCCACCTCCTTCTGGCCTCTGAGGCCCTCCTCTCCCCAGCCTGGACCAACACCACGGAAGGGAGAAGAAAGACCTGGAAGAGTAGGCCTCATGGGTCATTCAGATAACAGAACTTTCCGACCAAGTTGAATTAACATAGTATCTTGTCCAAACATACCTAGGAAACTAGGAAGAACCAACAAGGAGAAGCGCAAGCAGGCAGCCTTAGGAGTTAAGAATGGGGCGGATAAACAAAACGAGGACAAAGAAAAGCAGCACAGAGGCCTGGTGCGGAGAAAGGAAGGAAGGAGGAGGGCGGAGGTCGCAGAGCTGAGGGCTGAGTACAGAGCAGGTGGATCCCGAAGACGCATCCCCAGGCCTAGTCTCCTGCAATCTGGAGTAGCAGGGACACAGCAGCAGGGCCCAGGCTGCCAGAGACAACACGACCCAGCCAAGCCCTGAGCCAAGAGAAGGCAAGGCAGGACGAGGGCCCGGAACAAAGGAGAGACGTGTGAGCTGAGGACGCGCCCGGCGTCGGGGGAGCCCCAGGAGCAGAGCGGGGCTGGGGCGTCTAGAGGTTGGGAAAACCTGAGGATTTAGTAAAGGCAAATGACACCCCCAGATCCTATCTGCGGAGACACGTGACCGTCCCCAGAGGGAGTGTCGATGCTGAGTAGGGAGGGTGGCTGAGGCCCACCGCATGATTCCTGACTTCAGAGTCGCCCTTGGGGTGGGCGCGACCAAATGCCAGTTGGGAGGGCAGAGGACGGGTGTGCCCCGGTTGCTGGTCTGACTAAAATCCACACAGCATCAAAATCGGAACAGGCCCTTGCTCCTGGGCTCCGGGGACAGGGGTGGGCAGGGACGTGGCCAAGCGAGTGGACCCCGGCCTGGGGCTCGGCCTGGCGCCCACGGGGGCTTCCAGCCGTGCTCACCGGGCCCTGGCTCCCTTCACGGCTCCTGGCTCGGGGGTGGGGCCTGGGACCTGAGGAAGGCCAGTGGAGAGACGGGCTGGGAAGTGCTGGACTGACTTTGCTGTTTTCTTTTCTCTGCAGCCATCAGAATGGGAGGGGTAACCTGGAAATACAAGGTCTTCAACGATGGCCTGCCCAATGGCCTGCAGTAGCCTGGGAGCAGGGCGCTCTGCCCTGACGAGCCAGGCAGTGGCCAGCCCCCGTGCTCCCCGGGCTGCCCTCCACGTGCTCCCGGGGCTGCCCTCCACGTGCTCCGTACCTTCAGCGATTGGTGGGGGGCGTGACGAGGGCCCGGAGGTGGGGCGGGGCGGTGTGAGCTGGGGACAAAAGAAAGCTCAGGTTCTAAGAAGTTGCCTCCAGCCTACTTTTTTTTAAAAACATCTTTCTTGAAGTATAATTGCTTTACGGTGGTGTGTTAGTTCTTGTTGTATCACGAAGTGAATCCTGCCCTCATCTGTGCGGCCTGGGCCGCTTAGGTGTCTGCCCCATCCTGCCCGTCCCACGAGCCACCGCCACTGCCTGTTAAGCTTGGTGATGCCTCGTCACGACCTCTGGCTGAATGCCGCCAGAGCTCCCCGCCCGGCCCCCCGCCCTGTTCCGCTGCCTCCCCTGGGGCCGGCCTTGGGGATGCCCCGTGAGGTCTCCTTGCTGCCCCACGGCCTGGCCGCTGGCGCCCGCTGCGTCTGGGTCGCGGCCAGTGGAGCGTGTGCTTCCTCCTCCTTCCTCCCCAGGTCACCCAGCACTGGCCTGGGGGATTCTTGCCGGTGGCCTGATTGGTTGGCCAGGAAGCTGTTCTCTGTATCTCCCGTGAGCAGGGCGCCATTCACAGCCACCTCCCTCCCTTCAAGCGCGGGAGCCGGCACCACTGGTGGGGCCCCGCCTCGCTGAGCCCAGCCTCAGGAGGAAGGCGGTGGGGGAGGGGTATCCCTCGGCGCTTGGTCGCCGCCTCGCTTGCGCCCACGGTGTCCTGCCCCTGCATCTGCGCCTTCGTTTCCCCAAGGCCCCTGTGGCTGCTGCAGACAAGGAGGCTCCAGGGGCTGGGCGCCGGGCCCCCTCCCACCTGGGCTGCCAGAGCCCCCGGGCCTGGTCCCCTGCCTGCCTGGAGCATACCCTAGATGGCTGCCCTGGGAGGTGGGAGGACGGGCAGGCCCCTGGGCACCACAGTCCAGGTTCACTGACAGCTTTACAGACCAGGGGACTCTGGAGGACCTGCGGCAGGAGACTGGGCCTGGGAGCGCCCACTGCCAAGTGCTGGCATGTCTTGCCCTGGGAGGAGGTCCCGGGGATGAGGTCACCCGCTTCCTGGATCACAGAGGGCCGTCTCATTCCCCTCCTGTTCTGACTGTGCCCTTCACCCTTGCCTGAGCCATTGGGGCTGGGAAGGCCCCGGAGCCTGGGGTCTGGGTGGCTCCGGGCTGCCCCCACCCCCGCTCTCACAGGGCTCGGTGGAGGGCTGCTCCCACCTGCCTCGCTTCCCTTGTTCCTTCCCTGGCAGCCTCTGCTAAAGGCTCCTGAGAAGTTCTGGGTCATTATGTCCGAGAAACAGATACCATCTCCCATTCCTGGTGGAAGATGAGCCACAAGGCCTGTCCTTACAGCTCACTTCAGCTTCACGAGGGGCAACTGGCTCACTGGTGACTGGGGGAGCTGTGCCTTGGAGATGCCCCCGTGGGAGATGCCCCAGCCTGGGGCTGGGTGTTGAACCTAAGTCACACTGGGAGGCAGGGCTGAGCGGAGGGCTCGGGCTTCCTCCTCGTGCCTGTGACAACACGTTCCTTCGGCCTGGACTGCGCTGCTCGCTCATCGTTGGGACCCCGCCTGCGGCCCGGGAGCTGGATTTCCGATCTGTAAACACGGGGCATGTGTCCCAGCGGCTGTGGGCGAGCGAGGGGGCTGCAAGCTGGCAGCACAGGTCCTGCAGCCTCAGGCCTCCTGGTTGCCCGACAGGCAGCTGGGGGGAGGGGGGCGCGGCCACAGATTAAAGGCAGCTCGGAGCAGCCTGTGTGGAGACGGGTGCCCAACAGCCCAGGAAGCCAAGCAGTGCCCGCTCCCGGTAAGCCAGCATGGCAGCTGCTGGTGGCCCGGAGACAGGCGGGGGGCCGGGTTGGGGCCAGCACCCGCGTGCCAGGGCACAGGCCAAGCCAGGGAGGCTGGGGATCACCGCGAGGGCTTTCTCAGGTGCCCTCTTGTGTGCGTCCCGGCAGCCGACCCCAGGGGTGTGTGCCTGAGGCTCCTGGCCGCTGTGTGTCAGTGACCATCTTGGGCTGCATCTCCCCAAGTCCCCAGTGACATGGACCTGGCATAGTCTTCCTGTCCGTATACTGGGCCGGGGTCTGGGCACATCAGGCCTTCCTTATGCTGTTTACTGGGTGGTAGAAGTGGGGATGGTCGGGGAGGGACTGAAGGACACAATGGATGGGGTGACAAGCCCCCTAGGACACCTCATCCTGGACAGAAGTAACAGGGCCTGGTCTCTGGGTCCCAGCTTGGGAAGTGGCAGGAAGTGAACCCAGAAGGGTTGGAACCTCGGCCATGGGCACGGCTGTGGGTGGCCAACTCCAGGCATCCCCATCTCTTTGGCCCTCGGGTTTTGTGCCTCTTGTTTGGGCAGCTGTAGGCTTCACTGTCCCTGTGAAAACATCACCATGTCCAAGGGACCCCAGGCTGAGACCTTCGTCTTCTTGGACCTGGAAGCCACCGGGCTCCCCAGTGTGGACCCCAAGATCGCCGAGATCTCCCCGTTTGCCGTCCACCGCTCCTCGCTGGAGAACCCCAAGCGCGATGAGTCTGACGCCCCGGTGCTGCCCCAGGTCCCGGACGAGCTCACGCTCTGCATGAGCCCGAAGCGCCCGTCCACTGCCAAGGCCAGCGAGATCACCGGCCTGAGCAGCGAGGGCCTGGCCAGGTGCCCGAAGGCCGGCTTTGACGGCGCTGTGGTGCAGACACCTCAGGCCTTCCTGAGCTGCCAGGAGGGCCCCTTGTGCCTCGTGGCGCACAACGGCTTCGATTATGACTTCCCCCTGCTGTGCACGGAGCTGCCTGGGTACGCTGCTGGTGCTGCAGGGCCTGGACCATGCCCACAGCCATGGCACCCGGGCCCAGGGCGGCAAGGGTTACAGCCTGGGCAGCCTCTTCCGCCGCTACGTCCAGGCGGAGCCGAGGGCCACGTGCACAGCCGGCTCATGGTTTTTCTGCACCGCGCCGCCGAGCTGCTCGCCTGGGCTGACGAGCATGCCCTTAGCTGGGCCCGTGTCGAGCCCATGTACGTGCCACCCGACGGCCCGAGTCTCAAGGCCTGAGCCAGGGGCTCGGTAACGCTGCTGTCCCGGGTGACGAGGCGTACTCCCTGTGGCAGGGCAGTGCCAGCCTCCGCCGTTCAGCCGGGCCGTGTGGCCTGGAGCTGGACCCGGGCCAGTGCCTTGCTGCCCGTCCTGGCGGGCCTGTGCGCCTGCCAGGCTTTCCCCTGGCCCTGGCCTAACCTGCCCCTCAGCCCTAGAGCCTTCTCCCGGCCCCTCCCCCGGCCCGTGCCCTGGTGGAGGTTGCTGCCGCTGGCGCCCACCCTCCACCTCGTCTTTCAATAAACATTGACAGGGCTTCCCTGGTGGCGCAGTGGTTGAGAGTCCGCCTGCCGATGCAGGGGACGCGGGTTCGTGCCCCGGTCCGGGAAGATCCCACATGCCGCGGAGCGGCTGGGCCCGTGAGCCATGGCCGCTGAGCCTGCGTGTCCGGAGCCTGTGCTCCGCAACGGGAGAGGCCACAACAGAGAGAGGCCCGCGTACCGAAAAAAAAAATAAAATAAATAAACATTGACCACCGCTCACCAGCTGGCTTTCACTTGCTCTCCTCCCTACACCCTGCCCGGAGTGGGCCAAGAGGGAGCCAGGCCAGGGGCACGAGCAGAGCACCCCAGGGCTGCCCCCTTGTGGCCTATCTCTGTGGTGAGCCTGGTCGGGGAGCCGTCGGCGTTCACAGCCTGGTCCGAGGGGCCGACAGGCTGGGGCTGTGGACCTCAAGCCACGGGCCTCTGCCCTGGCTGGTCTCCTACTGTGCCATCGATGATCACCCCTTCCCTGCCTTGTCACCCCAGAGACCTAAGAAATCAGCGAGCAGGACCTAAGGGACATCTGTGTGGCCCGAATCTGTGTCGAGGAGACAGAGGGAAGAGGGAGCTGCAGCCCCGGCCTCCGGGGGCAAAGCCCCACTCCTTCCTTTCCTGGAGACCCTGTCCCAGCTCTGCGAGTGGCAGCAGGGTGAAATGATACGGTAGGTCTGGGGGGAGGGCGGAGGTGCTGGGGAAGGGCCTGAAAGGCACACGTCAAGCATGAGGGGTGGGTACCACGGGGGCTCCAGGCTGCCCCGCGCTCCAGGTGACCCAGAGCGTGTAGGAGAGGTGGCTGGCTGGCGCATTGAGGGCGACAGCTTGGAAGGAGCCCGTTCTGGGCCCCGTGTGCCTTGTGGCACAGCCCAAGGAGGGCCGCGAGGCTGCTCTGTGCGAGGTCAGCTTCTCGGCAGCCGCCTCAGCTGGGGAGCCAGCTAACCTGCCTCTGGGGCCCCACCTGTGTCACCAAAGGATGGGGCAAGGCAGGGGCGGGCTGTCCAGGACGCAGAGAGCAGGTGAGAAGGGGCGGGGGTGGGGTGGGACAGCCATGACCAGGAGTGACTCACACGAGCAAAGCCTTGAGCTTTGAGCCAACCGGGCTGTCTGGGAACACCGAGTGGGTCAGAGTGACTAGAGCCGCTGCAGTGTGGCCAGGACACAGGCTGGCAGGGGTGGGGCGGCTACGCCATAAGGGAAAGAGCCACAGGGAACAGTTTGGGGGTGTGGTTTGTGCACTGCCCCCTGCCCCAGGAGAGCACCCACCGGGAGAGGGCCAGGGCGGGGCCTTGGTCCAGGAGCCTGTGGCAGGTGGAACCAAGAGAGAGGGGCGCCGTGAGGATGCAGGCGGCCAGGGCCCCTCAGATCCCCTGGTGCCCGGGCAGGGCCCGCTTCCTTTATCTGACCGGGCAGGCTCCCGACCACCGACTCAATGAGCGGTTGAGGCCAAGAGGGCCTCTCCAGGCCCGAGTGGGCGGGTCGAAGGCCTGATCTGTGGCCACTGCCGCTGTGGTCTCGGGTTTCGTGCCCTCTCACCTTTTGAGGGCCCAGGTGCTACTCCCTCACCAGTCCCCGCTCTCCTGGCCTCAGGTGCCCTCCCCAAGCCCGTGCTCGGACTGGCCAGGCCAAGCCGTGTGCCTTCTGCGCCGAGAAGACAGGCTGGGACCTGCCCCCCTGCTGTCTGAAAGCTGTGATGTGCTGATACATGGTGACAAGTAAACGTAAGCCTATTTATGTGTGTGTGCATGCGTGCGCACGCGTGTGTGGGGTGTATTTATTTCTCTGTCTCTGTCTCTATACACACGTGCACAGATACATCCAGACATATGTAAGTTTATTATAAACCGTACTGACATAAAGGATGCAAGCACACAGTTTACAAATAAAATCTACAATTTATATAAAATCTGCAATAAAATATGCGCTACACTGTTTCTAAATTCCATATGGCCAGTTGAGTCTCACCGAAGCCCCTTCAGTTGACTTGACAAACTGTTGTATTTGTACCTGACCCACGGTTGCAACTGATGGCTGAGTGCGGTTCCCACATAAACACTGGTTGGTATTTTCACTGATCTAAGACAAAACTGAAACAACAAAGGTGTGTGTCGGAACCTCGCATGTTCCTCGGTGACATGAGCAAAATCTCTGCCGAACTGGATAGTAGTTTTTTTTTTTTTTTTTTTTTTTTTCAGTACGCGGGCCTCTCACGGTTGTGGCCTCTCTCGTTGCGGAGCACAAGCTCTGGACGCACAGGCTCAGCGGCCATGGCTCACCGGCCCAGCCGCTCCGCGGCACGTGGGATCTTCCCGGACCGGGGCACGAACCCACGTCCCCTGCATCGGCAGGCGGACTCTCAACCACTGCGCCACCAGGGAAGCCCTGGATAGTAGTTTTTGATATTGGAAGTTTTTCCTTTTTTCTTTTCTTTCTTTCTTTCTTTTTTCTTTCTTTCTTTTTTTTTTTTGCTATTCACAATGTAGTTACTGCCCTGGTTTGTAGGCTGTGCTGATTCCTGTGGGGTAGATACTCCCACCAGGCCACGTTCAGGCTACTCATGTGACGTCATTGAACATGTGCTTGAGAAGAGATTCTGGGTGGTGCACTGTGACATGGGTACGAGGCGGGAAATAAGACATGATGAATTTTGAGTATCTCCTTGGTTTTTTAATACAATTTAAATGAAAGGTTATACAATTTAATTTTTAATCATGGCGGTGTTCAACAATCAACTCTCAAAATTCCCGAACTTTTAACATCTATTGGAATGGCTAAAATACAAAAGACTGGCCATACTGAGTGCTGGTGGGGATGGGAGACGGGACAGACCCTTAAGATGTTAAACATGCACCTACCATAATGACCCAATGATTCCACTCCTGGGCATTTATTTACCCAAGAGAAATGAATTCATGCGTCCACACAAAGACTCGTACACCTCTGCTCATGGCAGCTCTAGTCAGGGCCAGACCCAAAGAGTCAACTCCGCTGCTCCAGCTCGCCCTGGCCGGCCACCTGCCCCTCGTCAAGAAGCGTCACTGGCTCACAAGCCACATCCGTGTCTGCCAGTGGGGACGAAGCTGTGGTCAGAAGCATACCTGATTGAAAACAGAACTATCCAGGCAGAGGGACGAGGTGACGAGGACAGAATCTGGACCAGGCCGTGCAGAAGCCTGGAGCAGCAGCCTGGAGACGTGTTTCCTCGGGGAGCCGCAGGCCATGAGGCACCGTGCGCGCAGGACTTCAGCTTGTATCTTTATGAATCCCATCTGTGTATCTTCTTTTGGGTCACTTTTGGTTCTTTTTTTCCTAATTTCTTAAGAGAAACACTAACCTCCTTTGTCAGCTTCCATCTTGAATAACTAAGGCACTCAAAGGCTGCGGTTCTGCCCTGAATGAGATTTTCCTGCGTCCCATAGGTTTGCCATTAAATGTTCCTCTTTGCTTTGCATTAGGAGATGCTTTCTAATTTCAGTTTTCATTTCCTCACCCATCTACTGCTTGCATAGTAGAGTTTGTCTTAATTTCCAAGTTGTTGAGACTTTGTGGTCATTTTTATTGTGTATTTCTAATTGTTTTGGATAATGGTCTGAGGGTGTGTTGCTTAAGGTTTTTGGGGGGGGGCTTCATTAGTTTTCTAGGGCAGTTGTAACTAAGTACCACAAATAGGAAAGAAATTTCCCTTTTTTATAAAGGCCCAGTCCTATTGGATTAGGGCCCACCTTACCTCTTCTGTACTTGACCACCTCTGAATCCTGGTCTGCAAAGAAGGTCACATGCTGAGGTCTTGAAAAACAGGGCCAGTAGGACATCTATAGATGTGCGTGTGTGTGTGTGCGTGTGCGTGTGTGTGCGCGCGTGTGTGTGTATGGAATCAGCTTATGCAGTTGTGGTCCGAAGGCCACCTGGAGGCAGAATCCCTTCCTCTTTTGTCATAAGGCCTTCAGCTGACTGCGCGCAGCCCGCCCACATTATGGAGAGCGATCTGCTTTGTTCAAAGTCTACTGATTTCCCTGTTAATCTCACCTAAAAAATCCCTTCACAGTGACATCTAGACGGATGTTTGACTGAACACAGAACCGTAGCCTAGCCAGCTTGACACAGAAACCCTCCAGCACAATGACCTCATCCGTGGAGATGGACCCGCACACTTTGCAAAGTGACCGCCCACCACTGATGCCTTTATCTCCTCTTCTTTCCTGAGGCCTCCGTCCTGTGTGGTGTGCTAGGCAGTTTCTGCGTCCTCACCCTCTTTTCCCTGCTGGGTGAGTGGCTGTGGCTGGGAACAGGACCCACTGGCTGCAGCGCCCCTGACCTGCACATGTCTCCAGATTCCAGCTTCCAGAGTTGCCCCCCTCCCGACGGAGTGTCCTGAGGGGCATTCAGGATGGAGAAAAACAGGATACTGACCCTAGATAGTTAAAGATGCATACCAAGGGAATGATTTCAGTGAGCCCAGACTCTTGCATCTCCCCATACGCAGAAAAGCACGTCGTTAACTTGAGATGGCTGGTTTTTGTGATTAGCAGTAATCTTTTGATGTTAGGCTACATGTTTCTCGTTTGTTTGTTTTTTAAAGCAAAACTTCCTGTATATCGTGGCTCCTCCTTTACCTCTTTGGAACAGTTCCTCAGAGCTCTCTGAAGGCCCGTGTCCCGGGCTACAGTCCTCAGTAATGCCCACAAATAAAACATAATTCTCAACTTTTAGGTTCCTTCTGTTCGGAAGCTTCTAAGAGGTTCTTGTTTTCCTGGGATTTCAGGAATGTTCGCTTGGCAATGCCTGCGCCTCAGGCACCCACTCTGGTTCGGAGCTTGGTGAGCCCACCCACTGTGTAGACGAGGGGTGAGCTGTGACAGTCACCACGGTCCCAGGGAGGCCAGGAGGGGAGGGCGGGGTCCCGCACCTCCGTGGGCCCAGCTCTGCCTGGCGTCGGTCCTTGCCCCAGACCTCAGATCCACGTCCTCCCACTTAGGCCCCCTCCCCGTGGACCCTGCCCACCCAGAGTCCTCTCCACGAAAGCGGAAAAGAAAGCAAACAGCTTCACTACTGAATAAGCGTTAAACTCAACTGCCTGCCACGCCCACCTCAGGCCGCCGCTCCTGAGATCGCAAGGCCAGAAGGAAACCTCAGCCTTTTATCCAGCCAGGCGGTACTTCCTGAGATCGCCCCTCCTAGCTCAGGGCAAGTTCTCCTGGTAATCAGGGTGGCCCTCAGTGCTGGTGAATTGCCCTTTATCCTCAGGACAATGAAAGCTTTCTCTTGGCCTGGAGGGGAGCTAGGGTACCTTCCTGAAGGTTTGCATTTCAAGGGGGTGGTGCCGGGGCTCTGAAGGAGAGCCTTCCTGGGCTGTAAGGCCGGCAGGAGGCTTATTTCGGTTTACAAAGATTTACATACATCTCAAGTGGTCATTTGAGATGCGTGTAAATCATCTCCCTGATTCACAAAGGGGGCGGTGGCTCACCTAAGAGCTCTAAGGAAAGGGAGGTGAGAAAGGTTTCCCTCCAGCAGCTCGGCTGAAGCTTTGCCAGTCTCTCCACTACCAGTCTCGGCCTGCAGGGCTCCTGCAGCCCCGCGCCGGCCCTCAGGCCCTCGGAGGCCTCCAGCCTGTGGACTCGTTGGGCCGGTGACGGGGGAGCTCCGGCAGAAGGCTGCACGACGTCCCCCCTCGGCCGCCCCGTGGACCCTCAGGTGCTGCCCCACCAGACCCGCCTCCCCGGGGGCACTCGGAAGTCTGATGAGTTGCGTGGCCTCTCCCTCACAAGGGCAGCTCCCTGCTCGGTGAAGGGCTCGGCGTCCTGAGCACACTCAGCGCGTGGCCTCTCAAAGGCCCACGGTGGATTGTCGCTTCTCACGGTCACCAAGCTTAGCATAACTGGGGCTCTGGGGAAAGGAAGTGCTCTCGGCAAGCCTGCAGTAAGCCTTCCCGGGACGGGATGGATCGTCTCTAGAAAGGCCTAGCGCGGGGCCGTCACTCAAAGTGGTCAGCGGACCCCATCCGTGTCGGCCGAGGTGTGGGGCGGGGTGGGGGCAGGGCGTGGCTGGTTGTTTTAGCTGCTCCAGGCTGGAAACCACGTGGCGAAGAGCCCGCCTGGAGTGCGGGCACGAGGACCGGGCAGCCCCCGAGGCCCAGACCCGCAGAAGGATGGCTGGTGACGGCGGCTGGGGAGGATGGGCCAGCGGGCCAGGCGGAGGGAGGCAGGAGGAGGCTGGAAAGCTGGAAGCTCTCTGCTCGCTCACTCCTTGACCCTGGCAGCTTGGGTACATGGAGCATCTCACCTGCCCGCCAGGGCACGTCAGGTAGAGAACCTGGAAATCCTGCTCGTGGAGAAAGAGGAGAAAAAGCAAGGAATCAACCTTTTCCCCTCACATGTGCCTACCCTGGCCCGGGCCCCACGGTGGTGATGAGAGGGACCCAGCAGTCGTGGGGGAGCCTCGGCTCTTGGTGATGTGAGCAGATTTTGCCGTGGGAGAGCCTGGGTGCTGGGCCCTGCCCCTACCCACCCTGTTCCCCAACTCTGTGGCCGGAAGAATTACCTCACAGGTCAACCTCAGTTTCCTCCTCTGCAAAATGGAAACAGTACAGTGGTGCCCGGAGGATGGATCGCACCCAGGGCTGGGCACATAGCAGCTGGGCAGTGAGCGTCAGCTATGATACAGCTCCTGCTACTTGGAACCCCGGCCTAGATGCTTGGCATATCCTCTTCTCGTCATGGCCTCTGACCCTACACGCTGCCCCCCTCCCTCCCCAGCTCCCTGGGCTTCGGAATGTTCCTGTCTCTAAATGGGGGCCTCCGTGTCCTAATACCTGGACTCCGTGAATGTGACCTTATTTGGAGAAAGGGTCCCTGCAGACATATGACAAATCTTGAGATGAGGTCCTCCTGGATTAGCTGGGTGGGTCCAAAATCCAATGACAGATATCCTTACGGGAGACGGGAGAGGAGACACAGACACAGAGGAGGAGGCGAAAGATTTGATCGGACGCATCGCCCAGGAAGATATGAGTGTGGCTGACAAGGACGCTAAAAGGTGCTCAACATCATAAGTCATCAGGGAAATGCATGCAAATCAAAACCAACGTGATACCACTTCACGCCCACCAGGAGGCCTAGAATCTAAAAGATGGACAAAAACAAGTGTCGGGGACGACAAAAACTCGCACACAAATGTTCACAGCAGCTTTATTTGTGAAGGCCAAAACCTGGAAACAACCCAAATGTCCATCAACAGGCGTTGTGGTCCATCCACACGATGGAATAGTACTCAGGATGAACTTCAAAATCATTATACTAAGAGGCCAGGCGAGAAGAGTGCATAGTGCACGATTCCATTAACACAGAATTCTAGGAAAGGCAAACGAATGTGTACTGATAGAAAGGGCAGTGGTTGTGGGGACGGGGTGGGGGGAGGAAGGGGCAGGAAGGAGGGCGCACCCGGGGGACAAGGCAACTCTCCAGGGTGATGGGCGTATGTTTCCCGTCTTCATTGCTGTGATGGTTTTATGGGGGGATACCCGTCAAAACTCATCCAATTGTACAATGTAAATATGTGCAGTTTCTTGTCCGCCAATTATACGTCTATAAGGCTGTCAAGAAAGATGAAGAAACCTTCAAATCCCGGAGGGCCCCTGTGTTGTGAAGTCACGCACACACTGAGGCTAGCGTAAGAGAAAACGATCTAAGTTTTCCAGATATTCCTCATAACTCCCAGGGCAAGTGGGAGTTCCCCAAAGTGCCATTTGAGGCTGCTCGTGTCAAAGCATTATGAGTGGTGGGCTGCCGCCATTCATTCCCATGGATGAACACCCAGTGAGCATCAGAGCTGTCTAGGTGACTCTAGCGTGTATACTTGGTGGTCATCCGTGTGTAAATTCACACACTCCAGCAGTTATCGTCCGCGTCAACTTTTTTCCTCCTTGATCTTAGAATAATTCTTTCATATTTAAAAAAGGTTCTAATGACCTTTTACCCTACGACTGCCCTACAGAAAGCCCTCCGCCCCTCTAGGGTTCCTGAAAGCACCACACGCTCCCTGTGCTTTACTCCAACCCACTGGAAGTCCCTCGACCTCTTCCTGTCCTGAGAGTTCACCTACTGCTTAGTCCTACCCTGACCTCCAGAGACGGCGTGTTACCCCTTGCTACCTAACTGGGCGTAGACTTAGCAGCCCCAACTGAAAGCCACTGTGTCCCGCCACTGAGGAAGGGAGTGAAGGGCGGGGGCGGTCCTGGCAGCTTCACAAAGTAGAGCAAGTCTTGCAGGCAATCTAACCAAAGGTCCTAAGACACCATCCATGCTGTTTCAGGGTGGCTGCCCTTGGCCCCCGTGCAGCTCCACTTCAAGGAGTTCCCACCTTCCGTTTGCAGGGGCCAAGGGGTGCCCAGACATGCTCTCTCGTCTTCCCCCCCACGTCTAGGTCAGCGGCCTTTCCTGAGACCTTTCACCCAATTGCTAGCCGTTACTTCAAACCACAATAGATGCCGTCTCCACCAGAGGGTGCCGTTCAAGGCCAACACCCAAAGTAAATGAATTCAGGTGGGACAGTTTAACAGTTACGTGAAGATACCGCCACGGCAATTAAACAGCTCTTGAAAAGTGTCCAAAGTTTCAAAGAGCAAATGATGTGCTATGGGCTGGTCCAGCGTCCTGCAAGTTCATCTCTGGAGCGGAAGCCCAGTCCAGAAGTGTGAAGGGGCTGGCATCCAGGGACGTTGTGGTGGTGGTGGGGGGGGGGGGCCTGGAAAGCAGATAGGACATCCCCCAAGAGTCTCAGCTTTTATACTCCAGTCGTCGTCAGAAAGCAAGTGTGGGCCGCCATCACAGTCCCCCACCCTGCCTGGTGGGAGACCTATTTCAAGGCACTGTAGAGGGAAAAATGCAAGCATCCTCTCCAGACACTCTCTGGCTGATCCCACGCGACACCCGTTCACATCCTGTTGCACACCTGATTGGTGACCACATTTAAAAGAAAATGATACTCAGAATTGCATCAGGGGCTTCCCTGGTGGCGCAGTGGTTGAGAGTCCGCCTGCCGATGAAGGGGACACGGGTTCGTGCCCCGGTCCGGGAAGATCCCACGTGCCGCGGAGCAGCTGGGCCCGTGAGCCATGGCCGCTGAGCCTGCGTGTCCGGAGCCTGTGCTCCGCAACGGGAGAGGCGGCGGCGGTGAGGGGCCCGCGTACCGCAAAAACAAAAACAAAAACAAAACAAACAAGAAACCAAAAAAAAAAAAAACCTGCATCAGAGTAAACATCTAATGATCAGGAGTGAGGTTAGATGCAGAAGGGACAAACCAAAGATGCATTGCTATTAGGAATGTCACGTGTCCGGGTAAGCATTTGGAGACCTTGGAGCCTTTCAGGGCACTCCGAGACCGGAGTGCAGGTGCCTGGCATCTCTCCCGGCAAGTCTACTTTCTGTTGAAAGCACTGGACATCACGACCCCAGCCCCCAGTATCTAGTCATCTCTGGGTGGGTCCAAGGTGAAAAAAAGGCACTCACATTAAAAATCGAGTTAGCTTATCCAGTAGAACCAACGGGATGATGCTATGCTGGGGAGATACAACTCTCGTTTATTAAAAGTTGGTTACTGACTGGCCCATAAGAGCGAAACCGTTCACTTCCTAGAGCGATGGAAATGGGCAGCAGTGCGCACGGATCTATGCTCTTACCGGGGCCTGTCACGTAGCAATTGTTGCCCCTATCCTAAGCAGACCCGGCTGAACAAAAAAGACACCGGAGCCCAAGCACAAGGCCTCAGGCACCGTCCCCCGCCCTGCGTGGGGACTGCTTTACTGAAGCCTGCCGGCTGAGCAAACATTGTGGGCACCTCATATAAACACATGCTTCCCAGCTACCTTACCGTGGATTTCAAAGACACCACTCCTAATACTTCTTTTTCTATCGGAAAACCCAAGGTTGCAGATACTTTCCACTGCCGCAAGGTAAGGCTGGAGCCGACTGTGGTCTGGAACCCGAGTTCAATGTGCTAAGGGGGCAACACTCATTTCACAAGTATTTACTAAGTGCCAAGCTCTGGGCTCAAAGAAAACGTGGCACGCACGGCACAAGGAGGCTATGAGACAAGAGCAAGTTACAACTCTGGAACTTTCCGTAAGTCACAAGTGTGTACAGTCATTTTAATATATCTACATAAAACTCCTCGATCTCTATCCCTGTCTCTCTCACTTCTGGAGTTGTCCTAGCAGTTGGAGCTCCAAGCAGCATGTGCAGAAGGAACCCTGTATTTCCAGGCTTTCCCACACCCTCCTGATGGTGTCTGGCCCTCCCCTGTCTGGCAGGGAAAGTGCGCTCTTCTCAAAGGCCCAGTGGGGGGCCTCCATCACATCCACCTGCCCTCGGGCAGCCTGTGGCGGTGGTGAAGGGGGCTGGAAGGAGGTGGCGAGCCAACTGGGATGCCGGGCTGAGAATGGCAAGTGGCAGAGCTCCTGGTCCCAGCTCTGGGGACAGTGTGAGCAGGACAGGGTGGAACCTGCCAGCAGCTGCCCCCCCCCACCCTCGCCGGCAGCACGAGGTCTCCCTGGAGAGTCTCCCATGGCCTGCAGTAAAGTGCCATTGAAGGGTCCACCGTGTCCCTACGGGGCTAAGGCCGGGGGCGGGGGAGTGAGAAGAGGGGCCTTCTCAGAGAGCTGGGCAGATTCTCATTTAAGGAGTGATTACCTGACACTTCCATATGGCAAAAATCTCTATTTTTGACTTACATTACCCCTGAAGGCAAAAACATTCAAAGCAACCGAACCTCTAATATTTTAAGAAATGTCACATGAAAGAGAGCTGAGGAGAGAGAGCCATCACTGGGCACGCTCTGTGCAAATTCCTAAGTCGGCCGCTTTCCTCCTGATTTGGCACCAGCCACGAGGGACGGCTGCTGCAGGGGGAGCAGCTAACTTTGGAGCTTTAGGCACTGAGGGTGGAGAGAAGGGGCAGAGAGGCCAGTGCGGCCTTTGCAGGCAGGGTCTGAAGGCAGCAGGTGGGGTGAGCTCTGGGGCTCAGGGTGCGGGGAGGAGACCAAAGGCAGCAGGGCAGCTGGTGGCAGCTGGGAGGGACCAGAGCCAAAGGGCTCCTCTCTTGGGGCGGAGAAGCCGAGAGTCTCCAGGCCTCAGCCTCTCCGCAGGGCCCAGGCCAGCCATCTGGCAGAATCCCCTGAGCTCCCAGAAGATGGGGTCTGGGGCCGCTCCTCCCAGAAGCAAGCTGTCCTGTGCCTTCCTGCCGAGGAGATGCCACTCTCCGGGGGCTGCCGACGCGGGCACGTGCAGTTGCCTGAGTCCTTTTTCAGACCATTTCTTGATGAATTTTAGGTGATGTCACAGTCCAGCCACAGCCTCGCTGTGGAGCCCACAAATTTTGAATGCCCTCAGGTCCCTCCCACTATTAAGCTATTAAAGGATTAAAGTGCTTTTCGTGTCTTCTACCTGGAAACGCTAACAAGTCTTTGGGTGAAGTGAAGGCCCCCACTCCTCCCTAATTGAAGGCACCCGCTCCCTCCCACCCACAGCACTCAGGCCCCAGGCACAGGGGGCAAGAGCAGTTCCAGCGGCTCCAGGGTGGAATACAAATGTGCGTGCACCTTGGCGGCACACACACGCCCGTGCGCACCGCACAGGAGCTGGCACGGGCGCAGGGGCCCGTCTGCCTGCGGCGCGCTAGGTGCTTCAATCGCAGCATCATCAACGAGCAAAGGGAAGGTGATGAGGTGGGGAACGTGGGCCTCATTTTAAAGCCAGCCCTCCCACGGTGCACCCCGTCAGAAGGAGCTGGGGGCGGTGGCGTGGGCGGAGTCTGGACGGAGTTTCTCGTCTTCGGGGCGGGGCTCCGCAGGGGCTCTCCAGAGGGCCAGGCAGGCCGGCGCCTTTTCTGAGTTGCTTCCCTCCGAGAGCTTCCTTCTGCGGTGAGTTTTTGGCTTCCGGCCGAGCTGCGGTTTCCCTTTGGAAGCCTGGCCGCAGTGGCCGCAGGCGCTGGGCCGCAGGCTGCCGTGGGTGCGTCGCTGCTCCAGGAGGACGGAGCCGCTGCGGAACGCCCTCCTGCAGTCTTGACACTCGTAGGGTCTCTCCTCGCTGTGCACCACCTGGTGCTTGAAGAGGTTGGATCGCCGGCTGAAGGTCTTCCCGCACTCGCTGCACTCATAGGGCTTCTCGCCGCTGTGCACCCGCCGGTGCTGGCTGAGGCCCGAGCGCCCCCGGAAGGCCTTCCCACACTCCTTGCACTCGAATGGCTTCTCCCCACTGTGGATGCGCTGGTGGTGAATGAGCTGGGAGATGCCCTTGAAGGCTTTCAGGCACTGGCTGCACGTGTAGGGCTTCTCGCCGCTGTGTGTGCGCTGGTGCTCGATGAGGTTGGAGCTCCTGCTGAAGGCCTTGCTGCACACGCTGCACGTGTAGGGCCGCTCGCCGCTGTGGATGCGCTGGTGCTCCAGGAGCGCGAAGCTGCGCCGGAAGAGTTTCCCGCACTCGCCGCACTCGTAGGGCTTCTCACCACTGTGGATGATCTGGTGCTTGATGAGGTTGGAGCTGCGTGTGAAAGTCTTCCCGCACTCGCCGCACACATAGGGCTTCTCGCCGCTGTGGATGCGCTGGTGCTCCAGGAGCGCGAAGCTGCGCCGGAAGAGTTTCCCGCACTCGCCGCACTCGTAGGGCTTCTCGCCACTGTGGATGATCCGGTGCTTGATGAGGTTGGAGCTCCGGCTGAAGGATTTTCCACACTGCTGACACAGGAACTGTTTCTCTGCACCTTTGGAACCCTGCTGCCTTAGAACCAAACCCTGTCTACCTCTGCAGCTACTTCTCTGTATCTCTCTTTCCTCACCTGGGGAGCTGCCTTGGCCTTTCTCCCTGGGAGGGTCACCCCTGCTGAAAGCTGCCTGTGGACAATAAGCATGCTTCCGTCTCTGCTCAAGCGTTTCCTCTGACTGCCCGGCTACCTGGCCCTTGTTGCCACCCTGAAGGTCAGCCCCTGCGAATTCTTCTGAACAATTTTTCTGCTTTGAAATGATCGGTTTGCTCTTCATCCTGTCACCTGTAAAGACAGAGAGCACCAACCAGTGTCACTCCCTCCCTGGGTCTCTATTTAGGTTAGTTCTTCACCCTCACCCTCACTCCAAGGCTGAGAAGAGCTGAACCAGGAGTTGAGGACAAGGGAGAAGAGGCAAGATAACCGTCAGCAGACAGGAGGGCAAGAGGGGAGGAGATGGCAACGAGCTAGAAATACCAGAGCTGGTGTGAGACAGGGGACTCCATGACAGATTTAAATCTGCCACGAAAGAGAATGTCCCACCCAAAGTGGCCACGCCACCCTCCATCAGCTGCTGTTCTTCGCCAATGGCTTAGGCAAGCTGACAAAGTGGCCCTCACTCACCTGCCTGCATCCCTGTGGTGGTCCCCATCCTGTGGACGTCTGCTACCCAGGGCCCCTCTCCTCGCTCTAGCCGGGAGACCAGGTGAGGCTTGGAGGATGAAAACCCTGTCCACGGAAAGGAAGCAGGTTAGTCACTCCTGGACTCAGTCCAGCATTAATATCTTCAGGAACAGAGAATGAAGAACTCTCTAGAAAGTGCCACTGGGAAGGTCCAGAGAAACGGCAGAGTCCCTCTAAGGAAGCAAGGTGCTCTGAGTGTACAGGGGCCAGGCATGCACGGTGAATCTTAAGTAGGTGGTGATTCAGCCCAAGAGGATAATGATGTTATTATCTGGCCTGCAGGACGGGATGGCCTGTGGGAAATGGGGGATCAGTGTGGAGACCCTGAAGGACAAACAGAGGGTTGGAGCAAGGCCCCAGGGAGTATCAAGAAGCAGACAGAGCTGAAGGGCTGCCTGTGTCCCGAAAGCCAAAGCCCCCTGTTTCACCATCAAACACAGCAGATGTCTCTGTTCCTTATGCCAGACTCCACTGAGGAATCCACAACTTCCCTGGGGAACCCCAGGTCTGCCCGATAAGGGTCAAAAACAACCAAGGGGAAGAAGCTAGTCTCCTTCTGTGGGGTTAGATGACTGAGGTGGAATCTGTAGAGTTTAAAAGAAGAAACAGAACAAAAGGATCCCCTGCAACCCCGAAGGCAGGGGCGCAGTGGGGGAGCCTGCCCCAGCTCTTTCCCGATTTCTCCAAGTCCTGGGCCTCTATGTCCTGGGCTCTCTGTGGCTTGATGCAAGGAACAGATGCTTGAAAACCCTAGAACATGAAACGAATGTAAAAGGCAACCTTGGTAAAAATGGAATAAGTATACATTAATGTATATAAATATTCAAGGCTAATTTGCATCTATCTTTTGGGTAGAAGAGATTTAGTTAACTCGTGATTTTATATCAAAAGAAGTTTGACGGGGGCCCACGCATTTACCTAAAACACCTTCAAGCCCAAACCATTTAGCTAAACACTGCTACTGAGGTAAAAGTTGGGCATCGATAGATTACTGACCTGATGGGGAAATGCATGTATTCTTGGACTCACAGTAACCAACTAGCAAAGAAGCTCAGAAATAAACAGTTCAGACACAGGGTGGGAGTCTGGCTGTGTGTGAGGTCCTTACCCAGTGACACCAAGTGGCGGTAGTTCTCCAGCATCACTCGCTTGTAGAGCACCCTTTGTCTGAGATCCAGAAGCTTCCATTCTGTCTTGGTGAAGTACACAGACACGTCTTCAAAAGATACCGGCACCTAAAACAACCCATTGCTGTGGCTTCAGGGGAATTCACCTCCGTGGTCCCCAGGATGAGCTGGTAGCAGCTAAACATGGGGTGGGGGTGGGGCCCTGGGGAGCTCGGCAATAGCTGTGAGGATGGGACAGGAGGAAGCGGCAGAGAGAGGCTGCTGGGGGAGATGCCGCCCACAGTCAGGGAGCCCCACTCACCTTGCGTCTGGCCATCAGGAGCATGGCTGCCATCGCAGGGGCGCAGAGACACTAATGCGGAGCGAGCCAGGTGTGAGCTGAGCCCATGCGCTGAGTGTGACCTTGTCCAGATAGGGTCCCAATCAGAGCTGCTGGGGGATAGGACTTCAGCATATCTTTTGCGGGGGGAGACCACAGTTCAATCCGTAACACTTTCTCAAACTGAGCTTCTGTCCCCTCTCTTCACCAGACAAGGATTCTGTCTCCTCGTGCTGAGCCTGCCTAGCCAGGCTTTCAAGGGAGTGTGTTTCTTCTTTCCTTTTTCTCATTTCCTTCCTCTCTCAGCCCTCCTCCCACGTGACCAGCACC